>NW_026294606.1:65566659-66244784 GCF_007827085.1 Peromyscus californicus insignis | reverse complement strand
AAATAAATAAATAAATAAATAAATAAATCTTCAAAAGAATTGGACACTTTTGGAAAACTTACCTAAAATATGCAAATGGCACAAGGACAAATTCAAGCAATTAAAACACCAAAACTAAAGAAGATTTGTTTTAAGAATACAAGGAGACCTTAATTTAAGGTATTATTTTCAGTTATATGTTTGTTGAGACCACATTACCCAATTGGCATAGAAAGATATTTTCTTGACCTACTAAAGAACATAACGATACAATACTAAAGTCAATGAATTTTCCCTATAATGTTTTCTACATGAACAACAGTACCTGTCTTCTAACTTTATCATGAAAATTAGATAAATTAATATTTACATGGTATGTATAATAGTTATTGTTATACTAAATTCTTTTAATTTTTATACTTGAAAAAAGTATAAAAAATAAAATAAAAACATTCTTACTCTATTACAAACAAAAAAGAATTTTCATTAAAATTAAGACACAATTCTGAGAAGACTGAAGAGCAAGAGGCCCTAGAAACTGCCATCTCTATTAGATGACAATGGCAGGGGCAGACCGGTCTCACTGATGAAACCACTTTGAATCTCTGGAATCCACTGAAGGTGGCAACTTCTGGGAAACATCTTAGAGAAGGAGCTGAGGTGAGTTTTGTCATGACAGCTCTTGGCTCAGCAGTAGCTACTCTACCCCTAGCACCAAGAAAGAAAACTCTGCTTGCATTCCTAGAGCAATCTGTACCAAGTTTGTGGCTGCAAACATGGTCCCAACTGCAAATATAGGGGACCTGGGATTGCACTATCAATTACGCTTCTGATGATAGAGCAGACCAACGGGCAGGCAGGCGGCCACTGTGGTTAGAGCTCCCACGGTATTGTAAACCACTTGTCTGACTATTGATTTCCAGGGGATTTAAAGTGCTGCCTCCCATCTCCCCCACCTTAACTGCTTTCTTCTTTTGCAGAAGCTATATATTAAACACAAGGACAGTCCAATGCAACAATATATAAAGAGAAAATTAGAAAGCGACTACATATACCCATGGAAAGAGGATCAATTGATTTTACACAAGATTATATATCATTTCAAAGTTGCCAAGAACAGAATAATTGTCACGCCACAAAAAAATTAATCTGAGTTGAATCATAGATGTAAAATCTGAAACTATAAAGTCCTACTTTATATTTTATGTTTATATAATATTTTTTGTATTTATAAAACAATATATTCACAGTCAATAACAGAAAATATTTTTGAAATATTAAAAGTACTAATGACAAAAATAACCTAAGTACAATTTAAAATTTAAAATATCTATTCATCAAAAGGCATTAAAAAATCAGGAAACTGTACATTAAAAAACTGAATAGAGAATTCTTTGGCTGTAAAACACAGTTTTAGTGCATATATCTGAACAAACTGATAACCAGGAATTACTAAAGAATTCCAACAAATAAACTAGAAAAAAAATGTGATCCATATGGATTTAAAAGAAACAAAAAATATGAAAATGTCACAAAAATACGCCAATAATCAATACGCAAAGAAAAGTTTCTGAGAATCATTAGTCATGAGTGAAAGGAATATTAAAAACAATGAGATCCCCATTCTTAGCCTCAAAATGTAGAAGATTTGAAGAAACAGCCAAAATTGAAGACTGCCAATACCCTATGGTATGAAGGAAAGAAAAATACATTATTAATGGGCAGGAGGACAGATCAGCTGGAAAAATGCTTGCTTTCCTGGGTGCAGGAAGTTCACGGCATTTTATACCTGTAATCCCAATGCTGCGGAGACGGAGATAGGTGTATCTTTGGGGCTCTAAGACCAGATAGCTCAGCCTACTTGTTGAGCTCCAGGCTGGTGAGAGATTCTGCCTGGAGTTGGGAACTGGGAGAGTGCAGGGGTAGATAGCTCCGGAGGAACAACATCTGAAACTGTCCTCTGGCCCCCATAAGTGTGGCACCAGTAATCACACACACATACCGAAAAATAAAAGCCGACACTCATGCACTGGAAATGTAAGACAGAGCAACCCTTTGGCAATTTCACATAAAGTTAAACTTCCTTGCTACATTTCAACCATTTTATCTTTGGGTATTTAAGCACAAAAATAGCAGTGGTAAAGTCAATCCTAAAAGCCCAAATCCAGAAGCAACAGCATGGGGGAACATATTATGGTATGTTAGTGTCAGGGGACGCTATTCAACATTGAAAAAATAAACTACTTATAATGTAACCACATGGATGAAACTCAAACAATTGTGATTAAAGAGCAGACACTCATCATTCCATTGATGTTGGTGCTGGAACAGCTGCGACAATTTTTACAGGTAGGGATCAGAACAGCGGTTGCTTGCCAGGCTCTGGATCAGAGAAAAATAACCTGAGTTTTTATCTGGGCTAGCCCATTTTTGCTGCGATGAGAGAACAGACTGGGTAATGTATAAACAATAGAATTTTGTTTCTTGCCCATCTGGAGGCATCAGCAAATACAGTGTTTGATGAAAGATGTTTCTTTCTGTCTTCAAATGCTGAATTCTCACATGAAAGAAGATACAAACACTGTGTTCACACTGGGAGCAAAGGCGCTCCCTTCAGCGCAGTTTAAAGGGGTGTTTACCCCACTCATGCAACAGAGTAACCATGACTTCATCTCTTCCCAGGGCCCCTCCTCGTAATAGCCCAACAGTGGAGTTTAGGAATCAATCAATGTTAGAGAGAAGTGTTCAGATCACAGCAAAGTCAGAAACTAAACCAAAAGCACTGGGCACGATCCCCTTCCTCCTCTGCTTGTGTGGATCTCAGCTCACTTGACGCTCATCACAGGGTTTGCAGAGATACCTAATCTATTCCCTGTGCTGGTTGCTCAATGGAGCAGGGGACATGGTTTACTGTTCCTTCAAGAGCTTCAGAATAATGCAAACCTTCTGCTTCCTTCAATGTGTAGGATCATCTTTCTGGGATCCCATGACCCGGTTTCCACAGGTGCTCCGGCTTCTTCAGGATCAGGAATTTGCCTTGCATGTCCCTTTCTTACTCTGTCCTCTTTGCTCCCCTCTGTCCTTCCTCCTCTTCCACCTGGGTTCCAAGCACACTTCTCCCCTGGAAAGAACAATGACTCTGTAACGGTCATGGGGAGGACAGACCATACCTGAACAGCCCAGCTGGACAAAGGGAGGAGGAGTAAGTACAGACAGACAGACTGGAAGAAAGCACTTCAGTGGGAGGGAGTACTGGGGAGAAAGGACTTGCTTTTCTTTGGAACCTCTGTGTCAAGAGTAAGGGTGAGATGCAGACAGGAGGACCCTGCCAGGAAATCCAGCCTACCTTGAGAGTATGTTACACTCTGAAATTTGTCTGGAATGATCTCTAATGGCAGAGCTCCCAGAGAATGAGCAAAGCCCATCCAGAGCACTTTTGGGGGCTGGAGAGATGGCCAGGTAAATGAAAATGCCTACCACACAAGCCTGGTGACCTGAGTGTGATCTCCACATGAACATGTAGCACATGGATACCTGCACTACACACACACACACACACACACACACACACACACACACACACACACATACACACACACAATAATAATAATAATAATAATAATAATAATAATAATAAATAAGACCCTCTATGGAGGAAGATGATATCTTATTCTCTATATTGTTTCTGAAAACAATCCTGTGATTTCTGATACCCAGCCACTAAATAATATCTAAGATCCAATGGAGGCATAGCACATGCAAAAAATGCAAGCAGAAGCTTACAGAACATGAACAGACCCAAAAGAGCTCCATATATTACTGTGAACAGACAAATTGTTTCAGTAAAAATAATCAAACAAGCAAATCTTATTTCCATTCACAAAACTGTGCATAAGAAGTTGACTAGAAGGGACCCTAAGAGAAATGGGAAGTAAGGCAGTGATCTGGAGATGCCTTGTCTTCAAGTTCTATCACTAAAGGGCTATCCCATTAAGAACTTGGTAAGGTCCAGTCATTTCAGAGGGAATAGAGAAGGAAGGACAGGCATGCATAATCTCACATTGCCCACACTTTTTAAGTAACACATCTGTCATGTGCCCTGGTGCCTTTTGTTTTTCTCTATACAATTCAGAAATATTGACCCAGAGTTTTATACTTTTTATGACTCTCTAAGAATAAGACAGGGCCAGGCGGTGGTGGCGCACGCCTTTAATCCCAGCATTCGGGAGGCAGAGCCAGGCAGATCTCTGAGTTCCAGGCCAGCCTGGTCTACAGAGCGAGATTCAGGACAGGCACCAAAACTACACAGAGAAACCCTGTCTCAAAAAAGGAAAAGAAAAAAGAATAAGACAAGCATGATTAGCAATTTGGAAAGATATAAGACTTACAGTCTTAGAGCTTGATTTGTTCATATACTAGAGATTGACCATTTGTGACATTCAAACCCAACTGTATTACCATAGAGCCTGCCTTGGAGGATCATCCTTGTCTGCCTGACCTAAAGCTTCACTGTAGCTGCTATGTGGTCTCTGTTAGTATGTTTCTTATCAATAGTTATTACAGTACTTAATATTGACTAGAGGGTCAATAAATAGTTATTGCACAAATATATTCATTAAACTTTCAGATTTAGGTGAAACACTGAACAAATTTTTGTGTTAAACAGAAATATGCTAGTATTAAATAAGCTTCATAGTCACATAAGTCAATAATAAAGTGGCATCCAATTTAAATTAATAATAGATAATGGAGCATTACAACATACTACATACTATTTAAGAGTATACAGATAGATTTTGAAAGTTCTATTTGACCTTGTTTTGAAGTTATCTGAGAATATTCCTCCCACAAATAAGAGCACTGAAGTACAGGGATGCTTAGTGGTCTTTGGCTCCTGTGACCGACTACTCAGAATATAGAATTGGGATTCAGATATGCGAAACCAGGGGCCAGTTAGATGGCTCAGAGGCTAAAGACACCTGCCAACAAGCTTGGTGACCTGACTTTGATCCCTGGAAGGCACATGGCAGAAGGAGAGAACTGATCCCACAGATACAGGAGATCAGATTCCAGAGCCCAAGATTTTGGCCTCCACCTCTAAGTGGGAAACTGTGGATGCAGTCTTTAACTTCCTCTTTTCAGAATGGTTCATTAGGACATGGTGCATTCTGAAACACACCCAGCTGGTGTGCTGACTTGAATAAGTCTTACTCTCTCTGAAAAGGTCTACTCTTCTAATTTTTAAATTAGTTTCCATAACTACTTAGTTAAAACATTAAGTGTTCTGTTTACTTTTTTTTTTACCATTACTTGGTTTTACTAATGAATTTATGGAAATCATATAAAATGATTAATTAGTACATTTAATAGTACAATTGTAAGACCCATTTTTTTATTTTATTTTACAATACAATTCAGTTCTAATTATCAGCCACGAATTCCCTTGTTCTCCCCCCTCCTGCCCCCCTCCCCTTACCCCCAGCCCACCCCCTTTTTCCAAGTGACTTGCTCTGTTTACTTTTTAACCATATAAAAGTAGTGATGTTCTGAGTAAAGTATATTGATACTAAATGAGTTTCTTTTTAGTGAAATCTAGTCAGTCCTATCTGTAACAAAATTTCACCCACCAATGGCACAAATGACTGAAATGACAATATTCTTTTTCACTGAAAGTTATTCATTTATTCACATAAAACACTTTGGCTGACCATGCTAATATTTTCCATACAACTCCACATTTTCAAGTTTAATATTCTATACTATGTAAAGGTGTGACATGTTCATTAGGATACCATAATAGTTGAGCTGTATCATTTTTGTACATGGTCTGCTACATTTTAGGGTTTTTTTTTTTCATGTGTTATGAGTGTTTTGCCTGTGTATATGTGCACTGTGTGCATGCCTGGTTCACTCACAGGCCAGCAGAGGGTGCTTGATCCCCCCAGAACTGGAATTGGAGTTACAGAGGATTATGAGCTGCCCTTTGTAAGCTGGAAACAGAATCCCGGTCCCCTGGAAGAGCAGCCAGGGCTCTTAAACTGAATAGCCATCTCTTTAGCCTCGGGTCACCTGATTTTAAGCTATTAGTTTCAGTCAATGGCCCACTGACTAGACTTTCCTGTTTGATGGCTATGGTGTCTTTGTCAGAAAACAAAGCTATTTCTATTCTATACACACATATTTTTTTACAGCATTCATTTGCTATGCCAGAGTGCCAATTTTAGGAATCAAAAGTATACTTCAAATCTGTGGTGTGATAAAATCAATGTATATAAAATCTCCTATTCTCAGATTTATTTAGACATCAATATTCTCTTTAGCCAGAAATGTGAAAGTTGTTATCTACTTAAGTCCAATATGGACGATGAAGAGAATTTCCATAGAACTAAAGTACAATTTACTCAAATTTAAATTGAAGATGGTAGACTAAGATGCTATAGCATTTGAAAAAGCATTGCACATTGCAGACAAGCAAGCCACAATGAACTCAGCTGGAGCGTTCTCTCCACATAATTAAAAAAAAAACTGATGCAAGAAGATTTTACTGCATTGAGAAATGTATTCCCTTATAAGATGAACTATCCCTATCTCCACCCTTCCCAATGGCTCTGGGGTGATCAAATTCCTTCTATTATTGCCTCCCTCCCTTCCTCTCTCTCCCTCCCCCCTCCTACTATGAATGTCTGTATTCCTTGGCACCATCTTTTATATGGTCCTTTATGAAACAGGGTTTCATATGGGTTTCATTATGGGTTAATATGCCATCAGAATTGTTATAAAGCTGAAAGATACTCAGACCTGTCACAATTTAGATGGAGGGAGGGAGTTCCTAGAAGAGATGCTAATGTATAAAGTCAAACCAACATAAGGGTGTCAGGAAGATCGTCTGATCACACCTATACCCTCAGAACTGGGGGGATGAGGCAGAGGGATTGGGAGTTCAGAGCCAACCTGAGCTACATATTGAGTCTGCTTCCTAAAAATTAAAGGGGCACAAACCAATTGTTTATCTTATATAAATGATAAGAAATACCTTTTGTTTAGTTGGATGATGCATATAGAGTATTTTCAATTATTAAAATCAGTTCAGGGGCTGCAAGCCAGAAGGGCTCCATCTCCACCTGAGGATTTATTATCACTCAGCCATCTGTGACCAGCAGTCCCTACAGAATTGTTCCAAATTTATTCTTCCAAGTTAAATCTATGAAAGAAGGAATCTGGCACCTTTTCAGCAGGTGAACATCTGGGTTCATTTTGAACAGGTAGAAACCAGATACCTGTTATTTTAAATATTTAATGATCACAAGGAATAATGTTGAAATACATTATCCTATTGTAATAAAGTACAAAGAATCAGTTACATAAATTGGAAGAACATGGAAAGTGTTGGAAGGCCCAAAGGTCTACAAAATTGCACATGTTTAAGAAAAAAAATAGTACCCATGGTGGGATGTTCAATTTTGGATCATTGTTCCTAATTTTGTTTACACTGAAATTTTATTCATTTAAAATTACTTTCTTGAAAGTGCACATTTCGATATCTTTAAGTTAAATAATACACACAAGATATGGTTAAGAAATGGGTAGGATGGACCTCATTCTCTGAGAGCAAAATATATCTATTTTAAAAACTGTGGTAAGTCAGATGGTAGTGGTGCACACCTTTAATCCCAGCACTCGGGAGGCAGAGGCAGATGGATCTCTGTGAGTTGGAGGCCAGCCTGTTCTACAGAGTGAGTTCCAGGACAGCCAGAACTCTTATATACAGAGAAGCCCTGTCTGGAAAAACAAACAAGCAAACAACAGCAAAACCTGAGGTAATTAACCTCTTCAGCCCATCCAAGTAGGAAGGGGGGGTAACAGAAGCACTGTGTTGTCCCTGTTCTTTGTAGCCGCTCTGAAGCCCTTGACATGCCTCACAGAGGCTCCCTTTCTCATGGGCCCTTTGTTCTTTCCCTGGAAACAGCACTTCGTAACCTCTAAACTTTCCATCTACCTCAGCTCTTAATTGGAAACAGGGTGGAGGAGAGGAGTCTTTCTTACCAGGCTACACTCACACAATAAACACAGGCCTCCTCCTCAGAGGACTATGGGCCCATGAGACCATTTGCAGAAGAGGGCCAGGTATGGTGGAAGACACAGGTCTCAACCAGCTAAAACAACTGTCACCAAGGTATTTTCTAGAATGGGTGTGCCAATAGTCTATGAAGTACCACCAACATCAAGTAAGTTCCTTACAGTTTCCAAATTCTTTTTTTAAATTTTTTTTATTTTATAATTTAATTTAATTTTACATATCAGCCACGGATTCCCTTGTTCTCCCCCTCCCGACCCTCCTTCCCCCCAGCCTGTCCCCTATTCCTATCTCCTCCAGGGCAAAGACTCCCCTGAGGATTGAGTTCAACCTGGTAGATTCAGTCCAGGCAGGTCCAGTCCCCTCCTCCCAGGCTGAGCCAAGTGTCCCTGTATAAGCCCCAGGTTCCAAACAGCCAGCTCATGCACTGAGGACAGGTCCCAGTCCCACTGCCTGGATGCTTCCCAAACAGATTAAGCTAATCAACTGTCTCACTTATCCAGAGGGCCAAATTCTTATCTAACTGAGGGAGAAAAAAAAACCTACATATTGGTACAAATTGTATTTCTTTGTCAAAATTGAGGTCCATATTGTCTTCCAATTAGAGTCACTTACAATTTTATGTGTGTGTTGTCCACTGTAGGCTGTTGTTCTTTTATTTGCATTTATTTATTTTAATTGAAAAATTAGTGAGGGGGGGAACGCGTGTGATTATGGGTGCCTACAGAGGCAGAAGAGAACATCAGATCCCCCAGATTTGAAGTTACATGCAGTTACAAGCCATGTCCAGTGTGCTGAGAACCAAGCACCGGTCCTCTGGAATAGCAACAGGCACTCCTGACCACTGAGTTCCAGATATTTAAAAATAAGTACATGAGATGTGTTTATTCAAATGGGGCAGTACTTTGGCAATGTTTTCCTCTTACTTCCACTTGTGCCAAAGTAACAGAATAAACTCATTATTCTTAACAACGAATAGTATTGGTAGCGTCTTTTTATAATTTTGGTCTTAATTTCATACACGACACATCTTTTAAAACCAAACATTTTTTTCTTGTAGAGGATCCATAATCATTTTGCAAAAGAATTTTCTTAACTTGCATAATGTTTCTTAACAACTCAGAGAGATATTTCAAGGCACTTAAATATCTTTTGATGTTCCCTCCAATTTTTATATTTAAATCCTTAAATTTCTACTTGGTACGCAATGCTTTCTTTCTTACAAGGATTTTCTTGTAAAAAAAGGATTTTTAGAATAAATACAAATTCACTGCCAACACATTAATGCAATATTAATGCTAATGATTCAAAAGAAGATACTGCATTCAAAAATGACTTAGTCCCATGTCACAACTGGACCCTTGGATTTATTCAGCAACCACAATGAACTGACACAGCATTCTGTGATCACGAATATGAACAAGACAAGACTCCAAAGTCAACGTGCTTATAATCCATTATCAGGTTTATCAAAGATGCAAATGATCAGTCAAATACGAATTCTAAGTAAACAAAAGTTCACATAAGCATGTCTCAAATATTTCAAGGTATATACCTGTACTAAAAAAGAATTGCTCATTTGGAATTCTGTATTTCATCTGGAATTTCCAATGAAATATCTAATAGAATATTGAAATCCATTTATTCTTTCAATGAATATATGATAGCAGTAGTGTTGAGCAATGAAACTAAGCATGCAGTATAGAAGGTCAGAAGATCAGAGGGTCTCAAGCAAACAAGGAGGATAACATTCAGACAGATGGTAGTCACAGGTGATCTTAGAGAGGTGGACGGGTAAAGCAAAGGGAGAGGCCAGCAAAGGGGCACACATAACCTGTAATGCATGCAATCCATTGAGCTGGAGAAGTAACTCACACGATGAAGTTTAGAACAAAGAACATAGACCATTTATTAATCCTCAAGTTTAAATTATGAAAGAAAATACACAACATTACACTTCCTGTGTATTAATTACAAGTTCAAGGGTATGATGGTGTTAGATGTGACGTTATTTCTGGTCAAAGAAAAGAGCTATTTATAGTCAGAGTTATTACTCCCTCTAGTGGTGAAAAGGAGGAAACACCTCCATTGATATGAAATGATAAAAAAGACTTAACATTTCATTATAAAACATTCCCTATTATTCCATTTTTCTGGGAATACTTAATTTTAATCTGTATAAGTGTTCGTTTTCATGGGGGCTGTAATTCAGAAATTAATTAGTGAAAGAAAATACACGATCAATGGGAGGATACATTTAAAGTCGTCACATGTTACCTGTCAAGTTACCTAAACGAAGCTCATTAGAGTCCAGGATTTCCTCGCCAAGGCTGGATCCTCCCCCCTCCCATATAATCCAACTGAAATTCCCCGGAGAGAAAATGCAAAAATCTGTTAGTGAGTACATTTTCTAACTACCTAGAATAGAGCTATGTGTACATAAATAAGACTCCTCCTGTGAGCTTGAAAAAAATAATAATAACGTTTCTGATCTCAAACCAGGAAACCATAAGCACCACAAGAGGGGCTTTGCAATCTTCAGTTGCTGCAGTGGCCCCTGAGCGACTGTTATCAAGCCCACTGGGAGCTTCTCCAACGCAAGCCTCCTTAGTAAATTAAAACTTCTTAGCTGCCAACTTGTTTCTGAGCGGTTGATTGACTCCTAAGTACCCGCAATTCATTAGCACCACCTGTTTGACAAATGGAAACTGTTCCCTATTGTCTATTAGATCAACTCTAAAACCTCTCTCTGCTGGAATTTTATTCTCTCCACCAGATGGGCTTTTCTCTCAGATTACATCCCTATACAGGGTCCTGATTTCAAAATGCATTCCTCTCACTGCTGCCTTCTCTGTCACGTGTCTCCTTGCAGAAAAAAAAAATGTGATGTCATCTTTTCCAAGGTCTGCCTCATGTTTCAACACCTACCATACTAACTTCTCTGGCTGGCCACCACCATAACTTGCTAGATCCCACGTGTTCTTTGTGGTTTGGTCTTGCTCCTATAAGCTCTATAGCACTTACTTGATTCTAGTCCATTTATAGACTGATGTGTGCACATAGCTGGAGGGCTTATTTTTGGCCACCCTTCTAATCATACTGGTTCACTGTTACTTCAACACCTATGGGTAAGATAGGTTGACAAAGTACAAAGACCATAGAGCGAAGTCACTACTTCACAATTACCAAAACTTTCCTACTACATTCCCCCTGATGCCAACCCTACGATGTGGCATGTCCTGTAAAAAGCTCATCCTCCATTTCTGATCAATAAACTACATAAAACTATTCATTGCAGCCACACAACATGCACACCCTTAGCAAAGTTGTAGTAAAAGTGTCTTCTTGGTCTTGCCTTTTGATTGATGTTTAGCTCAACCTATACCTGGTTACAGCACAGTTGTCCATCTAGCCTACTCCATGGTCAGATCTCCACATGTTAGTAGATCTTAGCTCTCACCTAGAATCCATACATATTCTAACCTTCAACACATCCCCTGGTCTCTCACAAGTCACTGTGCAACAAGGCTCTTGAGTACTTAGTGAGTTCACCACCATCACAAACAGCCACTGTCATAGTTTGCCTGTAAATCTAGTTTGTTGTAGTACATTAGTTAAAGATGTGTTACATTTGTTTCTGCTGTGGAACATTTGTTTAATGATGTGAAGATGCATTGCATTTTTTTATATTGCATTTGTTTAACTCTGTGAAGCTGTGTTACTTTGTCTGTCTAGAACATTTGATTGGTCTAATAAAGAGCTGAATGGCCAATAGCAAGGCAGGAGAAAGGATAGGTGGGTGCTGGCAGGCAGAGAGAATAAATAGGAGAAATTTGGGAGGGAGATCGAGAAGCAGGCCACACAGCCAGACACAGAATAAGAAAGAAAAGATACAAAGAAATAGAGAAAGGTAAAAACCCAGAGGCAAAAGATAGATGGGATAATTTAGATTAGGAAAAGCTAGCAAGAAACAATCCAAGCTAAGGCTGGGCATTCATAAGTAATACTAAGCCTCCATGTATTTATTTGGGACCTGGGTGGCAGGCCCCCAAAAGAAACAAAAAGAGTAAGAAAATAACCAACAACACTAGTTCAGAGGTTTTAAAAGTGATGTAGGCCCAGCCTTTTAATCACATCGCATTTAGGTTACCAAGATGCTGGTATTTAATCCCGTTCAAAAACGTATCATCACTTCAATAAAAACATGCCTTATTAATGTTTTCTTAGAAAATCAGATGCTACAAAATTCATAATACTTACGTTTCTTATCTTATGATTGGCTAGTTAACCTAATAATCGAAGCATAAAGACATTAAAAAAGATAAATAAAAGTTGGCAAACATTCTTTTGAATGTAACAAATAGAATTTGTATGTACAGAAGAGAAAAATTTAAAAAGTTTTAAAAATTTGAAAGTTGGGACATCTTTAATAAAAAATCAAGCAGAATATTAATTTAGAATGCACATACCTTCCCCTACAACTTTAGGGCATTCCAACTTTAAAGCTGTCATGCTCATCTTTAACATATATTCATTTCTGTCCCTATATCTCTGCTATTATAAGACACACCAAGGTCTGAATGTCAGCCTGGACCCAGCACAGAGTCTGAGACATGAACTATAAACAGTAACAATTTGGAAATGACTAAATGTGCTAATCCGGTTAACAAGTATCAATCTGACTTAGGAGCAATTATAAACTAAAGAGACAAGTAAATTATCAAAAGGAGAGCAAGCCCTGTTCATGGAACTTATTTAACGCAATGGCAGAATGACTGTAGAAACGATCCATTGTTGTAAAGTGAGTTACTACAAACTTAGCATCTTTAAACACTTTAAATGCTCATTTGTTTTGTCACAGATGGTGGGATCAAAAGTCTGGAGTGATAAGACTGAGGCGCTTCACGTCTCCGAAGACTGAAATCAAGGTGTCAGCAGCTCTGTTTGGTACTTGGAGGATCTGGAAGGCTCCATGCTCAAACCTATGCAGGTGGGTGGAAAATCCCACTACAGGAGTTAACAGGGTTTGTTTTTTTCTGGTTGTCAAGGGACAATCTTGACTCTGGTGGCATCCTTACTAGGCAGAAAACCACCAGAGGAGCCTCCGCTCCCACCTCTTCGACTTTTCTTCTCGGACTGTTTCTCAGCAGCTAACCTTTGCTTGCACAGTGCTTCTCTGCAAGGTCACACCCACCCAGGCAATTTTCCTTGTTAACACAAAATAACCTATAGTTATGTCTTTATTCTTGAAATGGGGGTGACATTGAATCCCATGTAGAGACTCCCCCATACTCAAAGAGAACCAAATGGCACAAAGATGAAAGTCAGTGAAATCTTTCATAGAATTTTACATGTTGCACATGTCAAGCAGATTATTTAGTTGGCAGTTATGGTTTGTTTTAAAGGCAGAGCATGCATTTATTAATTTAACAACTCCAACTATGTACACATGCTATTTTTGGAAACACTGGCAAATCATAGTCGCTCAGATGGTGATTGGTGTAATGCCTATATATAAACACAATAGTGGCACAAGAAGGGAGACACTGTGTTTGAATCTTAACATAGGAGCTAGGTGAGCAGAAGCAAGAGACAGTGAGATCCAAATGGCAGCAGTGGCCTTGCATGCCATGCTGTGTTTTTACTTTACTCTGTAATTGATCACGCAGTGATCGTTCATTATTCAGCAAGAAAAAAGACACAAGATTTCTGCAAACATCAGAAAGCTAGATTTAGCATCGTGGGTAGCAACAAACAGTGCAATGCCACCTACAACGTTTGCAGACTATTAGGGGTCCTGCATCGGGAGGTGAGAATTTGATAAACCTAGTGGCCAAACATGTTAATACAATTTTACCTTCCCAAAGGCGCCAGGAAATCTGACTCAGCCTGGCATCTCTTCCGTCAGTCCTCTGTGACAAATTTCTAATTTATCATAATCTACTGTGTCACACTTCCAAAAGTTTGAGCTTCCCACCCACCCTCTGCCAGACTTTTCAACTACTCACAAAGAATTTCCTTTATAGATAAGAGTTGAAGCTTTGCACACATTAAAAAAAAATAAAATAAAAACCCTGCACCTTTTATGCCTGCTGTTGCTTCCTGAGAAAAGGTTACAGGAATCGCAAGTAAATTTTAATGAGTGAGTTTCTAAGGTCTCGGAGCTGATTTATGTGGGGAAGCATTTGCAATTTTGTAGTAAGTGCATGGTTGACATGAATTATCATGTAGATGTACACCAGTCTACATACATAGTCCTCTTGCTTTAAAGAGTTAGCTCAGAATAATCTTTAAATGTCAATGCTGGATCTGTGCTAACTACCAGTGCTAAGCATTTAAAATATCAAATCTATGTGTCCTAGAAGTGACTCATCATGAAGCCACTTTTTATCAGGGGAATATATTGTTTTAAAGTGTAAACATGTGGAGGAAGAATTATTTCCCGATTAAGGTGAGAAGAAGATCAAATGGCTCTTTCCATTCCTTTCTCTACGTTGTGTATCCGTCCTGTTCCTTCTGCTCCCAGACACATGAGTGACTCATGAGAGTCTATTTGAAGTTTTACCTCAACTCATCTCCTCACAGAATGGAGTTTTCTGTCAAAATCCATGAGAGAGGAAAAGAAGAAGTCTGAACTTTCAAAGTTCCTGACTGCTGAGAAGACAGGCCAATTTTTCTATATAGGATGGAGCAATGATAAAAATATGTTTAATAACTTAAGATGCACAGCTTCACCCCTCTGAATGACACTGCCAGATAGTGGAAAATTTTACACCTATTGATTAATTCATAGAACATCTGAATTTCTCAAAAAGAACTTTGTTTTGAGTGCCTACTTACGACGTGCATAAACTGTAGTGGACCTGGATGATAGGGTGGCGAGAAAGGCACCTTCGTAGACCCCACTTCAAGCCTGGAGTGTGTTGGGAAGTCACACCTTCTCCAGTCTTCAAATACAACTCCAGTCCCCATGTGGGAACTTTAGTAATCTCCCAACCAGATATTATGATGTCTTATGGTGAGTAATCAAATTTAGTTTTTGTCTCTTTTGAACCCATTTGCCCTTTTTTCTTTATAGTCAAATTGTTTAGGGCAATTGTCCTTTTCTGTCACCACTGTTGTCCCAACACTGTTTACTACACCTTAATGTTCCAACTTTACAGACTCGAAAGCCTTCCAGATAAAGACTGTTCCTGTAGCTTCTAGTGCACAGATGTTTTCACACTTGTGAAAGGGTGCTTGTCAATCTGAAATGTTTCTGTCAATTACATTCGACTGTTTATAAGTCCTAAGTACAGTGAAGATCCCAAGTGCACGATCTGGGGGAAGAGGCAGGCTATCTAGGCACTTTGCTGAGTCTCTCACACACATACTCCTGCGATCTTGGAGAGTCACAGTGAATCTACTCCTTCCCCTTTTTCAAAATCGCCTAAAAACATAAAGCCCATTGGATTGTGTAAAAACAAAATGCTATTTTTCTGATATAATATTATAAAATGGATTTTCTACAATTTAAGGGCTAATTTACTTGCTCCAAGAATGCCTCTCAGTCAGTTGGCATTCACAAATGCCAAGCCAATTTCTGTGCAATAAAACCCTGTGTGCAATTTTTCAAGTTGAAAAGTTGACTTCTTATCTTAAAAATACAATAATTAGATCATTTTGATCAACATGCATAAAATATTGAAGTCTAAATTTCCCTATAACAGCAAAGATTTTGGATCTATTGGAAAATTAGGCAAATTAATCAATAAAATGCTTTCTGGAGCTTTGAAGAATTAAATAATAGTCTTCAAGATTAAAAATCAATTCATTTAGTCTACCAACAAAGTCCAAGTTCATACAGTTGACTTTGGTGGAGGCTCTACACGACAGGTCAAGCAGCTTCTACTTTTTCTATGAGGAACCATGTGAGCTGGCTTGTGAAAGCTTTTCTTGGTTATATGACCCGATCTTGCATTTTGCAGATGAAATTTGGACATACTGAAAGTATCCTTTGTGTTTATATTATGGATTCCAGTTTTGTATTCTTACGGGATTGCTGTGTATACGAACATGGGTGTCTCTGCATCTGTATATGTTTCTTGTACTTTTCATTGGCTCTTTTTCTTCTGTTTGTTTTATCCTATTCTGTTTGTTTTTATCTTATCTTATTATTATTCTCTAGATAAATATTTATTTTCTACTAAGAGAGAGTAAAGATGTGGATTCTGATGGGAGGGGAGGGGGGAGGATTTCAGCGGACTTGGGGAAACTGTTATCAGAACATATTGCTAAAACATCTATTTTTAATAAAAAAGAAAATAACACATATAAATTACCATGGCCAATCACATTATATCAGAGTTCTCATTAGGTCAATAAGCTTCTTAACCATGTTTTGTTTTTACTTCATTCCCTTATTTTAGAAGAAAGGTTTGAGAGCACTCTCAAACAAAAACTTTATTCACTAATGTCTAGCAGCTGATGCTTTCTCATGGAAAAGAAGGTGAACTATATGTCCTAAAGCTCTAACAGGATAGTATCATAACAGCCAGCTAGAGTCAAGAGTAGAAAAATTAGAGCAAGGAAGATTGGCTCCATAATTAATGCACTTGCGCAAATGTGAGGACACGAGGCGTCCAGATCCCCAGAGCCTGCATAAAGGCAAGGTGAACATGGTAACTTGCCTATAATTCTAGTTCCCGAAGACAGAGACATGGAATCCCCAGAACAAGGTGGCTAATGAGGCTAGCCTTGTTAGCAAGCTCCCCTTATACTGAGCCGCTGACTCCATGAATGCAGTCGGAAGAGTGAGAGAGGATGATCCCCCATATCAACCTCCAGCCTCCACTTGCATGTTCACCCACACCCCTATATACAAAACATTCACACATGCACAAATACACCCTATACATGTGAATGTGGGGGGAATAAAGTAGAAAAACTATTCTTGTATCTTAGTAGCCATTGTTTAACAACCTGACTCAAGGAAGAGTAAAGAAGAACAGTTACTAGCTAAAATGGAGGGAAAGAAACGGGGCGGGGGGGTGGTATGCAACTGTCAAACATGTTTCCTTGGAAAGTCCTTCAATATTTCCCACATCAGTTAGTGTACATAAAGTCTAAATAAAATAATAAGGTAAGCTTTTAACGATGTGTGTGTTCGAACCTCTGATATCGTAACGAGTAACAGAATCATCCACCTTGAAGAAAGGTTTATTTTGGATCATAGCTATTGAAAGTGTTAGTCTATGATCAATTGGCTCCTTTGCTTTTGGTCTGTGGCTAGACAGCCCACCACAGCTAGAACAACTCTTAGTGCAAGACCACTTTCCTCGTGGCTAGCAAGTTAGAGAGGGAGAGGTTGGAACCCCACTATCCCCAATAACAAGAACACCACCCACTAGACCCAAGTTCTGAGAGTTCTGCCTCCAACCCAACAGCACCAAGCTAAGAACTAAGCTTTTGACAAATGTGCCTTTGGGGATGATTACAAGGAATATAACAACAAGCAAGAGTCCACAAAGGCTTTTATTTCAATATTTTTTGTCACTCTAGTATTGTGTATCCTATATGTAGCACATATGTACTGTTTATATGTGCAAGTATATGCATTTATATGTACATGTGTACCCAGAAAGAGATGTATATGTGTAGATAAGCTTATATGTGTGTGTGTGTGTGTGTGTGTGTGTGTGTGTGTGTGTGTGTGTGTGTGTAAGTATGTGTAGGTCAAAAATATATCATAGTTCATACACTCTTATTCAACTTGTATTGATTGTTAGAATTTTATGCAATGATGGAATTACTTCCTGGTTGTAATAAGTTTCATGGACTGGAGAGACAATTCAGTGATGAAAAGAACATAGAACTCTTACAGAGGACCTGGGTTCGATTACTAGCTCCCACATTGGTTGGCTTACTGTAACTTCAGCTCCAAAATTGGTTGGCTTACCTGTAACTTCAGCTCCAAAAAAAAAAAAAATTAGGTACCTCTGGCTTCCATGGGCACCTGCACTCATGTGCACATACCTCTCCCCACCAAAACCACACACACAATGGATATTTTTTAATTAAAAAGAAAAGAAACCAATTTCCTTTATTGATTACACTAGGCTTTTCCATAATTGAAAGAAATAATTAGCCTTGGTTGTACGACAATTACAGGCTTTCCTGGTTTAGTAACATTCCATGTAATGTTACTAAAGTTACATTCCGTGTAAACCACAATGTTAACTTTTGTTTTATATATTCATGTGCTTTTGTGCTCTTCTGAATGTAATTATTTATAAACCACTATTGTATGTCAAGTGCTTTGTTAAGACATCATGGAAAATGAATTTGTGGTTTAGAGGTTTTAATATGCTTAGGATGAAATAATATGTTATCAATATTAGAGATAATGACTTGCACAAGAAAAGTATTTGTTCTCTACATCACATATATTTTTAATTTAACAATACATGTATACTTATTTTAATATAGGATAAATAATTTCTAGTGTTAAATTTACAGTAGTATGCCAAAAGATAATCCTGATGTACAATGTCCTTCAAAAAACATGGAAGAAAGAAAACATTTTTTTTAATGTGAGCAGATAGACATACTATCCTTGTATTGAAATAACACATGGGCTGAAAAAGAGCAAAGTGGAATGATATGTGTATATGAAGTATCACAACACAATCCACTTCATTTTATCCAAACAAACTAATGTTAATAATGAAAAGGAAAAACACATGGCACCTATAAGTGTGTACAATTCTATGTGCCATTTAAGAAATAAGTAATTAATATGAAGTTTTCCAAAAGACTGATGAGAAGACAAAAACTAGGAAAAGCAAATGAGAAAAATATAGTCAATTTTAAAATGCTCCATGATTTCAACTTCTATTAATAAGCAATATTAAAGTTTTGTTTTATATCTTTTCATCTTTTTTCCACATAGGTGTAAGTAAATCATACATGGTTTGGACAAATACAACATCTGTAAATCCATGTCTATCTGCAAAATGTTTGGTGCTTACTGCGCTGAATGTCAGTCTAAGAAATGGGAGTAAGGACAAATATAGCTTGAATGGTTTACATAGGAAGGGACAACAAAAAGGAATAAAGGAGATCTGAGATATGGAGTAAAAATGGAAAACTGTAAGGAAATTATAGATAATCTAGAACAGCAGTTCTCAACTTATGAGTTGTGACCCCACTGGAGGTCACATATCAGACGTCCTGTATAGCAGATATTTGCATTATGACTCATAACAGTAGCTGAATTACAGTTATGAAGTAGCAACAAAATAATTTTATGGTTGGGAGTCACCAGAACATGAGAAACTGTATTAAAGGGTCGCAGCATTAAGAAGATTGAGAAGCACTGATCATCTGAGGGACTATGGCCTGTGGCCATGTATGTGAGAGACTATCTTAATGAGGTTTGTTATGGTGCCAGCCCGCTGTGGGTGGCACCAACTCTAGGCATCTGGGCCTGAGCTGTATAAGATAGCAAGCTAAGCATGAGCCTGAGAGTGAGTCAGCATGCAGCCCTTTTCTATCCTTTTTATCTCCAGGTTCCTGCCTTGATTTCCTTCTCTGACTTCCCTCCATAGCGGACTGTGACCAGGAAGTGTAAACTAAACAAACCCTTTCAGCCACAAGTTGCTTTTGGTCAATGTTTTAGCACAGCAAATGAATGAAACTAGGTTAGAGATAAAATAAGAGAGAGACAGAGACAGAGACAGACAGACACACAGAGTGACAGACAGAGACAGAGAAAGACAGAAAGAAAGAGACAGACAGACAGACAGGGGCAGACACAAAGACAGAACAATATTTTTCTGTAAGTTTTCTGTATGGTGACACATGCCTTCAGGCCCAGCACTTGGAGACTAAGACTTGGTGTTTATCATAGCCATCGAAAGCAATCAAGGACTTCAGGTAAGTTACATAGTGTGTTCCCTGACGACCCTGAATACTACTAACCCCAGGAAATAAAAGATTAAGGAAACTTAAGTCAAATACACCAAAATAAAGATTTCAATGTCACTCTTCATGTGAATGAAGACTACCAGCCAGCCCAACTGTATATTAATATGTTCACATGTGGGACCCACGTCTTGCCATGCTCATCCTCCTCTTTACTAGTAACAGAGTGAACTTCCCAAATCTAATGGATGTTTAGCAGTCATGTTTGCAATGACAGAACTCTATTCCTTAGGCCCTGACTTGGGACCTGAGGATAGGCATATATTTGTATGTCCTTGGCCCAGGTCTCTCCAGAGATTTAAAACTATAGTTTACAGAATGCCAAGTGGTTTCTGGATATAGCTCATTGTAATACATGAACCTACAGTTCTTGTGTCAGCATAATCCACCACATGGATCATGGAATTAAACAGAGAGAGGGATGAAAGATGAAGAATGTTGACAATTATTTAATATCATGGGTTGGTCTTTGTTTTTAACATTTCTAGGTGGTATTGCAATCCTTGAGGTATCTCTTGATTTTTATAATAAATACCTGATTGGTTTGTTGGTTGGTTAGTTGGTTGGGTTTTTTGTTTTTGCTTTTGTTTTTCTTGGTTTGCCTCATTATTTATAAGCACACACAAGTCTCTGTTTCTGTCTCTGTCTCTGTCTCTATCTCTGTCTCTCTGTCTCTCTCTCACACACACACACACATACATGCACATACACATTCATGCATAGGGGGCAAGCATTCACATGTTTAGTAAACTGCATTTACTCATTCTATAATATATCAGAAATATTTTATATTAAGAAATGTATCTATACCATCTACATTAATTATTCCAATAATTAGTTCTATATTGATAAATGCTCCATAATTCACTTAAAGAATCCCCATTCTTATGCACTTCTTGCTCTCGTAAACAATCTTTGCACATATATCTGAATACTTCTTCATAATTTTTCCTCAGGATAAATTTATAGCATCCCATATGCTGGATGAAAGAGTATGTACATTTTTTAAGGCCTTTGAGAAACATTGCCAATTTGCTCCCAAAATATACAACCAATTATGAAAAATAGCCACATATATTTAATAGCCCACTAGAAGTACAGATAAGTATCTTGCTTTAAGATTCAGCATTTTAGTCACTAGAACAGGACAATATTTATCCACACATGAGTTACTTCATTTCTTTTATAGTTGTAATTGCACATTTATATTCTGAACTTATTTTTTATGAGGATACATAGTTTGTATCATTATTGTAAATGTTATCATAAATATAAAAATGTCACTTGCTTGCTTAGCTTAGGTGTTACACATATACTTCCTGGTGTGTTATTTGATGTTCAGACTTTAGTAGGTTGCTTTAATGACGTTTGTTTTAAATTTTGTGTTGTTATAATGGAGCAATCTTTATGTATGTTTACGTTTTTGTCTCTGGTCATAGAATTAGAAATTCTTCTTGGCTGGGGAAATAGCTCAGTCCATAAAGTATTTGCCATGTAAACTTGAGAATACAAGGTTGTCCACAGAACCCACTTAAAAAGTCAAATACCAACACCGTAGCCCACTCTATAACCCCACTGCTGGGAATGCAGAGATGGAAGGCACCCTGTGACTTGCTGGCCAGCCAGAGTGGCCCAGTCATTGGGTACCTGGTCCTAGTGAGAGATCCTGTCTCAAAAGACAAAGTAAATGCTTCCTGATTAGCATGTTTGACCTCTGACCTCAACACACATTCATGCACATGCATCTACACACACACACACACACACACACACACACACACACACACACACACACACATTCCCCTTGAGTTACGAGAGTATACGACCATTCATTGAATTCTCCTCCTAGCCTTCTCGGGAAGATATTGTTTGACAGTCGGACCACACTGTTTATAACTATTCTGCCTGGGGTCATTTAATGTGAAATGGAAGGTTGAACTTTCTTTAGTATCCCCAATATCTTGGCCCACAGTGTGGCTCTACCCAGAGGTGGTAGAAGCTTCAAGATGAGGGCCTTAGCAGAAAACATTGGGTTATGGGGTTTGCCATCCAAGTAGAGAAGGAACCCATCATCATCTCCCTATTTTCTTCTGATCCCTGATGTGAGTGGGTTTGATCTACCTCAAGGCCTCTGATGTGCTGCCTCACCAAGGCCCCTCCACCCAAAGCAACAGGGCCATTCTGCTACAGACTCAAGAACTGTGAGTCCAACCCAACCTTTGCCTTTTTCAAGATGACTAGCACAATCTTGTTCAAGTGCCTTTCAACAGCTCTAGAGTTCCCTCCTTCTCCTTCTCCTTCTCCTCCTCCTTCTCCTTTTCCTCCTCCTCCTCCTCCTCCTTCTTTTTCTTCGATCTACTGATGAGGTAAATTTTATTAATCGATTTCCTGATATTGCATCATTGTCAAAATATAGTGATAAATCTAATATTTATTATCATTTTTAAAACACTAAGATCTATATTATAAATGATATTGTGCTACAATTCATGGTTTGCTATGGCGGTTTTTAGGCTTATGGATATGCTAGCTACATAGAATGAATTCTCTCACATATAATTTCCTAATCTGATAACACAAGTGGAAGTCTGTTCTACTAGTCATCCATTCTCTAGTGATAGAAACTGCCTCTCTTGTGTCCATAACCTTGTTGTTTTTATTGTGGGTAGGGTTTTACTTTTTCATACTGGAAGTCTTCAAACATATAGAAAAGTTGAGTGAATTCTAAACACAGGGAACCCCTAATTTAGTTGAAACTTTGAAAATGATTGTCCATCCCATTTTATTGAAAACAGATTCTTTTCTCATTTAATGTATCCTGATTACACTGTCCGCTCCTTCTGCTCCACCCAGCTCCTCCCCACCTCCCCTCCCATCCAGATCCACCCCCTTTCTGTCTCTCATTAGAAAAGAACAGGCTTCTAACAAAACGTAACAAAACAAAATATAATAAAACAAAAACCATCACATCAAAGTTGAGCAAGGCAAACCAACAAAAGGAAAAGAACCCCAACAACAGGCACAAGAATTTTAGAGACCCACTCATCCTCACACTCCAGAGTCCCTTAACAACACTGAATTAAAAGCCATACTATATACACAGAGGACCTGGTGCTGACGGCTGCATGCCCTGTGCTGCTGCTGTAGTCTGGGTGAGCTCATATGTGCCTTGCTTGATTTAGAGGGCCCTGGTGTCCTCCTTCCCTCTGGCTCCTGCATTCTTTCCACCTCCTCTTCCATGGGGTTCCCTGAGCTCTGGGGGGTAGCGATTTGATGGAGACATCCCACTTAGAGCTGAGTGTGCCAAGTTGTGTGTGTGTGTGTGTGTGTGTGTGTGTGTGAGTCTCTTTCTCTCTCTCTCTCTCTCTCTCTCTCTCTCTCTCTCTCTCTCTCTCTCTCTCGTGTGAGAGAGGGAGGTGTCTGGCTGTGGGTCTCTGCATTTGTTCCCATCTGCTGGAGGAGAAAGCTTCTCTGATGATAGCTGAATAAGTCACTGATCAATGAGTACAGCAGAATATCATTAGGGGTCATTTGTCACCACTTTTTTTTTAAACCAGTAATGTTTGATTTTACCCTAGGTTTCTGAGCTATCCAGTGTTGTTTGTTTTTTACTCTTTTGGGGGACCCATCAACCAGCTTCCAAATAAATCACTCACAGAGTCTTATTCTTAATTATCAATGTCCAACCTTAGCTTGGCTTATTTCTTGACAGCTTTCCTTGACTTTAAATTATCCCATCTTTTCCTGCTCTCTTACTTCTGTAAATCTTACTCTTACTCCAGGGCTTACTGCAGAGCTGGGTGGCTGGCCCCTGATGTCCTCCTTCTTCTCTGGCTGCTAGATCTCCTCTCCTCCCAGAGTTCTCCTGTTATGCTCTCTGCCTACCAACCCCATCTGTCCTTTCTCCTGCCTTGTTGTTGGCTGTTCAGCTCTTTATTAGACCATCAAGTGTTTTAGACAGTTTCACAGAGTTAAACAAATGCAACATAAACAAAAGTAACACACCTTAAAATAATATTCTGCAACAACTTAGTCTCCTGTTGTTGGTCACTAAAATGGTGTCAGATATGGGTTCCATCTCAAGGAGTGGGCCTTAAGTCAGATATTGGTTGGTTACTCCCACAGGCTTTGTGCCTCCATCGCCCTAGCACAGTTTGCAGGCAGGACAGCATTGTAGATGAAAGGTTTTTCTACAATCTAATTTTCAATGTATCACCTCTCCTTTTACTGATTTTTTTTGGAGAAAATTAAATACAAGGTATGTCATTTAACTATGACATTATAGGAAACATCTCTAAATAATCCAATAAGATACAGGTGTGATATTTATGCTTAGAGAATTCCTTCAAGAATAACACATTACCTGATATAGAGTCTTTGGCCACACCACTGCCCTGAATGCACACGATTGTGCTGTACTGATGTAGATGGACCAGTCTGTGCTAGAACACTTGGCAGAACTTGCTCATACATCTTTTAATCAAACGCATCTGAGAACACTACTCCAACACACTTCCCCTCTTTCTCTTTTGGCCACCAATCTGTTAGAGTTCCTACCACATGCTTGATATGTTCCTTCACAACAAATCAACGTTTCTCCTCAGAGCTTTTAGTTCTCTTCTTTCCACTTTTAGCTCTATAACTTTCCCCATAGCTCTTGGGTATATCTAATTATGTGCGTTTATTAGCACTTCTTGAATGCTATTTTTAGTTGGCTTCTGCTTGTACCTTTTCATTTAATAATAAATACCAAAGTCAATATTCCCTGATGCTACTGTTTGTAATTTATCTTAGAAGTTATAGAAAAAGTATTCTAAGCAGTTAGTTTTTATTAACATGTTGTTATTAATCTCTATTTTATGCCATAGTTAAAAATATACTTTGTATAGCCTGGAAAGATGGCTTAGTCAGTTGAGTGCTTGGTGTGGAAACATGAGAGCATGAGTTCATATTCTTGCACCCATCTTTTTAAATAAAAGTCAGTCTTGTGACATGAGCCCGTATTCTAAGAGCTGGGGAAGTGCAAACAGGATCTGTGGAGACAGGGCATCCCCAGAGCAAGCTGGCTACACCACAAAGAGACATATGCAAAAAAAAAAAAAAAAAAAAAAAAAAAAAAAACCCTGAAAGAAAAGCAAAGAAAGCCCTACACCCTAAATCAGTATCAAAGCCTGCTCCCAGAAAACAACTCAAAACAGCAGTGGTATCAGAACTAGTCTCTGGAAGAAGTGGGTAAGGGATTGAGGAGCTGGCACTTGCCAGTGACCAGCACTGAGAACCTCCTAACTAATGACAAGAAGAACACAGATGATCCAGGAAATTTCATGAATGGTAAACTGAGATGACATATCCACATGCCAGGTATAACAAGAAATCCACTGGAGTCTGCTTAAAGAGTAAAGGAATTCATTAGGAAAGAAAACTCACTGAACATAATAGGAGAATTGTTGCAGGGTCCTGGAAGGCTAAGGTACTGTCCTCCCCTGCTCCAGCTGCCTGAGTCAATCTGCATCATTCAAGCCCACAAGGGAAAGAAGAGAGTGGCATGCATGCATCTCAGATTTTAATAGTAGCCCCCAGGCCACACACTAGGGGCATGTACTGCAATGTCATAGGTAGATAGTACAGGTATCCACTACATCTCCCCCTTTTATCTAAACAAGAAAGTTCTAACCTAATATAAAACTATATACAATAGGAATGATTGCCAAATATTGTGCAGGAGAGGGGAAAGGTAATAACATAGAAAAAATAGAAATACAACCAGCAAGAATAACATCAAACAAGAAACATATACTAAATTCCAGAAATGTCCAGATCATAGGTAAATGGCATGTTACAGAGATTATTCCAATAGCTGTCCTATCCTAAAGAACATAACTTTAGTATCTAAAATGTTCTTAGCTAAGATATAAGAAGATATAGCTGTAACTATCTAGTCTTCAACCCCATCAAAGACCTGAGAAGGAACATAATAATACTGAGAAAACAGGAAGTACAAGCAAGCAATTTTCAAAAAATTGGGAGAATAGACAGAAACAGCTGGCAGTCTGGACAGTCACCTAAAGTTTTTCACCACTGTGGGGGCATCCATTTTTGGCTACAGGCCTAGAAAAATCTGACAGACCATTATCAGAAGCAGGAATTTTGAAAGACCATATTACCCTGTCTTGGCAAGGTTCAGTAGTCACTTTTCCTCATGTCCTGCTTGCCTGGAAAGGACAGCATGCATACTGTCAGCAGTTGAGACAAGGGCAGTTCTTTGCCCAGCAGGCCATTTTATGCCAAGAAGACAAACTTCCAAACGTAGTACTTCCATGAGCAATCATGTCTCATGTCAACAGAATTCTAAGTTATCAAAACATTTTAAATGCTATATTCTCTAGGTCTATGAAGTATTTGAAGATTACCTATCCATCTGACATATGTTTCTGTAATTCTGGAAAACCTAACTAACATGACTATAGATATGACAAGCATGGTTGACTATTAATCTGTAAGTCTTATCTACCTAAATAAGCTAAAGAGGAAGGCTTTACATTAACAAGGTAAACAATCTGTAAACAGATGTACAGTATAAGGACAATGACCTCAAAATTGTGACAATATACAAAATATCTTAAATGGAGGTAAAAATGTACAATGCAATATAACAACAATATCCTTAATATGCACCAATATACAAAATATCCTAAACAGAGGTAGAACATAGAGATAGTACGACAAACATAATTTTACATTTGTATCAATATACAAAATATTTCAGATAGGAGTAGGAACATGCATACAATATGACAGTTATAGTTTTGAATTTGTATCAAAATATAAATTATCTTAAATAGGAATAGAAAAATAGTTCACATTTATATCAATATACATAAATCCATTAGTGCAAATTATCTAAGGCTGATAGTTTGCTAAATTAGTTTACTAGCAGATGCAATAATCTACCTTAATATCCTATGCCTATCTATTCCCCTTTTTTCTTTCTTAAGAGAATCCTGAGTCTAAATTTTACTATTCCACCCCTAGCCCTATAACAATTTATCCATAAGCCTAAGAAAAATAAAACCTTTGGGAGAGGGAGTGGTTTTTTTCTTAAAATTGCTTCCTGTTGTTTAGGGGATGACAGTATATCTGTGGGGTCCTGTAAGAAAGCTAAATGGTTAAATCTCAATAGGACTAGCTGTAGAATCTGTAGCTAGTCTCAGAGTAAAGATTATCTGAGATTCTGGCTAGAGGTGTAATATGATGGACCATCTCATCTTGGACCTGTCCTGAAGAGTTTGCAGTTCAAAGCTGATTGTTGAGTGGTGTTTTTTGGTTCAATGGCACCATTATGGACAAGGTAGAATCATTGTTGTGGGGCCCCATCTTTCTTCTGGAGGCTTCAGAGATCACGGTTAGGAGAATTTATTGTTCCCTGTGGAAAACTTAAACATTATTAATACCAAAATGGAAATTTTGGATGTTAGAATGATGTGACATGTGAGAAAGGATTCCAAAGAATCAAGAATAAGCATGGGAAGAAATAGAATCTTGACAACAATTGTCCCTAGATTATTGGCTTTCTTCTGTCCCACACCAGGAAGCTCTTCTGATATGAGACAGAATCTCTTAATTTTTTCTTGTAGCAACATGCTTGAGTTTATAGAATGAGAGAGCCATATTCCAACTCCAAAGCCACAACTTTTCTAGAGTTAAAAAGATATTGATGTTAGGCAGTGAGACATTACTCCGTAAAGTATATTGGTACCAATAGGTCTTTCCCTTCTGCTGTAGACCTCTGGGTGTCCAAGGTCTTTTGATTTCTTGAAGACTGGTATTTCTGTTATCCTGTGAAGATAAAAATCACAACCTTGCCCTGACCCTTGTTTGTTGATTTTTCCTTACAACTTGTAGGATTGTCACATTGGTGGATGAGCTATCACTTCTCCTCGTCAAGAGGTTTCTCCTGTTTTAATCGAATTTTTGTTAATTTTGTTGGTATCCATAGCTTTTCCTCTACTGCAGAAACAAGCAAATAGTACACATAAACTCATGCAGGCACACACACACACACGGAAATAATTAATCAATTAGTTAACTTCAAAATTGAAGCTAGGCTCTGAGAGAGCTGCTGTGTGCCATACAGCCTCACAGCCAAGCAGACAGGCAGTTATGGAGGTTAAAACTGTGTACTTGGTATTACCTCTCTCTTGTGTGTGTTCAAACCTTTCTTCAGAAGAATATCTAAAATTATGCCCTTGCAAAGTTAAAACTACCCCTCATTATAAAAGCTCTGGAAAAAAAAAAAAAAAAAAAACAAGAGAAGGGAACACACCTCCACATGACTATCCATTATAAACTTACGCCAACATTTAAAAATATCATGTCCTTGCAGTATTAGTTGTCTCAAAACTGTACTTGATGAACTGTATTGGGACAGCGATTGTCTTCCCAAAACCCACTCTGCCACCGTTTGTGGGGCATACATGAGCTACAAAGATGGCGCCAAAAGGAAGTTAGCTGAAGCTGTTTACACAGAGAGTGGATACAGGATGGTGCTGAGAGGAAGTTAGCTTAAGTTGTTTACACTGAGAGTGGATACAGGATGGTGCTGAGAGGAAGTTAGCTTAAGTTGTTTATACTGAGAGTGGATACAGGATGGTGCTGAGAGGAAGTTAGCTGAAGCTGTTTACACTGAGAGTGGATACAGGATGGTGCTGAGAGGAAGTTAGCTTAAGTTGTTTACACTGAGAGTGGATACAAAGGATACTGCTGAGAGGAAGTTAGCTTAAGTTGTTTACACAACTCATAAACAAAAAAAAAATGAGTATAGGGTGACTTTAAAATGATTGGTTGGTTCTTTCACCCCCTCCTAGGGTTCTGAATTTTTTTTGCTATAAAAGAGGCTTACTACCTAACAATAAACGAGCTCTTGCTTGACTTGACTTACCACTGCATCTGATTGTCTCCTGGTAAGAGGAAGACTGGGAAACCAGCTAGCGGCGCACTTCCCTTTCCTCGGTTCCAGGCCACCTCTTCAGAGGTGACCTAAGTTCCTGGTGGGGCAGGACCCCACAACCGTTCTGTAGCAGCACCATGTTTGAATCAACTGGCCTGGGCTCCAGGTAGTTTCTCATTTATACACCTCAGTTGTCACAATCACAGATCTCTTCTGACATACTGGTTCTTAGTCTCAAGCCTAAGCCAATCACAGCATAGAGAACCTCTAGCAAGAGTTAAAACTGGGTATCTAAACTAAATTACCCAAATTAAAAGGAAGAATATTTGTTCACAAGCTGAGGGGGTGGTGTTCTCTTCACCACACTGGATCTGAAGGAGGAAGTGTCCATCATTCTGTGATAAGAAATAGCTACTGAACATATGTTATATACACCAGATCGCAGAGTGGTAGAATAGAGCTCAGGGCAAGGTAGCTCATGTCTGTAATCTCTGCATTGAAAAGAACTGAGGAAGGAGGATCATCGCCAGGGTGGTGAGGCCTTGGCTACATTGTGAGTTCCAAGTCATTCTCAGATTCAGTGTGAAACCCTGTCTTAAAACACTTACCTCTGGGACTGGAGGGACAGCCCGGTGGTTAGGAGCACTTGCTGCTTTTGTGCATGATCCAGGGTTGGCTACCAACACCAACATGGCATCTCATAATCATTAATAACTACAGTTCTAGTTGAATCTAATGATCTCTCTTGGCTTCTAAGGGCAAAAGGCCCCATGCGGTATAGATACATACATTCAGGTGAACATTCATACACACACCCACAAAAAAAATGATCTTTAAAACATGCATCCCCGAAAAGAGGAAAGGGGACATTCATTTTTTAATTACGTTTTTGAGTCACTGGATTAACTCATCCTGATCTAATCAATTATTTCTGGTCTTCTTGCTTTACAAACAAACCACGTTCTTAGTAGTTTAAGCCACTTCACATTGATGTTTTCCCATGACTTGTAGACAAAATCATTGATGCAGCCAATTGTTTAAATAATTTTTTCGATAATACATGATATATTAAGTACTTAATACTAAGTACATAAGAAAATTAAGTAATAAGTACTTAGTATGACTATACTGCCTATAATGAGCCAACAAGAAACATTTCTGTACCTTTCTAGATCTTTTAAGAAACCTTACTGAAAATAATTTTTCATGCATATATTCTGATCATGGTTTCCCTCCCCAGTCTCTTCCCAGATCCTCCACACCTCCCACTCATCCAACTCCACACCTTCTTTTTCTCTCTTTAGAAAGCTTACTCTAGTCAATTACCTTTACTTTCATTCTTTATTCTTTGTCTACGCATCTAACACTGTTTTATTCATCGCTTGAATCTTTCATCTGCATTCTAGAAGGACAGTTTAAATTGGCCCACTCCAATGCTGTGTTCACTTTCTACACCTCTTTCTCACTTCTATTGCATATGTTTCTTCTTGTAATATTTTTCACTTATTTGTAACCCTCGCCCTGCATACACCTCTTGTGTGTCATGCCCTGCCTTATTTTTTCCTACCTGTTGAAAATTCACTCTATTCTTTAAAAGGTATTTCCTATTCTTATAACTTTTTTCCTAAACAAAGCAATCCTAACAATGCCCTGAGATTTATTTCCTAGATTATTTTCTGGTGCAATCAAATTGTCATCCTTGTAGATCCATAATCCTTCTATGACCTTCAACCACAACATATGAAGCTCCCTCTTTCCATCTACTGCTTACATTACATAAACTCCAGTTATTAAATGTAATGTGTGCATAATATCTACGAGCACTTTGCTCAATTGTTTTGTGTAAAAAAAAAAATGAACTAAATTTTTTCACAAATAAAAAAAATGCTTTCTACTACCAAGAAATAAAAAAACTTAAAAGTTTGACCCAATTTAAAATAATTACAGGATTATATACATATTATATATGATATAATATTATATATATATATATATATATAGAGAGAGAGAGAGAGAGAGAGAGAGAGAGTTGCAAATAAGTGTGTGGCTGCATGTGCCTGAGTGTGCACATATAGAGGCCAGAGTGGGATATTGACTGTCTTCCTCTATCACTCTGCCTTGTTGCCTTGAGGCAGAGTCTCTTGCTGAAGCAGAAGCTCACTGTTCCCCCTAGGATGGCTCAACCTGCCTCAGCCCCACATGCAGGGGTTACAGGTGCATGCAGCCATGTCTGGCATTTTATATGGTTTCTAACTCAGATCCCTATGCTTTCAGAGTGAGTAGTCTTACCCAGTGAGCCATCTCTCCAGTCCCGGGTAGATGATTCTATCACCCCATGCAGGATGGACTAGGGACTGCAAATTAAGAGTACAATGATGCATAAGAATTGAATGTTAACAAGTTTTCTGGAATTTTCTTTCATTCTCTTTATGTTGAACAAAAGTGTATTTCACACCCCTTACATACCAAATCTATTAGAAAAAAATTCCAGATCTGAAAGCCAAAGAGATTCTGCTCCTGTGTTTCATTCCAGTGAAGACAGAGCAGTACTGTGGCATGGTTCACAGAGAGAAAAAACATAATCTCCATTGTCACTGTCATAATCCAAATGACATTTGAAGCCAGGCAGGCATGGTAGTGCATACCTTTAATCGTAGCACTTGGGAGGCAGAGGCAGGCAGACCTCTGTGAGTTCGAGGCCAGTCTTGTCTATAAAGCAAGTTCCAGGACTGTTACACAGAGAAACCCTGTCTCAAAAAAAAAATCTTACTTATGTCAGAAAGTAAGCACAGTGAGTCATAGTTAAAATTTAATCTGCTCATGCACACTGTCTAACAAGAAGAGTACGTGACTTAGAAAGACCTTTAGTAAGTGCTCTAATGTTTCCTGTGAGTGTAACTTATGAAAATCCAACTGTGAAACAAGGATTTTCAAACAGCTCAGTAATAAGAAAATTTGAAAATAAATTCTCACACAGCAAAGTTAAAGACAGTAATTTTAAGAATATCACACATTTTACTAATAGAAGGTGTCCAATGTGTTGATAAATGCATTATTGAATGTATGGCCCATAACTTGGGTTTCTGATCCTAAATGCATTTTGCCCAACTGTTTGGGGGCTGAATTTTTCATATGCTTATTTGTTCATCTAATTGATCCAAATGCTTCTAAAATCATTTGGGTTCACGCCTTGATATTTGTACTGTTGACAGTTCTGGGCTTGCTAAATAACTGTATTTTTTTAGTGACGGTTTTTCAGATCATCCAAATCAACAGCACAGTACTAATTAGTGTGGAAGAGCTAGTGGTTTCTGAAATTCCCAAGAATAATAATCACAAGAGCCTCAACATAATCTCCCTACTGGCAACTTGTGCAACTCCTTACCACCTTCTGTGATCACACTGTGGCTTTGAAAACCATCCTTGAACAAACATCATCTCCAGTTTATATAAGGATGGAGCACAGAGCTCTGAGAAGGATAGAGCTGGTATACTTTTTTCTGTGTTCTCTTTATGACAGGGTGATGGGATCAACAGTATGTTGATCCCTGTATGACTTGCAGCAACATGAACTCCTTCTCCACGGTGTAGCTACAAAAAGTTGTCAGGCAGATCTAAGATCAATATTATACTTAATAGCATTTGTAAAAGAAGAAATGTAAATATGCATTGGAAAGATCTTTGTTTCCTCAGAATGGAAAAAAACTAGAATTTTTTTCTAATACACAGCGATTTTTTAAAAATCATAAGAAAAAATGAGAATTATCATGACCTAAAATATTAAAGCAAATATCAGATTATTTAACAGCTACTAAAATCCATTTGGGGCTATTAATTTTTCTTTAGACAAAATAACATTCATATGTCCTACAGTTTCTAGAATTATGTATTGGAAGAACACAATTATTTCACAATATAATTTAACCACATACATTTTCAAAACTCTAAAATCAAATCTTGTTACAATGGTAATAACTGAATCCTCTTTAAAAGGTGATGTGTTATAAAGACGACTGCTCCATTTTTCCCCCTTCACAGAATTCAAATTATAATCCAATGGCACCACCTGTTGTTGGGATGGCAGAATTGACCTAAATGACGAGACCACATGCTACTGAAATTAAATGTCTAAAGATAGAGTGTAGGTCTTTGACAGCTGGGCAGATAACATAATGAGGCAGTTACCCAGTCATTGATTCACTCAGATGCCACTTTGACCCTGACCCTCTGTAGAACTGTAGAACGGCACAGGATATTGTGAGGACCCATCATTGTATGGGCACAAGACAATATATAATTATGATTAGTCTCCCCTCATGCTTTTAAATGTAAGCCATGGGAGAAAATCATTGGTGACATTGATGTGTATTTGTAGTGTGTGTGTGTGTGTGTGTGTGTGTGTAGAAGCCAGGGGACAATATCAGGAGTCATTATCTATCACTCTCCACCTTAGCTTTTGAGAGCAGATCCAGCAAGCTCTGGAATCCCTGTCTCTTCGCCCCCATGCACTGTGCTGGGGTTACAGGCATTTGGGTTCTGGGGATCTGACTCAGGTTCTCATTTTTTTGTGGCAAGTACTTTAATGACTAATCTATCTCCTCAACACGAACACTGATTTTAAAAAATAATACAACATATAATAAGGTTGGATTAAACATTAAAGTTCTGCAGATCACATTTTTGAAGTATTTATTTGTTTGTTTATTGGAAACATGATGGACTGAGTAAATAACCAGTAAATACATTTTTAATTAACATTTATAAAATAATGAATATACTCTTGTATACTTATACTTTGAAAAACTAAAGAATATCTTCATAGGCAAAGTAATTGAAGGACTTCAGAAGCAGAGCAATAAGGCTGGAGAGGTCCTAAAGTGTTTGCCATTCAAGCATGAGGATCCAAGTTTAACCCAAGCTGGGTATTGTGACATAGTCTTGAGACCCCAGTATTGAGGAGACACAGACAGGATGATTCCTGTGTCTTGCTGGCCAGCCAGCCTGGTCAAATTGGTGACCCCAAGTTCCAGGCTCAGAAAACAAGAGGGATGGGTATCACAGAGAAAGGACACTTGAGGTTGACTGTAGGACTCCATGTGCGCCTATACACATAGAAATACACACATGCACACACACACACACACACACACACACACACACACACACTCACGTGCATGCACACATATGCACACATACACACACCACAGAGACACACTAAAAAACAAAAGGCAAAACAATAAATCAATATGTTGAATTTTCCTCAGTTGTCCTGGGAACTTACAGGATGGTGCCTTTTGAAACTGAACCATACAGCGATGACAGAATCCTGAAGAAAGTTCCATTGAAGAGGAGTTTCTATCTAAAAATGTTTGCAAAGCTAACAAGAACACATTTCGTCACGAGTAAGTCAGGAAATATCATAAATTCTCAGGCACAGTCAGAAAACAATTAGATAAAACTTGTATCACCTAAACATTTACTGAGATTTGAAATTCTGTGTATTGGTTAAAAGTGGGAATAAAAGAACTAAGCAGAGACTTAAAGAAAGACTCTAGAAACAACATAGACAAAGAAATAGAAACTATGAATGAGATTGATACATGGAAGATGAAATGAATAAACACAATAAATCGTATTCTTATTTCTAAAAATGGACATGATTGAGGGAAATACTAAAATTGAAATGGCTGATTTTCCCATAAATTGTTGAAAATCATGAACTTTGTCATTGAAAATGTGAAAATGCCCTCTTCTTTACCTCCCTCCCTCCCTCTTCCTCCTTCCTACCTCCCTCCTTCCCTTACTGCCTCTCTCTCTTTCTCTCTCTCCCTCCCTCCCCCTCCCCCTCCCCCTCGCCCTCTCTCTCTCTCTCTCTCTCTCTCTCTCTCTCTCTGCTTTCTGCTGCCATGAGGTTAACACCTTTGCCCTACTGGGTGTTTCCACTATGGCATTCTGCCTCACTACAGGCCTCAAATAATGCAGCTAAGTGATCCTGGACGGAAACTTCTGAACTGGGAAACATAAATCTTCTCCTATTTGTAAGTTTTTTACTTCACAGATTTCATCGGGGTGGTAGAAAGCTAGCAAAAATAACATTTCCAACCTAAACACACGAAAGGACAGCAGTAGCCTTTGCGCCTTACTATTGCTGGCTTACGATGACACTAAAATGAGCCAGGCCTATGTCCATCTGTCCAGGCTCTGATCCCAATTAGAGCTTCTTCATAATGCTGCAGAATTTGTGGCAGAGAAGGTCCAAGTGCAGAGGGCATTCATTCATCCTTTGGCAAACATGGCATTCTTTGAACAAAGGTCATGGTCAATTCACTGAACCAGGGAGTTAACGATCACATACCTCTAGTTTTTCATGCAGTAGTCCAGCGTCAACTTTGAGCCAAGAAAATTTGGACAGTCTGTGTTAGCTTTTCACTGCAACAAACAAATAAATGTGAAATCAACTTAAAAAGAGAAACTGTTTTAGCTGGCTATTTAAGAGATTTCCATGCATGTTGACTGGTCTATTGCCCATGACAGAATAACATATCATGGTGGAATCCAGAGAAAAACCACTCACTTTATACAGGAAGGAAGGGAGGGAGGAAGGGTCTGGGGTCCTACAATCCTCTTCAAGAACACACATTGTCATGATGACCTAAGAATGTCCAACTAAGCCTATTTCCTAAAGGTTCCACTAAATCCCCAAAGCAACATAGGATCACCAAATACATCTGACATGTTGGCCATTGGGACATTGAAAGTACAAACTGTAGTAAGCTCCTACTCAATAGAACTAAGACACATGAGCAGAGCTGGGGAAAGACTCTCAATTAGAAAGCTGGTATTTGTTCCCACGTGAACTGTTGCTGACTTAGCTCAAAGCTTGAAGAACATTATCGTCTGGCTGTCCAAGTCCATCCAGGTTCAGAGACTGTGCCTATCTGAAATCAGTATTCCTCCACCAAACCACGGAAGGCTGTGTTACTATGCAACTCAGTTCCACATATATTTAATGCATCCCTAACCTGCCCAGAGAGAATGAGATGTGAGGGACTTATAAAGAGACAATTCCCAGAAGAAAGCATGAAAAATAGTGGAAGAGGAAGACCCTGAACACTGAAGGCTAATGAACTATAGAAACTCAGAAGACAGAGCCTCGAGGGGCGGCTTAGTGGTGAAGAGCATGTACTGCAGAAGGCCAGTTTGATTCCAACCACCCACATCAGGTAGCTAACAACCACTTATAACTCTAGATTCAGGAGTTGTCTCTTGTCTGCAGGTACCTGCACTCACTCACATTCATGTACCCACATACACACGTGCACAACTACCCATACTTAAAAATAAATCTTAGAAGGAGTACAGAAGAGGTGCTAACATAGTCAAGCTATGGTTTAATTTTAATTATATTGTAATCACATCAAGAGTCCTTAGGAATGCAGTGGACAACATCAGGAAAGGCTAGAAGAATGTAAGCTTAAAGGGCCTCAGCTCCCTTTTCTAGCTATCTTTGTGCTATAACAAAATACGTAAACTGAGTGGCTTATAAACAACAGAAACCTAATGCACCTGGCTGTGGAGACTGGACAGAACAAGATCAAGACACTGACAAATGTGGTCTAATTATTAAGGCCTGTTTCTGATTTATATGTGGCAGTAGTGTATGATTGCATGAAAAGGAAGAGCAAATTCTTGGGTCCTCTTTCACGAGGACGCCATTCCCAAGCAGGAGAGTGCTACCCTCATTACTAAATCAGTTTCCCCAAACCCCGTATTCTACCATCAACATTGTGTGGGGTAGAATGTCATCAGATACATTTGGAGTGGGGAACAAATAAACACTGAGGTCGCTGAACTAGCAGAGGGGAAGGTGAGAAGCCAAGAGCTGCAGGAAGCCTTTTGAGGATGGAAAAGAAAAGGAAACTAATCTGTCTTTTTAAAAGTATAATAATACTATTTTAAATTTTTTGAAATTATGGTATCATTTCCTAACTTCCTTTTTCTCCCTCTAACACCTCTCACGTATACCTCCCTCTCTCTCTCTCTCTCTCTCTCTCTCAGATTCATGGCCTATTAGCACACCCTTACATGTATGTACATATTCGTATACACATATATACATATTCCTCAAGACATTAATACAACCCCCTAAGTCCATATGATGTTATTTCTCATGGCTGACCATTGGTATTGAATTGTAGGTCTTTTCCCTGGGGAAGACTATTCCTCCTACCCTCATAATTTCTTAGTTCTTTGTCTAGGGTTGTGGCCTTGTGAGCTTTCACTGTCTTCATTTCATCCTGTCTGGTAGTGTTATAAAATATAAATATGGCCTTCTCCTGTCATGGATCAGAGCTCTTCTCAAGCTCTTGTGATTTTTTTAAATAAAGTTTATGTTGACAAATAAGCATTGCTAGCATGTCTACTGGCTGTCATCCTTGTTCCAGGTTGGTTTATGCAGGGGATCATGGGGGATGTGTGAGGAACAATAGGGAAGGAATAACATGGTACAATGATGGGGGAGGGGGGATTTGACGCCTTAACTATGGAGTGGGGAAGGAGATGAATCAGGAGGGAGGAGTGTAAAACAACACTAAGGATGTCCGAAAACGTCATAAGGGATCATTAGCTACCTAAGATTACATATAGTACATAGAAGTCTGTGCATACAGAGACATATATAGTTTAGATGAAATTCTCACACTTGACCTGGCAATACTCCCCCAAAGATTCAGACTAATGAGTAGTCCACCTGCAGGCTTGAGCCTTTCCAATCTGTATGTCATAAAGCCCGCAGAAATCAGCGTGCACAGCTCTGCGGCTACACCAACTCCATACCTCTTCAGCCCTCTATTTTCCTTTACTTTCTCTAGTATTACTATAGTAATAGCTTCATGCTGTGCTCATAGCTCCCCTAGCTGACTTGCAGGGCAAAGAAGCCCATTGTAAACCCCAGCTTTTGCATTATGGTTTCAGTAATACTGGATTTTTAGATGTCAAAGACCTAGTTGCTCAGTCCTGTTTCCCCACAGAAAATCAGGCAGACTCGTCACTTCCATCCCCATTTGCAGTTCAGCTTCACTTCCGTCAACAGAGATGCTAGTAGTATGTTCAGGTAGAGTTATGTCTCAATTTGTTGGTTAATCTACCAAGTTCACCCATTCTGCTTCCAGAATGCTGCCTGTGGGATTTGCTACTACCTAAACTCAGCACTGATATGGCTCTAACTCAAAGCTTTTCTCCCGGACCACTGCGGTCGCTTCCCGAGTGGTGTAGCAATGTCCAGACTCTTCTCCTCATTCACTGTCTGCACTCCTCCCTGCCAGGCAGCATTATAAAATACAAATATGGTCTTCTCAGCTGTTACTCAAGACTCTTCCCAAGCTCCTGGTGCTTTTTAAATAAAGTTCATATTAAGAACTAAGCAATATTAAGGAAGAAGATTAAGGGGATAGGCTCTGAAATCAAACCTCTGTCTTAAAACATTTCATGCTCTGTCCTGGGTTTATATCCTGATTTTTTTTTTCATTTATTGCGTGACCCAGGGCAAAGTACTTATCCTTGCAAGAGATCTAGTAACCTACATCACAGGGCGTGAGAGTTATGTATTGTAATATATATAAGAGCTCAGTACTGACCTGCATAGTCCTAAAGCAATAAATATTAGCTGCTGCTATTTTTATTTAAGACAGTGCCCTATATTTTTTTAAGATCCTAACCCCTGTAGTGATCAGCTAGTGATGCCCTAATGAAATATTTCAGGCTAGATGGCTTATGCAGACGTTATTTTCTTTTTCCAGTTCTGGAAGCCAGATTTCTAACATTAAACAGCTCTAGGCATTGTCTTAAGCAGTGGTTCTCACCCTTCCTAATGCCACAACCCTTTAATACAGTTCCTCGTGTTGTGGTGACCCCCAACCATAAAATTATTTTTGTTGCTACTTCATAACTGTAATTTGCTACTTTTATGAATCATAATGTAAACGTCTGTGTTTTCTGATGATCTTAGGTGACTCCCATAAAAGGGTCATTTGACCCACAAATCGGTCATGACCCACAGCTTGAGAACCACTGGCTCACAGTGAGACTTCCCTTTTGGATCATTGGTGGCTGACTGCATCATGTAGTTACATGGCTTTCTCTCCGTGAATGGAGAAAGGGGAGGGGGAAGAAAGGGGAGAAAGGATAAAGAGAGAATAAGTGAATAAATATATGTATCCTGGTGTTTACTTACAGCAAATAGGATGCTCACCCTATTGAATAAAGGCCCAATCCTATGACCTCATTGAACCTGAATTATCTACTGAAATGTCTCTTCTCCCAGTGCCTTCATGGTTAGGCTTTAGATACATAGAATTCAGAGAGAGAGACAGTTCGGTTCCTAACTTGTATCTTTCTAGTTACAGAAAAAAATAGAATTTTTCCACAATAATATTTCATACCTAAAAGGCACATACACTATCTCATTATAGATATATGCACATATATGCATAATCATATATATATATAAAACTTTTCCTTTTAAAATATTATTGTATACATGCATGATGTGTGTAGAGGTGTGCATGCTACAACTCATATGTGAAGTCAGTTCTGTCCTTCACATGAGACCCACGGTTCATCATGGTTGCAGGCAAGCATTTTTACTGCTAAAACATCTTGGCAGCCATTTCCCATTCTTTAGTCAAAATTCTCTCCAGCTTGAATTTTTCTGGTTTCCTCTGATTGAAATGAAGAAATAATTCTTATTTCACCTTTGGTCCTTTATGTTGTTTTTCTAAATCAATAGGTTGTATAAGAAGGGTATTTTCAATTTCCATTTTTACATCCAATGTTCACTCTTACATATCACAACAATTTATCCCACATTATTTCTCAACATTCTTTTTCCATATGCTTTAAGTTGAAGGCAGACAATTTTTAGAATGATATAAGTTGTAAGATCTTGATTGGATGAGAACTTGAGATAGTATCTAAACGTAGTCTTTAACTTACAGGTGAAGAAAGCAGGGGACAGACAGTTAACTGACATAACCAATACCACAGCTGGTGGGTTTAGAGTTTCTACTTCCACTCTAAAGTTTATTCTGTCATTACACTGATTCCCTAACAGTCTTTTCCAGAACATAAACTGTTCTAGAAAGATAGTGACTCAAATGTGTTCCTTTAATGCTGAGCACACTTGCTATTCCTGGAGCATTGCAATTAAACAACTTGCTTAAATTCACTGGTTAGCAGCTAATGGTAACATTTCTTTTCTACCATGTAATCACGTTGGTAGGAAATGCTGGCGTAATGATGCCATACTTGAATGTGACCAGGGAGGATGTGAAAGGGGTCTCATGTACTCAGTATAAAAATAGAGCTGAGCAGAGGTTAGGGTGATGCAAAGTAAAATTCATTACTTTGTTAAGATTTCTGGTTTTACTGGAAGGCAGAGAGTGTATGAGTAAGCTTCATCAATGATATGGGGATGAGACCTGTATAGGATTTATTATTGTATTGCAGTGTAGGTTTTTGAATTTTTCCCTTTTATTTTAGTGTAACAAAATGTACTAACTTAGGAGATAAGGACTCCTGTTGGAAAATTGTTCTTCTCATGGTCACTAGGAGCAAACAGAAAGTGAAACTGCTCCTTTCATTTGAAAGAAACTTGGGAGAAAGAGGAGGAGAGTAATTAAACAGGGTTAGGGAGTTACAATGAGCAATAGCCTTGCCACGAGATGGTCCATATTTATTAGTATAAAATTATTGAATGTGAAAATTTTGAATAAATAAAAATTTGTATTTCTATTGTAAAAAAATACACAATTTAAATGTTGTAGTTAAAGAATAATTAAGCCAATACATAAATTAACATTAATTCAACATTACTTGCTAAAATATGCACTGCTAATTAAAAAATGTAGAACACTGAAAATACTAGATACAGAATAAAAGAAGTGACAAGGACATTAATCAGGGCCTGGTGAGATTTGCCTCCTTTAGTACAGATGAAAAATCACAGTTCAAGGTACTTTCCTTTTCTCAAAACACACTTTTTACACAAAAACTGCTAGAGAAAAATTAGGCAGCACTTTTCAAGATATAGGGGTGTGTGCATGTGTGTGTGTTAAAAGAAGCTATCACACAGGGTGGCAATGCTCCCACAAGAGCCATGGACGACTTAACAAAAAACCAAAGGCCAGGCATGGGAAACCCTCTTTTGTTACTCATGGGAGTCCAAGAGACTCCTCAAACAATATTGGCTATTGTTATTGCTCTGGGTATTCCTCCTGAAAGTAAGACCATACTGCTGAAAACACCACACACTTCAGATGCCGGCCCGAGAAGAACTGAACTGGAACTGACCTGCAAACCTCCTCCCTGTAGACTAGCTCTCAGAGTATCAGAAGGTGCTATGCAAGTTTCCAAGGAAGAAACGCAACCAATAGCCCTATAAATAGTCCTTTAAAGCATACACATGATAACAATGACTCGCCTTGACAAGATATCTCTAATGGTGCAATAGTGGCACTTTTATCTTGAGAGTAAACAACAGCTGAAGAATTAGATTTAAGGCTCACTCAATAGGAGGGAATTCACACCTGGGACTGTAAATATAGCCAACTATCCATCGTTGGAGAGGTCATAGACTCTAGAAGAGAATCTACTACTGCCATTTTTGTAAAATAATTTCTAACTATATTTTAAATACTTATCCTTATACCCATAGATAAGTGTAGTTCTTCTCATCAAAGAAGCTTCTTTTCCAATAGATGAAAATTAATACACAGATCCATAACTGGTCACAACAAGAAGAATAAGTGACCGTAGAGTGCCCAACTTCAATAGATACATCTGCAACCAGACATGTATTCCTCATGCTTAAGGAAAATCACGGGGCGGAGGGGTGGACTGGGGTGGGGGTGGGGACAGAAGGACTATAAGGGACAGATCAGGCTGCCTGATGTTAGATGGTATTTTATAGACACAGTGGGGAAGTTCTACCCATGCAATCACAGTGATATAGTTGGCTACAAAAGATCTGCATAATCCAGCTGACGTGATGATATGGGGACCTGGGAAGTTTCACATGGTCCCACTCCTACATGAAGAGCTTTAGGCAAATCAATGACTCTTGAGAGAGGGAGAATCAGTTTTCTTCAGGGACAAATTATCCAATTCCAAGTAGCCAATTCTAAATACATGTGTTGTGGAATAAACTTTTTGTACACTGTGAAGATGTGTCACTCTAATTGGTTTAGTAAGCTGAATGGCCAATAGCAAGGCAGGATTTCTAGGCACAGAGGATGCTGGGAAGAAGGGTGGAGAGCAAGCAAGATGAGCAGTACAGAGATGAGATAATAAAGCTCCTAGGCAAAAAGTAAATTAATAAGAATACATTAATTTAACTTAAGAACTAGTTAGAAACAAGCCTAAGCAATTGGCTGAGCTTTCATAATTAATAATAAGTCTCCATGTCATTATTGGGGAGCTGATGGTCCTAACGAAAAAGTCCAACTACACACATGTATTTAAATACAACACTAAATAGATTCATTAGAGTGTGTATATTACAATAATAAAGGAGTCATGAGTTTGAAAGGAAGTCAAGAGGCCATGGGAGGAGCTTGAAGGGGATAGGGAGTGGTGAAAATCATTTAAATATGCTGTATATTTTGTATGAGAATGGTTCCCATAGGGTACTGTGTTTGAATACTTAGTGCTCAATTGGTGAAAATGCATGGGAAGGATTAGGAAGTCTGGCCTTTTTAGAAGAAGTGTGCTACAGGGGAAGGTCTTTGAAGTTTCAAAGGACAAACATCATTCCCAGTGTGCTCTCTGCTTCCTGCTTGCAGTTTGAGATGTGCTGTCTCAGCTGTTCCTGCTGCCATTCCTTCATTCCACCATCACAGACACTGACCCTCTGCAAGTGTAAGCCCAATTAAACGCATTCTTTTTCAAGTCGCCTTGGTCATCATGCTTTATCACAGCAATAGATAAGCAACTAAGACATACAGTATTCATGTATGAAATTAAATATATATTGTCATTTATTTTTGCTCTTTTGGGGCCCCACCACCCAGCTCCCAAATAAGTCACTCATGGAGGCTTATTAATTATAAATGTCTGGTCTTAGCTTGTCTTGTTTCTTTCCAGCTTTCTTAACTTATCCCATCTACCTTTTGCCTCTGGGCTTTTTCCTTTTCTTACTTCTGTATCTCTTATTTTCACTCTTACTCCATGACTGGCTATATGGCTGGGTGGCTGGCCCCTAGCATCCTCCTCTCCTTGTTCTCTTGCTCTTTCTTCTTTTCCTCTCTGATTTCTCCTTCTATTTATTCTCTCTGCCTGCCAGCCCCACCTATCCTTTCTCCTGCCTTGCTATTGGCCATTCAGCTCTTTATTAGACCATCAGGTGTTTTAGAGAGGCACAGTAACACAGCTTCACAGAGTTAAACAAATGCAACATAAAGGAATGCAACACATCTTTGTATCATTAAACAAATGTTACACAGCATAAACAAATGTAACACATCTTAAAATACTAATCTATAACAATATATATTTAAATTAAACAAAAACATGCTTTTAAAATATAGCTTTTCTCTGTATTGGTACAGAGGTGACCAAATCTATAACAAACATTTCTGTGTTATTGGAAAAAATATGGTATTGAATTATATATATTCTATATTAAAAATGTATAGTTTTTAAAGAGAAATTTGGATTTAAGTTACACCTTCCCTTTGAGATATGCTATGTCTTAAGAGTTGGTAAAGTTAGAATGTTGGCTTACTACAGGAAGTAAATTTAAGTTCTAACTTCCAGTATAAATAAATTTCATTCTTTTGATTGATGCTTATCTTATTATAAGACTTTATGCATCTGTCCTTTAAGAAAAAAATAAATAAGTCTCTGTAATTGTAAGGATAACAATCATGATCATAGGGAGTTATAGATGAATGTACTGTGAAATTTCACAAGTTATTGTTAGTTTAGACTGTAATAACTGAAGAAAGTTTTATACAAAATAACAAGAATATTCCACTTTACAAAATAGCTAAGATTCAATATATAAGAATAGGATAAAGGAAACCCTAGGGCCAACAAGACAACACAGTGGATTAATGAGTTTGCTGTCAAGCCTGAAACCTTCAACACATGGCTGAATGAGAGAAACTATTACTACAAGTTTTCCTCTTCCCCCTCCATGTGTGTCATAGTATGCATGAACCCATGAGTTCACGTGTGTGTACATGCATACACATACAAGTAAATGAATGTAATTTTTCTTACAAAGAGGATAAAAGGAATCCAAAAGACTATTTTTTAAAAGTTATGAAGGCCATGGCCACAACAGGCATTTTTAGTTATCCCCTGGTACTACAGGGAAGAATGCTTAAGTAAGGAAAAAATAAATTAGAAAGCCTTTTTTTCAAACTGGGTGATTTTAAATAAGAGTTTATTTATCTTAACTAGCTAATACAAGAGCAATGTTCTAAAAGAACTACATATTTTGAAATCAGTGAGCTATGCAACTTGAATTTATCAGTAAAGAGCAAACTGCCTAAAATTTGAGTCAAAAAGTACATAAACATCCGTGTTGCATCAAATCCCACAAAATGTTTTAAATAATAAAATATCCCTTGTTTTCTGTCCTGTTCCATGTGCCAGAAAGTATCTAAATCCTTTACACACTTTTCTTTTATATCTTACAGTATGTGAACTGTATGGTAATTCCTAGTTTAGGGAAAACAAGCCAGAGTGGAGTGAAGCTAATTTGATAATCATCACAGAAGAGTTCCGGGTTTTCATGACTTAGAATCCGACCTTCAAATAACTATGAAATACTTCATCCCCGAAACAAACAAAAAAAGAACCCAAACCGCACAAACTTTTAAAATGCACGATTTGCCCTTTCCATTTATACGGCAAAGCCAACCAATGAAAAAAATTTTTTTAAATGTCACAAATAATTTATACTAAATTTCACGGAATGCTAATCCTTTTATGAAACCCTGGTCTTTAATCTCAAGAGCTGACAACATATGTGTCTCAAAACATGGGAGATGAAATCTGTGCCATTTACAGTCAGCTTACTTTAGGTCAGCTTACTTCCAGCTAGCTCTGTGATGTGCGTTACACCGCGGTAGTTATTTTTAATACACGAACGCACTTACAGGTGTAACCAGGTAATGAGTTGGTTGGATTTTACACGGTTTGTCAAGGGACAGTGGAAGGCAGCTTCCAACTCAAGAACATCGCTCTCATGTTATAATTCTAGTTTTGTGAAGTATTCTAGATTTGAAGGGCCAGGTAGTAGAGCGACGGCCTCAAAGCCTGCTACAAAAAGTAGAGCAGAGCCCAGGAGAGGAGGGGCTCTCTCAGTGCCCTGGCAGGGCAGGGCAAAAGCCAACAGTCCAACCACCCCGAATCCGTACAGTTCCCAAAGTTGGCCGAAGACTCTCTTCCGAAGTTCTATCCAGTTCTGCTTCCGGGGAAGAGATTCCCCGGTCCTCCGCGGGGGGCGGAGCTAAAGGAAGTCGGAAGTCCGGCCACTTCCGGTACGGGAAACTCTAGGTTGCGGCTCCGCCGGGCTTGACAGGCGCGGTCTGTGCCGCCGGCGTGAGTCCCTCATCTCGCCCTGCCTCCGGGTCGCCGTTCCGCCGCCCCTTTCTCGACTCTCCCCTTCCCTATGTTCCGGGGCCGGAGTCCGGGAAGCAGAGACCCTCTTGCCCAGTCCCCATCATGTCCGAAGTGACCAAAGAGCTGCTGGAGCTGGTTTGGGGCACCAAGAGCAGCCCCGGGCTGTCGGACACCATCTTCTGCCGCTGGACGCAAGGTACCGGGACAGGGCTCACCGTTCCAGCCGCTCCGCCAGGGCTCTGGGAGTCGGCCCGAGACGCCCCGCTGGCTCCCAGTACCCCGCTTCACCACCTCGAGTACCTGGCGCTTGGCCCCAGTGCCCTTTTCTACCAGTACCCGTGCTTGGTCCCAGTACCCCCGCTCTAGGCACTTGGGCACCCACGTTCTGTCCCGGCTCGGTCTCAGTACCTCAGCTCCAGCTCTTCTGGTGCCCTCACTCCTTCCCTGTATTCTGGCTTGGTACCCCAGCTTCAGTCCCTCTGGTATCCGCGCTCTTTCCTTACGCCGGCCCTTGGTCCCAGGACCCCAGCCTCGACCCCTCCGCTCCCCGCACTCTGTCCCTGTACCGGCGTTTGGTCCTAGCACCACAGCTCCAGTCCCTGGGGCACTCTTTTCCCTGTATCAGAGCTTGATCCCTGTACCCCTGGTCTGCCCCCCTCGGGACTCCGCACTCAGTTCTGGTACCCGGACTTGGTTATGGTAACCTGGCTCCTGCACCTCAAGTACCCCCTCCCCCCGTTAGGCCCGGTTGCCTCAGCTCTGGCCTGTCGGATACCCCGAGCTCGGTTCTAGTACCCATGCCCTTCCTAATGCGCGATCCTTTAATACAGTTCTTCATAATGTGATGATCCCCAACTATAAAATTATTTCGTTGCTACTTCGTAACTAGTTTTGTTACTGTTAATGAATCGTAATGTAAATATGCGCTATGCAGGATATCTGATATGCAAACCCCGCCCCCACCCCACCCCACCCACCGGGGCCCGGGGGTCGAGACCCACAGGTTGAGAACAGCTACTCTAAATGTCTGTTAATGGGGAAAATTTGGATAGGAGGGTGTTTACCAAAGAGCCCAAGTGTCTCTACAGCTCTGGGCTGACTTGCTGCAGGGGTGGAGGGGTGAGGGGCCCTGGTGGACTGCAATGTGTGACACCTAAAGGGTACCACCTGTTAGGATCTTTACACCTCCCCTCTCCGAGTCAGTTTTATGTTATCAGTGTTTGTTTTTTGGGGGAGGTGGAGCGGGGTGAGGTGAGGTAGTGATCCAAGTGACTAATGCCAGAAAGCAGTTCTGTGTTGTAATTTTGTAGTCAGATGTGGTGCTCTGAATGGAAACAGTGTTGCTCGCTACAAATTGTTACTTGGCTTTCAGAGTCCCTGGTTTTGAGATAGTGTCTGATACTGTTTGTTGCATTTTAAAAGGAATATGGATCACAGCACTTCCTCTGCCAGTCTAATGGTGCTCAGAATTAATTACTCTTAGAGGCCATTGCTAAATGTTGCTGTGGTGGTCATTTGGGATTATGGAAGTAGGCACAGGGCACATTAGTAAGGCGGCTTGATTTTTGTGGTCGATAACTGCATTGAATTGACAACTGCAACCTCAGCCTTCTAAAAATAAGATACAAGTGTAAAATGGTTAGTGTTAAACCAAGTTATATCTAGAGAGATTCCATTTACGAAATTACTTTAGTCAACTTACTTTGCTTGTTAAAATAAGCCAATAGAGTAGTACATAGTTGTTCATTTTTTGTTGATACAACTGTTTTAGTTAATTCTTTGGAAATCCCTTTCACTTCAAGAAGTATATGTTTTGAGGTTTTTTGGGTTTTTTTTTTTAGCAATCCTTATATAAAGATTTATTTGATTTTTTTTTACTTAAAAATATATGTGTATGAATGCTTTGCTTCCATGTATGTTCATGCACACATGCATGCTTTGTGCCCGAAGAGGCCCGCAGAGGGCATTAGATTCCCTGGAACCAAAGTTATGGATGGCTGTGAGCCTGAATATGGATGCTGAGAATTGAACCCAAGTGTGCTTCACAAGCAATTAGTGCTTTTAGCCACTGTGCCATCTCTCCAATTTTGTTTAAAGGCAATAAGCCTTTTACTGAAAGATTTGGATTTCATTTTGTTTTTGAAACAAGGTTTCACCATGTAGTTTGTCTGGCCCTGAACTCAATGAGATCCACCTGCCTTGACCTCCTGGATGCTGGAATAAAAAACATGCCATATCTTGTCAGTCCAGGCTGACTGTTTTTAGTTTGAAAATTTGTTTTCTGTTTTGGTTTTCTCCTGTTCATTTGCCTACCTTTTAAAAAATGTTTTTCTTTCCCCCTTTTTTTAGTTCCTTGGTACCGCTTACTCTTTTTTCTTCCTGTAAACCACACTGGTATCCCTAGCCCTTGCAGCTGAAGCCTGGGCTGGTAGAGCAAATAGCAGGTGCCTGCAGTGGTGAAGGGACAGAGAGTTCCGGAAACACTTGCAGTCCCTGGAGCCAGGCGTGCAGGCATCTGAAGAAAGTGTTCCAGACAGAGGGCACCACCCCTGTAAAAGTCTTAGTGCCAAATGTTCTCCGCCTGTTAATCAGGGAACAGGAAGGAGATCGCTGTGGCTGCAGAGGGGCAGTACGAAGGGGAGGGGAATAAACGCTTTCAAAGGAATATAGTCATATAAGGCTTTCTAGCCATTATAAGGACACTGGCCCTCATGCTGAATGAAACAGAAGTCCCTGGAAGTTTTGGAGCAAGAAGATACAGGTTCTGTTTTTAGAAGTTTGATTCGATTGCTGTGGTTGAGGGGAGACAGTGGTGAGACTGATTAAGATCAGATGGTCTCTGTAGTCTGGGAAGAGAAGTGGTGCAGATCAGGATAGTAGCATTGGAGACAAGAGGAAGCCAGCAGATTGACCATGTCCCATCAGAACCCAAATTGGCATCTTCTCTGTCTGACAGAAGTAGTATTGATCATGGGAACATTTGACGAGCTAGGAGTCCAATTTTCAGCGTTGATTTCGTAACGCAGTGTTTGGCAGACTCCCTGCAAAGGACCAGTGCCTTTTCTCATTCTCAGTGTTCCTCATGGGTAGTGTAGCTTTCCAAAACATCTCTTGTGAAGCATTTGGGCCCTGTGTTTTCCTGCACTCAGTTTAGATCTCAGGAGCTCAGGAACTGCTCTGTCCCTTCCTCCAAACATCACGTTGTTTAACCGTTTCACCTGAAGGTGTACTGGAAAAAGAGATACTCGCTATAGCAGCTTAATGTGGGTTTTGTCTTTTTGTAATATGGCACGGCTGTATTTGATTAAAATTAGATTTGGGGATTTTTCAGGAATAAGGGACAGTCTCTATTAAATAATATAGAAAGTGAGATTTTTAACTTATGAAAAGTTAAGAATGGACTAACAAGATAGCTCAGTAAGGAAAGGTACTTGCCACCTAAGCGTGACCACCTGAGTTTGATCCTCAGAACCTACATGCTTGAAGGAGAGAGTCAACTTCTGCAAATTGTCCTCTCACAGCTACACACACACACACACACACACACACACACACACACACACACACACACACAAATAATTTATTACCTGATCATTTGGGTCAAAGTTTGAACTTAGGTTTTCCTTTCTGTAGCATAACTAAATTATAACTTAACTAATAGGTAATTTTAAAAAATCATAATTTGCAAACACATAAGAAGGTTAATTACTTGGTACTTTAAGTATATAATGTAGTTTCTTTAATTCAAAAATTTGAAGTATCTCTACTATGGTGTCATCTTGTCCAGGTTTTTGAAACCTTATTTAACTGTTGCTACAGCCCTGCAAGATAGCAGAGGATGAACATCTCTAGTCTAACATTATTAGCTAAGGAAAAATAGGCTCAATTCAGACATTTGACTTAGCCCCGACCAGCTATAGTAATCTAACCAAGTTTGTGCCCTTGGTTTTACACTGGTTAAGATTTTAGAGGCCTTGCTTATCCAGTTGGTTGGAGGGATGTGAATGTATACAGACAAGACTTGAGAATAGAAACCTGGAAATTTGCAAAAAGGGTCATGGCTCACATTTAAATTAGGCCCTATAAAACATGAAACTGAGTATGTCTTCACTGTGAAATATGTTACAAAACTGTATCTATCAAATTAGTTATTAGATGAGTAATTTTAGGTTTAATCAGAAAAATTGTCCTTTTGTGATAAATTTCTTTTAAATCTAGGAAATAATTTGAATGAAAACACTTGACAATAAACGTAGCTGTGTATTAACAAACTCATATTCAAGGAGAGAAGTAAGAACAACTCACTGATGTGATTGTAATTGTAAGCACCACCCATGGATCTTGATAGTTGTATTATATCGATAGGATTTTTAACAGTGTTTTTACTTCTTCTTTGAATACTGGTGGAATTTTTAAGGAAGGCTAAAATCCATTCCTAATTCATTATTTATTATAAAAGCTGAAAGATTGGTAGAACTTTATTGCTTCTCTGCACTTGCATGCAGTACCAGAGTTCCTTCCTTATTCTCCTTGGGCAAACAGTGGAGGTGTCTTGGCATCACCTCTCTTATCAAAGTACTGACAAGGCCCGACCCTGCTTATTAGAAGAGAGGAGGAGGACTGGTGGATTCTGGATGGTATGGCTACTGACTCTTGGCACAGACTCTTGGCTTTGCTTCTCATTCCTAGTTTAAAGCTGAAATTTGCTTGTCTTACTGCGATAACCAGCACTCTTAGGTGTCACTTTCCTCATTAAGTTTTTTCCATCCATCTTAACTACTTCCAGATCTCCATGTTTGTTATCATAGACTCCAGTGTGTTGTGTGCTGGATAAACCTATGTCTGCCATCAGCACAATCATTACACCTTAGCTGAGTCCTCACTTCTACTCTTCATCCTTGTTAGCTAACCGTGTGCTTTTCAGAACTAGCATCCAGATTTCCTCAGTTCTCACCTTTTTCATTCCCTTGACTCCAGTCAGTGGCTTCACTTTCTTTTGTTGTTTAGAAATCTAAGATTTGTATCTCTTGGGTCACCAGCTTTCATGTTTTCTGAGCTCAGGATCCTGTTATACTCGTAAAAATTAAGGAACTCAACATGAAAGCATACAGCATTATCAGGACTGTGGCAGATTGTGTCTTGGCAGATTGTGAAAACTATTTTAACTTCAGGTGGGTCCTTTGCACCGGTTTCTAGTCCTATAAAAAGTCTGTGGGGCGGGTACATGTGTGAGAACCTGTCTGGTTGGTAGTCACTATTGCCATGCTTTGCTTTCTCAGCTCTCTTGTATGACTTGTAGGTCTTGAATTTCTTTTTTCCCCTGTATCAGTCATTGAATCAACCCCCATTTATTTATTTAGTTAGTTAGTTTGTTGGTTTGTTTTGAGACAGGGTCTCACCATGTAGCCCTGGCTGCCTGGAACTCACTGAGTAGACCCAGGTTGGGCTCAGACTCAGAGTTCATCTGCCTCTGCTTCCCAAGTGCTGGGATTAAAAGCATGTGCCATTTTCTAGTTCATGGCCTTCATTCTTTTGGCTAACATCAAGTGTCAAAATAATTCGTCATGTTGCCATCCTTTTTCCTTCTGTGAAACTTGTGCAACAAATAGTTTTCTTTTGCTCTTTCTCCCTCTGTCACTTAAAGTCTTGCTCTCTCACTGGCTCTGAGTTTTCTTTTGTAGTACTTTCAGTGGCATGCTTGATCCAGCATTTTATGGCTTAGCATTTGGCACAGCTGACTACTCTTGTATCTAATTGTTCTTTTCTAGAACCTCAGCTGCTGCATTTCTGTCTTGCCTGTTTTTCTAAGCTGTTATCCTGTATTGCTGACACAGCCTCTACCCAAGTTTCAGTGTTCTCAGCTTTATTATCTTTGCAGTACATGTTGGCATTCGCTTAAACTGACCTGTTTCAGATGATTGCATTTGCTATCTATAGTCCCAAATCATGCCCTGAGGTCCGGTATCTCCCACTTCTAGATGGTAGTAATGGCTATTTTACATCTTTCCAAACACCCCTTATTGTCTTCCCTTTCAGAAATTCAGCAAGGGGTTAATAAGTAGTGGCTATACAGCATTTGGTGAAAAATAGCCACTAATTAAAGACATGATACCTGTATAACAAATTAACATGTAGATTATGATGAATGCTGCTTCTGCTCAGGGGTGGTAGACTGCTTCGACAGGTTTGCCAGGAAGTCTCTATGGAGTTAACATCTAAATTGAACCCTGAAAAATATGAAGAGCAGAGTAGAAGGAAACATTTCATCTGGAGAGAAGAGCAAGCATTAATAAGGACTCTGTAGCTAAGCACAGTCAATGTAAAATAGAGGTCCATTGAATTGATCGATCCTCCCATGTCTTTAGACCAGAAAAAGTAGTTAAGGTTTTATTCTACTTGCAATGGGAGGCCATAGAAAGTATTTTAAGCATTGTGAGCAAACCTTGTTTCCGTTTCTGAAATATTCTCTGGGCAATCCTGATGAATAGGAGGGTCAAGCAGATGAAGAGCTGTAAGGTGTGGTTGGGAACTTTTATCAATATGCCAAATGCGGGGGTGGGGGGCGTGGGGGGTGGGTGGGAGGTGAATAGCAGTTTGAACCATAAGACAGACTAGATACAGGGTAGAAATGGACATATCCAAGGTATGTTTTGGAGCCTTGAGCCCAAAGGAAGGAGGAAGCATAAAAAAAAGTCACTTCCTTTAGAAAGGGCTAGCACGTGTTTCAGACAGAATGTGCATTATGCACAAAGGCATGGTGGAAGAGGTGGAGGCAGGGATGTTTGAAGACCTGGAAGAATCTCAACAGAGAGACACAAGTCCACTGTGTAGGACCACATAAGGACTTTAGATTCTTCATGTCTGGTTTATATTTGTGGATTATAATCAGTAATGGAAGTTGAGAAAGTAGATGAAATTGTTCGGGGCAGATAAAATTCCGCGTATTATCAATAGAAAGGAAACAATAGAAAGGAAAATGCATAGTTGCGAGGCCAGGCCTCGGGGATCATCGGCATTTAAGAGGTGCTCCAGTAAGACTGAGAATAAACAAGAGGGACCAAATGCAAGAGACCAAGTTTCTTCGGAGTTGATGCTCATGATTTCAGGTGACTCTGGAAAATTAGATGAGTCTTTAAGAGTAGCCTGGAGGAATCAACAGTGAATGTGGGAGAGAGTGAGCTGGGTGCAGCCAGGAATTGAAAGTGAGCACATACTGTGAGCTGAGGAGACTGAGGTGAGAAAGGTAGGTGTTGCCTAGAGATGGCTGGTGTGGGGCTGAGAGGTCAAGAACGAGATGGTGTGGGGTGGATTCTTTCTGGGATCACTTAGGTTTTTAAAAACTCTGAAATCCACATTAAATGCTGTTTGGAAGAGAGGCTAAAGGAGAGGCTGCTGAGGCAGCTTGTTTTGTTTTGTTATGTGTTTTCTGTAGAAACTTCAGAGGCAGCTCGCATTTCTCTGTATCTATATCTATTCTCTATGTCAAGCACACTCCATTTATATATAGTAATCAAACTTTCATTTCACTTGAGAAGTACCATCTGAAAATAGCTCTTCTTCTCCCTAGGAAAGTAGCTTTTATTAGGCCAGTTCCATCTCTGCTGGGCTCTTGAAAGAGCTTTTTTATTTCCATCCTTCAAAACCGAAGAAAACTGTGTAGTCCCGCGAGGACAGTGCTTCCTCAAGCTCATGCAGGTCTCTGTGGTGTGCTCCTCTTCTGTCCCTTCTGCCTGTTTGCCACTTCTGCCTGCCCTACCCTGCCCTCGGCTGCATTCAATTTCCCTTTGCTCTATCACCTTTCCCTGCCCTTACAGCTCTTTGCCTTTTAATACTGATGTCTCCTTTGCCTGAACATCATTTGCCTATCCTTGCTCCCAGGCACACCCCCAATTCATCTGTTAAGATTTGACTCAGGCTGAGTAAGTTGTTCCTTTCTACACCCAGGACACCCACAGTGTCCTTCATTCTTCTGTTAAATTAGTATGGTCTTTTAGTATTACCTATTTATATGTCTCTTCAGCTGGATTATCAGAGATTGTAGCAGTCTTGCATATATTCTGAATTGCAGGTATAAGATCTAGTGTGTATGAAATATAGAGAAACCCAGTGTGTTTGCTGGGCTACTGAATGTAGCCATTAGTAAAATTCACTAGATCTGTAGCACACTGAAGTTGAAAGTGAACATTTTAAAAATAAGACCACTGAGGCTCAAGGAGATGAAATGATTTTTTTCCAGAGTTTCTAGTGGATTCTCCTGACTTCTGTCTCAGGGCCCTCTGCATAACTTTAGCTGCTATCAGTTAATGCTGATTAAAAATATTTAAAATAAGGTAGAGCCAAGGCAGGGTGGGGGTGTGGGGGTACAGCACCTTTAATCCCAGTACTCAGGAGGCAGAGCCAGGTGGATATCTGTGAGTTCGAGGCCAGCCTGGGCTACAGAGTGAGTTCCAGGAAAGGCACAAAGCTACTCAGAGAAACCCTGTCTTGAAAAACCAAAATAAATAAATAAATAAATAAATAAATAAAAATAAACAAATAAATAAAAGGTAGAGCCAGTGTGTGAACACTTGCTATCTATTATGCCACTTAGTTTTTAAATTACAGAATGTGACCCAAAGATGGAAATGAAGTAGGCAAATGCTGCCTAGCCTACTGCTATTATTAACTACATTATTTTTAACAAACAAACAAACAAAAAGATTGAAATGAACAACAACAAAAATACTGTCTGGAAAAGTGTTTGGATTTCTAGTCTTCCTTCAAGCAAATTAAATGATCTAAAAGTCAGATTTAGAGGTTGGAAGTGTAGCTTAGTGCTTGCTGAGTATGTGCGTGGCATGCATGAGCTAATTTTCGTCTTCAGACCAAGAGATAAATAAAAGTAAATTTAATGTTCAGACCAAGAGATAAATAAAAGTAAATTTAATGTCCTTCTATTCAAGTCCACTTTGCTTTTGTAGAGTGGTCCCTGGGTGTGAAATTGTGTGTGTGTGTGTGTGTGTGTGTGTGTGTGTGTGTGTGTGTGTGTGTGTGTGAGAGAGAGAGAGAGAGAGAGAGAGAGAGAGAGAGAGAGAGAGAGAGAAGCAAGCTGGGGTTGGAGGGGATTTTATAAATATTTTGGAGGAGAGGTAGTAGTTGCATAACGTTTTCCAAAGAGTCCTCTTGGTCTCTTAAAAGAAGAGTCATTTTCTCTGATAACTGTAGATATTTTACTGTTGTAAAACATGATCTCAAAGCTAAGTACCCGAACAATTCTTTTATAGATGCTACTGGAATTATTTTTAATCCTTGCTACTTGCTTTCATTTTTAGGGTTTGTGTTTAGTGAATCAGAGGGATCTGCATTAGAACAGTTTGAAGGTGGCCCCTGTGCTGTTATTGCACCTGTTCAGGTAACATAGACTACTTTACCAACTCCTTAGATAAGGGTCATGTTCAAAAGCTTAGCACTTGCGTTTGTTTTCTGATGTCTGTACTCTGTAGGAAAACTCAATATGGCCGTTTAACAACTCTAACACATGGAGCTGTAACTATCCAAAATAACAGTGAGTTCAGAGAATGAGTGAATCTTTACAAGAGTAGCATTTTGACTGTTTTCAAGGAAAAATAAGAGGTATACCCCGATTTTCAGAAGATTAGGAATTACAGATGGAGGCCCATTTTGTAGTATTAAATTAGTGTTAAATCTTAATGTTTTTGAATTTCAGAACCGACTAGTGCTCTAAACTGTTAAATTGCTAGAATCAACAATCAGTGTAACCTCATAGCTGTTTGTTTATATTGCTGTTCATACTTGAAAATGTTTGTTTAATAAGAAATGATACAAATTGCCCACTGGACATGAAGGAGACATTTCTAAACTCTTGGTTACGTAACACATCAGTCGCCAACTTTATCCTCCATATGCTAACATCACTCAATTAAAAATGTGTTTCTCTGAAAGAAAAGCCATCTCAGGAATGGAGAGATGGCTCAATGGTTTAAAACACTGGTTGCTCTTGCGGAGGACCCAGGTACATACATGGTGCACATACAAAAATGCAGACAAAACATTCATACACATAAAATAAAGCTCAAAAAAGTTAAAAAAAAAAAAAAGAAAAGCAGTCTCCACTGAGTTATTCCAACATCTTTATAGACCATCTTGTTTTTATTTCTTCAAAGACTAAAGCTTTTTTTTTTTCACATTGGTGAAATTATTAAGAAAAATTTGAGTGTCTGAATCTTGCTTCAGAATTGTTAAATATATAGAGTGGAAATTTAAGTATAACAATAGCTATAGTACATTTATATATTCTGTGTGATTAGATATACTATTTATATAATACTATATGATATACTACTACTAGTTATTATTATATCTATTTTTCTGAGTAGCTGAGGCAAATTTCAGGTAGCAGTAGGAATCTTGTTTAAATTTGAAGATCCTAGGCTCTTCATGTGTGTTAGATTTGGAAATAGTCTCTGGTCAGTAATAGTACTATAAGATTGAAGGTCCACAAATATAGTTAGGTAGAAGATAGGCTACAGCATTTAAAAGTCAGTGTATATAAAAAAATAAACAAGGGATAGCTTTAACATTAAAATCCTGACCGCCTTGTTACAGCCCTTTGGGACATTGGTTTAGTGTGAGAAACATAACAATATTTTCAATCAATACAATTATTTTATTTATATTAGTGTTTCAGCTTAAATATCAAAATTAAATTGTTAAGAGTAAGTCAAAATATTAACAGTAACCTTTTTGAACTAAGTTTAGAACATGATTCTTCTAAAAAATGTATATAAGAATAGCATTAAGCAGATAATTCATTTATTAAATAAGAATTTACCAAGAGTTTATCACATACTGTCATAAAGGAACTGTCATAGGCGGTGAAATAAAATGAAATTGCATAAATACCACCAATATGACAATTTGAAGGACAAATGATTTTAGATCATCTCCTACCATATGCCAAATATATCCTTAAACCATAAGAAATTCAAATATTAATGTAATACTCTAAGAAAAGGATTACTTTAAGCTCAGAAAAAATAGTTTCAGTAAACATTATTAGCAAGGATATTGTCTGTCTTACATGGGGAATTAGTATAAACTGGGTAAGAAAAACACTCCATCCCCAGTGGTAAGATGACATCACGGAGTAGTTGTTAACAAGGTAGAGTGATGCTAGACAATAAGAGGATAAAGGCATTTGCTGAGTGTGGGCCAGTGAAGATCAAACTGGAGCTTGATTCTATTTCTTTTTCTTTTTTGAAACTCTCTAGATATAATATTGTCAAGCCATATATGGGTGGGATGTACTGGCACTCTCACATATTGCTGTCTAGTACAGATTTCACTAAGATTCTGCGAAGGTGTTTAGACGATGGCTAGAGCCATGATAATATAGAGTCTTGATGCAATAGTATACTTCCGTGAGTGTCTCTTTAAAAATAACCCTTCATATGGAAAACATTTTTTTCATGAAGAAACTCATTTATAGTAGCAAAAGTTTCAACCAACCTAATATATTGTAATAAAATTTAAATGAGGAAATAACAGATAAATCTTGGAGCTTTATAGAAGTAGTGATTATGCTATTAATTTCTTTGAAAAACAGAAAGTGCACATCTTAATATAAGCATTATAATTCCTTCTTACAAAGACAATTATGAGGAAAGAATGAAGGAAATATTATATGCCAACAGCAGTAGTATTAGTGGTGGGATAAGTGTCCTGCTTTACCTCCAAAGTTTGTACTGAAGATAATGACACGAGGTAGTTAATTTATGTTGATTTTGGATGATAGTATATATTTGATGATAGTGTTTGCTTTATTTCTATTTAAGTACAGTAGAACTTTAGTGTTGTGGGTGGTAAAATTCTTTGAATTGATGGCTTGTTAAGTGCCAGGTAGTATGCTGAATCCATTGCATACATTTTCTTATATAATTCTTCCTGAAATCTTTCAAAGTTTGTCCTAGCACTTTTGATTAATAGGGTAGTTAATCAAGACTCAAGCTTAGGTCCTTCTGACTAAAAGCAGTCTCCATTCTGCTTTCTCGTAGCTTATGAAGAGTCCTATAATACCCGTGTTTCTTAGACTGACTTGCCCTACACAGATTCATATTCAACAGGTGGAGCTCAAGAGCCTGCATTTAAACAAGTCAATTGCACTGTACCTTAAGGAGGCACTGCCCTATATCCCACAGCTTTCTCTGACAGAAAAGATTGGGGACCAATTGGTTTTTCTTTCGAATCATATAACTTGATGACTCAAATCATGAAACTATGAGTTCTTGTGAGAAGTGATTGATAGTTGGGTTATCCCTTCCCTCCTCTCACTCTTTCTTTCTTTCTTTCTTTCCATAGTCTTGGGCATCTAACTCATAATCTCACCATGGTATACAAGTGCTCTACTACTGAGCCTCATCCACAGTGCTTTTGTGTTTTAGCTTGAGATAGGGTCTTGCTAATTTCCCAAGATGGCCAGTAGTGGTATTCCTTCTATAACAGATCAGAGCTAAGAGGAAACAACCATTGTTGTATTTAGATGTCTCCTACCCCAGAAATCCAAGAGAACTGTAGACATGTTCCTGTAACCCTTCACTATGTGAACAGAACACTAACTTGCTGTAATTTCTAGTTACCTATTTATTATGTAAATTAATTCTCTGCTTATTAGAAAGTATGTATCTGAGGTGGGTAACTGTGACTGTGGGGTAAAGTTTATATTAAGTGAATAACTATATACACTGACTTTTGAATATGGGGGAAGACTATTTGAAGTTTTAATTAAATTGCTCAAAAGAACAGAAAGGTGGTGTTAACTTTTTCCATTTTGAAAAGTAAGAGAGCAGCATGAGATGTGACTACAATGAATTCTAACCACTGCTTTAATTGTGTAAAGGCATTTCTTTTGAAGAAGCTTCTGTTTTCCTCTGAGAAGTCGTCCTGGCGGGATTGCTCAGGTATGATAGCTGGCTTTCAAGTTTTTCCTTCATCTTCTCTTCTAAACCTGGGCTACGCAGCATTTATTGTTAGTAATTCAATTTAAAAAAAGATTGTCTTCAGTAGGAAACAATTGGTGGGGTAGCATTTCTTGAATGTTTCAGGAAGTTTCATAAACAGTGACTTTGTTTTAGTGTGTGTTTCAGATTTTTAATAGGAGAAGGAAGATGGTATTATCAGTAAGGGAAAACACTTGGCCTCTTGCTAAAATGGCTGTTTCTCTTAACTTTTAGATGATAATATACCCATAAAGAATAGCCATATACTCTGGTGTTTGTTTGTTTGATGGGATCTTGATAAATAACAAGGCTAGCCTGGCACTTGCTGTGTAGGCCGGGCTATCTTCAGACTCAAGAGCCTTCTACTTTAACTGCTTATTGCCAGGATTACATTCTTCCTCTACCATGCCTGTTTGTTGTTATTGGTCTTCCTCCCTGTCTCTCCTATTTCTTTTTTTTTTTTTTCTTTTTTGCCTAATTGGGCTCTGACTAGGAACTCAACATTCTCTTTTTACTCCTATATCTTTTATTATAGTGGGAACACTTAAAGTAATTATATTGCGATAAAGCTATCATAGTGTTGCAGCTTGTGTTAGATAGGTACAGGATAGTGCCTGATAACAAACATTTTCATTCCACTTGACAATTTACAAAGATTTTCCTTAGTTAGAGTTTCTTGTGAGCCTCATAGTCACTTCTAGAAGAAGGAAGGATATTACAGTGCCAATATTGTGTATAAGAACATAATAGCTTCCATTCTCATTCATGACATAGAATCTCCTCATAATTTTGAACTGAAGAGTTAAAGGTGTCCTGGTCATATATACTTAGTGTCAATATGAAATGCACAAGTTTAGTAAGGAAACTTTCTGAGAGTTAGTTATTAACCTGACTTTTAATTGCAGAAAACATTTCTTCCTCAAAAATACAGTCACTTTGACAAATTTGGAAAGCATTGCCATAATGTCATGAAGGCTCTGATGCAAAGTGCATGGAACAGTTACTGACTATAAAGAACTTTGCATTAGAAAAGACGGAAGCCTCTTTTATCATAAAATGTGATAGAGGATTTTGTTATACAGCCTTCATTTGGAAGTTGAAGTGTGATAGTGCATCTGGAGAGAGGCACCACTAGAGAGAAGGAGGGCTACTCAGGTTCTGGAGGAGATGGCCTTGCTCGTGCCATCCAAGGCACCAGTGCTCAGCTTGCTATGGAATGGTGTAGTGGCTTCTGGTTTGTTCAGCATAACAGTGGTTGCTTCTGCTATCGTAATGGATTGTGGTTTTTGTGTGCTAATGGTGTCTTATAACCTTGCTCTTATTCCTGTAAATTGATCAGACATTAGATTCAGAAAATGAAGAGAACAAAGGTCTCCAGGGACCCTGTTGTTCATTATACTTGATTCTGCAGTAAAGGGAACCTGAGCACTCAGGTGCTCAAGACAGAGATAGTTAGCATATTATTTCTCATAATGTTAAATTCTGCATTTTTTTAGTATTCTAACTCACACCAGTATTTAAAGTGATAATATTTTAATCTTTAGGCACATTGTTTTTCTAATTTATAGTCTCCTGGTTATATATGGGTTTTCCTCATTCTTATAAAACACTTGATTTTTATTATTAAGCCAAGGCATTCTTACTATTTTTCATGACTGGATTTTCTTTTTCAGACAAACCATTATAACTTATACTTTGATTATTTTTAGAGGAAGAGCAGAAGGAGCTCCTCTGTCATACCTTATGTGATATTTTAGAAAGTGCTTGTGACAGCTCTGGATCCTACTGCTTGGTTTCATGGTTAAGAGGAAGGACAACCGAGGAGACGGCTAGTGTTGCTGGGAGCCCTGCACAGTCTAGTTGCCAAGTGGAGCACTCTTGTAAGATACGTTTTTATTTTGTGAAGTCATTTCTTGTCCTTCTGTTTTAGCAAAACTATTGAAAAGTTTGAAGAGAAAATAGTTTAAGTTTTTATAACTTTTTCTATCCTAAGTTTAATTAGTAATCTTTAATATTTTATGTTTCCTTTTCCACTATTTTAAATACTATAAGACAATGCATTTTTACAAAAGAAGTTACATTTATCTTTTAAGCATTTTAAAAATAATTCTAGTTAACATTTACTTGATGAAATCTCCTTTGAGCATTAAAACTTTGGTATTAAAAATCTAAAGAATTTACATCTGTATGCCATAGATTTAGGTCTGCATTATTCTTTTTTAGATGAGAAGGCTTTTTGTGCCATTAAATGTTTAGATATACTTAGTTGCTTTCTGGAACAAAGATGGAGACGTTTTCTTATTTATACACTGTTTCTTTGCTCCTGAACTTTTTGGATATTGTTTTATATATATCTAGACCGGTAATTTTAGTTTTGTTTTATTTATGTCTTAAGTTTTCTATATCTTGACTGTAGTTTCTTTCTTTTAAATAATCTAAGTAATGTCTATTCTTGTTCTTAAAAAATTGTGCACCCCTTCAGTCTCAGCTCTTGGGAGGCAGAGGCAGGCAGATCTCTGTGAGTTTGAGGCCAGCCTGGTCTACAGAGCTAGTTCCAAGACAGCCAGGGCTACACAAAGAAACCCTGTCTTGGAAAAGCAAAACAAAACAAAACAACAAAAAATTACACACTTGGACATTCTTAAAGTGTCTTAAATATTGCCAAAATGAGCTAGTAAATTAGAGCCTTCTCGTGGTAGGGAAAATAGATACGAGTTGTTTATCTGATTTGCTTTTGAGGAATAATGTTGCTAGAAAGTATTTTTTGATAATTAGCAGTCCCAAATCCATAGACTGAATAAGTGACTGATTCCATCCATACTGCAGTTTACTCATTGCCTTCTGTATAACATGGTTTTGCAAAACTTAGCTGCCTCATGCTAGAAGGTAAACACTTGAATGTGTGTGATGTGTACCACTCTCCATAGAGAATCATGGGTGAGGCAGTGTTGCCTTCCCAGAGCTGAACTATCCCAGTATTTTCACTATCATTTTCCCCTACCTCTGCAATTAGAATGACTTGTGGTTGGCAAATTTTAATAACACATTTGTGAGGAATAATTTTAAAAACTTAAAACAGTTATGTAATGTTTCTTTTCAGGCCTTTAGAACATTGCCTTTCAAAAAATTTATTTTGGAGCTCATTATGACATTTAAAAACAAATGGAAACTGCTCATAAGGATGACAATAAAACATCATTTAAGACTAATTTTTAAATGTTTTGTAAATTTTACTGCATGGCATGTAAGCATGTTAATAATTCCATGTGGGATACTGAATTTTGAGAGAGATACTTAAACTATTCAAAGAGTTTAAGCTCATTGATAGCATTTTCATTTGGATTTTAGTGCATCCATGTGCTTACTGTGAAGGAAGTGGTGCATGGCCGTACTAATGGGTTAGAAAACTCTAGAGTGAAGGGCCTCATTGCAGTCAGTCACCTAAATAATTTAGATGAGTGTGTTATATTGACTCCCCCTCCAAAAAGACATGCTGTAGAATTTTGTAGTTTACTTAATACTTCACTGTAAAAATAAACACAACATAAAACATAGTTGAAATATACTTTTAATTTCAGATAGATTTAAAACATTTTATTAGCTGAAAATTTGAGAATTTATCTTAGATACTGACAGTTGAACTGAACTTACATTGAAATATTTATTCCATATAACAATCTGTTTTCCCTGTTTTTCTTTATTCCCAGTTATGTTCATCCTCTTATGTCTTATTTTCCATCGTTTCTGCAACTAAGCATTATTTATTTTGGCTTGCCTTTTTAAAGTACTCTCTTTATGTCAACTTTCCAGTGCAGCATAAGCAGGCATTATAAAACAGTATAATTTGAAAGAGGCTAAATAGAATTATTTACCTTCATAATTTAAAAGTGAAGTATTTCCCCCTCATTGATTTTACATTGTGTACAAGCATTAATTCCATTGGCTTCTGTGGTGTGTATATTTTTTGCTTTTTAGTAATGCACATTTGTTTGTAGTAGTGTATTCTTGGGTTCAATTTCAGTTTGTTTCCCACATAAATCAAAAGGTAAATTAATCCATTTGGACTTCTAAAGATTTTAGAAAGTCATTTGAAACATTGGAAAGTTAAAATTAGGCTATATCAAACTAGTATAATGTGCAATTTTAAATTGTAAGTAAAAATTTTTAATTCTGATTTCATAATCAGTTTCCTTAAACAGTAGTAAAAATTCGTGTGAGATGTACTACTCTTTGCTTCATGAAATTGCTCATTGCAAGAAAGTGGGCATTTTGATTGGCTTTTAAAGACTTTATCTTCTGGAAGCCAAGACCAAGTCTGTCTTCCAGTGCTGGTTAGAGCCTGGTGCTCTTAGGCTTCTTGTGTGGACCTCAGCTTCCTTCTACAACCAGAGATGAAGAGGCCTTGGCCACTAAGTGAGATCAGGCCTGTGCTCACAAGAGTGTCCGCCACTTAGTGAAGCCTTAGTAAATGTCATCTTCGGTTTAAAGGCTTTCTTTGATTTCTTTAAAAAATTTTTAAAACTTGTACTTTATTAATATAATCTTAACAGTTATTGTAAACTTGTATATGATTGCGTGACTAAAGGAGGAAACAAACTTAAATCTGTCCTTGAACCTGTGGTTTCATTGCTGTGCCTTTTATACACATTTGTTTAATAAGTGAGCAGTGAGCCTAAGGATTTTATACTGAAAAAGGTCAGTGCTGATAGTTACTTCTCTTGTAAACTGCGAAATTATTTTAAAGTTCGGGACACATGACAATGTGTGACAAACAGGCAGTAGTTCCTGTTTTGCATTGCATGTTCTCCTGGCGGTAACTGAATTGTACAGAGATGTTGGTTACTTAGTAACCCTTCTATAGTCTCAGTACTGTATCCAGTTCAGCTATAACCATAGTAACTAAGATGATGAACTGTAAATTCATGTTACTGTAAAGTTGAGAGTAAACTAAGAATTGTAAGGGAGTAGAAATAGGGAATGTTTTGATTGCGTGACGTGTTTACAGCCTGCTGTGTGTATCTTGTGTCATTTATTTGCCATGTGTAGTGCTGAAAAGTGTCTTTTATGTATAGCTGCCTTGGCTGTCGAAGAGCTTGGCTTTGAGCGATTTCATGCATTAATTCAGTAAGTAACATTGAAACATTTAAAATACTTACCTTGTGGACCCATTGCCATTTTAAGTCTGTTCATACTGTGGAAAGGGCCTTAGACTTACATAGTACTTCTCTACTGAAACATGAGCTTAAAATACCTGGTTTGAGCATTAATTTGCTCTCAAATTTAAAAACAATTTATACATGTATGTAATTCTCAGTCCTAAAGTAACTAACTATCCAAGTATACTTTAAAAAAAAACTAAATTAAATACCTCTTCATCATTATCAGTGAAAAAAATCATTTTATCATGCTTTTTTGTTCTGGATGAATGTAAAACCATTTAGAGTGAGACAGATACTAGGATTATTTATCTGCCAAAATATGCTTCCTGTAATTTTCATTAAAACTGCCCATATTTTATCAGAACATTTAAAGATTTTATCATAAAATCAAAGGAAAGCTGCTGTGTTAACAGAATTACAGGTGGCATTTTGAAATTTAACATTAATTTCTTTTAAAAGAAGCCACAAATGTGGACCTCGGATGTTTGTTGAAGAAACTTCCAGGCTTTAAATGATAGTGTTCTTATTGCTGACCCCTATTTGAAAAGGGCCAGTCCATTGTCTAAATAATTGCATAGACTGAGGAGGTGGTGCCAGACTCAGGCTGTCTGAGTGGACTGCTTATAAATGGTAGGAGTTGTCAGCATAGGTTTTGCTTTCCTGGGCTAAATTTGTTTTTAGAACTCGAAGATACTTCCTAAATATCTCCTATGTGTATGTTGTAATGAATAAGAATTTAAAATTTTTCCGTTTATGAATGGAGTAATCAGGATACTAATACTTAATTCTTCTTCCCCCCAGAAAAAGATCATTCAGAACTGTATCAGAATTAAAAGATGCTGTCTTGGACCAGTATTCAATGTGGGGAAACAAATTTGGAGTCTTGCTTTTTCTCTATTCTGTGTTACTGACAAAGGTTTGTTTAAGACAATTTACTGTCTTAGCTTAGTGCTGTTTTTCCTGCTGTTAGATGCTGTGTGGCCGCTGTTTGTACATCCATGGTTAAGAATCTTGCTGCCGACATGGAGGTTGATCCTGCCTCCATTCATTCTTAAACCATGTTCACACTTTCCTCCCCTCTGCCCTTGTGGACCGCAGAGGTGATTGACACTGTTCTAATCATGAGATATCAGTTCTTCTTAATTTGAGTTTTCTTTGATCTTAGCAATATCTAGCACTTGACCTTTCGCCCCTGTAGAAACTCTTTCTGACCCCTCTTTTCTGGATTTAGTTGTTAATCCTTGTGCTAGTTTTTTTTTTTTCATGTCTCATATTTAATTTTTTTTTCTTTAATAGCTTCTTCCTTCTTTCTGTGTTCTCTCACGCTTCCCCTCTTCTGAATTTTAGAATTCCAGAAGAATCATTTCCTGGGTTCTGTGTAATTTTTCTTGTTTTTCTTTTATGGGTAGCCTTTTCTCTTAGCACACCTCTCTGAAACTAACTCCAGCATGCACGCTTCTGGTCCTGTCTTCTTTTCGCAAATGCCAATCTTGAATTGCTTGTAGCTTTTCAGGCTCCCTTGAATATCTCCTGATTATACATTATCTGAAATCAGGTTTATTCGCTTTTCTTTTTTTTTTTTTTTCATTTTACTAATTTTTTTTATCATTAACACTCTGATAGGTATGTGGCATCCTTTTTTTAAGGTTTTCTGTTTTTTTATTATAAAAATGATATATTAATTTTATTAGGGTCAGTCATGTTTTGGGGTGTTAGTTTTAATATTTATTTTATTTTTTACACGCAAAAAGTATTTTGCATAGAAAGAAGATATGACTTAAGTTTGTTGAAAGGACTCAAGGACAGACAGACTGTAGTAAGGACCATTTGGTGGATGTATGGATGAGAGGAGTTTTACATGTGGAAAAGTTGTAATTTACCAGAGTAGAAGCAGCAAGTCTAAAGAGGAAAGGGGTACTGGGGTATAGCACAGCTTGAGGGATCATAAATACTTCAGTCCTACTGCAGTGTGATATACCTAGGAGCGACTGTGAAAGATGATATTCACACCTTTATCTAAGAGGTTTCTTGTGAATACAAAAATAATACTTTAGGCTTCATATCAGACTTGGAACACAATACAATTTTTTAATATAGAAATGACAAGTTTTTCTTGTGTGTGTGTGAATGAAAGATGCCGAAATTGGAATAAGAATTTGTGATGAAGAGATTTGGAAAATGGAATACTAGAGTCAAGGAAGTTAAGAAAATAGTATTGTAGTAGAAGGAAGGTGGCCATAGACTAGAAGAGAAAGAGAACAAACAAAATAGTTAGAATAAAGAAAAAATAATAAGAGAAGTTGACCAAATATTAAACAAGTTACTGTATTAAGTAAAGTGAGGTACCAAAGGTGCTTGGAGGTCAGGTGATGGGGGAGTGGTAGTGGCGAAGGTGCTGCACCCTCAGGAACTTTCTTGTCCGTTCACTCTCACTCAGTGCTTTTGCCTCACATTCTGATATCTTCTGTAGCCTCAGCTGTTTTAGTCATTGTGTTAGCTGTTCCCTTTGAACACCTTTGAGCTGTTGCTCTCTGAAGTAATTCCTTCGGCCCACTGACTATGCCACCTGCTCCCACCATGCATTTTGACTTGGTTGTGGCCTGCTTTGTTTTGTTGTTCCCTGGGATGACAAGTCAAGATCGCATAACCCTTTGTTTTCCTAGGGTATATAGACAGCCTTTTAATACTTTGATTGTTGGGTGTCTGTTGTATCCTTAGGTGTGGCCTATAGTATAACAGAATCAGTGGTTCTGGTTAGCTTTATAGTGCTGTGGATGTCACTTCGTGCTATTTTGAAGTTGATGAGGTTAAGGTCCCTCACTCTTCCTGTGATTCTCCAGCCTCCTGTTTGTAAGATTGAAAATGTGTCAGGGGATTGTTTTTAAGAAGGAGAAACTTCCTGTCCTCAACTGATATTTTGTTACTGTATATTTGAATTACCAATTTGGGGGAGAAAGTATGGTCATATATGTAAGCTTTTCATTTTCTTTACCTATTATATCTTTTATGTATTTAACTTTATATCTCTATCTAAACTCAGAAGTCTATGAATTTACTAAAGTTTTTTGAAATGATCTAAAGTAGAATTAGTTTTCTTAGTAGGTATGTTAGGTTTTAATTTAGTTTAGCCTGAAGTTAAATAAATATTAACTTTCATATTAAATAATTTCTTCTTCTCTCTTGAAAATTATCTCTGTCCCTTTAACCAACATTAGACTTACTACCTATGAGTTCCTTACTGCCCTTTATAGAGCCCATGAAAGATGTAAAGTAATCTTTGGGGAGCTACTTCTTACCATGACAAATGCATCCGCACTTCAAGTCTGGGTAATTTGAATAGTATTTTATGAACATATACTCCAAACTGATCATACTTTGTACTTTAGTTTTAAAATGAGGTTAATGAAATCTTGGTTTCTTTAGGGCATTGAAAATATAAAGAACTCCATTGAAGATGCAAATGAGCCTTTGATAGACCCTGTGTACGGGCATGGCAGGTAAAGGCTTCAGTCTGCTGTCTCTTACTGAACTCTAGACTTCAGGAGTGGGAGAGTTTCTGAAAAGTGTGTTGGCAACACAAGTCTGGGCTTGACTAGCCCTGTGCTGCACACTTTGCACAGCTTTAGCCAGTGTTTGCTGTGTGTGGCCAGTGTTGACATCTGGTTTCCAGTTGTTTACAGATGACTGTTATTATGACAAATATCTTGTCAAGATATTTCAGCAAAGCCTCCATTATAGCCACTTAAGTATTCTTTAAAAAGGGTAAACTTACATTAACTTAGAAATAAATATTTTCTTACCTATCTGTGCTAGTTTCTTTTTGAATTAAAACAATCCTTTTCTATTTTTTAGCTTATTTTACTATATGAATAGAATGGTGAAAATTAATCTATTCTCATACAAGTCCTTTATAGATATGTCTGCTTTAGTTGTTAACATTCACCTATCCTCTATCAGAGTGTGTATTAAATGTAATTGTGATGTTCTCCATCTATTACAAAGTGAAGTTTCTTTGTGGGGGTGAGAATTGTATGTATAAGAATAAATATTTTAAATGTAGTTAAGGATTATGCTGATTTAGTAAAGTGAGCTTTTGTAAGTTCTTCTCCAAGACCCATGACTTCACTAGCCAGGTAGTAAGGTTTCCAGTCCCAGTTAGTTCTCCATACCAAGTAGTCAGCCCTAAAATCATGCACATGCTTATGTAAGTGTGTGTGTGTGTGTGTGTATGTGTGTAAATATATGTGACAACAATTTATTAAAAAGAGGCAATTAATTTGAGAGCAAAGGGGTATATGGGAGAGGGTGAAAGAAGGAAGGGGAAGGGGAAAATGATTATTTTTTTAATGATTATAATTCCAAAATTATTATATATAAAAATAAATGTAAACACTGAATAAACAGACTAATTTTTATCCACTTAAAGTTGTGCCATCTTAAAGTTGCTAGGTTTCTGTGATTATGGAATAGATGCCATTGTAGTGCAACACTAAGGCCCTCACCAAGGCCAGACAGAAAAGGGAAATGAAGGTTTCCTCTCATTTTGTGTTTTAATGGATTGAATGGAAAAAGTCATTAAGAAAACTATTGTAGGAATTACTTGATTTGAAGAACTAGTTTTATGCCTATTTTAACTGATATTTAATTTTTATTGATAGCCAAAGCTTAATTAACCTCCTACTGACGGGACATGCAGTTTCTAATGTATGGGACGGTGATAGAGAGTGCTCAGGAATGCGTAAGTATGTTCTTTGCTATGGTCTTAAATGATTAATATTTTAGTGAAATATGGGAGATTGATATTCATCTATTTAATGGCTCTACATTATGTGGATGTTAAGGTAAGTGCTTTCTGTTAGTAGAACCCTTTATGGTTTCCAAGACACCATAACATTAAAGTGTAGATTTTTGGAAGCAGGCCATCTTGGGTACCAAATTTATGAGCTTGGTCAGGCTTCGATCCTCAAGGCTTTGTTTTTCTTTGGTTTGTTATTGGGACTGTGGTGCTAACTTTAGAAATGGTAATCTGTCTCTTAGTAGATGTAACATAGTAGTATTTATCCAGGGACAGTACTGCATTCAGTGCTGGAAGTTATGGGAAGTGATAAAGTAATTGAATTACTTGCTTTGACAGTATCCTGAGTTTTTCTATATTACTTTTAATATGCACTGTAATATGCTGAACAGATTTTGTTTTCTATGGCTTTACATCTACTTACCCTTCCAACAACATTTCCATTTCTGGTTTCAGTTGTTTTGTTTCAGGAGCTTCTTATGTTGTCACAAACATCAAATGAAGCACACTAGCCAGTCCATTCACTTAAGCAGAACTGATGCACATTTATGAATTAAATCCCCTTCAGTTTCTTACCGGACAGTCTGAATTCACTTGTGTAGTCATTTCACTTTGATGGAATAATTGCAATAAACCTTTTACTGAAATGTCTATCATAGGACATGAAGCTTCATAGTTCCTGTTCATAGGCAAATTTATGTTTTCGCCCTAATTAGGTGTTTGACAGAATGGTTACCAAATGACAGAGAATATATTACATTTGAGAAAATGTTACTACTTTTCATTTATATGAATGATTCTTAACTTTTAATTTGAATTTTCCTCAAATTTTAGAAATTTATATAACTGATTCATTAAAAAAAAGAAAATACAGTGTTAAGAAAAATTTGAGTAAAAATTACAGAACTCCAGAATTCACAGAACACAATACAACCTTCCACTGTGCTGTTTGGAAATGAAGAGCCTGACTTTGTACACTAGGTGATGTGTGCATGTAACTCACTTCGTGGGGAAGTCCGAAGAAGAGCCCAGCCTTGCTAACTGCATGCATGCACAACCCACAGTGCTCAGTCTTGTTCTGCTCTCTGTCCAAGCACATCCTAAGGACTTGCATTCTGGTTTTGATGGAGAAGCATGTGACCCTGCTGGCTAAAGTGCCAGTCTCTCTTGTGCAGGTTCCTTGATTTCTCCCTCCCTGCAAAGGGCTCTGGTGTCTGAGGTATCCGATGCAATGTCCAATAACTAGAGAAGGAACTGTGGCTTACGTACCTCTTCTCGCCTGTCCCCCCTCCGGCCCTCATCATTGTTACTTATTACTGACTGCTGTGGCCATAACTATTAGTCTTTAGTTTGTTACTAAGTTATCCTGGTTCAATTTCCTGTGCATTCTGCTCTCTCTCTCTCAGGTTATCATACTACAAAACCCAGATCCTCCCCTAGGTTCATAGGCTCTTAACATTTTGAGTTTTACCTCATTTACAGAATTTGTTCATCAATACCTTGGTTCCTGGTATATGCAAATGCATTCTTTTCTGATTCTTGAAGTACTGCTGTTCAGGACTGTTGTTTTACTGTGGATACTTTAAAGTACAGTTTAAGGATCAAAACTAAGCCGTGGTTAGAAGATAGGGTTATTTCAGGAAAAAAAAAATTGCCCAAGTATACTTAAATTTTCCCCTCAGTCTTTAGGAATGTTGACTTGAACTCAGTTCTGCTTTCATATGTTTAAACATAAAGTAAAATTCCATACATTTATTCAGCATTTACTGTGTGTATTTCTGGCTTAGACAACATGGTAGGAAGTATGGAACATAAATGAGAAATTATGTAGTAGTTTTCAAACACTCAAATTATTTCCCTTACTTAATTTCCTTTTATGTGGAAGTAATGCATTCTTCAGATGGCTATTGTAAATACTAACAGTTCTGTAATGTCTTCATGGGCTCATAGGAAAGCTCAATTTTCTGTCAAATGCTTATCCACATAGTTTAGGTGCATGAGGACATGTACATAGATGATTTGATGTGTGGTGAACGGAGACATGTTGAAATAAGAACTATACAAATGCTGAGGAAGGAGGAAGCTTTTCTCATTGTGTTTATGTTGGCGTAAAGAGACACTGGAATTTTAATGGGGACAGAGAGCATGAGCAAGAGGGTGTTTGGGGTAGCACACACATTTTATTGTTTAGACAGGGAGACAGACAGAAAGACTGAATAAAGCATAAAGCAGTGTACATCATTTGGAGAGGTGCTGGAACATGGACATAAAACTTAAGACTTCTCCTCGGTGATTCTGCTGTGCAGCCGGGTTTGAGAACCAGTACATTGTGATGAACACTAAAAGGAAAGACTGTATCAGCATAGGCTTGAGTGAGAACACAGAGGCTACTAAATACCATATTTACTCCTAGCTGGTAAGTATTAGAAAAGGAATCATTGTAAGCATTGAGCAGAGAAATAACACAGTAAAATCTAGAAGACAACGATGCTGTCAGTTGGTAGAATTATTGGAGTAGAATCACGAGTTGAAAGCTATGGCACACAGCTTCAACAGTGGGACATGTACAAGACACTGATGGACAGTGGCACAGGATGGAGAAAAGAACACTTTTTATTTCCTTCCTACAAGCAGTATGTTTTGGATATATCTTTTTAACCTCAGTATGGCTAAAGAAACTGAGGCTTGGGTGATTATTAATTTGTCCAAAGTGAAACAACAGAGATTAAACCAACAGGACTTCTAACCATACCAAGGCCTCTGCTTGTTCTCTGTAGAACATCCTCCTCCTAAATCAGCCCACCTTGTGCTCACTTCGGCAGCACTTATACTAAAATTTGGAATGATAAATCAGTCTACCTCTGTGATAGAGTCTACAGGAGATTGAACTTGTAGGACTCCTCATATTAGAGGTAAGGGTGAAGTGCAGGTAATTATCAAAATTTTAAATCAAATATACTGCATTAATCAACACATAAAACATGGGAAAGCCCTTAAAGGCATGTGTATTTTTACACTATGCTTGATCCTTGTCATATACTGCCATTCTTACTACATTTCAGTGCTAGTCACCCTCAAAGGTAGATGTTTGCCCACGTAGAGAGAAGTTAATCCAGAGGTCCTTGTCCACAGTACAGAGTTGGAAAATAAGCTGTGAAGTATATCTCATTCCGGGAGAATGGGGCTAAGAGTAAGGTCTTTCTTTAGTAAGGTAGTTGAGATACAAATCACCTGATAAGGGACTTGCTCTTCAGCAGTTTGGGCAAGGATTTTGCTGGTGAGCTGATAGAAGTGAGGCCTCTGATGGGCTGCGTGGTTTTTGTTTTAATTATTAGAGGTTGCCTCTGCTGTACATAGGGGAAAGAGCCAGTTTTTAAAGAACAGCCGGAAACAGGAATATGGGTGTGACGTAGTCATGGGAGATGCACGTTCTTTTAAAGAAATGACATGCAACAAGGAAAAGAAACAGGCTTCATTCAACTTAGGAAATTCAAGATATGGAAGTTTACTGAGGGTCTAAGTGGACATAGAAAAATGTACAAAAACAAAAAGGTGTGAATTAACTGCTCTAAGGAGTAAAGAGCTGTTCGGAGTTTAGGTTAGAAGAAGGCAAGTGGGATCACTTAAGTGACTCTCACTGATAGGGCTCCTAGGTTTTGGGTTCGTTCTTGTGATTTTGTTTTGTTTTGTTTACCTAGCAGTAATCACTCCTCTGTTAGCTGAAGAGAAAGTAGATATTAGGTGTGACCTGGGAATATTCAGTGAAGGGTAAACAAGGCATTTTCCACCTTTATTTACTAAGGTTATTAGTGTTTGAATTGTCATGTGTGTCTTTTGCCTTGAGCAGTTTACCTTGGGTGAGCATGTAGATGGTTTCCAGTTTGACTACTGCAAAACAAATCGGTAAGAAACACTGTGTGTGAGTCAGTTCTATTCAATGTTCCTGCAGGATTGATTTCTTAAATTAGATGTGTATTAAAGATTTAGTCAACTACTGACTTGTTCTTAGTAATAACTTTATTGAAATCTAATCTATGTACTATGCATGCCACCTAGTCAAAATGTAAAATAAATCAAATCTGAAATAGCTTCCTTGCTTTATAAAGAAATCCTGGTCCCATCAGCACTAGCTCCCCATAGCTCCGTTTACTCCAGGTTGACAACCACTAAGCTGCTTTCTGTTTCTATAAATTTTCATGTCCTGGGCATTTAACATAAATAGAATTGTACGATGTCTGGTGTTTGTGACAATTTTCTTTTACTTTGAGCAGTATTTCCCTGGACTGGTGCTTGATTTTTATCAGTGATCAAGCAATATTGCAGTATGTGGGTGAGCCATGCATAGTCATCCATCATCAATTGCTGGACATTTGAAATGGCCACCTGTCTGTTATGAATAATGCTGTTAGGGACACCTGTGGGCAAGTCTTTGTGAGAGCATGTGCTTTTATCTTTCTTTGCTATATACCTAGAAATTCAAATCCTGGATAAAACATTAACTCAGATGATTTACTCTTTGGGGGAATATCTATTAAACTGTTAATTAATAGCAACTTTATTTCTAAAATATGCCTTACAACTAATAATGTATCAACATATCTTTCTGACTGTAGAGTTCTGTTTTTTTCCGTATCCTGGATGATAACTGAACTTTGTCCATCTTTAATATTTGACCAGTTTTTGACAAATGATTATGTATTTTAATTGACATTTGTTCTACTTCCTAATGAATCTGAGCTCAGTTGTTTATTCGCATGTAAGCATTTTAACTATTTTGCCCTCTGGGAATTGTCTCTTCTCATCATCTGCCATTTTAGGGGGAGGGGTTGCTTTATTACAATTTATGGGGCGCTGTAAGTTCTTTTTTAGTTTTTTTTATACTTGCAGGCAATCTCTCCCAACCTTTTCTTATACATTTTTCTTAGTGATGTCTTTTGTTCCCAAGGTTTTCACTTCCATAATGTAGAGTCATTTGATATTTTCTGTTTCAGTTAGGCTTGGGTGGCTCTTTCCCCTGTACCAATTCTGTATTTCTATCATCCCCAGATTAAACTAATATTCTTTAGTATTTTCTTAAAATGTTTTACTTTATTATGTCTTATCCATTCATCATTTTTATACATTTATTTAATGGTTAATTGTAAGGAATAATTGATGCTCATGAACTTAATGATACATGGAGATATAGAAATGTAAACTCTAAGGAATATGATCATTTCAGAACTCTATAATTAAGACTATGATTTACAATTATGATTTATCAGAATTAATAGATCAGAGTGCTATCCTGAAATTGTGTTACTTTCAACAACATGTTTTATTGGCTAGAGCCAGATTGCTAGATGAAGTTAGATCTAGTTAATCTACATTTGAGATCATCAGTCATTTTATAGTGTAAATATATATGTATTTTTAATGTGAATAGGATTGTATATTTCAGACAGTGTTGGGAATGTAAATGTAAATGGTGTGCTGGTTAGTTTTTGTTGTTAGCTAGACACAACCTAGAGTCACTTAGGAAGAAAGAACTTCAGGTAATTAAGGAATGGTACAAATCAAGTTGGCTCCTGTGATGGTTTGAATGAGAATGACCCCCATAGGTGCATAGATTTGCATGCTTAGCCACCAGTGGGTGAACTGTTTGAAAAGGTCTAGAGGATTAGAAGGATTAGGAGGTATGGCCTTGTTGAAGTAGGTGTGGCCTTGGAGGAAGCAAGTCACTGGGGATGGACTTTGAGATCTCAAAAGTCCACACTAGTGTCCATCTGTTTTCCCCCTAACCCTCCACTGCCTCTTGCCTGTTGATCAGGATGTAAAGCTCTCCGCTACTGCCAAGCACCATGCCTGTCTGCTTCCTGCCTTGAAGTTTTGTTTACCCTCTAGAACTATAGGCAAGCCTCCAATTAAATGCTTTTTTTTATAGGAGTTGCCTTGGTTGTGGTGTCTCCTCACAGCAATAGAACCATGACTAACACAGCCTGTGGCTGTGGCTGTGAGTGACTCTCCTGATTGATGGTTGGTATAGGAGGGCCCAGGCTACTGTGAACTGACTGCACCATCTCTAGACAGGAGGGCTTGGGCAGTATGTATAAGAAAGCTAGCTGGGTATGAGCCTGGGAGTTCAAGAGAGTGAGGCAGTATGCAACTTTCCTCCCTGGTTTCTGCTTGAGTTCCTGCCCTAACTTCCCACAACAATGGATTGTGACCTGGAAGTATAAACCAACTAACCCTTTTTCCTCTCCTAAATTGCTTTTTGGCAGAATGCTTTAGCATACCAACAGAAATGCAAAATGGGCATCCTGGGTTTTGTTGTTGTTGTTGTTAAATCTATTACCCAATAGTAGCAGTCCAGCTTCTTAGGAATCCAGCAGGTAGCCATCAGTGGATTTAAAAGAATCTTCACTTTTCTTTTCCTCATATAATTTAAATTGAGGCATAGTTATTCATTGCTTTTTCAAGACAAGGTTACTTTGTGTAGCCTTGGCTGTCCTGGAACTGGCTCTGTAGACCAGGCTGTCCTTGAACTCACTGAGATCCTGCTGCTTCTGCCTTCCAAATGCTGAGATTAAAGGAAAACATTTGCCACCACTGCCTGGCTGGTTACTCCTTCTTAACTCTCTAGTATAAGCACAAAATTTAATACTTAAGTATATTTTTGGGAAAGAGCCACCATTAAGATCTTTAAATAGATTTTAAACTGAAATTGCAAGTATGTTTCCTGTAAGTGAAATAAGCAAGCTTTTCAAGTACAATAATGCTTTTTATTTTAACTGTTGTATGTTTTTGTTTTTTAAAAAGTCCTCTTCTATATTTAAATATGGATTTTTTTTAACTTTTCTTAGGACCCTGCATAATCTCCTCCCAGTTCATTTTGCCACCCATCATAAACCTGGGCTGGAACAAAATAGTACTGCTCTCTGTGTCTTTGTTCCTGTATCTGAGGACTTATGTGTCCTTCCTACTACCTCTGCCTGTCTAGTCCTGTGCTCACTTCATAAGCCACCTGTTCAAGGAGACCTTGGAATTCCCACTTCTGAAAGTGACCATGACCACATCTGAGCATTTTACTTCCCTGGCACTTTCTACTTTCTACTTGTCCTTTGCTGCCCAAACCAAACTGCTCTTAAGGTGATCAGACATCATCACCTGTGGCATTCTTTGATAGGGCTTGACACCCAGGGTATGTTTGCTACATGTAGGATGATTATCTGATTTCCAAAATAGCATCAAATTTAACAAATCTATGAGGACTCCTATAAATTCCCCAGCAGTTGTAGATGACAGTTGGTAGTACAGTACTAGGATACCCAGTCAGTAATCCCCAAAAGGTAATGTGAAATAATGATGGGGTGGGGAGGGGAGGGGTTGGGCAGAAAGTGAGAGAATATCAAATTTCAGTTAAAAGGAGTAAGTTTAAGAAATCTATTGTAAAACATGCTGGCTATAGGTAATGACATGTTCTCTGCTTGAAAATTGCCAAGAGTAGACTTTAAATATTGTCATTCCTCAAAATACATATGTGAGGCACATGTATATGTATGTATGTGTGTGTGTATGTATATATGTATGTATTAGTTTTCAAATATCTACAAAGGTACATTTAAAATATCATGCTACTAAATACAGAAAATGAGGCCTTCATGTATTCCTGGTGATGAAGTATTCAGATCTGGTCAAGAATCACGTGCTCTCTGATGTAGCTGGACTATATTCATCTCTTCTTTTCCTCCCACCCCCACTTCCTTACACAGCCCTAATAATCCTCTTTTGCTTTCATGCCCTTAACACCCTAAATTCCACATAGGAAAGAAAACAGGATATTTCTTGTTTGGCGTTTGTCCTCTTTCAGTTAACACCATGTTCTTCCATTCCATCCATTTTCTTGCAAACAACATAATTTTGTTTTTCTTTGTAGATGAACAAAATTCCATTGTGTGTATAGGTCACATCTTCTTCATCCATTTATCTGTTGATGGGTATTCAGGCTGATTTTACAACTTGGCTGAACAGGGTTGTAATAAATATGTAAAGAGGTTACAAAAAAGAATCTCATGCTCAAGTGTCTGGTTTAGATGATATTTTTTTTCTCCTGATTTTTTTTTTGAGACAGTCTTATATGGGCATTAATTAGCTTGATTTAGCTAATCTACAATGAATACATATTTCAGGACATGTTGCATAGTGTGTACAACTTTTATTTGTGAATCATAAAATTGAATATTTCTGTTTGGCCAAAGAATAGTTTTATTTCTTTGCTGTCAAGCTAAATAACAGTTTTGAAAATTCAATCAGCAATTTAGATATTATTGGCAAAGACAAAATAGTCATAAAATTACCAGTTTCTTGCAAGCAAAGGGTAAAGACTATGAGGCTTTTAAAGAAAAACTAATGCAAATAAGTTCTATTAATGATATGAAAATATATCCTCACTGTCTTACTGCTTGATATAAATATAAATTAGGTATATTTTGATTGATAACTTAATCTAAGAAGGTCATATTAAGTATATATCCTGTTTGAAAGAGTGAGAACAATACATTTTGAAATATTATTGTCTAATGCTAGTCATAGTAGCATATTCCTATATCCCAGAACTTGGAAGGTAGAGACAGGACAATCAGGAGTTCAAGGCTATCCTCAGCTACAAAGTACATTGAGGCACTTTGAATATGTGAGACTCAAAAAAAAAAAAAAAATCAGAAGAGGAAAAAAAAAAAGGATCATTTAAACCAGATACCTGAGCATGTGATTCTTGACCAAATATGAATACTTTATCACCAAGATTTATAAAGGCCTAATTTTCTGTATTTAGTAGCTTGATATTTTAAATGTACCATTGTAGACATTTAGCTAAACCCAAGGAAGTAGATCATGTAGTATCTAGTTGTGACACTAGGTGGTAGTAATTGATTTTAGAAATAAAATTGTAGAACCTGGTTCTCGACACGTGTTTGTCTTTGAATAGGAAGATTTTGTTACTGCTTACATTTCGGAGGAAAGGAGACAGATGTTCGCTATCTATAGAGTATCATTTCTACCCATCTCTGCATTTGCTATACTCCTACCCCCAGAGTTGCTACAGTCCAAAGACTAAAATATTTTTATTTTATACTCTTAATATCCCTAAAATTTATTGAAGATTCCAAAGAGATTTTACTTGTAGATAGTAATACTTTTCATGTTAGAAATTGTACCTGAGAAAAAGTTTTTTAATCTATGTTTATGGTCCTCATGTATTATAGTTCTACTTAGTGTACATTAGCTACGAAAAACCTTTGCTACCACGTCAGGGCCATCTATATGTGAGTAGTATTTTATACCAGTATATTAATAAATATGTACAAAGCTTTAAAGATAGTTGTAGGTGAAAGAAAGCATTTTGGCATGGTTTGAATATAAATATATTTATGCACACATACACACACACACACTACTCAGACTCATATATACTAATGCAGTGTTAAATTTGGTTTTTTTGTTTGTTTGTTTGTTTCTTGCAGAACTTCTTGGTATCCATGAACAAGCAGCTGTAGGATTCTTAACATTAATGGAAGCGTTACGATATTGTAAGGTAAATGTCTTCAAGGACTTGAGTGTGTTCATCCTGTGGACAGTATTTTCATTCTTAGGTAACAAACTTCAACTTCCATCTGTTAACCACTCATCACTGTCTTACTTCTTTGCTGAACTCCCAACCTAAACTGACAAAGTGTTAAGAAATTAAGCCAGCTAATCATTCTCATTTTCCTTTGAAGGGAATGGATGACAGAGCACAGAACAAAATAATATAAAAAATGGAAATATATATGTTTGACTATAAATATATTTTTAAGCTGTTTTAACATGTGTGCTAGAATTAGGAACTGTCTTGGACCTTCATTTTTGATTTGAGGCACCTTCCTGTGCAGTCCTCAATAACCATTAAATATTGCAAGTGGTTTTAAATGAAGTTTACTCTAGTGTTCTCACTTAAAAGAGGTCATATTCTTAGACAAAGAATGATGTAGATTTGTGTGTTTTTTATTTTAAATGTTTATTTCATACGGTGTTTCTGATGGTGATGATTATTAGTAACATAAATCTTGTCCTCTGTGTATGTGTGTGTGTGTGTGTGTGTGTGTGTGAGAGAGAGAGAGAGAGAGAGAGAGAGAGAGAGAGAGAGAGAGAGAGAGAAAGAAGAGAGAAAAGAGAAAGAGCACTCATTACTGTTCCTGTTACTGTTTGTCAAGATATCATTCCTCCCTCATGACAACACATAAACAGAGATGATGTAGGTGTAAGAACTATGCAGAATCTATTCCGACCTTACTTGTAAGTAGTAACTATAAACAATACTGACGCCTTCATTTCCGTCATTTTAATTATACAAATTAACATCATTCTAAGACAGCCTGGCAATCAGAGATTCAAACTGTATTTCCCTATACCCAATCCATACACATATTCATTTTCCTGGAGGAAAGTGTGCACGTATGATCACCACCCCCTTCACACACACACTTATTTTACATGTGACCAAATTATGGTGATTTTATATTCTGAAATATTTAAATTTTTTGCTTAGTTTTTTTGTTGCTGTGATAAAATATCATGACCCCAAAAGTATCTAAGGAAAAAGGATTTATTTTGACGCACAGTTCCAGAGAGAGAGTCCATCATGTTAGGGAGACATGTCATTGTTAGAGGAGCTAGAAGCAGAGAGATCACTACCCACAGGAAGAGAGAGAGCAGAAAGTGGGCCAAAACTATAAACTCTAAAACTGGCTTCCAGTGATACACATCCTTCAGCAAGGTTCTACCTCTTGAAGCTTTGACAAACTCCCAAACAGCACTACCATTTGGGGGCAAAGTGTTCAAATACACACACTTAAGGGGGACATTTCTCAGTTAAACCCCATAACTGTGTAGCCTGTGAAGTCTTCATCAGGATCCTGTTGTTATGGTCAGTGTTGCCCTCTCCATTACTGTGTTCCAGCCACACTGGTGGCCTGTCATTTGCCAGACACATTCAGCCCTTTCCTGCCTGATAGACCTTAGTACTCTCTATTTCTGTGTGGAATGCCCCAGCTCTTTAAATGAATGGCTGACTCTTCCCTTGGGTTGGTTTGAAGTTGTATCAGGAAATGTATTTCCGGACATTCCCTCAGTTACTCTTACAGTGTTGGTTGTGAGTCTAGCCTTTAACAGCTGAGCCATCTTTCCAACCCACCCTCAGTTACTCTCACATTATTTCCTAGGAAATGACTGACTACTCTGGTGACTATATACTTTTTTTTTTAATCTTGAATTTGTTTTCTCTTCTTTTCCCTGATGGTGTTAGACTCTTACAGGATTCTTCTAATGCCCCAATGCACTGTTGCTTATAAATAAGAGGTAAAGAGAGCTGACAACTGAGCCACCAGTGGCTTCCACCCTAGGGACAAGGTAGCAGCAAGCTGGAGCTGCAGGCACAGATTATATATGGCAAGTGGGATGGAGTTAGCTGGGTTCCCTATGCTTTTATGATGTGCTGATTTGAATAACTCCAGGGGGCTCTATGCTATAAGGCTGTAACTATTTGTCTGGGTCCTGACATATAGACAAATAGGCTGATCCTGCAGTGTGAGGGCCATGAAAAGAATGGTGCGGTATGCATTTAATCAGTTGTCCCTAAAGCAGACTGACTGGTTTATAATAACTAGGGCATCAAAACTGAGCTGTCAGTTTCTAAAATGCTGTATATAAGTTCATCAGTATGTAAGTTCTCATTCAACTATATATACATATATATTATATATATATATACACACACACACACACACACACACACACACACACACACACACACACATATATATATATATCATGTCACCAGATAGTTAGGGAAATGGCAGAAGTGTTATGAATCTAAACATTTCTCCATTTGACAGTGTAGCAGATTGCTTTCTAATAATGAAATTACCATTTTACTTATTTGAACACATATAGGAACATAAATGAAGTGGTACCTATTTATAACCCTCCTACACACACACAGAAAGAACTGTGTTTTTAACTATATTTAAAGATAAGAGCCAGCAGTGGTAGCACACGCCTTTAGCACTGAGGAGGTAGAGGCAAAGGGATCTCTCTGAGTTCAAGGCCAGCTTGGTCTACAGAGTTCCACGACAGCCAGAGCTGCTATACGGAGAAACCCTGTCTCGGGAGAAAAAAAAAAAGAGCCAGGTGGGTGGTGGCACACGCCTTTAATCCCAGCACTCAGAAGGCAGAGGCAGGCGGATCTCTGAGTTCGAGCCAGCCTGTTCTACAGAGTGAATTCCAGGACAGGCAGAGCTGTTATATAGAGAAATCCTTGTCTTGAAACACCAATAAATAAGAAATAACATACTATCATAAATATCACTGTGTTGATGTATGTATACAGTTCCATGATTTTGCTGTGTTTGTAAGGCTGGACAACCATCATCCTTATCAAATTCTGGAAGGTTTTCCTCACCCCCAAAAGAAACTGACCAAGCAGTCACTTCCTTCTTCCCTCGCTCTAGACATTACAGCTCTGCTTTCTGGCTTCATGGGCTCCTCCACCCATTTACTAACCGAGGTGGAAAACAGGAACTCTTCCTTCCTTTTTGTGTTGGAATTACTCTGTTTTATAATGTGTCAATTTTTTTTTCCAGCCATCAACTGATGGATGTTTAAAATTATACATTTTAAAGAATATTGTAAAACTTTAAATTTAGCTTCTGTCATGAAGAATTGATTAACAGGAGTCTTCTCTATTCATAATGGTTCAGATTTAATACTTTAGTGTGATAATTACCAATTTAGCTACTGTGAACATTTGTCTGTACATTTTTTATAGGCATATGTTTTTATATTACTGTGTACTTAGGAGTGAAATTACATGGCCACATCGTAATTCTCTGTTCAACTATTGGAAGGCTGTCAGTTTGATTTCCAAAATAAGGATAATATTATGTTCTCTAGTGATTGATTTTTTTTTTTTAATATAAAATACACCAAAATAATTGCTGGAGAGATGACTCAGAGGTTAAGAGCACTGGCTGTTCTTACAGAGGTCTTGAGTTCAATTCCCAGCAACCACATGGTGGCTCACAACCATCTATAATGAGATCTGGTGCCCTCTTCTGGCCTCTGAATACATGCAGGCAGAATGCTGTATACTTAATAAATAAATAAACCTTAAAAAAAAAACCTGTTAGTTCAGCATTCATTTATCCTTTGTTCCTACTATAAATTTTCACCTTTTTTTTTTTTAAACCTCTGCCTTAAGTAAAATGCACATGCTTTTTCTAAGGGAAATGAAGCAGTGTCTAGACTGTCCACTGTGTGGTAGAGTCTTAGTCTAGAGTCAGGACCCCTGTCTGTGATTCCAGCTCTGTAGTGGGTGCTTAAGTTCAGGCCAGGGCCTGCCACTGTGCACCTCTCTGCTCCAGTTAGAGTGAGATCTCTGTTGCTCATCTCTCCAGCCCCATTTGACACGAACTGAGCACTAGCCATGACTTTCTTCACTCATTTCCTTCTCTGCTGTCCTCAAAGAAGCCTTCCTACTTGACCAGTTTTCTGTTTCATGTTAGCACATCAACTTGTCCCTGCTTTCACAGGACAAAGGAACCGAGTCTTCTGCCCATAGATACAAGAGTTCCTGGCTTCCCCTCTCTTGTGATAGTAAATTCCCCAGGGCTGTGGTGGTGCTGAAGCAAGGCTGCTGGCTGACTAGGGAAGAATAATGGCCTGAGTGCTGCAAGTCGCTTCTTCATTTCCCGGTTACAGTCAGTCTGGATGAGACAGGAAAGCAAACTAGATTGGTTGTTTTTAAGATTGTTTTTAAGGGAAGTGTCCTCGTGGAAGTATGGAATAATTGATTAGGGTAAACATGATGGATTGTGTGAATTTGTTTTACTTGTTCAAAATGCACTTTTTATCTCAGTTACAAATAAAATGCGAGTTTTTTGGCACAGTCTTATATAGAGACTTAAAACCTTTTGGGGGGCACATACTTGTATATAGATGACCTTGCAGGCAAACTATAAGTATAGCTTTTTATTTTAAAGATACTATGTATGGCCTGGGCAGTGGTGGTAACACCTTTAACCCCAGCACGTGGGTGGTAGAGATGGGCAGATCTCTGTGAGTTCAAGGCCAACCTGGTCTACAGATCAAGTTGCAGGACAGGCTCCAAAGCTACAGAGAAACCCTGTCTCAAAAAACAAAAACAAAATAAAACAAAAAACAAAAAATAGTATGTATGTTGTAGAACCTTGAACTTTTCATGCAGGAGTCCTTTACAGTCTAAACTTTTTCTTAGGGGAGGTTATTGTATTAGCCTAAACTCTTTAAGAAAAGGAGTGCCCTTACCTTGGACATTGATTTATAATTGTTACCTTATAAAGTAATTCTAAATTTATGACTCTAACTTTATGCCGAGTTGAAATTCCTAAAGTAACCATTCTATCTGGGAAATGTAGCAAAATCTGAGACTGAGTTCTTGAGCTAAAGTCCTCACGATGCATGTGTATCCACTAAGATCTACATTGCTATGTTCTGGTTTAAAGATGCAATGTAAGTTTAGGAATAGTTCCCTTCTGTACTCAGAATTTAACTTCTGTGGATAAGAAATGTTAATTAGATACCTTTGTTATGTTTCACATAATTCTGAACAAATTTTTAAGGGGCAGCATAAATTTTTCATTTATTTGTTTTACTTTGCTGAATTTATTCTAGGTTGGTTCTTACTTGAAATCTCCAAAATTCCCTATTTGGATTGTTGGCAGCGAAACTCACCTCACCGTGTTTTTTGCCAAGGTAGGCTTGTAGGGACTTTGTTTTCTTCAGAATGACATTAGGCAACAGGTAATACTGTAAGTCCATATTTAGTTTGATCTTTGTTCAGATGATAGTCCAACCAGTGATAAATGCAATGTGTCCAAAATATCTTATGACTTCCCATTACAGACAACACTGTTACTTTGCTCTAAATTTAGAGTAATCTCAGTATATTCCTTCATGTCTTTATCTCTGCTAACTTCAGAGCTCTGGGTTTTTTATTTTGTCCAGAAGTCACTGAGATATAGAAGAAAGAACTTTGGTTTTTAGATTCTTATATAGAACTATTTCTAAATCTTACTTCTTAAGAAGCCATAATATTTTCCACAGCCGGGAAATTTTGCCATCAGATACCTTCATTTAAACCCTAGCCATGCTCCTTCCCAACATCCCCTGGCCACTTTTCCTCTGTGTTCAAAGTAGGACTTTACAGTAGTGCCTAGTTCTTAGAAGTGTTGTCAACCTTGAATCTAAAATACTGAGCAGTGCCCAGCACAAGACGAGCGCTCAGTAAATCTGAGCACTTGTTACCACGGTGGGCACATTCATTATTCAGCAAACAGTTATCAGACATCTCTGATGCTATTAAGAACAAACTGTCAAATGTTGGACTAATGGGGGGGGTATATAAAAGTATATATTCAAGATCTCTTTGCTCCAAGTGCACTTTTCTAATTATTCCAGGAGACTTTGTAGCATGCTTTTTCTAGTGTAAGATTGCTTCTATAAGAATTGTTTAAATTTCACTGATACTCTCAAGTTTTATTTATTTTCTTCCTGCTTTTATTGTGTTGACCAAAGTCCAGCTTACAGATCTAGATTAAGGTACATGTTACTTTAACATGGACGGGCCATAAGTGTACCTGTATGAAAATACAGGCCATCCTGATACATTGAGTCTGAAACTTGCTGTTCATTTCCCTCTCAAAATAGGGAGGATGAAGTCAAACTTAAAAACAGAAAACTGTGATTCTGGACACACATTTCCTCAGTATGTACTTCTGGAAAAGAAAAGCAGACCAGATTTACATTAAATGTGTTTTTAAAACAATTATTTCATCTCTACCCCTATTCTTTAGGAAAACTGACATAAAATTATACAAGTGAGTTTGTGGAGATGGGGCACTTGGGGTCTCATTATATAGCCAAGGCTAATGCTATCCAGACTGAGGCTTCCTGCCCCAGTGGAAAATTACATAAATAGTAAATGAAGCTATTAACATTTATTGGGCTCAATTTTAGATACTTTAAAATATGAAGTATTTGTATATTCTTCGCTACATAAAAATGCTGGAAGTTTTGCTGTTCTTGGAATTATAAAAGGAAACATTCACTTTTTGGTTTGATCTTTTTAAAAATACTTCTATATTTTGAACTATCATTTTTGGCCATATTTTGGCTATTATTTTGTTTTGTTTTGGATTTTTGTCTATTATTTTGTGGTTAATTTATTCACTCTGTATAATTGACCCCAAAGAATCAAAAGAACATAAGTTTTTTTCCCAAGAGTTTATTAGAAATAAACTGTAAAGTTATATAAAATTGTTCTATGAAATTATTTCTATAAAACTGGCTCTGTGTCTCGTGTTCTGGGTTTTTACTGGTTGGAGTTAGACCCGTTTGCTCTTTGCTCATAGATGTCAGCAGCCTATAAGGAAGCATTGTTTCTTGTCTGCAAACAGTTGGGTTCCTCATGCACTATACGTAGGCTGCAGGTGTGTTCATCTCTTCCTGGGCTCAGTTATCCGGTGTCTTCCAGGGATCGTTTGTGCCTGGAGTTTTGCCAGCTGCTGTGAGAGCAGTGGTAGACAGATAGATATTGTTCTTGCTTTGGTGAGGTATGTATCCTAATGCAGGAGGCTATGGCTAAAGTTTCCACACTCAGAAATTTTCAAGAGGGATGAGTCTTGACAAAGCTCAGGTCCATAATACCATGGAATTTATCTGAGTTTTGAAAAGCTGAGATGTTTAAAAATTCTCTCTTTAGAATATCCTGAGTCTTAAGGAGCTTCCTTTCTAAGATGGAAATTTGTATTTCAGAAAATTTCTACAGGACACCTGAGGCCTTTAATTTTCCCAGCCATGGATTCTTGGTCAGATTTACTATAGCAGGCATCCATTTCTGCTCATGGAGCAGGCCTTAAATGTAATCAGAATGCAACTGGTTACCTCTAACATTTGTGCCACAATTGCACTTATGAGCTTGTCTTTCCAAGCTGGTCATCATGGTAGCTCACAGTATTTACAGCTGCATAAGATCATTAATGACTTTTCTCTCCAGAAGCCCACTTAGATTCCCCCAGTAAGTACTATGAAAGCTATCCTTCGGGGAAGAAACTTCCTTCTCGGTACCAGCTTGATTTCTCCATGCCCTGTGACCAAAGTATGTAGTATGTTCAGCAATGGGCTATCATCATCAAGTTCTGGTGAGAACCTAGAACACTGCCAATAGTCTATATTGTTCCTCTGGGAACCCTCTGACCAACAACTTGAGGGGAGGCACCCCTCATTTGGCATTAGGCTTGTTATTTGGCAATCTAGAGCTTGGAACATTATCCCCTGTGTAGGATAATGTGAATTTAACCCCTTTGGTATTTATGCATGTTTGTGCGTGTGTGTTTAAGCAGCTTATAAAATGGGTTTTCATATGAGTTCTAATTATCCCCCATACCCTCCTCTGCCCTACTCTCCATTCCATTCCCTACTCAAACCCTTTCCCCATCGTTGCTCTTTCATACTCCCTGTTTTCTATACCTCTGCCTTTAAAACATGTCTTCCCCAAAGTGGGCCCTTTCTGACTCATTTCAGATAATAGTATAGAGTGGAGTCAAGTACCTGAATGAGAGATTTGCATCCTGAGTGACAGGACTGGTGATGCTTTTGGTTTGGTAGACAAGCTATAGAAATGTCTAAGGAGACACATGTGTCTGATGATTCGTCCTCAAAGATGTGTACTTGACATCTATGCTATTCTTTTTAAAATGTTTATTATTTATCATTTTAAATTTGAATATATTTTGATCATATTCTTCCCCTCCCCCAAGTCATTCTTGATCCTTTCCCCCTCCCTACACCCACTCAACTCTTAAGTTCTTTTTCAGAAAACAAACAAAAACCTAGTACAACAAAACCAAGAAAACAAAACATCAAACTCTAACCAAATAAAAGCATACAAAAAAACAAAACAAAAACCCCATGGAGTCCATTATATATTGATCAGCTACTCCTGAAAATAAGGCCCTCCCTGGAGTGATTGATAAACCCAGTGTCACTGTTAGAAAAACTGACTTTCTCTCTCCCAACAGGTGTAAATGACAGTTTAGTTGTTAACCTTTACCCTAGTGGTTAGATTGTCTTTCATTCGTTTTTTTTTTAATATAACAAAATAAAATATAACAAAACAACACTGTCACATTAGAGTTGCATACGACAAACCAACACAAGGAAAGGAGCCCATCAGAAGGCACAAGAATCAGAGACCCACCCATTTGCATACTCAGGAATCCCATAAAAAACACTAAGCTGGAAGCCATAATGTGTACACAGAGGACCTGGTGCAGGCCGTGGGCTGCTTCATTCCCTGAGTTCATATGAGCTTTGCCTGTATTGATTTAGAAGGCCTTGTTTCCCTGGTGTTCGCCAACCCCTCTGGCTTTTATACTCTTTTCTGCCTCTTCCACTTCCATGGAGTCCCTGAGTTCTGAGGGAAGGGATTTGATGGAGACATCCTGTTTAGGACTGAGTGTCCCAAGGCCTCTCTCTGCATAATGTCTGTGGGTCTCTCTATTTGTTCCCATCTGCTGCAGGAGGAAGCTTCTCTGATGATGGCTGAACAAGGCACTGATCTATGAGTATAACAGAATGTCATTAAGAGTCATTTTATCACTACATTTGTTGTTTTTGGTTTTTCTTTCATAAGACCAGTGTTACTTGGTTTTACCCTAGGTCCCTGCATTATCTAGTCTCTGGTTCTTGGCAACCCAAGTAGTGCTGGGTATAGGTTCTATCTCATGGATTGGACCTTAAGTCAAATCAGTTATTGGTTGGTTACTCACACAAGCTTTGTGCCACCATTACCCCACCATATCTTGCAGGCAAGGCACCATTGTAGATCAGAGGGTTTGTGGCTGGGTTGGTGTTTGCATTTCCCTTTTGGAAGTGTGCAGTGTACCATCCTTTACCTAAGATGCTAGAACATAAGGCCAAAGGCTCTATATAGGCACCAGCTTCTCATATCCATGTTTAATGAGTTGTGTAGGTGTTATATAGCTTTGTTATTATTAATGTATTCACTATGATTCAGAGAGTTCACTTGGCATTTGCAAGGCAGGTGACCTTAAGATTGAGGCAATGAGAGATAAATATGTAGAGAACTAAGCTCATAGCGGCTCGGATATCACTTCCATATTGAATTTCCTTCCAAGGGTACTGATAGGAAACAGTCTATTATAGATAATACATGCTGCAAATATTGTTCATTTGTAATTTATATTTAGCACAAAAAAACCTGTTAGAACGTTTGACCCAAGCCCGATTTTTATTCTAAAAGAAATATTTTTTTTTAGTTTATTTATTATATATACAGTGCACATATCCCTGCAGGCCAGAAGAGGGCACCAGATCTCATTACAGATGGTTGTGAGCCACCATGTGGTTGCTGGGAATTGAACTCAGGACCTTTGGAAGAGCAAACAGTGCTCTTAACCTCTGAGCCATCTCTCCAGCCCAGAAATATTTTTAAGAGAGAAAGATCAATTCTAATTTTGCATGCCTGAGAAAGCAAAAATAGTCAAGTTTACATAAATTACCTGACTACCAAATAATAGCCTATTAAACTTAGCCTTTTCTGTGGTGTGAAAGGATATGTATCAAGCTAGTTAATAATGTAAAAGGTATTGGTAATAACATTGAAAACACAAATGACTCAGAATTTTATAAAAATTATGCAAGACTGAAATCTGTAGAACTAAATTTTGCTTTAGTAAAAATAATTTCCATTACAGATGTAGTTTGGAAGCCTGGTTTAAAGATCTAATTAGAGGCTTATTTTAATTTCTAGATTGTCTTATATGTTCTGTATACATGTCATTAAATTATTGGAAAAATGTAAGCTTTATGTATTAGACTCTTTGTAAAGAGAAATGGCAGCTGTGTGTTTCACTCTGAAAATTAAGACAGAAATTGTAACTACATGCTACAAGTAAGCTAAAGGGCAAACTAACATTTCATTCAGTAATAACACTAGTTTTCTATGTGTTTTGTGATTTAAAGTATTTTTGTCAATGATATTCCAATGTGTATATATTGAATCTTTGTAGTAATTTATGTTTTAAAAAAATCCCAAAATTTTCACAAAAACAGTTTTATGGATGACACTGAAAATATACCAGTGTCAAGTAATTGATGGCTTTGGCTGTTTGTTTGTTTGTTATATATTTTTTAAATAAGCATTCACATATTTACATATAAGATACGAAAAGGTCTTGACCCATACATTTAATGAGTCATAGACTGACCCACTTTTCCATCCCTTTTCTAGAAAAAAAAAAAACTCCTTGACATTGAGACTTCAGTTTTATTGCAAATTATAGTTTGCAATAACTTATTTCTAACCTAATTTAGACACCTTTTTATATGTCTTATCAAAATAATGGACTTAGCTTGAAATTAATAGCTTAGTATTTTATTTTTATAATAGTACGTCTTTATTTTCTAATTTCAAAACAGGTATAGTTATATTGGTAAATTTTGCAGTGCAGTGAAATGTGGTGCAAACTGAAGAATCCAGCCTAATCTCACCATGTAAATATTAATAAACTTGCTGATCAACCCCAGAAAGTGTTTTTTTTTTTTTTTTTGTAGCTTTTAATTCCAAACAAGAATCCAGTTAAGCTTTGTACGTTGTAGTTGATATCTATTTATCTGTTTTAAATTAGAACTTTGGTTTCTTGATTCTGGTCTTTTAAATTGAATTTACTGTATTTTATATTATAGAAAACATGTTGCACTAATGGTAGTTATCACTTACTTTGAACTAGTATTTATCCAAGAATTATCAAAATGTTCTTGGCTTCATGTAATACTTTGTTGTGCATAGTGGAAAAACTATAAATTTGAAGTAAATGGGATGAGGGAATACGATAATGATTGACTTGAATAAATCGTTAGCAGTTTGAAGAGGGCTGGAAAGATGGCTCGGCAGCTTAGAGCACTGGCTGGTCTTTTCCCAGCACTCACATGTCAGCTCACAGCTGTCAAACTCCAGCTCCTGGGGATCAGCATCCTCTTCTGACCTCAGCAGGCATCAAGCACACATGAGATGCGCTAACATACATGCAGACCCTAATATACACAAAATTAAAATAAGTAGAGATTCCTTTTTTAAAAATGGTCACCTTACAACACTGTTTTTACTTAGGTCAGATCATCATTCAGTTTTTAACGGAAGCATGGAAGACATGAGAGGTGTAGACTGGACACTGGCAGTGTTGTGAGCTACACAGCCTAGTTTTAAGCCTTGGGCCATTTTAAAGCAAGTGCTGTTTGTGAAATGTTTATGGTTTCCCTAAATTTGTTGTGGTATCTTTTAAATATCAATTCTAATACTTGTAAATAACAGTTTATTGAGCTTAGATTCCAATATTACTGAATGATATTTAAAGAGTAGTTATAAATAAGTAGCATCAAAATACATGTCATCCTTCAGATTGCTGTTGTGATTTGAGGGTAGATAGAAAAGCTGCTCTCTCAGAAGTAACCCATCATCTGACTGTCTGCGGTTATCCTTTGATAAGAACAACTGACTGTTGGGTTGACTGAAACTTTTAACACCATGTCGTATATGAGCTGCCCGGTGACCTAGGACTTACCTTTGCAGTGCTGTTGGTATCTGTTTCTGACCCACAAGAGAGAAATGTTTATAAGATTGAAAGAAATTTTTATCACAAGTTGGTTTTATTGAGTCAATAGTAAAATGAATTTAATCATTTTAAATGAACACATTAGATAACCATATTAAAAATTTATTACACGTTTTATGGAATTTTCTCTGATTTTTAAATTCGAACTTTCCACTATGTTTTAGAACTCATCTTTTCTGATTGACTAGTGATCTTTTTAAAAGTCTGACTAAACATGAGCCTGTGTTAAGAGCGAAGGTGATACTGTTTTCACTGACACAGTATCTCAGGGAGTCTGCTAGAGAAACTCACTAAAGCCGCCTTGTGTGGATTGGAGATTGATTCTTGTCTTAGGGAAATGTCATCGAATCTCCCTGCAGAAGCCTTATGGGAACTGCAGAGTAGGCAGGCAGCAGAGTTCCCACAGGGCCTTCTAAGACTGATGTAGGCAGGAGAGATGCAGTAAGTAAATGGACCCTTTCAAAAAAGAAACTTAACTCCTGATAAGTTGAATGGAGAATTTTTCATGCTAGCTACCTGAGCTTTGACAGAACAAAACCTTTAGATCTGCCAAAGGGAATATGCCCTGTGGGCATGGGTCTCCAGACATCCCTCTGTGGTGCCTCTCACGGTGTTGAGAACTTGCAAACTCACTGCACAAGAGCAAGTCCTACGAAACCGTGTTCAGACTTACTTTATCCTTTTGAATTGTTTCCCTCTAATATCAGAACATGAAGCTAGTTCTGTTCAACAGTGCTACCTAATGAATAATAACGGATGTTCAGTAGTTTCTTTGTGGAACTTACTGCACCATGCTTTCCTAATCAGTGCAGTTCTCTCAAAATCCTAGTGCCTGCCTGGAGTCAAGAGCCGGTCTCCTCATGACACGTCTGCACACTGCAGAAAGGCTGCAGGGTTGCGGTCTCCTCATGACGACATGTCTGCACACTGCAGAAAGGCTGCAGGGTTGCGGTCTCCTCATGACGACACATCTGCACACTGCAGAAAGGCTGCAGGGTTGCGGGCTGAGCGTGTGGGCATTTGCCCTTAGCTTGCTCTTTTCTAACCACCGTCTTCACTTGTGAGTCTTTATCTCTCTCCTAATTGGGTTTAAGAATGAGGTACTTGGAGCATTTTCTTAATTTCTTATTTGAGAACTCATTATGAAGTTAATTTACATTGTTAACAGAACTTTACATTTTAAAATAAATTACTTTAGATATTATTAGATGATCTTTTTTTTTTTTTTTTTTTTTTTTTTTTTTTCGAGACAGGGTTTCTCTGTGTAGCTTTGCGCCTTTCCTGGAACTCGCTTTGGAGACCAGGCTGGCCTCGAACTCACAGAGATCCGCCTGGCTCTGCCTCCCGAGTGCTGGGATTAAAGGCGTGCGCCACCACCGCCCGGCTAGATGATCTTTTTATTGTGCATTTTAACCTAAATGTAAGCTAATCATTGCTAATTCAATATTTTTAAAAAATGGAAAAGAGCAAGCCTATGTACTCAGAAGTTTTGTCTTCAAAGAAACAGGGACTAAATTCTTTTTAAAGTCATTTTAAATTTCCTTTCAAGGTTGGGGTGATTTTTATAGCTTTGATTTTGTTCTGGTTCGGCGTTCTCTCTCTCTCTCTCTCTCTCTCTCTCTCTCTCTCTCTCTCTCTCTCTCTCTCTCTCTCTCTGTAGTTGCATCTTTGACTTTTCCTATAAGAAAGTACTTTTTCTCTCAGGTAAGAGCATAAGTGCACATTACCATTTCAACAGAAAATACACATAAGAGGAGTGTAATGCAAAGGAGAAACACAGCATGTAACCGTTCCTTCCCCAGCCCTCTTCCTTATGTCTGGGCTTGGGATGCACAGGGCCTCGCTTCTGTGTGGTGCTCTGTGTAGCATTAGAAAGACCACAGCACGTAAGTGCGAGAGAGATCCCTTTTTGGGGTGTTTTAAATTTGTCCAATTCTGTTTGAATATAAATTTAAAAATAAGTAAAATGCTTTATAGTGTTAATGTTTAGTGTTGTGAGGAAAATTCACTTTTATATATCTTTAATTATTAGATAAAACCATGAAGATTAATTCGTGGGCATTTTGTAATAATTTACTTCTGTATTTTAACCAAGTTTAGTCATCCCATCCATTTGTCTTAGATTTTACTATTTCTGCTGTTTACATTTCGTAACTTACCCACTACAGGAAAGGAATAGATTTAAAACATGTATTTATTTTTTAGATTAAATCATCATAATTTGTGTGTCTTAACATCTGTCTTCTGAAATAAACTTAACAAATAATTTTGAAAATATTGAAATTCCTTGAAAGTTAGATGAGAAGTCTATACAAATTAACCATTTTCAATTATTTTGGCATTAAAAACATGAAGTATTAACCATAAGCCTCCCTAACTGCTTGGCATATTTTAGGCCAATTCCCATTAGCAATTTAAGATTCTGCTGGTGGTGTGTATCACCACAAAACAAGGAAGACTGTTTTGATGGCTTTGACTAGGAATCTGGAGTACAGTAGCGGTGTTCTTGCCTGGAGGGCAGCATCACTTGTACTGCTCTCCTCTCTGCTCTACTCTGACTGGGGGTCAGGGGTTGTTTGTTGTAGATAACTACAACACTTCTCAGTCTCAGTCTACCTGCTTCCTAGGACCAGTGCCTGCCTCCCTTATCTGTTTCATAAGAGAGTCCAAATGATTGCCTAAAGAATCATGAGGCACCCTGGGTAGACAGGCCTTAAAGCTGTCCATCCTGATCAGTCTGTTTCTCTTCTTGTCAGCAGTTGAGTCCACAGCTCTGGCTCTTTAACTGAGGGAAGAGTATAGTCAATAGAGCTTATTACAGGAAATAGACTTTATGTACCTATAAGATATATAAGGAAAAATCTTACATATCTAATGTATGACCATTCCTAAATGTGCTTATTGAAATCTTGGCCAACATTTTTGGTCTAGCCTTGATATCTTTGGCAATGTGACTGGATATTCTTGTCTTGTTTTGTTTTTTAATTCTTAACTGTATTATTCATGTTAAGTGAGGTAACTTGAAAGATTATTTTCTAAATTCCCCTAAAGGCAGTCCAAATATAGTAGCAGTCTTGGCACACAGGAGAACCATTACAAAGTAGGCACCTTAGGTGTTAGAAGTGAAACTTCTGACTGGACTGAAAAGAGGTTCAAGTGGGTTGCAGGGCACAATAATGAGAAAAGACTACTCGCCACTCTTGGTGACTTTATAGTACTGGAGTTCCTCATCCCTCAGACGGCTCCTCCCTTTGCTGGGTGTGCTTCCACTTGTACATGGACAACTTAGAGCTCTATGGAAGAGGAACCCCTAAAGGCTATTTCTAGCCTGACAACTTTAACTTTGCTGATGAGGTACAACAGGATGAGGTACCACACAGCAATGGGCTGTTATAGAGATAGCCTGGGGCTTTTGTATGTTATTAAGAAAATGAAAACTAAAACAAAAAGACCTCTAGCTTCAAATGATACTGTGTGTTTTGAGAACATTTAATGATTAATTAAAATCTGTTTCTTGATAGTTCCCAAATCATTTTAAGTATAGTTAACAAGACAGAGTCAGTATAAAATAGATTATAAAGTGGCTCTAAATTTTACTTCAAACTGAAAGGTCAGTTATATATTTGTATTTCTTTTATTGTTTGGAGGGACCTAAGTGGTAATATAAAATGTCTGCAAGCTAAAATAGCATTTTTTATGGGTCCAGTCATTGCATTGGGTAACCTGGAAGTTCTTTGATTACAACAGCAGATTCTTCTTGATAATGAAAAAAGGTGTGATGAGTAAATTGTTAAAGATCTCCTCAGTTACTCTACTGGTACGTAGCCAACACAGGCCTTATAGTTCTACACACATTTAGAAGAAGAGGTAAAAACCCTGTCTCGAAAAAAACCAAAAAAAAAAAAAAAAAAAGAAAAGAAAAAGAAGAAGAGGTAAAGTTACATTTTAAAAAGACTTAGTACAATCAAATAATTACGCTGATAGTACATAAAATGCTGCATGAAACAGAGGCACATGATCAGATTCTTAACTGTGGGATATTGAGTATTCCCTTTATATCTTAGTCCCTGTTCCTCTGCTACAGGACATCACCAGTTAAGTAAATGGGGATGAGGCTAGATGGTCTTAAAGGCTGGGTTCTCTGGTAATCCTTGTTGACTAGTAAATGGGCTGTAAATAAATGACTCCCCCTAACATTGCTATGGCCAAAGCATCTGATTATGTCATACTAATATAGATATTTCATTTTAGAACAAAAATAATTTTGATAGTAACTGTACCTGAATTTATTCGATTCTTGTGTTTATGATGTTTTCCTCCTGAGAGAATTTAGAGTTACAGATGCTTCTGATATTGAAGCTTTTTCCTAAATGGTTAAATTAGAGGTGAAGAAAATACAAGTAACTGATAACTTGAGTGACATAGAATTCCATCATTACAATCCCTTTAATTAGAACTCACTGTTGAAATGGGAGATTTGAGGGTTAGTGCTGTATATTTGGTCCTCATTTTAGAAGGTAATTTTAAGATAATTAAGTATTTATGAAAATGTTTTAAGTAACATATTTTTCTCTTTCATCTATTAGACTGTAACCTGAAGTGCAAAGACTAAGTCTTTCTCTACCAACTAATAGATGAGCCAAAGTAAGAAATAGGGAAGAAAAACTAGAAACTATGGGTGTGTAGATCGTGAGATTGGAATCTGCTAAATGTAAAGCCCAAGGGCTCTTACTATAATAAAATGTTAGAAGTAGAAAATCTGAGGGATGGAGCCCTCCTCAGACTTAGAGAATTATTCATGAAAGTTCTAGTTTAGTGCCTCGATGTAAAACGTGAAACTTGAGAATTAGGATACCCTCCCTGAAGTATTTACCTTTAGGATTACAAAACACTCGAAATGAAGTAAGGTTCTATATTTCTGTTCAAATTTGGTGCACAAATACATTGAATATTAACATGCAGTCCAGTTTTCTGTGTGGATCCCTCAGCTGTGGGTCTTTGTGCTAGGATCTTTGCTTCTCCATGGCATCCTTACTGAAGAAGGTTGCCAGCGGAACCAAGAGAACACAGTGTGCTCTCTTGTTCAAGTCTAATACCTTGCTGGCTTAGCATGGAATATGCTTGTATTTATTGATGCTTAGAATTTAGACACAAGACATCAGGTAATTTTAAGTTGTTTCTTATAATGCTGGGGAGTTAATGTAACCCTTCTTGTACCAGTAAAACTTCAGTGTTCCTTCCCTCAACTTTACAAACAATAAGAATACATTTCTCAGATTTCACTTAGGAGTGTTAACATAATGCTTTACTTATATTATCCACCAGCTCATTCCCTGAAATGGAGTATTCTGCTTGTGTTTTTACTTAAAGTACTGTTTTCCTATGTCATTATAAATTGTTAATTTATAGGTATATAAATTTGTGGAATGCAAAGTAATGTTATAATATGTAAACACACTGTGGAATAATTTAGATCAAGTTAGTTAGTGTCCATGACCTCCAGTCCTTATCATATTTTTGGGAGAATATTTAAGATTTACCGTCTTAACAGTTTTGCAGCGTACAGTTGTCTACTGTCTGTACTCATCATAGTATGTACTAGAACTGAAAGGGAAACCTTCCTTCAGTCTGATTCTTCCTCCTTGGATCTCAGGTCTGTCCAGTCCTCCTAACCCCCAGATTCTGTAATCAACTTTCTGCTATGTACTTCTGAATTCAGTTGTTTTAGAATTTACATATTAATGAGAAGAAATATTTGCCCTTCTATGCCTGACTTATATAGTATAATAGTTTCCAGTTCTGTGTGTAGTGATGGAAATGACCATATTTCTTTTTGTAAGACTGAGTAGTATCCCATTGTGTGCTACAATTTTCATTCGTTTATCTTTTGCGAGACATTTGGCTTTTTTCTATAACATGTATCTATACTGCACATGACAGTATAGATAACTCTTTAACCTTGAACCTTTAGGGTTATCCCAGAGTGGGATTGCTGGATTTTAAGTAGTTCTTTCAAGGAAAACTGCACAGTTTTCCATAATGGCATAGCTGTTTTGCATTAACTCCCAACTACCATGGTAAGAGCTTATTTTTACTTCCTTGCTGACACTTGCCTTTTTCTAACAGTGGTGAGATGATTTCCCAGTCTGGCTGTAAATTGCATTTCCCTGAGTTATAATATTGAGCTTTTTTTTTTTCTTTTCTCGTAAATTTCATGGCCTTTTGTGTGTCTTAAGAGATGTCTATTTGTGTACTTTCCTACTTTTTAAGTTGAGTTTTTGTTTTCTTACTACTAAGTTGGGATCCTTATATATTTGGGGTAGTAATCCTTTATGAGATGCAGGGCTTGCAAATGTATCCTATTCGTGGGTTTTAAATTTGATGTGATCCAATTTGACTATTGTTGGTTTTGGTTCCTGGGGAGTTTGAGTGAGATTATAGAGTCACTGCCATGGCCAGTGTCATTTAGTTTTTCTGTATTGTCTTCTACTAGTAGTTTTACAGTTCTCGTTTTCACATTTATGTCTTATCCATTTTTAAGTAATGTTCATATGTGATGTGCGCTAACAGTCCAATTTCCTTCTTTTACTGGTGGAAATCCAGTCTTCTCTACACTGTTAAAGAGACCTTTCTCTGCCTATTTCACACACACACACACACACACACACACACACACACACACACACACACACACACGGAAGTCAGAGAAAAACTTTCAGGAGTTGGTTTTCTCCTCCCACCATGTAGTTCATGAGATTGAATTCAGGTTCTCAGCCTTGGCGGTAAGCGCCTCACTCCCTGAACTATCTAGATGGTGTTTTTCAAATCAGTTGGCATGCCAGGATTAATTCTCGGCTCTCTGTTCTGTATGACTGTCTTATGCCACACTGTTTTACCATTACCATACTGTTGTCCTTGTTTGTTCTTTGTCCTCATGATTGCTTGGCTATTTAGGAACTTTTGTAGCTCTTTTGTGGGAATTTTAAAATTGTTTTTTCTCTTTCTATGAACAATGATGTTAGAGTTTTAATAGATATTGTATTGAATCTACAAAGCACCCCAGGCAGTATGAACATTTTAATACTGTTAGTTCTTCTGCTTCATGGTTATAAGGGATTACAATGAATAATTACATACCAAAAATTAAATAACCTAGAAAAAATTAATTTCCTTGACAAGTACAACTATCTAGTTTTCATGAAAAAGTAAAAACCCAAAGATCAGAGGAGGGAATACTTCCAAATTCTATGAATCCAGCACTGCCCTGACTTTGCAAGTAGACAATGACAGCTTAAGAAAAGTCAGGCAAGGTTGGTACATACCTGTGATCCCAGCACACGGGAGGCTGGGGGAAGAGGAGCCTGTTCCAGACCAGGAAGGCAATAGAAGGAAAGGAGGGAAGGCAGGAAGCCAGTGTTCTTGACGTACATAGAATTCCTCAACAAACGTGAGCATGTGCAGTTTGACAGCACATAAAACAGAGCATCCACAATGACCAAGTGCATTGTGTTACTGGCATACAAGAGTGTTTCAAAATATACTAATCAATAAATGTGACATATCACATCAAAAGAATGAAGGATACAAACTATATGATTATCTTATTAGATGTGGGGGGAGGGGCAAAAGTATATGACAGAATTCAGTATGTTTAGATAATTAAAAGCTCTCACCAAGATTTTTATAGAAGGAGCTCACCTCAGCACAGTAAAGGCCATATGCAAGGAGCCCATGGATTCTCAACAGTGAAATGCTGAAAACTTGTCCCCTTAGCTGTGAAGAGAACAAAGACTTCTACTATGTTTACCATAGTGTGGAATGTCCTTGCCAGAGCAATCAGGCTTGAGAAGAGACACCCGAGGAGGAGGAGTAGAGAAAGCAAAGTCACTGTGTTGTTGGTATGATCTTACATAGAAAACTCTACAGACTTCAGGGAAACACTGTTGAAGCTAGCAAACAAATACAGTGAAGTTCAAAAATGAGTGTTGCTATACATTAGCAAGGGAACTGCCTGAAAAAACAAGGGAACAGCCTCAATTTATAATAGCTACCAAAAAGTACCCAGGAATAATTAAAACAAGGAGTTGAAAGATCTGTGCACTGGAAACTGAAACATCAATGACAGAAATTAAAGGAACAAATACATGGGAAGATGCCCCTTAGTCATGAATTTGGAAAATTAAGAGTTTTGTTTTTTAGACAAAAGTCTGATTGTTTTTTTCTTCCTCTATTTAGATCATAGTTTTATGTAATACTTAGAAATTCTATGGAATATCTGAAGTACATCAAACTCATCTTCTCATCACTAGTTGATACTACAAAGGATTAAATGGAGCAGGTGAATAGGAACACAATTGGTTCCACTGCTGTTGAGCTGCTCTTAGCCAGGACTGCACTTGTATTCATCCACTGGTTCACACAGACTCCCATAGAAGAGAAGTGAAGAAAGAAGGAAGCTTAGGAATAGTTCAAGGAGCTAACGATTATACTAGAATAAATGTAGAATATAGACAGCTAAGGAATAATATTTCCAGTCTTAACGGTTGCTCTCTGAACCTTTTCTTTTTCTTTTTTTGGGGGTGGGGTGGGGTGGGGGTGGGAGTTTCAAGACAGGGTTTCTCTGTGTAGTTTTGGTGCCTGTCCTGGATCTCGCGCTGTAGACAAGGCTAGCCTCGAACTCATAGAGATCCGCCTGCCTCTGCCTCCCAAGTGCTGGGATTGAAGGCACGCACCACCACCTGGCATTCCCTGAATCTGGAGAGCTGAGATACAATCCTAGCTTTAGCCCAGAGCAAAGACTGTATTGGTGATGTGAGTTTTAAGAAATCTTGTTTGAGAGGCTGGTGACATGACTCAGTGAGTAGAATGCTTACCTAGCATGCAGGAAGCTCTGGATTCAATCCCAGCATGTTATAAACCAGGAGAGAGGTGCATGCATACCTGTTATTCCAACACTCAGGAGGAGGGTGCCAAAGGACCAGAAGTTCAATATCATCCTCAGCTTCATAATGAATTTGTGACTCTGTCCAAAAATAAAACAGTTTCAAGTAAGTAAGCAAACATAATCCACAAGTCTCTACTCTACCAAAATTACACATGCATTCTTTCTGTGACCCAGTAACCTACTGTAGATCTCTTTTACAAATATAATTAAGCCCACATAAAATTATACCTTCACATTTGCTTGATGCATTGCTTTTGATAGCAAAAGATTAGACATAGCCCATTTATCCAGCAAGTAAGGAACTAAATCATGAATTCAGAACAGCATTGAAAGTTAAACCCCGGGCGGTGGTGGCGCACTGCCTTTAATCCCAGCACTTGGGAGGCAGAGGCAGGCAGATCTCTTGAGTTTGAGGCCAACCTGGGCTACAGAGTGAGTTCCAGGAAAGGCGCAAAGCTACACAGAGAAACCCTGACTCGAAAAAACAAAAAGAAAAAAAAAGTTAAAGCAAAGAAGACATTGCTTGGCATGTGCATATGTTCAGAATAGCAGAAAAGGCCTCTGTCTTGGACGGAATGCAGGAAACATAATCTATATTACCGAATCATTCAAAATACCAAGTCCTCTTTTTCATCTTTTTTTTTTCTTGGAATACATAAAAATACATCAGGTCTTGTGTGGTTGCTTTGTTTTGACTCCCATTCCTGACTTTTCATAAAACCGAAACATGCTGTCCAATCCTGAGGAGGTTAGACCTCAGGGTCAGGTAAGAATTTCGATTACTGCTTCTTTAGTTCTTCTGCCATAAATACGATAAGCATGGGTGAGGATAGAAGTTAAGAGTGTCTTTCTTTAAAAATTTGTCCATAAAACATTTTCAATATTAATATTTATACCTCATGACTGTTGGGCTTTGTTTTCTGGTTTGATTTGGTTTGAGATGATCTTGCTTTGTAGCTCTGACTGAGGATTTGAAATGTGTGAAGGAATGCCTTTTCTCTGATGAGGTGACACACTGAACACAAATTTTGGTAAAAGCTTAGACAGAAGCTATAACCAGACATCAACTACAGGGCCTCAATTCTGCATTCTTGTCCATCAGAAATCGGATTTCACAATGGCTTAGCCGTGAACAGTGATGCCCACTGTGATGGAGAAACTTGATTTATGAGTGAAGAGGAGGAACTCTGTCGTAGGATGTCTCCTTGGAAGTTAATTAGGCATGCAGAACCTGATGCATATGTTACAATCCACTTACAAAGTGGTATCTGCCATTACAATACTCTGTGTGAGTGTCTGTTTTAGTCTTTGCTATTAGAACAGTCTCATAGTTATAATCTCATAGTTTTGATTCCTTGAAAACTAGAGAATGTTCTGTTATATTTTCTGTCTTAGTTTTGACTTGTTGACAATTAGAAGATATTTGAAGTTATATATTTATGTACATATATAGTAATATACAATACACTTATAAATCACCAGGTTCTTTGCATACTGTATTTTATATTCATCACTTTTATGATGTTGGCATGGCATCCTCTCAATTTTCTGTGGTTAGTGTCATTTCCATCCTTCAGAAGTAAAATTAAGCACCTGAAAGAGTTGGTGGTTTCTCTGGCCACTCACCTGTGCTACATTTGGAACTCAAAGACTTCTGACTCCAAATGCCATCATTTCTCCACCTCACCCCTAATGTTTATTGGTAATATCATGATGTTGCAGCTGACTGACAGTATTCGTTTTATTTTTTAGGATATGGCTTTAGTTGCCCCCGAGGCGCCTTCTGAGCAAGCCAGAAGAGTTTTTCAAACCTATGATCCAGAAGGTAAAACATCCTATATTGATACTCAGGTTTTGTTCAAAAGGTGATTGAATTACTAAATGGAAGATGACTGTCAGTTCTTATTAAAAAAAAAAAAAAAAACAACTTAGGGAAAGTGATAAAAATGGAAAACAGAACAATAAAGATAGCAGGCTGTGGTGGCTCCCATCAAATTCTGCCACTGAGCAATTGTGTTTCTTGGTATCCTGAGTTAAAGGTGATTTTCTCTTTGATATGGGATGTCAAAAGCCAGGACTCACTGAAGTAATATTCTTCCTTATTTAACTGATCCAAATGATCACTGAATAAGCAGATAAGGGGCTAGAGAGATGGCTCAGCACTAAAGCACTGTCTGTTCTTGCAGAAGATACAAGTGTGGTTCCTAGTACCCCTGTAACTCAGCTCCAGAGGATCTGACACCTCTGGCCTACACACACACACACACACACACACACACACACACACACACACACACACACACACGCAATAAAAAATAATTGAAAAAATCTTCATGTGAAAGAATATCCTGATCATTCACCTTCTGAGCCTGTGTTTATTCTACCAAAAATTTCACACATGTATCATTTAACTGTCTACAGTTACTGTCACCTGAGGAGTCTCAATGGCCTTTTGTTTCTGTGCTGAGGAAAACAGTGCCTTAACCCTGCATCTCCCTCCCTTACAGACAACTTCTCTGTGAACACCTTAAGTTCTGTTGTAAATTACCACATAGAAACCTAAGTTGTTAGATCAGGGTTTCCTTCAGAGCTCTGAAGACCTTCAGTTGTCTTTGGGTTCTCTGTCTTCTCCTTTTAAGCTCTTTATTCTTGAGAATCTGCCTTTTCCTCTTACAGTGCTCCTTTCTCATGCCTCTGCTGGTACTGCCTCACTAGGGAGCAGATTGGTTCGGGAATGACTGAAAAGACTGAAAACGACAATTCCTTTCAGTGCTTAATCCTTCAGCTTAGTTAACAGTGATGAGAAAAGAAAATTCATCTTCATTAAGGTCAATCCTATAGTCTCTGCATAGACAGCAGTATCTACTAGAGGAAGAAGAACCCATTTTGCTTGCTTACTTCTTGTTTAATACTTGAGTTTAGATAGCCTTGCCAAGCTAACACACATACAAATGTGGAGATGAAAATCTTTTGACTTAGTAAGTTTCTCCCTCTAGAACTTGGAACTATATTACTTGATATGGATTGCATTCCATTCCTCACGATCATAACCCAGTAAATGGGTGAACTTGGTACTGGCAGGCCAGCCACCACAGTTAGCACATCTTTTGTGAGACCACATCCTGCACCTGCTTTCTTTTTTTAAGATTTATTTTTATTTTGTATATGTGTGTCTGTGTGTATGCCCCCGTATGTGAGACTACCACATGCATACAGGTATTCTCTGAGGCCAAAAGAGGGTTTCTGATGCCCTGTAGCTGAAATTACAAATATTCATGAGTCTCCCAATAGGAGTCCTGGTCTTTTCTGCAAAAGCAGCAAGTATTCTTAACTACTGAGTTCTCTCTCCAGCCCCTACATATTCCTTCTTCTAAACATAATGGACACTGGTATTTGTGAGTAACATTACAACTTAGAAAACATTTTACCTCCATGAAGATGTTAAAACAAACGGTGCCATGCATGTGACTGGTGCTCAGTTAGGGAAGTATTTGCTATGCTGGCATAAGGAACTCAACTCAGCCTCCCAGCACCCACATAAAAAACTAACCATGGTGGTGTGTGCTCTTGATCCCACTGCTGGAGATGCAGAGACAGGAAGATCCCTGAACATAAAAGACTACCAGCCAACCAAGCTGATTCATCGAGCTCTGGGTTCAGTGAGAGACCCTGCCTCAAAACTAAGGTGGAGAGGGAGTGAGGAAAACACCCAACATCCACCTCTGACCTACACACACCTTCATGAATACATGTACACACCCACACCAACACACACAAAAACTTTGCTATGAACCTAGAAGATAATTCTCATTTTTTGCAAAGTTGCTAAACTAACTCTGTGTGCATCACTTTCAAAGCTACATATGTATTTCTAAGAACCAAGAGTAGGTTCTAGATGATCTAGACCAACCAGTCTGGACCCCTCTATACATTACCAATGTCTTTTTTACAGCTAAAGTCATGGAAATACTCACGCCATTTTAAAGTTGTTGACATTAGACTGCTGCTAATAATTTGGTATTGATTTTCCTTTTGCTTGAACAATTACAGTAATCTGTATTTTAGATTCTTCAGGATTTTAGAAACCTACTTACTTTGATGTCAAACAAAATTATAAGATCAAAAGTATATTTTTGAATTGCTAATTTCTCATTTGGAATGCTGTCAAATTTTAATCTTAGCAATGCTTTATTATACCACTTTAATTACTTGGCAGGGTTTCATGATTAAATCACAAATTAAGAAATGACAATAATAAAAACTGCTCAGAACATAATGAGAACAATTTATTAGGCAGCAAACCATTAAGCACGAACTTTTAAGGAAGTCCACAGTTTTATCTGTTGATCATTTTGTGGAGAAAAGTATTTAGATCTGGGCTTTGCTCTCAGGTATTTGCTATCCTGGGATTGTAAAATAACAATAAAATTAAAAGAATGGAGCTAGACTGGTGAAAGTGTCCAGACAGGGACATCAGAGAATTTTATATTGTACTTCCTAAGATACTGAATATTAAGTAGAGATCTGTGGTAGCCAATAAGCACAGGGACTTTTCCAGATTACTGTTCCTGTCTGCCGGTGGCCAAATAAAATCTGTTTCACATTTAGAGATTCTGGGCTTGTAGCTGTGTAGGTGGAATTTTCCTGTGCCAGCAGCTGCTCCCAAATAAATACTCAGAAACTTAATATTAATTGTAAATGCTCGGCCAATAGCTCAAGCTTGTTACTAGCTAACTCTTACATTTATTTATGTTAACCCATATTTCTTATCTTTGCTTTGCCATGTGACTTGGTACCTTTTCTCAGTACAGCATACTCATCTTGCTTATCTCTGTGGCTGCTGGTAACTCGCCAACTCTGCCCCTCTTCCTCCCAGCAGTCTCAATTTGGCTCTTCCGCCTAACTTTATCCTATTCAGCTATTGGCCAGTCAACTTCTTTATTAAACCAATCACAGTGACATATATTCATAGAGTGTAAAGGAATATTCCATATAGCTGTGACTTAACTAAACAAAATAATTTTTTTCTCTATCTTTCTAATTAATCAAAGCAAGCTTACAGACTTAAATGTCTTTAAAAGTGCTTTCAAACAAGTTACTTTATTCTTTTTTTATTATTAAAAAAACTTTTATTCATTTTACATACCAACCATAGATCTCCCACTCCTCCCACCCCCGCCTAACCCCCTCACCCCAACCCACCCCTCATTCCCTCCTCCAAAAGGGTGAGTTCTCCTGATACATTCAATTGAGACAGGACCCAGCCCCTCCACCTGCCTCAAGGGTGAGCAAGGTATCCCACCATAGGTAATGGGATCCAGAAAGCTAGCTCATGCATCAGGGGTAGATCCTGATCACACTGCCAGAGGCCCCTCAAACAGACCCAGCTACACCACTGGGTGTTTTGTCCCATGTGCAGAGGGTTTTGTCCGGTTCCATGCAGGTTCCACAGCTGTCAATCTAAAGTTTGTGAATTCCTATGAGCTTGGTTCAGTTGTCTCTGTAGATTTCCCTATCATGATTTTAACCCACCCCCGTCCCTTGCTCATATACTCCCTCTTCCCTCTCTTCAACTGGACTCTTGGAGCTCAGTCTGGTGCTTAGTTATAGATCTCTGCATCTGCTTCCATCAGTTACTGGATGAAGGCTCTATGATGACAGTTAGGGTATTCACCAATCTGATTACCAGGGTAGGCCAGTTCAGGCACCCTCTCCACTATTGCTAGTAGTCTAATATGGGGTCATTGTTGTAGATTCCTTGGAATTTCCATAGCACCAGGTTTCTCCCTTACCCCATAATGTCTCTCTCTATCAAGATATCTCTTTCATTGCTTTCCCACTCCATCCCTCCCCCAGCTAGACCATCCCGTTCCCTCATGTTCTCATTCCCCATCACCTCCCCTCTATTGCCCCCCCCACCAATCCCCAGTTTACTCATGAAGATCTCCTCTGTTTCTCCTTCTCAGGTGATCCATCAGTCCCTCTTGGGGTCCTTGTTTCCTAGCTTCTCTGGAGCTGTAGGTTATAGTCTGATTATCCTTTACTTTACCTCTAGTATCCACTTATGAGTGAGTACATACCGTGTTTGTCTTTCTGAGTCTGGGTTACCTTACTCAGATTGATCTTTTCTAGTTCCATCCATTTGCCTGCAGATTTCATGCCACCATTGTTTTTTACAGCTGAGTAATACTCCATTGTATATATGCACCACATTTTCTTTTTCCATTCTTCAGTTCAGGGGCATCTAGGTGGCTCCCAGGTTCTGGCTATTACAAATAATGCTGCTATGAACATAGTTGAGCAAGTGTCCTTATGGTATGATTGAGATAGCAAAATACCAAACAAACCATTTAAAAATGGGCTACAGTCTAAACAGAGAATTCTCAACAGAAGAATCCCAAATGACTGAAAGATATTTAAGGGATTGCTCAACATCCTTAGTCACCAGGGAAATGCAAATCAAAACAACTCTGAGATACCATCTTACACCTGTCAGAATGGCTAAGATCAGAAACACTGATGATAGCTTATATTAGAGAGGATGTGGAACAAGGGGAACACTCCTCCACTATTGATGGGAGTGCAAACTTGTACAGCCACTTTATTCTTTAGACCTCCAATTAGTTGTAGCTGGACAGATTGTAGTTACACTAGCCCTTCACATTAAAATCTATGCATTTTTAATTTTCACAAATGACCTGGAGCATTTTAGTCAAGGTCAATCTATCTTGAAAAGGGTAAACTACTGCTCAAGATGATTACAAATACAAAAGGCCTTTGTATAGTTCTAGCCTCTTTCCTGCCTACAAAGTTTTTTTTTAAAAAAATTCTCTAATCACTGAAAAAGACATTATGCTGGCTGCTAATTTAAAGTAGAGGCAGTCTTTGGGAATGAGTAGTCGCGAACTGAGCATTGAAGGGAACAAGCAACTGACTTGTTCAGAACTGCTGTTGTTTCTAACTGCCCTACAGGGGTTTCATTTGTGTCATTAATTTTGGCATCAGTAGAGTTTGAGTCACTTTCTATACTATTCTGTGTATATACACACCACCATTTTAGTTGTTGACGCTTAACTTCTTTAAATTTTGTTGAATTCCATCAATTATTTCAATATTTCTGTATTTGTTAAGATTTGTGTCCCAGGTTTAGGTCTATTTTAGAGAAGTTGTCTCTGAGCTGCTGAGTAGAAGTGTGTATTCTTTGCTTTTTGGTGGAATATCTGTAGGTATCTGTTAAGACTATTTGATCTATGATGTTGTTTGATTCTGATGTTTCTGTTTATTTTTTCATCAGATGGCCTGTCTCTTGGAGAAAAAGGGGTATTGAAACCACATACTATTAATGGATTGATGATGATCTCTCTTTAACTCTAGAGGTGTACTTTATGAAATTGGCTGCCCCAGGGTTGGTGCATTTATGTTTAGCATAGTAATGTCTGTCTTCTTGGTTAATTGTTCTCGTTGTTATTCTCAGGTGTCTTTCTTTATCCTGTCTGATTAGCTTTAGTGTGGTGTCTGTTTTGTCAGATAGTAGTATAGCAGTGTCTGCTTGCCTGGTCTCATTGGTTGGGGTACTTTTGTCCATCCTGTCACTCTAAGGTGGCGCCTATTTTAACATTAAGTTTTCTTGTAGACAACTTGTCCCTTGATCCATTTAACCAGGTTGTGTCTTTTGATTGGAACTTTGAGGCTGTTGATATTTTAAATTATTAATGAGGCTATTAGTATTTAAGGTGTGTATAGAATACAGACATTGTGTTTTATATTTTTGTTGTTGATTGTGTTCTCTGTAGTAATTTGTTTTTTAGAAATTGTTAGTTTTCTTTTTAGTCTCTTGGCTCTGCTTATTCCTCTCTTCAGTCCAAAGTATTTCCTGTATTTTGCATAGACTTGGTCTGCTGGATATAAAATATTTTTATATTTTTATTTCTTCAACTCTGACAGATAGTTTTGCTGGGTACAGTAGTTTAGGTTGGTAATCCTGGTCCATTAGAACTTGGATTGCATTGCTCCAGGCTCTTCTGGCTTTCCAAATTTCCTCTGAGAAATCAGCTGTTGTTCTAATAGGTTTTCCTTTTTATGTGATTGGTGGTTTTTCAATACTCTCTAAGTATGATATGCCCTAGGGATTTCCTTTTCTCATCTTGTCCATTTGGTGTTCTGTGTGCTTCTTATATCTGTATGGGTTTGTCTTTCCTTAGTTTGGAGATGTTTCTTCTATAATCTCATTGAAGATCCTGTCTATGCAATTGATCTGGGATTCATCACCCTGCTCTATTCTTATGATTCAAAGGTTTAGTCTTTTTGTAGTATCCCACGTTTCCTGCCTGTTACTTGTGTGTGCGTATGTGTGTGTGTGTGTGTGTGTGTGTGTGTGTGTGTGTGTGTGTGTGTGTGTGTGTCTGTCTGTCTGTTTTGTTTTGTTTTATAATCTTTGCTTGTTTTGTTCTGGTTTCTCTACTCTATCTTCGAGTCCTGATATTCTATCTTCTGCTGGATTTATTCTATTTAAAGGTTCTCCCTTGAGTTTTCTAGTTAGATTATTGAGCTTTTCAATTCCATCCTCACTTCAGTTTTTCTTTTTGATGTTTTTATCTCTTTATTGAATTCAGTTTTCAAATCCAATATTGTCTTCATTATTTCCATAAGCTTTATATATTTGGTTTTGAGGGATGGGGCATTAGTCAGGTGTTTATTCTTTGAATTTCATTGTCTTCAAGTTCATTGAGATGGGTTTGGTTTTTTGTTGCTCTTGTTTTGGGTTTTTTTTTTTTGCTGGGGGTTGTTTGTTTGTTTTGGTTTTTATCTTCTTAAAATTTCTTGAATTCTTTAATGAAGTTTATGATTCTTCTTTGAAATCCTGTGTCCTGAAGTTCATGTAGTTATTTCTCATTGGAGAACATCTCCATAGGACTTCTGGACTTAGGAGATTAAGTACTACATTGATCTTTCATAATTGTATTTTTGCAAATGAGATCTTGGTATGTGGACTTCTTTTGTTAATTTTGTATCTGATATGGACACAGTAGATTAGGATAGAGCACAAGATGTGTGAGCCAGATTGGGCCTGAAGGTCGGATTTGGCTTAGGTAGACTGAAGTCAGGTGAACTCCTGGGAGCTGAGCTAGCACACAAGATGTGAGTTCTAGTCTTAGTCTTGAGTTGGGAGGCAGATCTGGGGTAGGGAGAGGTGCATGGAACAGACCATGAGGTAAACTCACCTGACTAGACCCTGGTTCAAGATGAATAGGACCTGCCTAGGTGGAATATGGAATACAAGGAGCCTACAGTTCGTGGACAGGTGGCATGCTCCTATATAGAGCCTGGGGTTTGGGAGCAGCACAACCAAGGGTGTCCAGATGAGGCCTGGGCATTAGATATGGGTTCCGGCCTAGACCTATGAGGTGGGGAGGTTGAGGCAGACTAACCTTGCTAGACCCTGCCACATGATGTGGAGTACTCTGGCAGGGCAAAAAAATTTCTAGACTATTTTTTTATTTAAACCATAAAATGTTTTATGTGAAATTGTCAACATTTGCCTCCACTGTGCATTCTAGCTTTTCCGTGTGGGTGTTTAGTTTGAACTTTTTTTTAAATTGAATTTTGTAGCTATTAGTACCAGTCCTGTTTTAAGATTTTCCTTTTTCTTGTTTTTACACCATCAGTTATCTAAATATGACCAGATCACTACATTTTAATAAAATGAGCCTGGAACAAACAATTTGTTGTAAAGAATTCTTTTCACTAGATTTCTTCCTGACAATTTAAAGATTTATGTAATTGCTGAACTGTTATTTTAAGTGGAAAGAATTTTTACCCATTTGCAGGTTTGTGAAACTGCTTTAAAAGAAAATAATTTAACTTTAAGGTTTAATTGTAGTTCTTAAGTAGATTTTTTTTTATTTCCCTTAAAGATAAGTCTTTGTGTGCCTAAGAAATTTTATCTGAGCAAGTACCTAGGCATAATAACCTCTACAGCAAAAACATATATAGTTCTCAACTCCTTGGACTCCTGTACTGTGATCCTCTCCTCCCTAGAACCTGATCAGAAATGTTCTTATTCCAACTTCTCTTTAATATTTTCCAGATAATGGATTCATAGCTGACTCCCTTCTAGAAGATTTGATGAAAGCCTTGGACCTTGTTTCAGATCCCGAGTAGTGAGTGGAATTGGAAGTGTTACTTTGATCACTCAAAAAAGATTCCATCAAGTTGAAACATTACATACATTTTTACCCCTTTAAAAAAAAAAAGCGCTAAACCTATATAACAAAACAATAACAATTGAGGGGAAAAGCCCAGTCCAATCTGAAAACAGATAAACATATCTATCATGGTCTTGCTTCTTCACTCACCATTGATGTCTCACTTGTTAAAATAAGTCTTTCAGATCACAGTCTAATGGCCTTTCTCAGATCCCCTGAAACTCAGATCTTTTCACTGGGCTCTCAGATGACACCAGGGCTGGAAAGACTATATGATCATGCTCCAGCATCTTCTAGAGCTGAGGCTGTGTGTCACTGAACCTGGCTAGAGACTTCACACAGCTGTAGCTTTCATGAATCCTTTAAAGAAAAAAACAAAACAAAACAAAAACAGTTTTACCCCTGAACACATTGCTCAGTTTCATTTCTAATAGACAAACAAAAACTCTGGAACTGATCTAGTCTAAACACAGGTAGAGGAAAGGGAGAGACACACAGACACCCACCAAACTCTGAGAATGATCTCCTAACAGGGTCCTTCCCAGAAAGGCAGTCCTTGTACCCCTGGCCTGACCCTGCTCTAGCTGTCCATCCCTGAAGAGCTTGGGCCACAGAGACTCCACCCTGAGTACTGGGGAAGTGTACTGGGGAGGCTGATCAGCCAAAACGCCCCAGAGCTCCCAAACATGGTGCTTTGCTGGTTACATAAAAGGCTAAGTTTAACTTGGCATTTGAGACAGCATTGGAGGAAAACAAACCTAAAAAACACTGACAGTTTTGAAACCCTTTAAATTGCACTCCCCTTTTCCCTGCCTTCTTGATCTACTCATACATGACACTCTCCACCAGCCTCAGTTACACCCAAATGGCAAGCGTGGTACAGAGCTTGTTCGCTTCCGATTGCTGTTGGACCAGCAAGGGCCGTGCCACTGGCTGTAATTCCCGGACTAAAGCTCTTATGTCTGTAGCCTGCAAGTCAGATTGTCCGAGAATGTTAAATGTCTATCTCATTTAGTTCTTCAAAGTAACGCTTTGAAAAATGGTTTTTATTATCTGATGTCCCAGTGCCTCTTGGCTTGTTTCTTTCTAACTCCTAGGGCCTGAAATAGTTTTAGAAAAGCAAATGCTCCATTTGCTTGTTGAGTTCATGCATACCTAGGAAGCAGAGAGAATCTGCCTTTGGGAGGTTACAGGCTGAGTTTATAAGCCTTGGTTTTTAAATTACTTTACCTAATAAGGAACAATGTTCTAAAGTCATCATCATAATTTAAATTTTAAATAGTAACAGATTACTCTGATTTAAAAATAGCCAAGTTTTGGCAAATTGAATGTCATTCCTGTGTATTTGTCCTTAAAGTTCTAAAAAGAACAGCTTTTAGGATTTTGACATCTAAATGTGTTATAGTACCAGCAATTTAATCACAAAAGAATGAAATAGTTTTGTGGAACTTTGTCTCCTTTGGTATTCACTGGTTTTCTTTTTCTTTTTTTTTTTTCTCCTTATAGTATAAATCTCATAAAGAACAAATTAGATCCAGAAGGATTAGGAATCATATTATTGGGTCCATTTCTTCAAGAATTTTTTCCTGAGCAGGTAACATATCCAAGAGAATATTCATTTGTTATGTTGAGATGATTGTCTGTGAACAGGACTTATTTTTCCTTTTTCCTAAAATGCAGATGTGAGACTATGAAAACACTGTTTACTAAAGGCTTCTCAAGCAGAGGTCAGAAAGGACATGTATGAGCCCATATGGCAGTGTAGTGCTTAGAAAACATGCATGTGTCAGTACAGTGATATAGTGCCCAGAGGAGTGTGTGTATGTGAACTGATGTAGCTACGTGCCCTCTCATTGGGTGTGTGCTGTGTTAGTGTACCAGTACACTAATGCAGTACTCTGAATCCTGATGGGTGGCAGAGGAGAGTGTCATCCTTAAAAAGGGATAAAATTAGAACTACATGAAATAGAGAGGCAACACTCTTATCTCTGCGCTCATTCTCTCAGAAACCTGTTGATTAGTGTGTCTTAGGATACTGCCACAAGGGGAAAGGGAGGAGCTCCTAGTGATGAGCCTAAGTTCCAGAAGCAAAGGGTGAACAGGACGGTTGTTCTCAGTGGAGTGGCACGTGTCTCCTATTGGGCTTTGCCTCGGTTAACAGGGCTCTGCTAGTTCTTACACTTGAGTTGTGCCTGCATTGGTGGCAAGCCATTTCTGTATCCTGCACTGTCTTTTCTTTAATCGAAGTGAAGCATTTAACCACTGAATTATTCAGCTTAATAATCATGGTCATGTCATCAAATATTAGCAGTATCAATTGTTCCAATAGAAATGCCAATTTCGTTAAACTATTGTAGAAAAAATGTAGTTATTTAATTTTGATATGCTTGTTAATTTGATATCTTGGGCACAAATCTGACTTGAACAGAGTAATCAGTATTCCTGGCACTCAATCTTAGTAGTTAATACAGGTTTAGAAAACAGGTTCCTTTTGGTTATTCTGAATAAATGAGGTAAGTGGTAAAATTCAGGAAGCAACCAATGCTATCACAGTATAATAAATTGAACTTTTTAAAATTTTGACAAATAATTTATGAAAAAAACAACAAAAAGAAATAAAACCCAAACTTCTGACATTGGAAAGGCACTGTTGGACTGTAGTGTCCAGTATGTTAGCATTCCAACTATTGGGCTTTTCTAAAAGTTCCTTTAGATATGTCAGTGGGTGATTAGAGCATCATAAAGTTTTGAAGCAGTATTTGAGGCTGTGGTATATTTCAGGAAGATGCTGCCGGGACATTCCTAGAAATACTGCTTGTTAGTTTTCAATATGAAACACTCACATTAGGGTGGGGATTGAAAACTGGGCAGTGTAAGACAGTTCCCAGTTCTTTTGGCTGCATGTGTGTTAATTACAAGATGATGCTTAATATTAGTATAATTTATTAGCTCGAGGATTTAATGTGGTTTTCATATTTTTTTAATTCTTTGAGGATTTCATACAGTGTGTTTTGATCATATTCACCCCAGCTCCTCTCCTTAACTCCTCCCAGATCACCCAATTGTGTGTCCTCTTTTTGTGATTTGATTTAATGACCCATTGACTCCAGTAAGAGGTACTGTCTTTGTGATAGTATTCCTTTAGATGGTAGAAGAATGTTCTAGTTCCCTTCTATTCTACAGTAAACAGACCTTTCTCTCTAATTAGTTGTACTGTCCTCTGAGTCCATCTTACTATTTGCTTACTTCCCTGTTACTCTGAGCAAAGTCCATCTACTCCTGGTTTTCTCATTGCCCCTGTGGAATTCATATTCTTTCCTTACCCAACATATGTGACCCTGCTGTCATCTTCCTTTCGAGCAGAAGGTTCTGGAGATGTAGTATGTAAGAGTAGTTAGAAATGCAAACCATCAAGTCTCCCTTTAGATCTAGGGAATCGGGAGCTTTGGAGACAGAACACAGCAATGTTGACGCACCTCTAGGTGACACTAGTGATGGTCTAACTTAGAACAGCTGTCCCACAGGAGACCTTTCCCACATCATGTGAGAACTCAGACCCCTGTGCCACCTTTACCTCTCTGTGTGACCTGTGTCACTGGTGCCCTCTGTACTCAGTGCATACCAGCGCGGCTGCTCACTTTGCCACCATCCCTAGTCTGCTCTGTACCTAACAAATGAATACAAGGGTAGTTCAGTAAAACATGTGTTCAGTTAACGTAAGAGTATATGAAATAGTTACAGAAACAAGTTAGGAAGAAAATGTTGAAGGCAGCCCTCTTCGTGCTGACTTAGCACGCCGCAGTGGAAGGGCACTGCATTGTGAGGAGGTAGAAGCTAAGCAGGGCAGCTGGTGTACAGTGAGAGCAGCAGGAGCAGCTGTCTGCAGTGAGCATAACCTGTGTGCCTTGTAATGAGTGCAGTTAGCCCCCCGTTTTTGGTAGTGAAGATTAGAAAATTGGAGAAACGTGCTTGGTGTTATTCACCCGTTCCATGACTGACCCAGGAGCGCAGCTCGGCCAGAGTCCTTCCTGGTTTGCACTGCCTTTGTGGTGTTGCTGTGTGCCAGGGAGTTATTCCGCCCTGAGCATCCACACAGGAGTCAAGTAAGGAGAGTGTATGTTGTTAAGTTAAAGTTGTGAAAATCAAGAACAGGGGCTGGAGAGATGGCTCAGAGGTTAAGAGCACTGGCTGCTCTTCCAGAGGTCCTGAGTTCAATTCCCAGCACCCACATGGTGGTTCACCATCTATAATGAGATGTGGTGCCCTCTTCCTGGCAGAACACTATATACATAACAAATAAACATTAAAAAAAATACATGGTATAAAAATCAAATAGGTCCTGTATTTGTAATTCTAAAAATTAAAAAAAAAAAAAGAAGAAAATCAAGAACAAACTACTCACCTAAGTAACCAGAGTGACTCATGTGCATCGTCAAGGAAATGATCACCTAAGTTCAGTTTGTGAGAGCTTAAATTTTAGTTGGGAAATGCTAAAAGCAAATGCAAAATATATAAAAAATGTAGTCTTCCAGAACAACAAGCCAATGATATTAAGTCACATGAGGTTTAGTCTCAAATTAATTCAGTCAGCTTTTTCTTAAAGCTCCCAGAGTAGTAAGAAACCCAGCTGGTGTGCTCAGAGGAAACTTCACAGATTTGGGTCAGGTCTTAGAAAGGGGCATTTTAGAAAGAAATGTGTCATACTTGTCTGAAGCAGAACTCAGAACTTAGGGGTCAGACTGAAGGGCAGATTGAGGCCTATGTTGTTTTGGAGATCTTTACTTGCTCTTGGCATAAGTGGAAAAACACTCAAAGAGGAAGGCATAGCTCCCAGGAACTGAAAAAGTGAGCTTGGGGAAGGGGAGCTGCTCTTAGCCTCAAGCCTAGAGCAGAGCCCACCCCCCCTTACCTCCCACAGTAAAGCTGCATCCTCTCAGCCCGTCTTTTGCCAGCAGCTCCCTTCCCACCAGGTAGAAAAGATCCTGTGGAGGGACTCTGGCCTGCTTGGTTCCTGTCCATCTTTATATCAAGAATGGCCAGGAAGACAAACTGTAGGAATAGAAAATTGCCTGCTGAGAATCAGCAAGGAGCCCACTTTGAGTGGGAATAATGTCTTATTAGATATAATATGTTTTGATTTCTGTGAAATGGTTTTTTTAATGGAAACTTCTGATTCAATACTGTAGACCAAACTGAAGATCTGGTGCGTGTTTATTTGTGGTTTAAAGAGAGGTAGTGTTTGTTGCTTTGTTCCACACTGAGAAGCAAATGTCTTACAGTGATGTAGTTTAGGAGATACTTGTTAGGAGCTTGTCCTTTTTAATGCAATGCATACATCTACGTAGAGACATAAGCAAGTGCAAAGGAGTTTGTGCAGGTCAGGGCTTCCTGCTTCCAGAAGCGGCTGTTCCTTTCTCAGCTTTCCTGGCACCTAACTATACAAGCTGTCTTTATCAAGTGAGTCCCCAATAACAATCAAGACTTAAGAGATTTTCATTTTTACATTCATTGCTCATTAGAAATTGCTTCATGAAAAGAGATAACTTAATAGTCCTTTATTTATAATAGGGCTCCAGTGGTCCAGAATCTTTTACTGTCTACCACTACAATGGATTGAAGCAGTCAAATTATAATGAAAAGGTATGAGAATTCACATAGTAATTTGTCTTCAGCTGGGTGTGCATGACTATGTCTGAGTCCCCTGCATTTGCTACTTAAGGAGAGTGTTCCAGAAGTCTCTCAAATGCCACACATGTGTCAAAATTGGCTGTATTCATTTTGACTTGTACATAATCTGCCTTCAAGCTGTACACTGAACTATGGGGCAAGAATTTCACTGGAATAAAATAACTGTGTCTACTGTGTACACGGTGTTACTCTAGACTGTGGAAGTATTTTCGAATGAGCAGTTCTGCTTAATCCACAGAAGATTGTTACTCATCCATTTAAATGCAGAAGTCGATAACACTGAGATCTTTTAATTGAGAATTTTTTTAATTTACCAAAATGGCTTTATTGAACGTTTACTGGTGTATTTAGTGTTTAGTTTCGCACGACCTTCTGAAGTCAGTATTGTCTGTATGTGTCTGCTTTGCAGAGGGGTCTAAGCACAGAGAAGCAGCTTGTCCAGAGCCAGGAAATGGCAGAGCCGGGATTGAAACTTGCCGAGTGTAGCCCAAGCCCAGAGCCTGTGCTTTGCACCTCTCCTTTCTAAGCATGGACAAAGAAAGGCACTCAGATGCCTGAGTCTGAGTATACTAGCCTCATTCAAGGCAAAAGTTTTGTCTGAGCACTTCACTCTTGGAATGAAATGCCAGTGTTGTGTGTCTTTGTGGCAAGTCTGCATTTATTGGAGAAACACCACAGTGGGTATTGCCAGTAGTGGGGGAATGATGCCTTTCCAGTTTGATCTCATGCTGCCTTGTGAGATCTAAACTAGAGGGTGGCTACAGAAAGTAGAGGATACATTACTTTAGTAAAACCAAACTAAAAAGCTAAAATTACTTTTATTTTCATAACAAAATATAAGTCAAAACCTTTCAGATATCCAAAAATCTTTTCACTAATTTATTGCTATCTGTAACAGTATAATCAGTAAGAAACCCCGGATGATTTATTGTGTGTTAATGAGTACTTCATCTAGTTGTGGAAGTTTTGCCTAGCTTCGTCATCACTAAATATTAATTCACTGCCACAATCCCTGCCAGGTAGTCAAATATTATCCATATTTTACAGATGAGGCCTCTGAGACAGGGAGATTAAGTGACTCACCCAGAGTCACACAGCAAGTCATTGACAGAGCAGGGATTGGAACTGAGTTCCTGATTCCCAATCCTGTCCTTGGTCTGCTTGGCCACGCTACCTGTATATAGTAAGTTTTCAAATCATGCTTGTGACAAGCGTCTGACATACTAACACAAGATCAGAACTCAAGACATACAGAGTATTAACATGACATACTAAGTAACAACCGTAAAGCAGCGCATGCATGTCATTTTACAGAAGTGGAAAGTCCTGAAGTTATGCAGGGGCTGGAAGCAGGGCCGAGTACTCAGTCAGGTACCACTCAAGATAGCAGGGAAAATGGAACAACACTAGCCTGGGCTGCAGCCACCAGCAAGGCATCAGACACTAGTGGAGACCACAGAGGAGATCACAGTGTTCCTGTTCTGATGTGAGCAACTGGAGAAACAGGTCCTCTACTGAGGTATAGTCCTTTCGGACAACTTTCTAGAAAGTGGCACTTTTGCTTTGAGGTTGAGAAATATGAGTTGTAATTTTAATATGAAAAGTGTGTTTCACCTTAATGCCTTTGGACTTCCCTAAAGAGTAAAGTTTATAAACCAAATTATGTGACCTATAATAGAACATCGTATTTCTATATCAGTTGTGTTTTTAAGGGAACTATTGTTGAAGGCTGATAAAAACTTGTTTCTTTTGGCTCCTTGGTCACATAGCTTATGGCTTTTATGTTAGAAGAACATAATTACAATCATGTGTATCATCCACTGAATGGGTAAAAATAATTATACGTACTCTGGAAGAGAGCAGTCCATAGCCACTTCTTCTAATAACATAGCATTTAATGTACACATTGAATCCTTGATAGTGAATTAGGGTTCTACTGGTATGTCAAATAATTTTAAGTATTTTCTTTAAAAAAAAAAAAAAAAGCAGAATAAATGTTTTCTGGTGTCTTCCCACTAAATTATAGTTACTGTGATCACTGCCACAGTTACTTTGCTCTGTCATCCTTCCATGACTTGTGTGTCTGTTCTCATATCTTTTGTGATTTTTTTCTCCATGATTTTCATAAAATATACTCAAGACATTCAAATCCAAAGCCAGCAGATTCCATTAACAAGCATGCCAGTCATCTTCAGATCTGAACATGCAGTCCTTACATTGAAAGTGGAAGGTGGGATCCTCTCAGAGTGCATAGCTCTGTTGAGAAGCAGGAACAGCTGACTGCCTCAGTAGCCCAGCCAGAGGCAACACAGTATGCCATATGGACTCTAGGGGAAGAAACCCTGCTGTCCGTCATTTGAAAAATGAGATTTTCTTTACCTAAAGTATATGGCTTGTGATTTTTTTTTTTTAGTCTTGATCTTGAATTCTAAATTTTACCAGTTAACTAACAATTAAAATTTGTGTCACCATCTTACAGATTTATTTTGCAGATGCTATAGTTGAGTATAATTCCTATCAAAACAGTTAGAAGTAAATCTCCATGTAATGAGGTCTCAGAAACATACTTGCCTGTGAAGCTGTCTGTTTCCACATGAGAATTTGCTACAAATATTAAGTGACCTTGCTGGCTTTTCCTCTTAACAGGTAATGTATGTGGAGGGGACCGCCGTGGTGATGGGTTTTGAAGACCCCATGCTCCAAACAGATGACACTCCTATTAAACGCTGTCTCCAAACCAAATGGCCATACATTGAGTTACTGTGGACCACAGAGCGCTCTCCTTCACTCAATTGAGTTGCATGAGTATTTAGAAGGGAGATTGTGAAACCAGGTGTTGAAAGGGGGATTCACGACTGGCAACATTAAGCTAAACACTGGTATTGTTGATTAACTGTAAATAACAATTAAAAACACACTTTCAGTGTTTAAGATATGTTTAAATTATTTGTTCTAAAGCTTTATGTTAAAGGTTATCCTATTTTAATCCTTTCTATGAAATTTACTAGCAAAATTAAGCTTTAATTAAAGTTCATCACTTCTTCAGTCAGGTAATTGGTTGTTACTTACCAGATTATAAACACAATATTATATAGCATTTTTATAATGAGACTCAGTCACAGAAACCTGCCTGGAATCTCATTTCATTCCGATTCATTTATTGTATTCTTTTTAGTAGCCTCCACACCAAATGTGCAGAAATTAATTTTTGTTTTCATTGCTAAACTCTGTTTTCCATGAGAACTACTAATAAATAACAAATTATGAGCCCCGGTCCCTTGGTAACTAATTTAACTCTAGCATGTTTACAAAAAATGGAAAATATGTGGGAACTTCCCATTTGTTCACAGGTGCATAGGGATGCATTTTTTACAATGATGGGGAGAGAATGTTTGCTAGGCGCTCTTAACACTGTAACTTTCACTGTATTGCTCAGTACACTTCTCCACCTTTGGTCCTTCAAGCCAGCTTTCTTGTATGTTTATAAGCATGGTAAATGCATGAGAACAGCTGTTGTTACATTAGCATATGGCATTATTTATTATGATCCCAGTTAATACCATAAATAAAGACTTTTTTCTTTAACTACATCCTTGCACTTTTACATTAGTGGCTCACAGTCAACAAGTGCTTGTAAACCCTTCTGCCTTCAAGCCTTCAAACCACATGTTCCACACAGAGTCAGAGAGCAATGTGAACAGAAGCATAAGGTTGGCTTACCTGAGAGCCCTGTGAACTCGGCCATCAACACAAGGGCTGGGTGGCAGCCATCTGGGCCAGTAGCGAAACTACATCAGCTTCATCCTGTCTACTCTAAAGCGACTCTCTTCCTTCCCTCGTGAGTGAGACCATGACTTAGTGTCCTCGTGCATTTCAGGAGTGAGCTTTACCTTAAATGCTGTATTTTCCATGAGAACATCTAAGTCAAGTTGGATTTGGATATAAACAATTACAATATTTTAGCATAGGAAAAACCTGGCACAAGATTTTATATATAACTTTAGTGGCATTCTCTTCCAGGAATAAAATACTACTAAGATTTCAGGACATGGCACAGAAATCATCTACCCCTCAACAGTCTTCTTACTGCTGCTGCGTGAAATGGCACAGCATAATACTGTGTATGAATTTTACAAATTATCACTCAAAACTTTAAATGATGGCTAAGGATGTAGCTTAGTTGGTAGGGTACCTATCATACTGGAAGCCCTGTGTTCAGTCTCTAGTATAGCATAAAATTGGACATGGTGTTGCACACTGGTAACCTCAGCATTTCCGAGTTGGAAGTAAAAATCAAAAGCTCACAGTGAGATGGAGACCAGCCTAGGATACATGAAACCCTGTCTTTAGAAATTAACAATGCACAGTACAGCGATAGCTTGCCTGCTGCTCTATCTGGAAGCTCGGCTGAGGTGCCCAGAAGCCATGGCTGGAATCATCTCTAGCTGTGTTGATGCAGTGACAGATGTAACTGGGCCGTCCCTTCCTTAGCTCAGTCGCATCACTGAAAGTATCTGCAGTAATTTTTTTTGTGTAGTGTCTATATGCAAATCACCAAAATGAATGTATGATGGGAGATAAAGTTAATCTAGAAAAATCCAAAAAAATTGAGAAATTAAGCCACGTGCTTTTAAGTAATCCAAAAGCCAAAAAGAATTACAATGACTTATAGTATAGGATTTCCTAAATGATACTGGAAATATGTCACTTCATAAACTAATGTCATGCTTAGAAGGAAATATCAGTTTTCAATAAATACAGAAAAGAAAGTTTGTAATTAGAAACCTAAAGGAAATATCAGGAGGTAAAAAGTTAAAATAGGCAAAAGACAGAATTTGGACCTTACCTTACACCTATGAAAATTAACTTTATGTGATCATACGTGCAAGTGTTACAGCTCTCGAGTGAAAGGTACCCTGTCGAAAGTCAGGCTGTACCTACAGCTGTGAAAAGAAAGGCATCCTAACTGTCAAAAAGTCAGGCTATACCTACAGCTGTGAAGGGAAGGTATCCTGGATACCTACAGCTGTAAGGAGAAAGGTATCCTGACTTGTGAGGAAGTCAGGCTAAACCTGAAGCTGGATTCCGGTGGGGGATGGTCTCCCTGCAGGATGTGGCCATCCTTTTCCTCTCCTAGAGAGCTGTTATAGCTGAGCTCTGAGAGAATGTCTTTACAGCTGAGCCCTGCTCCACTCTGCAAAGAGAATCTCCCAGCAAAGATGCTCATTGCTTCTCTACTCTGTTCCAGTATGGAACTTCCCAGCAGCGATGTCTGTTTCTTCTCAGCTCTGGCCCAAGTTGTTACTTCTCTGCTTCACTATAAGGGGGAAAGCCCTGCAGAAATGTAGCAGTCTGCTCCACACCAGTGAAAAGTTGTTACTTCTGCTCCGCTCCCTCCCTCCCAGCAGAGGTGTAGGATGTTTCTCTGCTCCACTCTACTAGGGAGTTTCCCAGCAGAGATTATGCTCCCCTCCAGGGAAAGAAGATCTTCACCCAAAACTCTTTCAAGAGATTTATGGGGCACAGGGGAAGAATCCAGGAGAGTGCCTGCCGCTACCAGGGTGGAGAAGGGCAGCTGTCAATTGAACAGACACAGGGCTAATAATATAAGGCTTCTTACAGGCAGAGTTTTTCCAGGGAGAAGATTTCCAGGGTGGGAATTGGTCAAACTTCAATCCCCTGAACTTCAACAAACTCAGATTGGCTAGATTTTGTGCTCGGGAATTGGTTGGTTTCATGTTCAGTTCGTCAAGGGCAGATTGTTTCTTTGGCTCTGGTTTTAGGGCCAAAGTGTGTTTCTTTTGCTGGCACTTTTTAACCTTTAGCTTTATTTCAGGGTTAGGGTGTGTGTGTGTGTGTGTGTGTGTGTGTGTGTGTGTGTGTGTGTGTGTGTGTGTGTGTTATTGTTTGTTTGTTTCCATTGGCTCTGGTTCCAGGGCCAAAGTGTGTTTCTTTGGCTCTGGTTTCAGGGTCAGGGTGGGTTTCTTTCACTGGCACTGGTTTCAGGGTCAGGGTGGGCTGCTTTTACTGGCTCTGGTTGGTTTCAGGGTTAAGGTGGGTTTCTTTGACTGGCCCTTTTACCCTATAATATATCCATCTCTCAAAGCTAAATCTATAAAAGAAAATAATAAGAAGACATAGGGATAAGTTTTAGTGACCCTGGATTTGACAAAAATGAAAAGGTATAATATTCATCAAAATTTAAAACATGTCCAGAACTACCATCAAGATAGTGAAAGATCAATAGAATGAGAGAAAGTATTTGTAAATCACAACTCAAAAATTTTCATAGCATGCATAAAGAACTCACAACTCAGGTGTTTTCAAATGAATTAAAGAGCTATTCCTTCAAAGGTTGATGTTCAAATGGCCAGTAAACATGTAAGATTCTCAGCCAGGGTAGGTATCAGAGAAGTGCATCTCAAAACCAGGATACACCCACCACTCATTAAACTAAATCAGAAACCCAGACAATGGCAACACTTGATGGAAGTGCAGAGGCAGGAACCCTCATATGCCCCTGGGGACATCAATGATAAAGCTGCCTTAGAGAACAGCTTTTGTCATTCCTCAAAATTCCAAATACAGAGACAGCATATGCCCCAGAAATCCCCTAGGCATGTTCCCAAAAGAAATCATGAAAATGTGCATACAAAGGTTTTATAAGAATCTACATACCAGCGTTGTTGCTATAACAGAAAAAGGAGTCAGCCTAAATGCCCAACTGATGAGGGGTAAGCAAATGTAGTTTAAGCATACTGTGGAATTTTATCTGTAAGTATAAGTGAATGGTGGTACATGCTAAGGTATAGGAGAATCTTGAAGACATTGTGCTGAGTGAAGCCAGTCAGAAGGGACATTTATAACTCCACGTATTTGAAATGTCCATAACAAGTGAGCTACACACAGAAAGTGGGTTAGCAGGCACTAGGATCTGTCATGGGGATGAACAGGGTAGCCAGATTGGGGAGTGACTGACTACTAATGTGTTTAAAGTTTGTTTGGAGGGTGATAAAATGTCCTAAAATTAGATTGTAGTCAGTCATAAAACCACTGAACTGTGAGGCTAAACAGAAAAGGCAATGAAATCAGATAGATATGCAAGAGAGGGCAAATCCGATGGTTCTCTTTTAAAAAAAAAATAGAATTATAAAAGCTAAGACTGATTTTTAAAAATGAGAAAAAATGAGAGAACAGAAGTACTGTGCACATTAAAATTATTAAAGGGAGATTACAAGTTATCTTCTGCAAGTAACAGTTTTTAATTTAGATTAAATGCCTAACTATTTGAAAAATGCAATATAACAGAACTGACATAAAAAAAATTCCTATGTTGGCTAAAGAAGGTTAATCAGTATCAAGTACATTCCAACAAGGAAACACCTAACCTGGGTGGTATCACTGGCAAATGCTTCTGAACACTTGCTTGTTATATGTCCTACATATGTGTGTGTGTGTGTATAAATAGTTTATCCAAATGCTTGTCCTACATATATTTGTATACATATACACACCCATGTGTATATATACATATATAAACAGACTTTATGCAAAATGCTTGTTATATGTCCTACACATATATTTGTATTCATCTACATACACATGTGACTATATGCATATGTGTGCGTGCATATGTGTGTGTGTGTGTCCCCAAAGGGAGTGGCACTATTAGGAAGTGTGGCCTTGTTGGAGGAAGTGTGTCACTGTGGGGGCAGGCTTTGAGATCTCTTTTTCTCAGTCTCCCCTCAGTGTGGCAGTCAGTTGACTTCCTGTTGCCTGCAAGATGTAACACTCTGAGCTCCTCCACCATGTCTGCCTACATGCTGCCATGCTCCCCTTCATGATCATAATGGACTGAACCTTTGAAACTGAATAAGCCACCCTCAATCAAATGTTTTTTTTTAAAAGAGTTGCCGTGGTCATGGTGTCTCTTCACAGCAATATGTATAAAAACAGTTTATCCACAATACATAAAGAACCTCTGTCAATAATAAAGAAAGGGGTAGCCATATTTAAAAATGTGCAGAAATCTTTAATCAGCCCTGAACTGAACTCTATTGAACCATGGTAGTGCAGCCTTGAGAACAGTTAACTTCACCCATGTTGTCTATATAGGCTAGATTTATGTTAACTTGATGCAAGTTATAGTCATCAGACAGGAGGGAACCTCAATTGAGAAAATGCCTCCATAAGATCAGGTTGTAGGCAAGCCTGTAAGGCATTTTCTTAATTAGTGATTCATGGGGGAGGACCAAGTTCATTGTAGTTGGGGCCACTGGGGCTAATGGTCCTAAGGTTCTATAAGAAAGCAGGCTGAACAAGCCATGGAGAGCAAGCCAGTAAACAGCACCCCTCTACAGTCTCTGATCAGCTCCTGCCTCCAAGTTCCTGCCCTCATTGCTTCTGATGATGAACATTTATAGGGAACTGTGAGCAAAATAAACCCTTCCCTTCCCAACTTGCTTCTGGTCATGGTGTTTCATCACAGCAATAGTAACCATAGGACACTGTCCAAGACACCAGGACTGCACAGTTCAGCTCAGTAAATACAAGGACTCTTCTCACTTCTGACTGCTTGCTCCCAGTATGCACACAAGCAATTCACTTACTGTAAGCCTCCTTTATATGTAAAATGGTTGAAAATAACATCCCACTCAGTCTCAAGAATTGATTGAACTTGCTGTACATACTAGGTAGGTACCAAAAGAAGCATCCTAGCACTCACTGGAAGATGTCTGTGCCCTCTGCTTGACTCCTATTCATGGGGGAAACAGGGCTCTGTATCCAACCACACACCAGTCACACCGGCTCAGAGGAGAGTAAGAACTCAATTGCTTCTTTTTTCTTAACTGTTTTATCCACATCGAAGTCCATAATGTAAAATTTGATTTGAATGTGATTTGCTGGCACTTAGGTATGCCCTGGCCTATATCTCCATAAAATATAATGGACATTGAATGTAACTGCAGAAATCTACATATATGGCCCATTGCAATGTGATGCTTCAGCCTATCAGCAAATGTAACTTACAGCAATTATCTAAGCAGGAAAAAGTTTCCACCAGAAATTCATCTCAGTGTTAGATAAATGAGTTGTTTGCTATGTCCAAATAGAACTAATACTTAAAGTCCCACTTGAAGAATACTCATTCTGTCAATGCAATTTTTACATTATGCAGTAGTATTTTCTTCTCTGCCAATGCCCTTCCTGTCTTGTTTGCACTAAACTGATGTTACAAATTAAAACCGTTGACTAATTCTAAACATATCTTGAGTGGCAAAGCAAATGTGAGCAATTTCCAGCTGCCTCATGAAATTAAAACATTTTGCCTATAAATACACATACAGTTTTAATGAGGGAAATATACTGTGTCAAAACCACTGTGCTCCGAGGAAAGAAAATAATGTGTATTTATTCCACTTCTTGTATGGTCTCATTCACTGCCCACACTGTATCTTCCCACATAGCTGAGTCCCCAGATCCTCACTACTGCACAGCATTTCTTGTGTAATCACAGCTGGGATTCAGGCTCATGGAGCTCTTAGTGGGTAGGACTCTCAAGGGGCCACGGTTCCTCAGCTGCATATATCCTTGTACCATATACATGTTTTCTTTCCTGTTGTCTTCACTCACAAAATGAGTTATTATGGCTCAAAGTAAATATTCAGTTAAAGTATCACCTTTTATGGAAACCAGTAAAAATATTCTAGCCAATCAAAAAACAATTCTCATCAAAACTGTGATGTGTGTGTGGAGGGTGTCTCTATAAAGGAGATCATATACAAATGTATTGTGCAGTAGACAAAAACATAATATTTAAAATAGTAAACCCCCAGCACATCTCTAGAAGTGGGCTGTGGCCTCACTGACAATGTTAATCTCTTGGAGTTTATAAGAGGCAGAAGCCATATCTTACTCACTTCTATGGTTCTGGTAGCAGTTTATGGGACAAAATTGGGGCTCAACAGTGGTATGTTGAACTGTTATTCAACATACAACCTGTGTGTCAGCCATTACAATCTTTACCCTCTGAGCAAGGCAAAGTATGTAAGTTGATTTTTTTCTTTCTTTTAAATTCTAGGATTCTAAGAGTTTTTCTCCATTGTCCTCAAGGAATTTAGTATCTAGTGTAACCCCTGGATAAGAGCTGAATGTGGAAGGAGGTACCGTAATGAGACTAAGTTGATTAACATCTCATGCTCCCCAAATGATGATGTTGAGTGAGGCAAAGAAACACTTGTGAAATGCAAGGCTGGTTGCAAGGTTAAGGGAAAGCCCCTGGAAACAAGATAGGAAAGAAGGCTCTGAGTACAGGGCTCCTCCTCACTCTTAACACTGACTTCAGCTGTGAAGGACCCCAGCTTTAGGTATGGGGTAGAGTTTTGTATTGTAGCAGCATGTCTGGGGCAGGAGGATGGACTATAGCAATGAGGAATTTGAATAGCATAAGCTTGTCTATGGCCTGCCTGCCTCCAGGAAACTACAGAAAGCAGGTGAATGCTGGCAGGGAGGGGAGATACTGAGTGCAAACAACTTCTGGATAATGTTAACAGAAAGAGGTGTCAAAATCAAGATAGTAAGAGCACTGTTGATTGGGGTGCAAAACCAGACATCCCCAAAGAGAAAGAATAAAATTGAAGCCTTGCAAGCAGTTCGCAGGAGGGACTACCCAGGAAGAGATGGGTAGCACTTAGGAGAGTTCATGCGCCTTCGCCACACATGGGAGTAGCACCTGGTGCTAAGGCCCAAGGTGCCATATGTTTGCATACATGCATGCATGCATGTGCGCGCGCGCACACTCACACACACACAGACAGACACACACACACACACACACACACACACCACACCACAGCACACAGCTCAGCAGGGACTCTGATAAAAACCTGTTAGATCTACTTGTCCTTGGTCCTTGACTAGACCAACAGAGCCCATGGTATTAAGGGGCAGAACAGGAGGATATCACCCTTCCTAGCATTCAGGTCCCTGTTACCTGACTCCAGATATTCCAGCTGTTTCTGCCCATTTAGCTCTGCTTCACAGGCTATTGTCCCACCACTTCCTGCCTCTCCTGCTTTTATAGGAAAATGAGAGGGGTAGGCTTTGGGTACAGATAAGTGGTGATGCTCCTACCTGGCAAGCAGAAGGCCCTGGAATCCACCCACTAGAATCTATCCACATCTCTCTGACCTGATGATTGGTAACAAACCACAAACCACTCATAATTTCTAGCTGCGACTAGCCTCCTTGCAGTGCTTTTAGTCACCATGGGTTTTTGGACCCTAGGGCCTTTGCACTTGCTTGGCTGGATATCCTGTCTCACTCCCTGCTATGATTTGGATGTGGCTTTCCCTCTAAAGGGTTTGTATGTTGAAGGCTTGTTTCTAAGCATGGTGATTGGGGCATGGAGAGGACCCTCAAATGTGCAACCTACTAAAAAGGGATGAACATCTTGGGCCTGTCACTCTTGGAAGAATTTAGGAAAGTGCTTATGGAATCTTAGTGACTTTTCATAGGCATTATAATAGAGCAACCCTGCCCCTCTACACTCTGGCTTTGTCTTGCCATTGTGGTGCCTTAATGCCTGATGCCACACTCGTCTGTACCAGGTACAAGCTCTTGATAGTGCCATGCCCTCAAAATCCCAGAACTGTGAATTATTTAATTCAAATTTAATTTAAAAGGCTCTTCAGAAAGTTCCAGATAGCCTTGCTTGTACAGCTGGGTGGATCCCGGCCGCTGTCTGAAAGTTCAGCTGAAGTACAGTTATCATTCTCTCTTGTGGCCCCCTCCATCAGTGCCTGAATTTCCTACAGTACAGAAGCTGGGTTCTAGGAAGCAGTGTTATGGTGAGACACGGCCCAAAGTAAGAGTCAGACAGCCTTCACCTGTATACTATGTTGGTATGGGCTTATTTGGCTGATTTTGGCCAAGCTCTGAGTCCACACCAGAACTTGAGCACCAAGGAGAATAGACCATTCTGTCAGTCAAGGTCATAGCCACCTCAGAAAGTGCCTGTACCAAGTATAGGCTTGGTATCCCAAGTCTCAAATACATCAATTTGTCTAAGAATTATGCTGCAAGCCGCAGGAAGCTGTAATGGAATCCAGCTACTATCACAAAAGCTACTACTTGGAAAGGTCAAGGACTTTTCTGAAGGTCAAGCCATGGCTTAAGAAGTCTTGGTGATATTTTAGCTTTTGTATATATATTAGCTGGTTCCTACAATGATTTTCTTGTATGCTATGTGTGCTTTCAAGAACCCTTAACAGTGTATTTATCTAAAATACCTACCAAGCATCCAAGGCCAAATGATCTCCTGAACTAAGGTAACAACCCTTATGGAAATGACGCCTGTTTCCTAGGTCAGGTAAATAGCTTGATTTCTTGTTCAATTTAAGCTGAGACCCTCCTTTCTTATACAGCCTTACTAACATTATAGACTCCTAACTTCTTACCTAACCACTACTAGGAATGTAGACCGAGCACATAAATCCTCTTTTCTTGATATACTAACTGATCATTAGCTCTCAGTTGACCCCCTCCTTTACCACCCCCTTTTGAGGTTGTAAAAGAAAACCTGATGGTCACTCCCTGAAGAAAACTGATGACCTTGCTCAGCCAGAGGATTGCTATTGCTTGGTTTTATAAATGAATACCTGAGAGATAAGGGAGCTGAGAGGTATAAGGAGACTTAGAGGAGGGTTTGAAAGAGAGAACTTGAGGACGAGACAGAGAAGAGAAAAGAGAATGGAAGAACTGGATGGGTATGAACTGGAGAGGAACAAACTAGATGGGGAAGAACTAGATTGAAGGGCTAGAAAAGAGTACTGGAGGAACAAGATAGAAGATGAGGAAGAGCCAGATGAGGAAGAACAAGATGAGAGAGAAGATGGAAGAGGAGCTGAGATGGGAAGGAACTAGATGGATGAGAGCCTAGATGAGGCAGAACTAATATGAGAGAATTAAGATAGAACTTAGAAGGGACTGCAGATAAATGTAGAGAGAAATCAGGCAAGAAAGGAGCTAGGCATAAGAGCAGAATAGAAGCTTGTAGAGAGAGAACTGACACAGAATAAGAAAGTGTATGGACTAAGGAGTTTCATGTACATAGATTCATTTTCTATCATCAAAGATTAGATTATCAGCTGGTTGTAGATTCTTCCTGGACCCTGGGAGGGGACTATTGGTGAAATTATTAAGGCCACTCCACGTAGTTAAAAGGGAGGTTTATTTTGTGGGGTAACTTACAAGTGAAGGGATGGGTAACAGGGTCTGGGAAAGATGTGTCGCAGTCCGGCGGTGTTCTCTGGAGAACTCTGCTCAGTCTATCTCCAGCATCCAGGGTCCAGGAACGAAGAGAGACAATGCATCCGGATCTTGGGTCTTTAGGGTCCTCTCTTGGTCCCGCCTTGTAGGCGTGACAGTTACCGAAGCCTCAATGGGGGTTGGAACTTCCAGATCAAAGCTGGAATGGCTACCCACTACAGGGGACTATCAAGGGGCTGAACCCCCCACAGTCTCTGTAAGAATCTATTTCAGCAAGCTGCACAAAATGACTCATAAATGGAAATGACAATTTCTTAATTTTTTGTAGAAAATATACTATATCAGAGCTCAGTACAATGTATGTGCACAGAACATCATCAAAGCTGGAACAGACACAGGAAACCAAATGCAGGCTGCTCCATCAGCAAATGGAAAACAGGGAGACTCCTCAGAACATTTACACCAAGCTAATAAGACCTGGTGTCATCATTCTCCGTATCAGAGAACACCTCCCTCTCAGTCACTGGGATAGCCCATTACAGACAATTTAATGAACCTAGCAAAATACTAGACAGCTAAGACTAGATGGCATCTGGTCTCTTCATGTGTGTAATGTCCATGTGGGTATGTACACATCAAGGATGTTCCTTAATTGTTGTCTACCTTTATTTTATCATTTTATTTTTGAGATAGACTCTCCCAAAACATGAAGCTCACCAATTCATCTACACTGGCTGGCCAATGAGCTGCAGTGACCTGCTTTTCTCTGCCTCCCAGCCCTGAGATTACAGATGCACACTGCCATACTTTGCTGAAGTGCTGAGGACCTGAACTTTACTGTTGTGTTCCTAGCTCTCTAAATCTCTTCCTAAAGATCCTGCATATGAACTGGGTTGGGTGTTGCAAATCTGCAATCCCAGCTCTTAAGAGACTGAGCCAGGTAGACTGCTGAGAGTTCAAAGCCACCCCACTGTGGGGGAGGGAGGCTTCACAAAGGCCTGTGCAATTATTCTTTCAGAATTAAATACCACCAAGTTACCAAGGACATATTTTCCACTAGTTTAAGTTTGTGGTTTCTGGATGAAATTCAAGGATACCGATTTTAGCAGCAAAATATTTACATAATACATGTTAATTACCTAAATAACTAATCACATGCTCCTCTTGATGCCTCCTGGAATAAGAGTGATGCTCTTTCGAATGTCTCTAATTCTTAGAAGGAGTGTACCTTAAGTGGGGGAAAATGCAAACCAATGTCTAATACCATGTCATAATATTAAGAAAATGTGGGAAGATGAAAACTCAGTAGGAAGCCATGACTAGGGAAGGAGAAAGAATGGCTAACACATAGGAAGGGAAGGTTACAAGGACTTGGCTGGGGGCAATATTGGATATACACAAAAGAAATAAAGATGGTTCCAAAGCTGTTCTTCAGAGTGCTGAAAAAAATCATCTAAAATGAAATGGAAGGAATGAGTGATTGGAAGGACATGCTCAGTTTCAGAATATTTATCCAATGGGAGTAGTTAAGCTCTTACTGTGTGAAAGGCACTGTACTGAGCTTGAGGAGCAAGATGCAGATAAAGGGGCTGGAGAGATGGCTCAGAGGTTAAGAGCACTGACTGCTCTTCCAGAGGACCTGAGTTCGATTCCCAGCAACCACATGGTGACTCACCACCACCTGCAATGAGATCTGGTGCCCTCTTCTGGCCTGCAAGGACACATGCAGACAGAACACTGTATGCATAATTAATAAATAAAATCTTAAAAAAAAAAAAAAGATGCAGATAAAACCTCAAGGATGTTTTACTCAGTTCAAAAGAGAAAGCTACAGTCTTGGAAACAACAACATGTAAATACTATTTGAGGAGAAACATAAGACATTGGATACAGAATGACTAGAACCAACAGGGAGGCTGATCAACACATTACCTTGATGGGGGTGAGTATCAGAAAAGCCCCTGTGACCTGAACAATAAGAATAGGCTAGCTTAAGGCTGGAGAGAGGGCTCAGTGAGTAAAGGCTCTTGCTGCCAAGCATGAATACCTGAGTTCAAGCTCCAGATCCCCCAAGGTAGAGAGAACTGACTCCTGCAAGTTGTCCTATGACCTCCACACATGCACTGTGGCATGTAAGTGCCCCCCACATGTGAACACATGTGCAAATAAATACATTAAAATTTACAAAGAAAGCTATTAAAGAACCAATTTAGTGTGTTTGAAAGCTGACAATGAGATACACAAAGGCAGGGGTCCATTTGGAGATTACAGGAGATCAGAATATTCTGGGTGCTTTAAGCCAGGGTGACAAGTTTGTGCTTTATTCTCATAGTGATAGCATTCCATTGGGAAATGTTATACAGGAATGTGTTAGAGTCTGATGAAAAAAAACACAATAACTTCTCCATGGGATCTGTACCATAAACAAGCAGGGTGGCAGTGAGAGAAAATCAGGGGGCTCTCTTGGGACTCCAGGCAAGGAGATGTTGTGGGTGTGGATTGGGTGTCAGAAGCAATGGCAATGAGAACTGTCCATTTCATGAGCATACTTCAGCAAAAGAGACCACAGCACCAATGTATGGATTCAAGTAGTAATGTGAAGAAGACTGGAACCCGACATCTGCAGAGAGAAAGCTAAGAGACACCAAGGGAGGTACAGACATACAGAGAGAATCTGACAGAAACAAGAGCTAGCCTTTCAAGATGGGAGTGATCCTTAGTCCCCAGAAACCTACGGTCAGAAAGGTGAAGATGGAATTGTGTTGGTTAGTTTGAATGAGAAATGTCCTCCATAGGCTCAGGGATTGAACACTTGGTCCCCAGCTGGTGGCCCTGTTTGTAAAAGTGGTATGGTCTTGGAGGAAAACCATCACTGGGATGTGCTTGGAGACTTGATATCCAGTTCCACTTCCAGTTAACTCTCCCTTTCCCTGTTTGTGACTGAATGTGATCTCTAGGCTTCCTGTTCTAGCAGCCTGCTGCCATGGCTCCTGTACCATCACCGACTTTCCTTCTGGAACTTCAATGAATATCACCAAGAGAAAGAAGCCAGATTCTGTCATTCAGACTACATGATATTCTTGAAAAGATGAACTACGGAGACAGGAAAAAGATCAGTGGTTGTCAGTGTTGGGAGGTGGGAGCACTGAATGAGTTCACAGAAGGCATTTTAGGCACAGTGAAATGATTCTATACGAGAGTCCCATGGTACACAACATGCACATGACGTATGCGCCACCATGAGCGTGAGTCCTAATGTGACATGGACCCTGGGTGGTGAGGATGCGTCAGTCATAATACACGTGCTACTCTGTCAAGGAGTGTCTTACGCTGGGGAGGCAGCTTTCCTCTCATTCCTCATCCAGTGTGCTAGCAAATATTGTATCAGAAACTAATCACTGGCCCCATCCTCACAGTTCAGCCCTCTCATCAGGTCATTGCTGTAGCTTTTGGAAACTACTTTAGTCTCCATTGAGTCTCTAGGGTTTATTCTTAATATAGAGGTTAATAATTCTATTAAAACATAAGTCAAGTCTTACTCACAATCCTCCAAAGGCTCTTCATCTCATTCAGGGTAAAAGAACACTGTTGGTTGGGTGGTCAAAATGACCCCACTCTGTGTCACTCACTGTCTGCCTCATGTTTGTCTCAGTCCACATTCTAACTCTGCTTGATGGTCCAACAAGTAGTTTACTGAGCATAGCCTTGAGCTTCTGGCTCTTTCTGGGTGGAACATTCTAGATACCTATATAGAGGAATTATGCCATCATTTGTCCTCCAGATCTTTACAACGATGCCTTATTGGTAAATACTTCTCAGTCTTGTCCAAATAAAGTAAGGGTGATGATTCATCTTGACTGACAACTTGAAATGAGAAACACCAGAGAGATTATCATTACACACTTCTGTGGATATCTACAAAGGGGTTCCCAAGAGACAGTTAGGCGGGGGGAAGGAGCTGCATGGAATGTGAGTGGCACCATCCAATAGGCTGTGGGCCTAGTGTAATAGCAAGAGAAGGTGGAGGCGGCCTGAAAGCACAGTCATGTTCACTCTTAGCTTCCTGGCTGCCATGATATGAGCAGCCTCAGCCCCACATTCCTGCTGCCATGACACTATGCCTCACTCAGGCCTGAAGCAATGGGCCCAGCCATACAGGGCCTGAAACTTCTGTAACTTGAGTCAGAGTAAACTCTTCCCCTTCTGAAGCTGCATCTCTCAGGAATTTGTCATATCAATTCAATAAAAGCTTGACTAACATAAAAAGTAAAAAAAAAAAAAAAAAAAAGACCTACTACTACCAACTGTCAGGCTAACATTTGCAATGTCCTTCACTGTGTGCCATTTTCTCCATAGTACTTTATAGCATTTGCTATTTGGTGTCCATGCTGATTTATTTGCTTTATCGACCACCTCAATGTTCCAGAAGGTAAACCTCCTGAGGCAAAGTATCTTACTTGCTGGTGTTATGGGTTCTCAATACCTGTTATCTGCCATAGTTAAGACATTTGAAATTTAGCCAACAAATTACAAATGCACTCCTAGAAAAAAAAAATTCCAAATTTGTGAAGGTGAGCTTGGAAAAGAAACTGGAGCGTGAGACATGGAGACTGCGGGCATTTTTCCTAGTCCGTTTTTTGCCATAAACCTTGAGAAGGAATGGCACATTCCACCATTTTACAGATTGCGGAAGTTCCTGCCTCCTCTGATTACTGTGCACTGCGTGACCAACCTGATGTGTGCGCTGCATCTTTGATTTCCATTTGACTTTTAAAGCTCACTTGCTTAATGCAATCTTTATGAATCAAATTAAGTTGTTAGCATGCATGGAGCTGATTACAAAGCCTGAATCGCACGAGTGCTTTGTCTTCCAGTGGGCTATTTTGGGCGCCTTTGCTTGTTCTTTAAGACATGGCATCTGAAAGGAGAAACACAGACTCTGTGCTCTCAAGGACTTGATGGCAGAACTATAACCGAGTCTATCAGAGCTCAATAAACTCTTCTAACTACTATCACCGGTTTACAGCCAAGGCAAATTGCAAACGGGCCAAGCATGCTTTTGGTAAGACATCAGTTTGCTACTACTAAGACACGAGTAGTAAAATGAGAGTCCATTTGTCTTTTTTCTCAGTGCTTTAATGCAAATATGAAATGGCTTAAGCTTCATTTACTGAGCAAACAGATTAACCACCTAAAAGCTTTTGCAGTGTCTCTAAACAAGAAAAAAAAAATGCATGCACTATTGCAGCAAAGCACCTCTGATATGCTTTCATTTTTATCTTTAACCACTAGACATATTTTCAAAAAAATCATGGAATATCCCACTAGGTGGTGTCAGCAGAATTCCAGACTTTTACGATACATTTCAAATGGCAGCCATCTCTTTTCTGCAATTTCATTATTACTGTCACGGTCTTCCTTCAAACTTCAGTGTTTATCCAGACAACAGAAAGAACTTCTCCCCCCTCAGCCCAGCCCCCCCCCCCCCCCCCCCCACACACACACACACACAGTGCTCAGAGCTTTCAACATAAAAGAACAATGGAAGTTTGGCTTCTGTGTTGTGCTCATAGCAACAGACAGGGCGAAGGCTGAAACTGTCTGTTACTGCTATTAAAAACTTCACAAAGTTGAATCTCATTGTAGTTTCATGGCTTGTTTCTATGGGAGCTGGAAAACACTAACACAGACATCTCCCCGCCCCCCCCACACACACTGTAGCTAACCAGCCATGTGGAGGAAGTTACTCCTGCCGACATTAGCATCTACAGGACCATCTTTGTTCTCCTATTACCTAATCACTACTAAAACTAATTAGCACTCTATCTGCCCATCCTGTCCACATCCTAAAGCTCAATAATTAGTGTAGTATGGTACAGTTCCAGAAACAGAGGCATCAATAGGGCAGAATGGGTTCTAGAAATGGGACCACACATAGTTTATGTATGTGTATCCAGTTGTATTTCATTCATATGGATTTCATGTCAAAGGTGGAAGCATAGTTTGTTTTTCCATTGTATCCGTAGGAGAAAAATATACCGTTAGATCCCTGCCTAACACCCTGTACCAAAATACATGCCAAATGGACAGACACTGTAAGGGTAGTGCTAAAAGTTCTAAGTTACTTTGTATATGGCTTCAGGAGGGAAAAAATGAATTTCTAAGTATTGCATAATTAGGTAAGTGATGGAACCATTGCATAAAATCTTTCATATTTGCCATACAGCAAAAACCATAACATTTAAAAGGAAATGACAAACTAGGAAAAAATAAGTAACAGTAGCTAACAAAGATTTCCCATCGGCCAGGCGGTGGTGGCACACACCTTTAATCCCAGCACTCGGGAGGCAGAGGCAGGCAGATCTTTGTGAGTTAGAGAACTACACAGAGAAACCCTGTCTTGGAAAAAAAAAAACATTTCCCATTAATACTTAGGCAGGAAAATGGACTAATGCATAACATGGTGTTTATTATTGAAAGACCCACTCTAAGTCTTGACTTTCCTCTTGAAGAAATGGGGACAGGATAGTCCATGTAAAGAGGTATCAGCCCCTCACTTGAAGCTCTTAGTAAGAGTGATTGTATTGACCTATTGACCAGGGCTGGGGAAGTGATGACTCCATGGGTAAGGAAGCATAAAGACCTGAGTTCAGGTTCTCACCCAGGTATAGCTGTGTGAACCTGTAACTGCAGCATTGAGAGACAGACAGTCAGATCCTGAGAACTTTCCAGCCCAACCAAAAGGTTGTCTGGTTCACTAAGAGACCCTGCCTCACGGCAATAAGGTACAGAGTGACAGAGAAAGACAGCTGTTGTGCTCTAGACTCCTTGTGTGTGTGCATGGGCATGCACGTATGTATGGACCACATATACATATGCCACACACACACACAAACAAAAATAAGGGAGTAAAGAAGGATTGAATGTATTGCTATGCAGGTGTATGTGAAGACACAGATTAACCACCTAATGACAAGCCAACTCTCAGCTTTCTCAGGACTCTCCAGTATGGAACTAAAGCTCAGTATCCCAGAAAATGCCCTGACCTGGGCAAGCTGGGACATTTGGTCAATTTAATATGCGCACACCTATGTAACAGATTTGAGGGCTGTATATCAACTCCTTAGCAGTAATGAATTCTGGTAAAGAAGGTTCTAGATTCCCTTATTGTCTTTCTTTACTCTTAGTTGTATATTCTAAGTATTCCATCAATAGACGTGGTTCTTTTACAAGAACACATTTATTTATTCCACTTTGAATTTCTTAAATGCACTTAGGCCTAGGATATTACTCTATGTATAAGATTTTCCAAAATATAGGTTGAGTCAAATATTAGAAATTCACATAATATATGTTACATGGTGGTAGAAGTTGCCAAAATTTTAAAAATGCTGCCTGGGCCTATTTTTTATGATTTGATAATCTGTCTGAGAAACACAAGCGTTTTAATAAAAGGTACATCATATAGTTATATTGACATGAAAATTTTTCAGTACTTTTAAGAAAACTGAAGCCTCCCAGTGTATCTGGTTCACTTAATACTCACATTCACAATGTCATGGTATCAAGCTGTGACTTAGGCATTCAGACCTTGGTTGTCAAGACTGTGTGTTGAAGTTGGCAACAAAATATTAACTCTTGTAAGTTTATTAAATTAAGACTCTCTTTTTACATTTGTTAAGGAAACATTCAATTTCCTTAACCTCTATTCAACTATTCACAGATCACATTTTGTTCTAATGAATCTTTTTTTAAGTTTTAATTTTTGACAGTTTCATACTTGTATATAATGAATTTTGGTCATGTTCACTCTCCATCAAATTTTAATTTTAATTTACTTACTATCTGAAGTGGTCCTAATTTAAACATATATATAGAAAGAGTGGGGGGGGGAGGTGTATGGGTGTACGTGTGTGTGTCTAAAAGCTTTGGTGAGAACAAAATGAATTATGGCTCTTTCAATACCCACGTCTCCTGGGAGTGGCCAGCTGCATGGATCACAGATGTGACAGAAGAGGACAAATGGCTTCAGGCAGCCTCGCCTTTCCATCCATCCACACAAAGGTCCATCAGTACCAGCTGGATCCTCCTGCCTCGGTATTCTGTGCTGGCAAGCTCTTAGTGGCTTCACTAAGGTCTTTCCAGTTATTGTATTTTTGAATGCTTCCACATGAGACTGAGTTGTACGGAGAAAACAATACTTTTTTCAAATACCAAAGACTATGGCAGTGTCTCAAATCCTGCTTCTTAGATTCCCTCCCCACCCCAACCCTCTCTCCTCACTCTCTGTCTCTGTCTGTCTGCTTGTTTGCCTATCTGTCTGTCTGCCTCTCTCTCTCTCTCTCTCTCTCTCTCTCTCTCTCTCTCTCTCTCTCTCTCTCTCTCTCTCTCTCACACACACACACACACACACACACACACACACCCCAGAGCAGCTGGCCAGAGCCTCATGAGAACTCAGATGTTCAGTGCTGCCCAGAAATCCAGACCCTCTGATTTAAAGAGCTCACCGACATTAGAAGAACAAACAGTCATGCAGCCAGAATTTTCAAGGCATCTGAATGTAGGATCCTGTTCTGCCCCTTACACATTATCACATCAACCCTAGAGAATCGCCTGCATTTATCACTGTTAGGGTTTCGTTAGGGAGCCGGAATCACACATCAGGGATTGCTTTACTGCTATATAAACTCCTCTTGCCTTTGCCAGAGACAAAGGGTCTCTTCAGTAATTGCAGCTAATCAAAAGCAAATTGAGCTTTGGGCTTAGCTGCTTTCAAAAACAAAACAAAGGCCAGCCACACTCCAGGGAATATAGTAGTACATCTCTCAGGTTGCCTTCCCTACTGATCCCCTCATTCAATGTCCCTGTCCCTTCCCCCACATCTGCATACTGAAAGAGAATGCCACAGGTAGGAACATGTTTTAAAGAATTCGAGATATGCTTACTTTTCATCTCCTGGAAGACTGATGAAGTGTTTATGGAATATCACCACACAGAAGATGCAGCCTTGTAGCGTCAGTACAGTGCCAGGAAGGACACCATGTACATCCTTGAAGCTACTCAGAGGCAAAACAAAGTTCTACCAAGTGGTGGTGGTGGCTGGTGGTGGGTGGCGTCAGTCTGAAAGGAAATCACCAGATGCAGGGAACCAGTAAGTCTGTTAGACCTGCACCACAGTGAAGTGCTGGGGCTTATGCTAGCTCAGAAACCCAAGACGAGGTCACTCATAGGCCAATGAATGTGGGCAGTCCACCTGCTGTTAAAAAGACTATTATCAACACAGCTCATTAATTTGGAGCCAGCTTCTAAATGCTTAGCTCTGCCTGAGTGTGGAAAGTGGCACAGATATTCTTTGGGGCTTCCAGTTACCCCGTCTCTCTTCCCTCCTTCCTGCCAGTCCATTATGCAAGCCTAGGCTTTACTTCCCGCCACATTTTATTTTTATTTTTTTCATTTTTCTTTATTAAGAAATTTTCTACTCACTCCACATACTATCCACAACTCCCTGCCTCCTCCCTCCTTCCACTCCCCAGCCCTCTTTCCCAAGCCACCCCACAAACCCACATCCCCAAATTGAGGTCTCCCATGGGGAGTCAGCGGAGCCTGGCACACTGAGCCTAGGCAGGTCCAAGCCCCTTCCCACTGCACCAAGACTGTGCAAGGTGTCACACCACAGGCACCGGATTCCAGAAGCCTGCCCATGCACCAGGGACAGATCCCGATCCCCCTGCCTGGGTTCCCCCCAAACAGTTCGAGCCAAACAACCGTCTTCTATATCCAGAGGGTCTAGTCCAGTCCCATGGGGGCTCCACAGCCACCAGTCCACAGATCATGGGCTTCCACTAGTGTGGCCGGTCATCTCTGCACTACACCCCCACCTGTTGCAGTTCCCGCCACGTTTTATGGCTGTCAGACCTAACTGCCTCCAGTCACAAGCTCTTTCTTACCCTCCCGCCTCAGCCGCCTCCTAGTCACTTGACTCAGATGTAATTCACATCCCTCACCTGGCCCCCAAAAGTTGTCACGGGCTCGACAGTAATGCTGTGGGATGTTCTGTATGGCAAATGTGTTGCTGATTAGTCAATAAATAAAACACTGATTGGCCAGTGGCTAGGCAGGAAGTGTAGGTGGGACAAGGAGGAGAATAAAGCTGGGAAGTAGAAGGCTGAGTCAGAGAGACACTGCCAGCCGCCATGATGACAAACAGCATGTGAAGATGCCGGTCAGCCATGAGCCACGTGGCAAGGTATAGATTTATAAAAGTGGATTAATTTAAGCTGTAAGAACAGTTAGCAAGAAGCCTGCCACGGCCATACAGTTTGTAAGCAATATAAGTCTCTGTGTTTACTTGGTTGGGTCTGAGTGGTTGTGGGACTGGCGGGTGGCAGAGATTTATCCTGACTGTGGGCCAGGCAGGAAAACTCTATCTACACAGTAAAATGTTGTACTTTATTGTTTCCATCAAATCTGGGGTTTTTGTTTATTGGAGATAGGGTTTCACACCTCCTCAGGTAGTTTGGAAAGTACTATGTTAAGGATAATGAAATTTTCCCAAGCTCCTGCCTTGAGAAAATTCCTCCCAGAGTCCTGGGAAAGACTCTACTACAGTGTGGGTTATCTGAGAGAAAGGAATCTATATACACTACGCTCTTTTGTTCATTAACTTTATTCCTCTATGACAAAATTCTGTCTATACTGATAGAAATTCCCAACATGCCCCCACGGTTGGGTATGGTGGTGCATGCCCGGCGGGACACTTAGTCATTTCCCGGTCAAACATCCTGTGTGACCCATGACCCAGTGGCTGCGTGGTTATGCAAAGCATGCAGCACAACCATGTGATCTATACGCAGCATGCATGGAATAGTCACATGGGCCTGTGTGTGCAGGTGCAGTTTGGCCTTTATAAGATGGCACCATGTTCCCCCAGCCCCCTTCACACACGTGTCCTTTCAGCAGGTCTGATCACATCTATCCTCTCCTCATCTTAATAAAACTCTTGTTAGTGGTTTCTGCCATGTTTCGTGACTTTTCCTTGTAGGTTAAGAGCGCTGCTAAAAACCAACATATACAGCTTTAGCTCTGTCCTCATATTCAGCTTCTCTCTGTGCTCTACCAACTGCGCTACATCCCCAGCCCCCATGACAAGGATCTGTATTTTGCATTCTTTTTCTAGCATCAAACAACCTCCATTTCTAGCTACAAGAGCAGTGTCATCCTCCTCCTGCTTGTCCCACCCCCCAGTAGCCATGTCTCCCTCAGGTCTGTCCACTCACCTTAAAGATGGTGATATTGCCTGTTTTCATTCTGTGCCACATGGAGGGTCATGGCTGTATGAGAGGAGAGCCACTTTCAACTCAGACTACAAGCAGAAAGTGATTGCTTCCATCACAGCTGTTTTAAAAAAAAACCAACTGCTCAGTATTAGCCAGTTGGCCTCAGAGATCCTCACTGGCCACAGGAAGTAAAACCTGCAAAGAACACTGAAACCCAGTTGAGATGAACACCGCCTTACAGCAGCTAACTGCACTGCACAAAACATATGTGAGAAAAAGAAAATCTTTCCTAGACATCTCCTGATAAAGACTCTCAAAGAATGGGCTGGGGGCAATTACATAAGAGAAGACTCGAGTGGATTTCTGGGCTGAGTTATTCAGACTTTTAAAGGAAGAAAAGCCATTCAAAGGGATGACACAGCATAGCTGAGGCAGAGCAAAGCCCAGAGCCTGGAAAAAGAGGATTCTAGACAAACGTTCTGGTCTGCTCTGCTTAAAAATATCAGAGTTCATGGATGAGGAAAACTGAAGATTGCTATCCCAGCCCACTGTTTACTCTGCAAATCACCTAAACTCTACAGTAATGACCCAAGGTGACTGTCACAACCACTGTGGCTCTGCACAGCTCTGAGAGAGAAATCCCAGGAAATATTATCGTAAACATACTTTAGAATGGGAGTACATTCTTAATCAATTCTGTGTTAAGTCACCAGGAGGGCTGGGAGACCTCTAGAGACCTGCAAGTACTCAACCAGTAGGTTTTATTGAAAACCGTGATGATATCTCTGAGCCCATCACATCTATGTCTATCTTTGTGCACAGAGAAAGCACTAAAAATACAGTTTCATATTTCTTACTATGTATATTTGTTTGATGTTTATTTCTTTCCTTATCTCAAGTAAAACACCATATCAGATATTCTGAGAAAGCAAAGTATATATACCACAATATTAACCTCCAAGAGCTAATACTCTAGTAAGGTAAAAATGTCATAAATTAATGATATGGCAATTAAGAAATAGCTCAGAGCAAGCACTAATACCTTGCAGGTGCCAAAAGGAGAAATCCAAGTGACACTAAATATTCTTCTGTAGTTTTTCTTTTCATGCATGCAGAAGAAGAAGAAGAAGGAGAAGGAGAAGGGAAGAGAAGAAGAAGAAGGAGAAGAAGGAGGAGGAGGAGGAGGAGGAGGAGGAGGAGGAGGAGAAGAAGAAGAAGAAGAAGAAGAAGAAGAAGAAGAAGAAGAAGAAGAAGAAGAAGAAGAAGAAGTAGAAGCAAGTTTTGAATCAGAATTTTTTTTTTTTTTGCTGACTATTTGGGACCTAACCCTTTCACCTGCATGACTGATGGGGAGCTGGGTGTCGGGCCTGAGTTAAGATGCTCTACAATGAAGTGGGGAAGATGTTGGGGGACATTACTTCATCACTAGAGATCCACAATCATCACCTCTAACAGAAATTTAAATCAGATTCAGGTAGATTGACTAGTCAGGAATCCATTCAATACTCATAGCTAGAACGAGAGAGGGAAAAAGAAATGGACAGAAGATAGAGATTTTGAAAAGAGGTCTGTGGTGGTATTGTGTTCCCCAAAATATTGTGCACTCTAATAAACTTATCTGGGGTCAGAGAACAGAACAGCCACAATATTAAACATCGAGGTTAGGCAGTGGTAGCACACGCCTTTAATCCTAGCATTCCAGAGGCAGAGATCCAACTGGATTTCTGTGAGTTCAAGGCCACACTGGAAATAGCCAAGCATGGTGACTCACACCTTTAATCCCAGGAAGTAATGGCAGGAAGCAGAAAGGTATTTAAGGCGTGAGGACGAGGAACTGGAGCTGGTTAAGCGTTTAGGCTTTTGAGCAACACAGTTCAGCTGAGAGGCATCCAGTCTGAAGAAACAGGATTGCCTGAGGAATTGGCAAGGTGAGGAAGCTGTGGCTTGTTCTGCTTCTCTGATCTTCCAGTATTCACCCAATACCAGGCCCTGGGTTTGTTTTTATTAATAAGTATCTTTAAGATTCATGCTACAGAGGTCACCTGTCAAAAGCAAGGAACCTGAACAAATGAAAGGCTTAACAGGGGTCAGACAGAAAGAACCCTGGAACATTCTTCCAGCCAAAATAATTGCAGCAGCTTTTATTGGAAAGGATTTCACTCTTGGATTCAGCTGGATGAGTTAGGAAAGGGGCTCCCTTAACTCAGACACCATCTCCTACCAGGTCAGACTGTTTCCCGCCAGGAATGGAAGGCTGGCAATTCCTAGGCCTATTAAGGCCAGACTCTAATATTCCCTAGAACATTTTCTAACCCACATACTTCCTAGTGGCTAATGTTGATGCTATGGGGTTCTCAGAAACTTTTCCAAAACATATTCAGGGACAGAGAAGGTGGAGGAGTCTTGAGTCTTAGGAGGAGCGTTAGTAAGATATTGGGCTGTGAAGACTTGGAAGGTAGCACCTCTTGTAACCTTACAAAGTCTGAAGTTGTAGCCTTCTGGCAGCTGGCATGAGTGAACAGCACATTGTGTCTGGAGGCAAGCCCAGACTTACAATTGCATCCCATCCCAGACCAAGTCCTCACCCTACTAGGGCCCAGCACTAGTCCTGAACTCCTTATATGTATATGGTGACAATTTCCTTAATCCCCGCCAGCTGTTATGGTAACAGTGGTGCCAGGGATGGCAGGGAACCAGCAGAAATGGAACACTGATTAATACCAAAGGGAGTGTTCTGGCCAGGAAATGATGGTGAGTCACCACAACTGAATTCTGTTGAATACATAGAGCATTTGCCCTGTTTTTCAGAAAGAGGTGTCACTCTGGAGTTATCATCTGAGCATGAATGGATGCAACCCACATGGCTAATAGTCTGTATTCAGCAGGCAAGGAACATATGGAAAGAGACTTGGAAAGTCAACAGCAGCCTATTTGTTCTGACAGTAGTCATCTGTGGAGTCAGAAATACAGACCACTGTTGCCTCTGGATCTACTGAACTGGAATACTCAGGGGTCGAATGTTGCTTCAAAAACATTTTTAAAATGTTAAAAGTGATTCAGAAGCACAGCCAAAGATGTGAACCTCTGCTTTAGTATACTGTTTTTCCAAAACTGAGATTCAAAATGAAGGTTGAATTCTAATATTACAGAGTTAGTTCCAGAGTTGAAGAGTTGGGCAGTGAGTGGGGATATTCTAGATCTAGGGCATCTGGAAGTAAGGTATGTTTAATATTTAGGATATTTGTGGGAGCAGAAGCCCTTCTTGAAAGACAGGGAGGCAGTCACTGACACAGGAATTGGTGGGAAATGAATGTATTTCCCTTCCCCATGATGCAAATATTCAAAGGCCTCAAATTATGTTTGAAGTTCTGCACTTCAGGAAGCACAAGAGAGGGCTGAGAAGATAGCTTGGTGGGTAAGAGCCCTTGTTCTACACACAAGGACTTAAGTTTGAATCTCCAACAGCCATGTAAAAAGCCAGACATGTCTCTGCAGGCCTATAACCCTAGTATTGGAGAATAGAGACCGTTGTATTCTAAGAGTATACTGGGCAGCCAGATTATCCAAAAAACCAAGCTTCTCCTTCAGTGAGAGACCCTGCCTCAAGGTGGTAAAGCAAAAAGCAACAGAAGAAGACATCAGACATCCTGCTGTGGCTTCTGAATGCTTATAAATGAGTATATATATCCACACACTCACACTTATACACTGCACACACATATGCCACACACCTGCCACCCCACCACACACATACACATGTGAAATCAATAGTCATAAGGGAAAAGAAAGGCAAATTTAGTCTGTGACCAAATATTTTCCAAAGAATTGACTATCTTTTTTGCACAAAAATTCACAGTTAAACTGAAATGTTGAAGGTTTTAATGTTGCATATTGATATTTTAAACAAGATGGCTCAGCAGGTAAAAGCACATGCCATACAAGCCTGACTATCTGAATTCAAGTCCCAGAGCCTGAAAGTTGTGCTCAAACCTCCACAAGCAAGGCTTTCCATGTGCACACCCACGTCTTCACATGTATCATCAATACACATACAATAGTACTAATAAATAAAATATAAAATATATAATTGATCAGCGATAACCTGCTTTGGTGAGACTGACCAGGGACACTCTTATTGTGGATTTAATCTGAAATGTCCCCTCCAAGTCCATATTTTGATGCTCAGTAATGCCCTTTTGAAGGTTCTAAGAGCTTTAGGAATGGGTCCTGACTGGGAGAGCAGGTTATTAGGAGGGGGCTTTGGAAGGTTATGCTTCCAACTGAGTTTTGTCTCTGTCCTATTGGCTGCCATTCAAACAAGCAGCTGCCTCATCTCCCACCACCTCCGCCAGACTGCTCTGTCCTGACTTCACCACCATCTTGGAACATGAGCCAAAATATAGCTTTCTTCCCCCAAGTTGTTTCTGTTAGGCACTATGTCATGAGGATGAGAAAAGTCAGTAATGTATCTCTTATCCTAATAACAGACACCCCCCCCATTAATAAGGATTTGGTTTACAATTTTTTTAACCTCATGATGATGTGAAATTAGCATCCCTGTTGAGTAGAGACTGTACTTGGAGGTTTTTAATTTTTATCTTTACCTGGGAAATGTTCTCCTTTGTAGTGCTGGGCAGTGGCAAAGAGATACAGCTCCCACTTGGTTCTATGGTCATTAAAGGATATCATCCATGCACTCAGGGGACAGTAATGCCAGTAGGTTTTGGATACTGATTCCTGCTTCATGTCCCATCATGTCTGCCCAATCTTTATGTATATACATGAGATAGTTATTACCTTGTAGATGAATTTCTAAATGGCCTTATTAAATAAAAAAACATGGAGCTAGATATAGGGATGAAAACCTGAGAGATCAGGGAAATAGGGAAAGCCACCGCTAACCTTACCTCAGCAACTCTGCAGCTTCCAAATGCGAGATACTTCCTGTCTACGCACGTCTATATACCTTGCTGTTCTGCCATCTGATTTGTTCTCTATATCCAGCTACATTACTTCCTCTTCCTGCCCAGCTCTGTTACTTCCTATCTGTCTGTACAGAGCTCCAGACCTCCATGGTTAACTAGTGTTGGAATTTAAGGCGTGTGCCACTACACCTGGCTCTGTTTCCAGTGTGGCCTTGAACTCACAGAGATCCAGACAGATCCCTGCCTGCCAAGTGATAGGATTAAAGGCGTATGCTACCATTGCTTAACTTCTTTGTTTACTTATAATGGCTTGCTTTTTCCTCTGATCTCCAGGCAAGCTTTATTTATTAAAGCACAAATAAAATATCACCACATTACCTCATCTAGAACCATCTTTGTGTTAGACAACCTTGCCCAACTGTACACTAATATAAATGTTTTATACACATTTAAGGTAAGATCAGGTAAACAATGATTTTCATAGGCTAGGTGTATTAAATGTATTTTTAATTTATGATGTAGACAACTTAGTTAGGTTTATTGGGACCAAAACTCACTGTTAGTTGTGGAGCACTGTCATCTTAGCAAGTTAAAAGGACTGCATTAACTGGTTTTGACTCATTGCTCTTCTGATAGGATGTAGTAAATAAAACAATATTTACTTTTTCTTGTTACAAGATGAACCAATGGGGACATGGCTCTATTTTGACAGCAGTGGGAGGAGACAGTGGGCACTATGAAAAAGCATAGCCCTTTAAGAAGTGGGACCACTGCAGGATATATGTAGATAAAGAGATTAGATCTCTTCATCATTTTCCCATAAAGAAATCACTAGAGAGGGATGTCATCTTATCAGCAAGCAAGGCAAGGTGAAGAGGATTGTTAACATCATCCATGACATATTCACATACTCCACTTATATAAATACCCTCCCTATAAACTTTGATAAAAGAATATATGGTAGGTGGGCCATTCTCCAACACCTTTTTCTATGACATTTTCCAGTAAGTAGGACACATTTCATTTTAATGTTCTTGATATAGAATGTTAATTTCATTAAGACAATGGGTTCCAATGTTCTAAATTCCTCTAAGTCAGTTAAACATTCCATAGATATGTTCATTACTTGGTAGCATAATGAATGTTATGGCAGATGCAAGTCCATTGAAAGTTTCTTTGGATCACATTTAATGTTTTGGAGGGACCCAGTAGTCAGTGGGGGCAGTGCCTTGATGTAGACATAATACATGGGCTTGTTATACTATGTATATACTATGTACTAGGTACGACCCTTTGGAGAGTACATAGCCCCTGTCTTCCCATGTCCTCTGCACTCCCTATTACAACTGCTGCCTCATTTCAAGTTGGGTCATTCTATATAAGCTATCCCTCTGTAAGCCAGAGCACCACTGCACTATTTGGGAGTTAAATCTCCCTATGAAGATTGCTTAGTAGCCCAGATGAAATGATCAGTCACAGTGCTGGGTGATCACCCTAGACAGTCTAGCAGACCACCTCAAGCATCAAAGAGCAATTGACAGGCACAGGTAGCATCAGAGGGATTGCTCCTTACCTCACTTTGTAGTAGGGTGTCTGAAAGAACTAGACGTACCTAGCCCAAATCGTACTAGAATGTTGCTATGATTCAGTGTCCCTCAGGAATTCATATGCTGGAAACTTAATCCCCAGGGCATCAGTGTGGGAACTTTAGAGACAACTGGAATGGATTGCTGCAGTTATCATAGGAGCCATTTATCTCAGGAGTGGGTTCCTGATGAAAGGTTGAGTTCAGTCCCTATTCATACACTCTCACATGCATGTCCCCTCACTTTCTATCTTCCACCATTGGACAATGCCGCAAGAAGGCCTTCATCAGACACTTGCCCTTGACCTTAGTCTCCAGAACTACATGAAACCTCTGTTCCTACGGATTATCAGTTCAGCTGCTCTTTCTTAGCCGCACAATATGTTCTAAGACACACATTGATCTGGCTAAGAGGGTATTAGTTCATTCCTTTCAAAAAGTTATAGTGTTAGGAAAAGTAGAAAAACCAGTTTGCAGAAAGTTTTCAGAGTTATGTTTGCATTATGAAAGTAGAGAGACGTATGTCGTATGTTGGTACATTGAAGCAGAAAGTCAGAAGAAGAAAGGAATCTGATAGGTAAGACCTCACTCTGGGGCTGGGTAGATGGCTCAGTGGGTTAGAAGACTTTCAATGTAAGCATGAAGACCTGAGTTCAAATCCCAAGAAACCAGGTAGAAGATGGGCACAGTAGTATGTGCCTGTAACCCTGGTGTGTAAGAGGCAGAGATAAGGAGATACCAAAGAACTTGCTAGCCAATCAGCCTGGCTGAAACTATGAGTTTCAGGTTCAGGGGGAGACCCTGCCTCAAGGGACTAGGCAGAGATTGATAGAGCAGGACACCCAACATCTTCCTCTGGCCTCTGCACACATGTACACAAGCGTGCACACCTGTACATACATGTGCGCACACATGTACACAAGCATGCACACATGTACATACATGTGCATAAACACATACACACACATCTCTTTTTAAAAGCTTCACTCTGGTGCCATATTTACTTAGAAGTATGTTGAAGCTCACTGCACAGGCTTTTGCAGGGGAAAGATTTCTATTTATTTTTTCCCAAAATCAGATGAAATGGCTTCTGGAAAAACCCTTAGTAATAATGTGGATCCCATCCACCTCTATGACTTTCACAGAGGTAGACAGGGAGGGAAGACAGCCTGTCTTGTGAGAGAATTTGGCAAATGACATCATTGTGACTCAATCTGGTGTAGCTCAGGTTACAGTTCTTCGTCTATAGAAAACTGATTCCACACAGCTAATAACGCCTGTGTTAGTTGCAAGCAAGCATCATTGCTGCTACTACTGAGTGGGCCCCTTTAAGGGGATCTACCGTGCCCTGGAGGCTCCGAAGTCAGGAATTTCAAATTTCTTCCACTGAGCAGTCCAACCCAGCCTCTTACAGAACTTGTGAGACTTGGGGCACTTAGATCAGATGTGGGATGAATCTGGTTAAGGGGAAGAGTAATAGACCCCACACGTGTTCATCGCATAACAAGTTCCTGAGGATAAAGACTTTGTTTTCTCCCCTGTTATGTGCTCAGTACTCATCACTTATCCACCTTCATTCAGTAAACAATGACTAATTAAACAAAAGCCAATGCAATCTTTCCCCCAAATACTGATACATCCTCAGAGTGACTGAAAAAAAAATGGGACTTTTGGGTTATAGGAAAATTAGAATATTGTATTAATTTTTGTGTGTTCCACTGAGTACAACTGTGGTTAATTGCAAAGATGTAAAAAAAAGACATCAAAGGGGCTGGGTTATGGAGAAGAAGAAAAGAATTATTAGCTGTAAAAGCAAAGAATATTGGATTAATTTTTGGAGTGAGTTTATTTATAAAATGGTCGCTGTCTTTGTAAGTCTAATTGTCCATCTATCAAATGGGACTGGAGAATAGTATAAATACTTAGCACCCACACAGTGCAGGTAAATGTGACAGTATACTCATTCCAACAGACCCTTTGCTTCTTAGCCAAGTGAGACAAGGTCTGGGAAGGGAGGGGGCCACAGGGCTGTTTGATCTTTCTGGATTTTGACTGTTTGAGGATAAACATTGTGTACCACATCTCTAGCATAAAGGACATTCCTTGACACCAACAGCGCATGCTCAGAGGATGCTTCCAAGTGCCTGTGTTCCCCATTTGTGGGACATAGGCTCACATGTTTGGGCACTTGGTCTCCAGGTGGTCGCACTGTTTCAAAAGGTTATGGAGCCCGTAGGAGGTAGAGCCTCACTGGAGGAAGTGGCTCACCCGATGTGGGGCTTGCAGTTTTATAGCCCAGCCTCAGTTTCCTTTTCATTTTCTTCTTCCGGACTGTGATGCAATGTGACCCGCCTGCCTCCTGCCACTGCTACCATGCCTTCCCTACTTGCTGCCATGTCTTCCCACGGTGATGGACTATGTCCCTGTGGAACTATGAGCCTGACTTCCCTTAAGTTGCTTTTGTAGGGTGTTTCCTCACACCAACACAAAGTAACTCCAACACCATTCTTTCTTGCCGAGTAAATGCTAAGGCATGAAGTTTGGAACCCAGAGGTACATTTAGATTTTGCTTTTATCATCCCAAGAAAAGAACAGAAGAATTTTGGTACTTTCATCTGAGAGATTCCCCAAAGTCACAATTGAGATACTGCTATGAAGTGGGGAATGGAGAAAACTAGGTGGGGGAGGGGTTAAAACTAGGAAGGGGTGTGGAGGACAATACAGAAAGAGAGAGAGAGGAGGGATAAATAACACTGAGATTGTTTGAAAACACCATAGGGAAATATATTATATTATGTTTACTTAAAATATACTTACTATATATGTATTTATAATGTATATTATATACTATATAAACACTATGTATCTTATATGCTATATAAACACTATTATACATGCTATATGTAAACACTATATATATATATATATATATATATATATATTGTTTAATGAAGTTATACCACTTGGAATAATACTTCCCACAAGAGTCATAGATCATGTAATAAAACTCCAGTGCCAAGCATGGGAAACCTCCCTTCAAGTTTCTGATCAAGGGTGTTAAAGAGACCCTCCCAAACAATTGAGGCATTCCCATTTTCCTTGGCTGCCTCCCAGAATTTGAAGGTAAGACCCAATTACTGAAAACACCACAGACTTCAGACATGGGACATAGAGAAATCAGGCTGGAACTGAGCTGGAAGCCTCTTCTCTGACTAGCTGTCGGAGCAGGCAGAGATGCCATGCAATCAACAGTCCCACCCAACTGTAAAGCCTGATAACCACAAGAACGACTGTCCAGACAAGATATCCCCAAGGATGCACTAGTGGCATTTATATCTTAAGAGTAACCACCAGCTGTCTAATAAGACTTAAGGCCCCATCAGGAGGAGGGAATTCATGTCTGGAATGGTAAACCTAGCCAACTACCTGTGGCGGGTGAGGTCATGGACTCTGGAAGAGAACCTACAACTGCCACTTCCCTAAACAAGTGTGATTTCTAACTGCATTCTAAGTACTTATCCTTGTACCCACAAGTAAAGGTAGCTCTCATTCCTTATCAAAAAGAAACTTCTTTTTGTAGCAGACAGAGAGATCACTTCAGAAAGCCACAAGCGGTCAAAATGCATAGACGTACAGACCCACAAAGTCTCAAAAATATGGTCCCCTAAATAAATACTGCACATCACCACCACCACCAGTTGCCATGCCAACATGAGTGGGGGAATCCCACAAGGCCCTAACCCTACATAAAGAACTACAGGCAATTAATGGCGGCTGCAATAGGGAGAATCAGTATCCTCCATGGACAAAGCCTCTGGCGAATTATTTAATCCAAAGTGATCAGCCCTAAACAAACACACATAGGAGCACAACTAAGTGGACTGAGTAGGCTTATTTACATACATACATATATATATGTGAACATATATAACAATGAATAAAGAAGAGAAGCTCAGGAATTTGAGAGTGACTGGAAAAGACAAGGGAGGAGTTGCAGGGCAAAGGGAGGGTGCGAATGTTGTAAATACACTACTAATGGGTGAAATTAAAAAAAATCTCAACCTTTCCTTAAAAAAAAAAACCCTGTCACTCCATAAGTATAATACATATTAATATATTTTAAAATATTGATATGTGACTATAAATATGTACTGTGGAGCAGAGAATTACAGGCTCTTTAAAGTAATGTTTATTACATTTATTTATTGAGAGGGTACCATGGTGCACATGTGGATGGGATGGATGATAGAGGACAACTTGTGGGACAGGTCTGTCTTTCCACCATTTGAGGGAGCTAGGGGTGTCAGCTTGGCAGCAAGTGCCTCCACCCGCTGATGAGCCATTTCCCAGCCCCTGGATCTTGAGCCTTCTGGGGCCATGAAAGCTCTAAGCAGCTAATGAAAGGCATGACCCTTCTCTGAAGAAAAATGTATTTTTCTTTATTTCGTTTTAAATGGTTTGTTGTCCATATACTTAAAATATACAGAAGAAATATAAACTTAATTAAGAGTCACAAAAATTATTTCTTATCACATGTCAATAAGGAGTCAAATTTGCATTGGCTCAACTAAGGAAATGAAATTATAACTGTGATTTGTACATTCAAATGATAGAAAATATGTGACATTTGATACCCATTCTTGTATGTATGTTTTTGTTTTTCAGTGGTGGGGATTTAATACAGGGCCTTGTGCACACTAGGTAAGTGCTCCGCCTCTGGAGTCCACCCCTACCCCCAATATCCTCTCAGTTTTGACTATCCTTTTAGATAACCATGAATACACACAATTCTGTTGGGGTCCTAGGGCTTCCAGCGGCAGGATCTCCCTGTGTTTTGAGTTGAATTAAGGCCCATCATTTCGTTGGCCAATAAAGTGATCATAGGTGAAGCCTGTGTCTTTGATGTTGTCCTTAAAGATGACAAGAACTATCTAGAAAGACATAATCATAAGAAGAGGCTTTAAGCCTTGCTCAGACAAGAGCAACCAGCTTTCTTCCAACTTACCAATGCTCTTCCCCTTTTTTCTAGTTATTCCCATACCCATGTGCTTGTCTACACCTAGCTATCAAAGACCTTTGCCACCCTCTCTCGTGGGACTGCCAAGAAGCACCCCAGTCCTACTGCAGCCAGGCAGAAGGGCAGCAAATGAAGAGAACAGAAGCATGTGTGCACATGACCATTGACTATGCCAACCTGCTCCATCACCGTGACAGTCACATTGGTTCCTATCAGAAAATGTGATCCAAGTACCACATAATCCATACAAACTGGCTTTCAGAGCATAGTATCTCCTGAGTCTGTAATGTTATACACACGGGCAGCACCCAGTCCACCAACACTTTCTAAGACAACAGAACACAGATCCAAACGTCATTTGTTCCTAAGAGGACACTGTATGATAGCATTTCTCAACCTGCCAGTCTCAACCTCATTGGCAAACTTCGATCTCCAAAAATATTTACATTATGACTCATAACAGTAGCAAAATTACAGTTATGAAGTAACAATGAAAATAATTATATGGTTGGGGTCACCACAACATGAGGAACTGTATCAAAGGATCGAAGCATCAGGAAAGTTGAGAACCACTGCTGTATGGCTTAGGTCAACCCACATTTTAACCATCAGATACAGCTGTTGATGTTCGAAGAAACAAAAGTGGACAGCAAAGGCGTCTAGACATTTCCATTTCAACCACTACCAAGCCAACCTTGATTTTCTTATTTTTTTTTCTAATAGTCCTTGGAGCCATCTTGGGTCCACAAAGTTAGCAGGGAAGCCGAAAACGGGCTAGCTCAGATTAGAAAGTTGCTTCTGAACTTGAAACTTGAACTTAGTGTGTGGCATCCCAATGATTTCTTGATTGGTGTTGGCCTTCTGACCTGCAGAAAACATTAGATGGGACTTGGAAGGAATGTCCTTGGCTACTCGAACAGCCATAGAGGGCAACTTCTTACACATTTTCAAGTCCCAACTGGACCATCATCATCTTCCCTCTTGACTCCTGGCTATCAGGAATGAAGCTGTACTTTAAAACTTTGGAGTGAAGCGCAATCAACCAAATGCATTCAGCCCGGTGTCTTCCCTCCCACATCATCACAATCTAGTAGTCTCCCTCACTCCCACTCAAAGCACAAATCTCCAACACAGTGATCTGCCTGCGTTTGCCATGGCAAGCCTCCAAAGCAGGGTTGTTTGGCAAAAACAGGAGTGTTTTTTAAGCAACAAAATCTAAGACAATTGTGAGCTACAATCTGAAACCAGCATAATGTGGGCCAATTAAGCAAGCTACATCTGGCCCCCAGCTCCTCACAATCTCCATTGCCTTCACATGGGAAGCAGAGCATCCCTCGGGCTCTGCGGTTGCTTTTTTCTCCTTAAATTAGAGGCCCAAATTTGTGAATAACCTCTGGATATCTATCTGAAGCCCTCCAGATAAAATTTAAAAAAAAAATCTTCAGAGGATCTGGCTATGTATCCCAGGTTAGCCTTAAGTTCTCAGTTCTTCTGATTCAGCCTTTCCAGTGCTGGGACTAAATGTGCACATCATAGCACTCAGTCCAAAATATTTTTTTCTAAGGTTTCCTGTGAAATGTATTTTTAAAAATCTATTTAAACATTTAGCATTTTTATGCCTAGAAATAACAAATTATTTGGATCAGTATGATTTGAAATAAACATAAATGAAACTCCCAGTCAAAATGACTTATATAGAGGAGTATAACTCACATATCAGAAATGTCCAGTGGCGAGTGAGGCCTTGTCCACCCTGATGCCATCTCTCTTTGTGTTGCTCATTTCTCCTTTCTAGTGACTGCTGCCAGCAGTTGGCATTATATTCTTCCTCTTTCCCAGCAAGGAGGAGAGAAAGCTTCACTTTCCACCATGGTTAGTTGAGCCTGAACCAACCAGGTGACTGAATGTCAGGCAGGCATTGATTGGTTTATGCCTGGGACACAACCCACATCCCTGCCAATCATTGTTCGCAGAGGGTGGCACAAACTGGCTTATGCCAATCACAGCCTACCCATGGACTGGCTGGTGAGTCTACCCGACCTGATAGTGATGGAGGAAGGAGGGGGAGGAGGTGAACGTCAACACAAAATAGGAGAGACAGGTGAATGCTGATTGGCAAACAGCTTGTAAATATCAACTGCACCACTTCCCTTAACAAAGAACCGTCTCTTTTGGAATTGTCATGAGCTACTATAGATGGTTTTTAGAGGCGAACAATGATAAAAATGAGATAGTGTTTCTCCAAAGGAGCAATTTGATTGATAGTATAGTAACTAGAGTCTGATATTCTGAGAGCTGAGTTCCTGAATTTGTGCTTTCTCTTCACCGCTGAGCATTTGTGTGGCACTGGGTCTCAGCCCTTGGAACAAACAATAGTGCCTGCATCATAAGGGCCAAGTTAAACCACAGAGGCAAAGAGATCTTGTAAACCAATAAGTACCCATGGTTGTTACCTCCACCGTTGCAATGGGACCCCTCAGTAGAGACATCACCTGCTTCGTCCAGTGCTGAGACCTCAGTGCCTTGCCTGTTGTAGACAGCCAGTGAACATTTGTATAAAGAGGGAATGAATCGCCTTCCCCTCTGTCGCTGGTTTCAAGGAAAGGAAAGGGTTAAAGAAGCAGGGCCAGCACAGCTGGAGCAAGGTCTGGGTTCAGAGCCAGGGCTGAAGTTCTGGAGGATGGGGTTTGGAAGTCTCCCCTGAGTGCTGCTGGGACAGCGCAGCTGACAGGGTTGCAGAGAGCAGGCGAGGTAGAAGTGTTGCTTACAGCCCACAGCAGGGCACTTGCTTCTTCTGCTTTGGTTTTGTTTTGGAGCCTGAGAGGCCCAGGGCCAAGACATCATCTGGTTCAGTCCCATAATCTTAAAATAAAAAATCTGGGAATTTCTCTGTGGGAAAAGAAAGCAGAGGGCTCAAAGGAAAAAGACAATAGAGGATTTAATCCAAAACATCTACCAGCAAATGTTTTCACGGCCTTTTCAGATTCTCTCCAGAGGGAGAAAAACTGACCACTGATGGAGAGACAGGATACTGCTGTGGAGAAGCTTCAAATATGAAGACTGTGTGTGTGTTAGGATGAACCATAGACCCTGCTGCTCTGTATAGATGAGCAGGCCCTCCCCTAAACTTTCCCTGACCTCTGGGCTTTCTGCCAGCATATGGTGGAATATTGGCTACAATAATGCATCCTGCCAGATGAGGGGGGAGCAGAGTAAACAAACAAACAAACAAACAAAAACACAAACCCTCTCACAGTCTATGGCTATGAATATTCTTTTTGGAATATGCAGGAATTAATGTAAAAAGAAGTGATAAAAAAGATGTTTTACATTTGATTGTAAACATTTCCCATTAAAACAGCTTTAGATTTATAGAAAATTTGCAACACACACACACACACACACACACACACACACACACAAAGTCCCCTCTGTATCCTTGGGTTCTGTATCCATCCATTCAATAAGCTGAGGACAGAAAATATTCTAAAAATTAAACTTGTGTTCAGGTGTGGTGGCACACACCTGTAATCTATCCTAGCACTTGGAGAATTGAGGTAGGAAGATTGAAAGTGAGATCATGTCTGAAAAATTATTGAATGAATAAGTAAATACAATAAAATCTGTACCAAATGTGTACAGACGTTTGCTTGCAATTGTCCCATCAACAATAGAGTATAAGGCTTGTAAGTGACATCCACGTTGTGTTAAGCATCATGGGTAATCTACAGTGGATTTGAAGTACACAAAAAGATGTGCATAAATCATATGTAAACACAATGCCAGTTCATATGAGGAATTTGAGCATCCACAGATTTGGGGACCTGCAGTGGGATATTCTGCAACCACTCTGCCACAGATAGTGAGAGGCAACTGTCCATGTAATATGTACATATATTTTGCAGCTAGTATGACCTGTTAAAACCTTATACTACTATGCCAGACAGTGGTGGTGCATACCTTTAATCCCAGCACTCAGGAGACAGAGACAAGCGAATCTGAGTTTGAGGCTAGCCTGGTCAACAGAGCAAATTCCAGGATGGCTACTCAGAGAAACCCTGTCTCGAAAACAAATAAACAAACAACAAAGACTGTATGCTATTATGATATCCTTGCCATCATTGTTAATATTGGCAAATGTGTTGTGATTTCCCAAAGTTGATGTATTACTAAGACATCTTAGTACTCTTTCTGTTTGAGGATCCCATCTAGAAACCTAGAAACCCATATGACACTGAATCATCATATCTCCTCTGATTCTACTAGGCTGTGACAGCCTTTAGACTTCACTTCTTTTTGATGGCTAGGACACTTCTGAAAAATGCAAGCCAGGAACTTTTCAGGGTGTCTCTCGATTTGTGTTTCTCTGGTGTTCTTTTCTATTAGACTAGAGTTATAAGTTTGTGGAGGAAAAATACAGAGATAGAAGTGCTGCCTTCATTATCTCACCCCAAGGGACAATGGCCATATAACCAATTCATGGTGACTTTAAGCTTCATCACATTTATCCCTGTCTACATTGTTTGCAGGAGAGTCACTAGGCAGCTCGGCCATTAAGACTACTTAAGCCAAGGTTTTCCTCTGACCTACACACATGTGGCACATGTGGCATGCATGCACCCACCTGCGCACACATGTATACACATGTACTCACCTGCGCACACATGCACACACAAATAAGCAAATAAATAAAGTAAAAATAAAAATAAGTTTTTTAAAGTTTCTAAAATTGTCTTTATTTGAGAGCTGAAGAGTTACACTCTATCTCCTCCATGGGGATGGTCTGATGTAGGCATACTTGCTGCCGAAGAAAAGCACAACAGGAAAGTAGCTCAATAATTTTAAAGAACTTTTTCTATGTGCGAATTTGTTTCACCCCTCTACTTATCTGTGTGTTCTATTATTCATCTACTGACTAGGTGGTGCTGGGACTGAACCTAGAATCTCATGTTTGCTAGGTAACCAGTCTACCACTAAGCTACATCCCCAACCACAGTGACTCTGAATCATGGAGTTTGTTTTATATTTTGTGTTATTAATTATTTCACTACTAATACTGCCTTATAAAAACTATCTAGTGGGTTAAAAAAAAAATAGAAAAATGGCAGCAAACTGGAAACTGTACAAATAAAAACCTATGGGAAAGTTATGTCTCAGGCAAATTTTCAGAACTTCAGGGTCTAATTTGGTAGCAAGCTAGTCACAATTAGAGAATTGGTTGAGAGATCAATTAGAAGAAGATATCGATCTAAGTCACATACTATTAAAAAAATGGGGTGGGCCTGTGTTAGCTTTTCAGTAGTATGAGAAAGTACCTGAGAAGAGGAAGACAGAGTTGTTCTGGCTCTTGACTTCAGCCTAGGCTCTGCTGGCTCCATTGTCTTTAGATTGTGGTGAGGCAGAAACACATGGAAGAAAAGCACCATTGTGGGAAGCTACTCACCTCACATCAGCTAGGAGGCAGAGTGCCAAAAGGGTCCAGGGACAAGATGTGTCACTCGAAGACATGCCCCAACAAAGTACTTCCCCCATGAATTAGCTGAAAATAGCTGGTTCAACCATGAACTCCATCAATGAAAACATCACTGTTGTGATTCAATTACCTCCACAGCATCACCAGTTGGGAATCAAGCCTTCAATTTGTATGCAAATAATAATAAAGCTGTACTATACTTCAATGTAACATTTACATTGGACTCTCTGAAGGTGACAGAGATAAGGTGGGGAAAATTATATTATAATCCACTTTTAGTAGATGAATTTATTTTAAATTATGAAAGATACCAATCCATAGTCTCAAAAAGTTCTTTCTATCACAAAGTGTAAATTAAATCACAACTGCACCTGTCATATCACAGCCATTAAAAACCAAAGGCAAAGAGAAATGTCAAAAGCAGACACATTGCAAAATGGTTTAATCTTTCAGAAGAACAATAATTGGATGGAGGGGGATTTCAGAACAGAAACAAATGAAAACTAGAAGACACTAGAGTGATATCTTCAAAGTAAAAACATAAATTAAAACAGTCAACCCGAAATTCTATATGTAGGGAAAATACCTTCTAAGAATAAAAATAAAGTAAGGTTGTTTTTAGGCAAATCAAAAGCCAAGACAGTTCATCTCGACAAAATGCATGTTCTTCAGACAGAATGGAAATTACTCTAAAGAGATATGCAGAAATCTTGGAAATCATGAAAAGCAACAAAAGGGCAAATATACAGTGATATTAAGCAAGCATTGTTTGTGTAAGGAATAATAACAATGTCTACAGCTTTTTTTTTTAGTAAAACATGATAACAGCATAAAAGTTAGGAGTGGATAAATGGGTTTCTAGTACTCCAAGGGCTCTAAAATTTTCTAGGAAAAGGTAAAAACGTTAATGAATAGTAGAAGTTAATATGAAAAAGATGCATATCTAAATGAATGGTAATAAAGTATGAAATTATAAAACTAATAGAATGAAAACTAAATACTATGTTTAAAAACAGACAAGATAGCAGAGCCAAAAGAATATGAGATGATCAGGAAAATTTGAAAACAAATAATAAGAGACTATTCAAACTCAATCCTATTACCATCAAATGTAAGTTCACTAGTGCTCTAATTCGAAGACATAGACTAAAAGATTGGGTAAAACATCAGAATTCACCTGTGTGCTGCTCAGTATGGAAGGGACTAAGAGCCACCCACAACATCCTGTGCTCTAGGAATTCTGTGCCTAGGTATATGCCAAACGAATGCTTGCAGAATAAAAATAGACGTGTACATAAATGATCACAACAATATTACTTATAAAGATTCAGATTTATCAACAAGGGAATGAATAGACCACGTTCTACTTTACAGTGTAGTACCACTCACCAATGTAAAATATTGAATACATTCCTACAAATAACACCAGAAACGGGTTAAGTAAGCAGGTACCAACAACAACACAGTACGTGAATGCATCGGTATACAGTTAAATCAATACAACAAGTTATGCTTTTAAAAAGGATTTATCAATTTTTATTTTTATGTGTATGTATGTTTGTATGTATGTATGTATGTATGTGCACCATGTGATTGCCTGATTTATACAGAGGCCAGAAAAGGGCATCAGATACCCTGGAACTGGAGTTACAGGTGGTTGTGAGCCACCACGTGGTTATTGGGAACAGAATCTGGGTCTTCTGCAAGTGCTTTTAATTGTGGATTCATCTCTTCAGACCTCTAAGCTATGCTTTTAAAATTTGGATTATAGTTGTTGTTTTTTTTTTTTTAATTTGGTTATTTTACATCCTGACCGCAGCCTTCCCTCCCTCCTCTCCTCCCACTCCCTCCTCCCACCAATCCATCCCTGCTCTTATTCACTCAGAAAGCAGCAGGCCTCCCATGGGCATCAGCAAGTGCCCTTGTGGTATGATTGAGCATTTCTTGGGTATATGCCAAAAAGTGCTATCGCTGGGTCTTGAGGTAGATTGATTCCTAGTTTTCTGAGAAACAGTGATTGAAACAGCCATAAGACAAGCACCCCTCCCTCCCTGTATTCAGGCTGGGCAAGGCAATCAGCATGAGGAATAGGTTCCCAAGAACCAGCCAATGCACCAGGGACAACCCTGCTCCCATTGCCAGGGGTCCCACAAATAGACCAAGCTACACAACTGTCATATATATAGACCATATATATATACAGAGGGCCTAGGTCAGTCCCATGTAGGCTCCCTGGTTGTTGGTTCAGACTCTGTGAGTTCCCATGAGCCAGGCTAGCCATTTCTTTGGCTTTTCCTCTGGTATCCCTGACACCCCCCCCCCCCCCCGACCCTCCTGCCCCACCCCATTTCCTGCTCCTACAATCCTTCCTCCTTCTCCTCAGCAGGACTCCAGAAGCTCAGCCTTGGGTCTCTGAACCTGCCTCCATCAGTCACTGGATAAAGGCTCTCTGATGACAGGGTGGTCACCAATCCTATCACAGGGGATGGCCAGTTCAGGCTATGCATCCACTGATGCCAGGAGTCTTAGCTGGGGCCATCAGTGTAGACTTGTGAAGTTTTCCTTGCATCAGGCTTCTACCTGACTCCATAAAGCCCCCCTTTTCGGTCATCTCTTCTCAGCCCTGTCTCCCGCCACCTACCCCCCCAACCTGATTCCTCACATTCCAATGCCCACCTGACCCCTCCAACCAGGAGATCTCCTTTATTCCCCCCTCCCAGAGAGATCCATGTGTGCCCCCTTGGGCCCTCCTTGTTACATAGCCTATCTGGGTCTGTGGATTATAGCATGGTTGTTGTCCTTTACAGTTAATATCCACTTATGAGTGAGCAGATACCATGTTTGTCTTTCTGGGTCTGGGTTACCTCACTCAGGATGATTTCTTTCAGTTACATCCATTTGCTTTCAAATTTCTTGATATCATTGTTTTTAAGAGCTGAGTAATACTCCATTATGTAAATGTACCACATTTTCTTTATCCATTCTTTGGTCGAGGGACATCTAGGTTGTTTCCAGGTTCTGGCTATTACAAATAATGCTGCTATGAACATACCTGAGCAAGTGTCCTTGTGATATGATTGAGCAATCCTTGGGTATATGCCCAAGAGTGCTATCGCTGGGTCTGGAGGTAGATTGATTCCTAGTTTTGTGAGAAACAGTGATTGGAAGTGGCCAGAGAAGTTTTGGAGATGTTGGTAATGTTTTGTTCACTTGGATGATCGTTAGAGGGTGTTTTGCTTTGTGATAATCTATTACACATTTTAATTACATTTTATGATTCTTGTTATATTTCCATTTTTAATCTTAATAATTTCAAAACCTTCAGGTCAGGCAGGCTGGTGCAAGCCTGTAATCACACACTTGGGGGAGTGTGGGCAGTGGGATCATTATTTTCAATAATGAGACGCTGTCTCAAAAGCCAGTGCCTAACATAAGCAGGGCTCTGAGTTCTATCCCAGCATTGGGGGAAAAGTCCTCCAGGTTATGTTTCCCTGTCTTCCCTGCCAGCCAGCACACAATTCTGTAGGTTTTTGCTTTGCATCCATTGTGTCTGCCTAGCCCTGCTTCAGTGAATTATCCTAACTCTGATGTTTTCTTTTCCCCTGACTAAATGTGTAATAACCATTCTCCAGTTTTCCTTCACTGACCTGTTAGATGAGCATTTCTGAAAGATCATTCTGCCATGTCCTTGCGTGGCTCTAGGAACAGACCTGACAGGGATGGTAAGAGAAGGAAGAAAAGACAAACACATAAACACACAGAAAAGCTGGGATCCGGGGATTGTGTTCATTCTGATGGTGCGTCCTCAGCGCCCTGGAAGCTTTATTGTGTTTTAAGTGTTTATTGTGCAGTTGAACAGAGGGGTAGGGTTATTGCAGACAGCTGAACAAGAAGCCATGGTTATTGCATGCAGATAAACAAGGAGACAGGGTTATTGCAGACAGCTGAACAGGGAGGCGGGGTTATCTTATCATGGTAGAAGCGGTCTCTGTAGGAAAGCAGTCTTTAGCCAATAAATATCCAGGGGGAGAAAGCTATGGTGGACATTTTCTGTATACATTATCAATATCTGCTCACATACCACAGGAAGGCTTTGCTGACCCTCTGAGCATCACCTTGTAAGTTGTGGGGAAGCTTTGCCATTTTCCCATGGGTTTGAGGCTATGGTCCCTGACATGGTCATGCCCATTATACATTCACCCAAGACTTCATTCACTCAGGGCTTCCTCCACTTTCCACACCATTTATTCCATCAAAATCTCAAAATAATTCAGTAAGGTTTCTACACCCTGCCATTTATTGTCTTTATTAGAGAACTTTAACCAAGGAGACTCAACCAAGACAGCAGAACATCGTTTTGCTTAAGAATGGGACCATTTTCAGGCTAATTCTAACAAATAGTAAGCACTCAAGGTCTTCAGTGAGGGACAGAGGAGCATGGGAATGGAACACAAAAGATAATGTTGTTGCATGCACAATCCACAGCCAACTAGAAGTGTAAGAGAGTGACATGTGGCGCTGTTTTCCATGTGCATTCTTACATAAGTCTAGAGGTCTGGTTCATATAGTGTTCACTAGTCCCTGTGATTTGCTGTTGATATGGGCATTTTATGAGTGCAGAAATGGAAATGAGGAAAAGCAATCACTTAGGCTCCTACAGGCAGCAACACTGGGCTGTATAGTCCCAAGTCTGGATCCAGAACCCACTCATTGCGCTACACTGCCTCTCCACCTAGGAAAATCACTGGTTTTTAAACAGGGTTGTGTTATGACTAAACTAGGGACTGAAGAGAGAAATTTAACTATGCTTGTATTTTTCATTACATGTATTTGTGTAGTGTGTGTGTGTGTGTGTGTGTGTGTGTGTGTGTGTGTGTGTGTGTGTACGTGGGTTAAGGGGGTCATACACATGCCACAGTGCACAGGAGGAGGTCAGAGGACAACCTGTGAGATTCAGTTCTTTCCTTCCATCACGTGGGTCACAGGGCTAAAACTCAGGCCATCAGGCATGGTGGCAAGGGCCCTTACCCACTCACTGAGCCATCTTGCTGGCCTTTGTATTTCAAGAATTTATCTCTCATCTCCCAAGAGTGAGATGAAAACAAGTGAGAACACACAGTGATTAAGTGTTAAACAAATGATTGATAAAAAGAACTGTCATTTAGAACTCCCAGGGACGGCCACTGTTTCCCTGGTTTGGCCAGAGAGCAAGCAGCAGCAAATCATTTTTCAGGGATTTTCTAGGGAGTCACTCCAACATCGACTCTGAACAAATCCTTGCAAACCAGTTGAAAACAGGCTGAGTTTAATCCGTTTGACATGTTTCTTTTTCCTTCCAGGAATACTACCTGGCATCTTGATTCCTTTATGGCACGATTTTAACTCTCATCTGCTGGTTTTAATTTAATTTGTCATATTTCTAGTTTTCTGTGCATGTGCCCAGAGGCCTTTGGGAAAAAGCACAGATTTTTAAATAAGTTAGAACAATAAAAACCAGAGAGATCGTTTTAAGTCAATTAGTCCCATTTTAGGTAATATAAGTAGAAGGCAAGAAATTCCCTTCCAACATTCAAGCCGTTCTTTCAAAGAACGCTAGTTCTGGAAGCCGTGCATTCCCCACCATAATGGACTGTATCTCTTCTTCAGCCGTAAACCACAACAGATTCTTCCTTCCTTAAGTCGCTTTTGCCAGACAGTTTGTCCCAGGAAAATGGAAAAAGTAACTAACACGGCACACACATAGTTCTAGTCTTTGCTAATGAAAACTATCTCAGGAACGTTCTCACTTGGCTCCAGCCTCGTCATCCTCAGATACGGCCCCACAGTTTTAATCCATCCATTTAATTATAGTCTCCTCTGCTTTCTTTCTTCTTTTCCATCCACATCTTAAATAGATCACAACTTCCATGAGAACTGTCCTCATCTTTCGATCTCTGTGGTGTTAGAGCCTCAGTGTATATAAAAATCCAGGGATGCGCAAACCTCTTATAAAATGGCATAGGTCTTACACACAAGCTATGCCCATCCTCCAGGCATACTCAAATCACCTCTAGATTACTTATAATAATAACACGATGTTGGTGCTATGTAAACATTACGATGTATTGTGTAGTGTAGCGCGAATTCTAATTGGTCTTAATCATAAAAACCCAGAGTCAGATATCAGGGTGAAAGCTGAAAGATCAGAGAAGCAGAGCTGCTAGCCTCTAGAAAAATGTCTTACCTTTAGGAATCCTCAGCCTGAAAGGGCTGCTCCTGCCTCCACCCCACCTTATCACCTCTTCCCTCCTCCCAGCCATATCACTTCCTGTTTCCTCCTCCCCAGTACTGGGATCAAAGGCACGAGATCCCAAGTGCCGGGATTAAAGGTGTGTGCCACCACTGCCTGGCATCTGGTGGCTAGCTCCACACTCTGATCTCCAAGCAAGCTTTATTTATTAGAGCACAAACAAAATATCACCACAGTGTAGAGTATTATGACAAAAGAAAGGAAACTCTGTGAATGGTGAGTACAGAACTCGATTTTTTTTTTTTTTCTGGGTATTTGCATCCATGGTTAGATAGAGCCACATGGTGGGATGGCTGTGTTTCTCTTCAGCTAGTCATACCTGCACACTGACACAGTGCCTAAGATGGAGTGGCTGCCTGTGTTTGTTGAGAAGACAAAAGCAAAGAGTAAATAAATAAATAAAAAACACCAAGAAGACAAATAGATGTGGAATGCTTGACAGGAAGTCTGATTTAGATTTGCCATGATTAGGAAAATACTATTTAGTGTCTTTAGATGCATTTCCTCCTCATACTTCCATCCTGCCCTCTATCCTGTCTTTTTTTTCTTTTTTAACCCTAATGATGAACAAAACTATAACAAGGAAATAAAACTCTTAGGAAATACATGAGGGATCCCCACAATTATTTTGAAACTTTTAAAATTATAAACATCTTAAGTCTATTTGCAAAGGTTATCTAAATTGTGAGATTTCACAAGACAGACTTACTGTTCATGGAAAACCCCACATACTTGAATAGGTTCACAAACACTAGAGGGCAGTCCTAGATACCCACAAGACAAGATACAGTATCCTGGCCTGGGGGTTCCAGCACACTCAGATCGGTATATCAAATGCTTCAGGCTTCAATCCTTCTTGTGATTGGAAGACTTCCTTGCCTATTTGTAGGAGGTTTCAGTGTCTTACTGAGTCCTGTAACCTCCAGCAGGAACTGAAAGACACAGTGAGCATCTGACTGCTGTGTCAAGGACTACATCTGCTGTTGTTGACAATGGCTCTTGATGGGCAAGCCTGCTGCTACTGAGCTAAACCACTAAATCCCATCTTAATTGTGTGGGTGGAGTCTGATGATTGGAAAAAGTGTAATTCCCTCCCCCACCGCGCGCACGCACACACACAAACACACTCCCCAGGGCTCATGTTCGAGTCCATTGCAAAGGGAAAGTACAGGGATGTATTCAAGGGTCTCCCTATGTCCTTAATGCACTAGGGTTGGGAATGGCACTTAAAATGGAAAGCACATTATTCTCCCAAACCCTGCACACCAGTAGATGATCTAGTTGGGCCTGGTGGTGCAGGCCTCAATCCTAGTGTACACCCTAGTGTAACACACACATACACACACACACACACACACACACACACACACACACACACACACACACAATTTCCATTTAGTTCCTTGAGCAGATAGTAAAAGGCATAAAGGCATATCCCACTCACCCATCAGACCTGTGGAGAATATTCAGAATTCTGGAGCAAAAAGGGCTTTTCTTTGAAACTGGTCAGTCCCCATTCAAGACCGCGAATACGGGATTTAGAATCCCCCAGGGGCTAGGATCTCAGGGAGATTTGTCACAAATCTCCAAGCTCAGGGAATTGCATCTTGTCCCTCAGTTAACTAGCCTGTGGGGGAAGAGTTGCCTTCGGAATCTTTGTTCCTCAAGCACAGCTGTTTGGAAAGGCACGTTCTGAGAGGATCAACTTGACTAGTGGGAATTTTCCTTCAGAGGAACTAGCTCTTGGCTGTGCTTGGACCACTGCCAACATGAGGCCGTCACTCCAGCACTTGTAACTTGGAGGTGGCTAATAACATCATGAAGGGAACTCATAAAAGAGAACGGCAAACAAAGCGTCAGAAAGAGGGAAAATGATTTGACTGTGATGAAACTCACCCATCAGAGACCAGAATAGAAAACTTGCAGATATTAGCTTATGTCAGCAGAGACACTCGGATTTAACTTCAGCTTAACTAACCAATTCCTACTAATAATTTCCTTTACTATTGTGAGGAAACCAAAAAACAAATAAGTTGGGCAAAAGTAAAATCTGCAATTGCTGTAACTGCCCAGATTACAAGAAGAAATCAGAAAACTAAATTTCCCTCTCTATTACATTTACTTTTAAAGTCGATAGAGGGCCCAGAAAGATATCTTGGTGGGAAAGGCACTTGTTGACAAGCCTTGTGTCCTGAGTTCAACCCCCAAACCCCACTTGGTGAAAAGAGGAAGCTAAGTCTCAAAGATTATCCACAGACTTACACACACACACACACACACACACACACACACACACACACACACACACAGAGTAAATAAATTTAACACTTTAAAAGCTGGAGGGTCACTCAAGAACATGCTGTTTTCACACTGGCTTGCTTCATAAATGCTTTTAGTGAACATATTGAAAATGTGACTGTTAGTGAAATAATAGTGTCAGAACTCCCTGACCTCTTGATGTTACGATTTGACTACACTCCATCATATATATATGTATATATATATGTATATATATGTATATATATATATATATGCAGACTTAAACACAATCAGACATCATAATTGATCTTAAGTTGTGTGTGTGTGTTTGGCTAAAAAGTTGGCACTCACTGGATAAATGTTACAGCATCTCTATTTTTAAGCATTTTGTACATGGCTGCAAATCCGAGGTCACTTTCCCCTCTGGTACTCTTTACTTGTTTATTTTTGGAATGTTTGGGCCAAATCTGTTCCATCTTTGACCTTTGGGTTCTTTTCTTTTTAGGGAAACAACTATGTATACCTTTCTTGGTATTAAACATACACATATACTCACATGCACGATAAACAGTTCCCAGACTCGCTTTTCTGACAAATAAATCAGTACCACGAGATCTTTAAAATGTCAAACTTCTCATGGAGCACAAGACCTGTCACTGTTCATGTGTGCCTTTGACAGGACCCAAGACCTTCCTGATTGGCGTGGTTCCCAAGTGCCAGAAGGCTGAAATGTACAAGACACCTATTCAGCCTTATGCCTTCCCCACAGTCATCAAAATCCCCCCTTTTCTGGATTCTTGTAAGATTTACTACTGTGCCGGGCTGGGGGCCTCTCAGAAAGGTCAAAGAGCTTTCATCCTCCACTCCCAGATAACAAGGTGCCATCAAACTCTTCCCTAAGCTTGCCTGGAAACGTGCATAGCTGTCTCACGCCACCCCACACGCAGACTCATCGCCTTGCTCAAAAAGTCAGCCCCAAATAGCTTATACCTGAAGGAAGGTAATTTCTCATGCTTATCATAGCTTTAAGAAAGTATTCTCTTTTATTTTAATTTTGAAATTATAATATAATTACATCATGTCCTCCTTCTCTTTCCTGCCTCCAAACCCTCCCATGAATCCCTCATTGCTCTTTCAAATTCATGGCCTTTTTCCCCCAACAACTATTGCTATATGCATATGTGTATACACACACACACACACACACACACACACACACACACACACACACACACACACACATATATTCCTAAATATAACCTGCTCAGTCAGTATAATGTTGCTTATATGCATGCTTTCAGGGCTGACTATTTAGTATCAGCTAACCAATTGCTCTTCCCTGGGGCAGACTATTTCTCCCACTCCCAGCCTTCCTTAGTTGCCTGTGTAGTTCTTGGTGTAGGTTTGAGGCCTCATGATCCTTCTCTCATCCACTTTGGCATCTCTATTGTTGTCCTTTTTCAGCTCATATTTAGGCAGTCATGGTGGTGAGACTTTAAGAGTGTAGCTTCTAACATTACTAGGAAACACAGCCAGTCATTGTTCTGGTTCATAGGTATCATTGCCGGGTAGGACTATTGATTGGTTTGGAATCTTGCATGGCTTCTTCTGGTACCATGAAAGCTAGTTCTCAGGGAGGAGGCATTCAGGTCAGTTCTGAAAGGCATGATGTCTCCACTAATAGGGACTTACTTTCAACCTTTAAGAGACCACCAAGGGCAACAGCAATAGTCTGTAATGAAGGAGTGTTATAGACAAACCTGATCGACAGCTTCTCACTCCTGGTGTTGGGTTTTTATCAGGTAGGTGGACTTTGGCTCTTGGAGGAAGCATCATCAGCCCAGACGAGAAAAAGAAACTATTTCTTGGAAACCAAATAGAGTAAGGAATTCTTTGGGCATCTGATTAGACACGAGCTCAAATCACATGACTTTGTTGCTTTGTGAGCATGCAAGTATTGTGTTTTCTTAATCTGAATTCTCATCTGTAAAGTGGAAAGTGATAATAGTAAGAATATAACTTATATAAGCAAGAGCAAGTCTATTTTATTTTAAAGAAATGTTTTTATTCATTTTACATACCAACCACAGCTCACCACCTCATTCTTCCTCCCATTCCCCCCTCCCCACAGCCTTCCCTACCCTCGACCCACCCTCCATCCCCTCCTCCAAAAGGGTAAGGCCTCCTGTAGGAAGTCAACAAAGCCTAGTACATTCATTTGAGGCAGGACCAAGGCCCTCCCCCCTGCATCAAGGCTGAGCAAGGCATCCCACCATAGGTAATGGGATCTAGAAAGCCAGCTCATGCTCCAGAGATAAATCTTAATACCACTGCCAGGGGCCCCTCCAACAAATCAAGCTACACAACTGTCTTCCGTATGCAGAGGGTCTAGTCCGGTCCCATGCAGGTTCCACAGCTGTCAGTCTAAAGTTTATGAGTTCCTATGAGCTTGGTTCAGTTGTCTCTGTAGATTTCCCCATCATGATCTTGACCCGACCCGCCATGCTCATATAATTCTTCTTCCCTCTCATTGACTAGACTACTGGAGCTCAGCCTGGTGCTTGGCTATGGATCGCTGCATCTGCTTCCATCCGTTACAGGCTGAAGGCTCTTTTGGTCCAATTGGAGCTGGTGGGGTCTGTCTCAAGTCTATTTTAAAAGAAAGGAGCAAAACTCCACCCAAGTATGTAGCAATAGGAAATGAAGCCTGAGGAGACAGCTCAGTAGACACAGTGCTTGCTATGGAAGTATGAGGACACATGTTTTATTTCTTAGCACCCATGTCAAACCTGGACATGGCAGAAAAAGCCTGTAATCCCCTCACTGGGGAAGCAGAAACATGAAGATCCCTGGGTTTGCTGGCCATGCTGAATTGGTGAGCTTCAGGTTTAGTGATATTCTGTCTCAAAATATAAGAAGAGTGATCGAGGAAGACACCCAGCATCCACTTCTGGACTACACACACACACACACACACACACACACTCACACACACAGAGAGAGAGAGAGAGAGAGAGAGAGAGAGAGAGAGAGAGAGAGAGAGAGAGAGAGAGAGAGACATGTTTTCACTGCCTACTTATATGAAACAAGAATAAACACTTGAGGGATATTCAAGAGAAATAAGCAAGTGGGTACAACAGGGATGACCTGGTGATGAGCTGGTTGACACAAAATAATATGCAGCATGCAGTTCAGTGCTAGTTCTATGTAGACAGTCTGTCCCTGGCCAAGTTCACATCTAGGGTCATGCTGTCATTTTCTACCCTCTCAGACATTCCACATAAAACTAAGACTTGCCTGCAATATGATGGCCTTCAAAAATGCAGTGCGCTGGTGTCAGGAAATGACCAAGTTGGGGTTATTCCCCAGCCTCAGTCACCACCACAGCTCTGAGCAGTTTCACATGTGTGCTGCATGTGAATTATTCATTCAAACTCATGCTGGGGAGTCTCACTTTTATTATTAGCAACAACTTAACCAAAGTAGCGGACTCTGTGTCCAACACAAATTGACTTTAGGATAGAGAAGGAAAAACAACCAACTTGTCTACCACCTACTCCTTAGTCCTTGAAGCTGGAAAAGGACAATAGAGTTAGGAAATGATGATGTGACCATTTGCCAGGGAGCTTGTGACTGCTTGCTTATTTTGATTTTTTTAAAATAGGGACAAGTAAAAACACAAAATTGAAATCATTCCACTGAGCAGGTTGTGATGGGAAAGGGATGAGAGACTATTTTTTTTCCAGTAGGCTGAGATTTTTGTCTAGGCTCTCCAAGTTGTATCAACCTATTGATGGCTCCCCCAGTTGTAGGACTAAATCCACATAAGTTGTCATCTTTTTGTGTGTAACAGCCCTGACTGTCCTGGAACTTACTCTGTAGACCAGACTGGCCTCAAATTCACAGACATATACCTGCCTCTGCCTCCTGAGTGCTGGGATCAAAGATGTGTGCCACCATGGCCCAGCACAAACTGGCATCTTACTCATCCACTCTCCACATTCTTTTCTTTTCCAGACTCAGCTTGAACCCTTACCTTGTCTTTCATCCTCTCTCAATCTCTGGCCTTTCCCTTAACTGTTACAGCCCTTTCCTCCTGCTCTGTTAGCCAGGTTGGAACTTCCTGGTGCATCTCTGCTTTCTCTCCCTTCCAATAACTTGCCATTGAACATTTGAATCTCTGTTGCCTGTCATGTTTCTGCAGGATTTGGCGGTGAAAGCTGGAATCAACAGGAACTCTACGCCATGAATATTAAGTATTGATTTTTTGAGGACCTTGACGGTGGAGGGAAGGGAAGAGAAATGTGATATAAATTTGAGGACACAGGTGGGTCAGAATCCATCCAGCTCTATTTCAGACCACACTCTAGCTACTCCTGTAGTGGATTACCCGCATTTCAAGCTTGTACATGATCATGTAACACTAGGTGATTAGCGTCTTCCATGTTTCTCTCATCTTCCTCTCCCATGAGGTCCAACTCTAAGTCTCCTACTCAATTTCCTGCCTACATTTACATTTGTTTCCAACCTTCCTGAAAATAACTAGAAATGGCTTGCCTCTTCTGCCCCCCACCCCGCCCCGTGTCTGTCTGTCTGTCTGTCTCTCTCTCTCCCTCCGTGTGTGTGTGTGTGTGTGTGTGTGTGTGTGTGTGTGTGTGTGTGTGTGTTCAATTTTCTGTTTGTTTTAGCAAAGTCTCAGGCAGGCCTTGAGCTTGTTGGATTAGCCCAGGCTGTCCTCAAACTCAAGATTACTGCAGCTGCCCCCCATCCCAGTGTTGGAATTTCAGGTATGTGTCACATCTCACACTTCTTTCCCTACTCTTAAATTCTGTGACCTCAGCTCCCTGCCACGCTGTTTTGTCACCCACCTGTGTCACATTTATATCACATTTATATCACATTTCTCTTCCCTTCCCTCCACTGTCTGTTCCTCAAAAGATCAATACTTAATATTCGTGGCATAGAGTTCCTGTTGATTCCAGCTTTCACCCCCAAATCCTGCTTTTGCAAACTGTGAACCACCGCATTTCTGATCATGCTGTTCTTCATCACAACCTCACAGGATCGGGGTTTACTACCAAGTCACACAATGTACCGGAGATGCCTTTGGGAAAGGCAGGAAAAAACCTATAGGATTCTTTATTAGTATGTCAGTGGAGTAGGAGAGGAAGAGAGTTGGTACACTGAAATTTCTTTCTTTTTTTAAAATTTCATACTTTTTATGTAATAATGTATTTAACTTTTTCATGTGCATTGGTGTGAAGATGTCAGATCCCCCGGAACTGGAGTTACAGACAGTTGTGAGCTGCCATGTGGGTGCTGGGAATCAAAACCTGGTCCTCTGGAAGAGCAACCAGTACTCCAATCCCATTCGCAGAGGAAGAAACTCATTGTCCCTAAAAATCCCTCAAGGGTAGAGGTGGTGCCCAGACAATCACTATTTTCTGAAGGTGGGATACACTTTTGCATGCGTCCATCCGAGCTGCGCAATTGTGGGAAAACAGTATGCTCTCCTCCTGTATGGAACACTACTTTTGCAAAAACAGTGGCTTGAAGTGGCATCCATGAGATTTAGATGGCCTTAAAATCGCAACTGCTGTAGAAATCCAGCAGGCTCACCAAGGCATGGGGCGTCTGCCCCTGTCCTAGACCGCAAGCTCCGGCCCCCAGCTTGGGAACCCGCCGCTGGAGGGCGCCGAGAGCGCGCTGGCCCTCGGCTGGAGAAGGTCGAGCGCGGGACCCGCCGCTGTAAGCCCCAGAGCCGCGGGATCACCGGGCCGCACAGGACGCCAGGACTGTCACTGTGGACGCGCCGAGCTCACCGACCCGGGACACCGGCCTCTGGGGAGCGTCAGGCCTTTTCCTCCGGACTCCACGACTCCCGATCCCGGGTGGGCAGCGTTCGGGGCGGAGGGCGATGTCTGCGGGAACCCACCGCGGTCCCCCGGGAAACCGGGCGCCTCCGTTCGCGCGTCTCTGTTGCGTCTCGGCCGCGCTGGGGATGCTGTGGTCCCCCGCGTCGCTGGCGTTCAATTTGGACGTGGACAAGCTCACGGTGTACACTGGCCCCGAGGGCAGCTACTTTGGCTACTCACTGGACTTCTACATACCTGATGCGCGCACGTAAGTCGCTGGGTTGGGTTGGTGACGCGCTCCCGGGTCCCGTCCCAGTTCTTCCTCGCCGTCCCCGCAACCTCGGAGGACAGGGTATCTGAGATTCCAGCCAACTGCCCACTCGGGGTCGGATTCTGCTCTCTGTCTGCTACCAACTTCTCTCATGGCTCATGCTAGATAGACGAGCCCTGTGAACCTTGGAGACGCTCCACTTGTATGTAAGTCCGGGTTCAAAGACAGGAGTTTTATACAAAGGGGAGAATGGGGCCAGACAGACTCAATTTAAAAATAAAGACTACAACACAGTCTGTTTCTACTAAGCTTGTATCAACTAAGGTCAGGGTGCAAGCGCCTTAGGTTGCAGGCGGTTGGTATCTGTGCTCTGCTTTCCCCATCAGTCTCCACCGACCTCCGTCTAGATATTCAGAACCATTAGCAGCCTCTTTCAAAACTGATGCTCATAGTCTTCCAAAGAGGAAACCTAGTTTGACAGTCTTTCCACCGTAAATCTGTTTGTGTCCCCTACCCCTGCTGCAGTCGGGTGGGCACGCTGCTACGGACTGAATTTCGTGCGCACAGGTTTATGATCCCCGAGGAGTGACTTTCTCCAACCCTTTTGTAGAGCCAGCGTCTTGGTGGGGGCGCCCAAAGCCAACACTAGCCAGCCGGATATCGTGGAAGGGGGAGCTGTCTACTACTGTCCCTGGCCGGCAGAGGGGTCTGCACAATGCAAGCAGATACCGTTTGACACCACCAGTAAGTGATGTTTTCCTGCACTGTGGCCCCTGGCTCATCCCCGCAGAAACTTTGCGTTCTCTTTGCCCTCCTAACGTAAATCTGAGTGTTTGGGTGCAACTGGTAACTTCCGTGTCCTTACTGTTCAGAGGCGAGCATTAACCGGGGAGTAGATGCTTGGGAGGAATGGAAAGATACACAACTTTGTGGGGGCGTGGTGGCACACGCCTTTAATCCCAGCACTTCATTGGCAGAGGCAGGTGGGTCTCTGTGAGTTCAAGGTCAGGCAGAGTTACCACCTTACCTTGACTATAGAGGGAATTGGGTTGTTCCTCAAATACAGATTTGGAAAAAGACTCGCTTCAGAACATTTGTCTTTCTCTAGTTCCCAAATCCAGAAGCAAGACTTCCCCTGCAGCAGATCCAGATTGCAACCTGGAGTGCTTGCCGTTCTAATTCTTTACAGAAAGAAAGAATTTTCTTTCAAAGTATTGGTCATTGAATGCAAAATACTACAGGCAGAGTGTGGATGGATTACATTCATTTCCAAAATCCCTAGACAGATGTTTCTTATTTAATTAAAAAGAAAATACATTTTAAACAATTCAGTCTGGTTATGTTTCGTCTGCTGTTTTCTCTTTGGGTCCTAAGAAAATAATTTAAAAGTAATGTTTTGGAAACATTATCATCAGTGTTTTAGCTTATACCACCCAAATGTTATCATTCAAATGATATGTATTATCAGAGAATAAATATCTCTTTTCAAAAACGCAAATATGTCAGATCAAATGACAGGGTTTGATGGGCAGTTGTTTAAAATACCTTGTACACGGCACAGTTATTTTATGACATCATTCTTGCTTTCCCTGTGGTTCTGTGGTTATCTAGATGTCATGCATCTAGAATTTATACAGAATGTCCATTTTCACAGAATTTTGATGAAGTTGATTGGGTGGTATGTACTTGTGACTTCAGTTTGTATCATTTATGTTGAGGGGGAAATAATCCCAGGACTATGAATATGGGAATAATTTTAAAGAAAAAAATTATACAACCCTTACCTTGAATTATGACTCAATTAGGAAAATATTTTATAAAAGCATTTTTGAAATTGTATTTCCATGCCCATCTATGGTCACAATATCTTGTTTGTTATTTCATTAAATAACTCAGTTATTTAATGCCAGGTTTATAAGCCTTTATTTTTTCACACTCAAGTTTAGCAACTGGAAAATTTAAACCTTTTGTGAGCAAAACCATGAAGTTTGAGCTCCTTACTGGTCTGTAGTTTAAGAACACATTTCTGGGAAGATGGCTCAGTGGGTAATGAGCTTGGAGACCTGAGCTGCAATCCACAGCACCATATCAAAGCTGGGCATACTGAGGTGTGCCTGTGACCTCAGCTCTTGGGTGGGTGGTAGGCAGGAGGGTTTAAGGTGCTTCCTGAGCTGATCTCAGCTAAAACAGTGAGTTCCAGCTTCCTTGAGGGTCCTTGCCTCAAACAATAAGGCAGAGAATGACAGGGGGAGGATAGACCCTCAAACTCAGGCTTCCACATATGCTACTTGGGTAAACACATCTGCACACACATGTGCTCACATGCAGATACCATATACACATACACACACAAAGACTTCATCTAAGATTTGATCAGATAAGCATGAAATCAATGCCATTTTAATTATATGACACCAGAGAATTTGTGTTTTTTTAAGATTTATTTTTACTTATCTGTGTGCATGTTGTATATGCTGTGTATGTTGCATGTGTATGGGTGCTCATAGAGACCAGAAGAAGTTGTTGGTTCACCTGAAGCTTCAGTTATGTGTAGATGTAACCAACCGTCTTTTTAAATAAGAAACACAGAACCAATGCAAAGAAGAAAGTCCAAGAGGTCAGAGCTAAGAGCTAAACCTTACCCTTCCTCCTGCAGTGGTCTTACCTCTCCGAACCAGAGCTACTTTCTGTGTTAAAGTCCTTATATAGAATTTCTGTTCTGCCTTCTCATTGGTTGTAAACCCAACCACATGACTGCCTTGTCACGGCCTGCCTGTATAGACCTCCAGGTTTTCCATGATTGGTATTGAGATTAAAGGCATGTGTATCCAATACTGGCTGTATCCCTGAACACACAGAGACTTACCTAGCTCTGCCTACCAAGTGCTGGGATTACAAGTGTACGCCACCACTGCTCGGCTTTCCTATGGCTTGCTAATAGCTCTGACCCCCAGGCAACTTTATTTATTAACATACAAATAACATTTTAATACAAATAAAATATCACCATAGTTATGGGAGTTGTGAGGCAAATGATGTGGATGCTGGGAACTGAACTCAGGTCCTCTGGAAAGATAACAAGCAGTCAACAACTCAGCCATTTCTCCAGCCACTAATCTACATTTTTTTTAAAGGTAATTTAAATTCAAACCTTGACACATAAATATACAATCATGGTACTTCCTGAATTTGCATTCAAGAAAGGAAGCATTTCAATTTTGAAATGGTTGATTTAATTTTACCAAGTAGCAATATCTAGTCATACAAATGAATTTAATAACTTTCTAGAACATTCTGCAATGCATGAAGTCAGGATGTAGTTAGCATTTTCTTTTCATTTGCTAGAAGAAGAATTGATGTTTGCCCAGATAAGTGATACCTGAATATCTTTGTAAGTGTTAATCTCAGCTGATGTCATGATTTAATAGATAAAAGCCACAGAATTCAGGCATCAAACTGACTTTTAAATTGACCTCTTCAGCCAAAACTTTCCATGTTAAATTACAGTAGTTAATATTTTCCAACATTCACTCTAAAGCAATTGTTTGGGGCTTTGAGTTCACTTTTCTTTAGCAACCTAATGCGGAAAGCTTGTGTTTGGATTTCCAGCATGGCCCACAGGAGTGCACTTAACCCATACTGTAGCTGAATTTGTATTTGCATCAGAACAGAAGGGGAGAAGTTAGGACAATTTGGGCAATTGTAGGAAAATACTACCAAGAAAAGACCATTGTTACTTGGAGAATGTTGAAGGGGTATATGGCTTCTTTGTATGGTTCTGAAGAGATAGCAAGTTGTCTCAGCACTAGGGCATTGGGGTTGTTTTGAAAATGTATAAAGGATTCCTGTGTTGTTGTTTGTGTATGTGGACGGTTAGGAATCAAGCCCTGTAGCTTTACGTACTAGGCAAAAGCTGTGCTACTGAGCTGCCTCCCCAGCCTCTAGCTGTAGAGAGGTTTTTCTTGATGGAGAGATGCATCTATTACACTTATCAGCCATAATCATAGTAATTGAGAATTCATAAATGGAGCAAAGTGAGGGAATGGAAGGGAAAAAGAAATGGATACGCCTGAAGTAATTACACAAAAGTATGTGTGTGTGTGTGTGTGTGTGTGTGTGTGTGTGTGTGTGTGTGTGTGTGTGTTTGAATATGTCTGGAGACCAGAGCTGACTCTGGGTATCTTCAGCAATTTCTCCCCACCTTCATAACTTTGAGTTAGTATCTCTCACTGAACTTTGAACCCCAAGATTTGGCTCTCTTCCCTGGCTATGGAGCCCCATGGATCCCCCTGTCTCTCCCTCCCCAACCCTGGGAGTGCTCTTCACACTTAAGCGTCAAGCTCTCTATTGACCAAGTCTCCTCTGCTCCAAGAAGATTATATTTTCAAAAGCAGTGGGAGTGAGGAAGGCTGCACAGCGTTTGAGAGGAATGAAGGGTTCAGGCTGGAATTAATACTCTAATGACCTACGGAAGAGAGAAATCTCACTGAAAGAGAAGATAGAAATCTCTGCGAAAGAAAAAAAATCCCAGTCTCAGCCAAGAGGGGGTACTGTGAGTCCAAAAACAGGGTTTTTGTTTGTTTGTTTGGTGGGTTGTTTTATTTTTTATTTTATTTTTTTAAGTAAGGAGGAGGTCCGGATAGGGAGCCAGAAGCCCAGAGCTCAGGTGTATGCTCCTGAGTAGGTGCTGACACTCCATACATAATTTGTCCAGTTATTCTATTCGCATGGCCCAGGAGAGTAGAATTGACAGTAGCTGTCATTTGATGCAAAGATGTGGAAACAAAGAAGGGACAGCAGAAGCCCTCAGAGTTGTTTTCTACTTGAGCATGGACTTTGTGAGCAGAGGGGACTCTGAGCATCCAGGCTGAAAGGTGGCAACAGGCACCGCCAACTCTGGGTCTCACGGTCAGCGCTGGAGATGCATGAACTTGACTGGTGACTACTACATAGCAGCCCCTTTGTGCTCATGTTCATCGTTCCTAATCTCTTACACAAAACAACTATGTAAAACTCATTTTGTGAATCAAGAAACCAACCCCCAAACTAGGACAGAGACCATATGATGGCACAGTAGCAGCCGTAGGCTGTTTTCTGAATTCGTTCCAGAAATGGGAGAAAGCTGCTCTTCTTGGAACGCAAGTTCAGGATCAAGACTGGGTCTGTTGAGTCTAGGAAGCACTGTGCACCTTCCCTCCATTTACTCTCACCCCACCCTCATCTGCCTACCACAGCTAGATCTGCAAATCCCAATGTTAATGTCTTCTTCCTCCAAGAGGCTAAACTAAGAGGCAATCTGGAGAAGCCAGAGGTTTAGAAGAAGGATTGTTCTTGGTGGAAATTATGGGCTGGAATGTCCCCATAATTTAAGTTCCCACTGAATCTTTGCTCAGAGTCCCCAGTGAGTTACCTCCTGAGTTTTCCTAGGAAAAGGAAGGCAATGCATTTTCTTAAGAAAATAGGGGCTGTGACTTAGAGACAAGAGCAAGGTGGCATCCATAGAACAGTATATAAAGTGTCAGGCATATATGTGCACTATGTCGCCAATATTCCCCGCCACGCTACCCACTATTCATGTCTTAACTCTGCCTGCTTTTCTCATTATATCTCAAGGCAAGACACCCAAGAAAATCTGATTTTTCAATGAAGTTGTTTCAACTTGTCTTTGGGATGTCTGCTATTTACTGTTTTGCTGCTGTAACCAAGTGTTTTCAGGTTAGACACTGAAGTAGCTAGCCACGTAACTTAGTCTTCGAACTTACCTTAATGTATTTAAGATTAACTGCCTCCTTTGAATAGTTACCTGTTAACTTAATTCTTTTCATTAACTGATCATCATTTTGTTTTTACCTTATCCATCAACTTGAATTTCATTTTCACTATACCAAGTGATAAACACAAAACTAGAGGAAGTTCCCAATAGCCCAGGACTTCAAACGCATGAGTACCATCAAATTCTGGTCCTTTCAAGTCCAGAAAGAGGGATTTAAAGGAAGCATATGGTGATGGGGGAGGTGCAAAGAGCAGATAATTTTCCTGCTCTGTACAAAATCAAGGAGTTCCAAAGAAGCACTTCTCTCTTCCCCTTCTGTTTTACCCTCGTACTTCAGTGGGATGGAATTCCTCCTAGTTGCTGAATCGATTTCTTTCACTTTTGCCTCTGAACTGTGCCCCTGTCGTACAAAGTTTAAAACCTCACATCTGCCACATGCATGTGAAGCTCCAAGGCTCATTTTTTTCCCCTCCAATTTCCACAGCAATGTGTGGATGACACAAGGATCAGTGGAATAGAGGTCTTCTGGTAAAGAACGGGATGAAGGAAATAGACATTTCCAGTTATGGATCATGAAAGGGTAAATGGCTGACCACTGTAACCAAGCACCATCATGAAAATATTTGACAGTTTTTGATTCTCAAGTGTCACACTTGGAGGAAAAAGCTAATGGAATGTGCTAGTATATGGTAACAATTGTCACAACAGTAGTAAGTACGGAGTTGGACAGCTGGGATCCACTCATAGTTGGAGACCCGTGTGAGAGAGGGAACAGGAAGAGGTGGGAGGTGCTGCTGGAATAAGCCAACTGAGAAAGACTTCTAGAACTTGCCTTAATGTAGTATCTTTGTGGGGAAGATAGGGAAAAAACCATAAAATATTAGGTAATTCAGTTAGGGCGTTTCAAAGTTCTAGAGCGGCAAGATTTTTTGCTGGGGTTGTGCTTGGATCATGAAATCCCTTGTTTTGTGGGATCTGTTTTCTTTTGTGTTGCCTGAGCCCACAACATGGGCAGCTCTCAGCATCTGGCTGTGGCACTGGGACAGGCTTGTTTTGTGATAGTGTGGGCTGTGCCGTTTTCTTCATGTGTGAGGCGGGAAACATGTTGGTGACAGGAGCCTTGCCTTTCCAGCTGCTCCCTCTTCCTGCACCCATCCCTGGGGGTGAGGGAAGATCACGTTTAGTTCACCAACAAAAGGAAAGGAAAATACAGGTTAGAGCTACTCAAGCCAATGACAGAAGGAAGAACATGAATGTGATAGGACTCAGGAAGAGAAGAAAGCCATACTCCAGGGAGTTGAGTTGAAAGGAAGAAAGGGAGGGGACTCAGTGATAACCTTCTCATTTGAAGGATCCACAACAGAGCCAACAGTGGTGGTGCAGACCTGTAATCTCAGCTACAAGGGAGCCAGGGGTCAGAATATTGACAATTCAAGGCCTGAATGGGCTACAGATTGAGTCCAGCTTGGACAACTGAGACCTATCTTTAAAATGAAAGGCCAAGGTAGGGTAGAGCTATCACTTAGTGGCAGAATGCTTACCAAGTATATGGGAAGCCATAGGGTCAATCCTTAGCACAGCAAATCGATGAAGATAAGGAATGATAATGGGATGAAGGATATAGCTGATTGGCAGAGTGATTTCTTAGCATGGATAAGGCCTTGAGTTTGAATCCCATCACCAAATAAATAAGTGAAGTTTCACTACTCATATACACAGATGAATATATATGCATGGATACATACACACATATAGAGACATGTGGAAGGCAACATGTATATGAATGCATATGCATATGCAGAAATATTACTAGCCATATGCTAATCTTGACTGACCTACTTTTCCTGTGGACAATCCCTGATGGCTACCAAAGCCCAAATATGCTGGCCTCACAGAGACATCCACCACCCATTCCTAAAGGAATCTCTGTTGGCTTAGACTTCCTCACAACAAACACAACTGAGTCCTGATAGGAGAAGGGAGGAGGCAGCGGACCCCACAGTGCTTAGCAACCAAGGGAGAGGGAGGAAGCAATTAGAAAGAGGAAGCCCTTGAAACTCCAACTAGAAATGGGAAACAGATCTGCTCCACGGCTAGTTGAGTAGTATGAACACTAGGCGCCTGTTACTTAATCTGCAAAATTCTTTCAAGAAGCTGGAAGTCTGTTTGAGGGAACAGGCTTCCAGGTTCTTGGCAAGAATACTCCAGGCAACAGATGCAGCATTCTGAGAGAAATACTGAAAATCATCTTGAAATTATTCTGAAAGAAGGAAACTGCATTTTGACATTCTAGCTGACTGGCTGAGATGTGCTCTTGGAGCCCTGTGTAGAGAGTTCTGCATCCATGATGAGGATGAGGACCATGGCCCACACTGTGAAGATGTCTTCTTATGTATGCTCATCTGATACCATCCGGTTACACAAATTGATCTTTGTGGAAGATACATAGAAAGCTAATGATGATTCATTAGAAGCATCCATTCATCTTTAAACCAACAAACATGTTTAGTGCATTCAATGAAAATGCCTAATTTTTCAAAATTCAATTTAAGCACATGCTTACCAAAAACATGTGTATCTGCATACGAGGTGTATCTGCATAATGAATTCTAAAATAGATTAGAAGTAATGTCAGTTGTAGGCCATGTTATAAGGAGATTTGAGATAGGCAAGCAAACTGTGATTCACTGATAAGTGGTTTATATTCAAAACATTCTACCTCTTACACCAGTTCTGCACTGTTATAAAATGCAGATGGGAAGATCTCAGAGGAATGTCACCAGACAGTCTGGGGAAAGTGCAGTTCAATCTCAGCCATGCAGAAAGGCCAGAACTGGGACCTCTGAGGCTAAGTGTAGCACCCCAGAGGTCTATCAAGATGAGAGACATTTCTAGATCCATAAACATTGCGGATAATGATCCTTTGCCCTTTGGATTATTTTTGTAAAGATATGGTGTCCATTACAAAACTGGGTCTCTCTTGAAACGATTGTTGAACATTCCAAAGGGGAGGAGCTGACTTTCAAGGGGGCAGCCGGAGGGAGTTGGGACAGCTTGGTGGAACTTTCTGCTTCCTGGTTATTATGGTGAACATTTGACTAAATGTAACTGTTGAAATCCATAGAGGTACATAAGAGAGAATTTTCCTGTATGTAGTAACAGTGAAACTTAAAAATGAAGAGAAAAAAGCCTGTTTGGAGAACAATACATAACAAGAAAGTTACATATTTAATATGATCAAATTCAGTTTTTGTAGCCATTGCCTTGAGCACGTGGGCATTCAGATCTCCAGGCTATGGCAACTTCTGCTCTAATAGAACTGGAATGTGTAAGAACACATATTTTGAACCATGAGTGCAGGCCATTTTCCCTAACTGAGAGTGAACAATTACATCACTGTGTGGGACCATCTTTATCATTCTTTAAATAAAGGTTAATATTCGGAATGTACTTGTTAAGAGAGCTGTGAATGAAAACATGTTGAGTCAGAATACATCTATTCCTTGAGATGTCCTAACCTGCAGTTCCCCAGCTGGTGAAATTTGAGTGTGGGACCCGTCATCAATCGTCACCACGCTGAGTTCTCACTTCAAGCACAGTGTCTTAGATATCAAAATGAGCGCAATTGCACGGGACAGCATTTACTTAGCAATTTCAGGCTGATATTTCTTTATTTCTGGTATTTGGCGTATGGGCACAGATGCTTGTATGATACTGTAAAAGTTTCTTGATTGATCTATAATGATTTCCTGGACACACTGAGACCAGAGGAAAGGGCACACAGCATTGCTCCAGTAATATGGTTATTCAAGGACTATATTGAACCCATGCTATATCCACCACCTGACTCCAGGTCTATGAAGGGAAGCTCCTAACAGCCAGGCTGTGGTTCCATTTCAGCCGCCTCCATTGTCACCTCCCAAAATTCAGGCAGATGGCTCCATTCTAAGCCAGCCTCTTGCCACACTGCTTAACCAGCTTATCTTCCCATCACAGCACAGTGTGACTTCTTCCTCATCACACTCGTGTTATCTTCCCATCACAACGCAGTGTGACTTCTGTCTTATCACACACATGTTATCTTCCCATCACAGCACAGTGTGACTTCTGTCTCATCACACACATGTTATCTTCCCATCACAGCACAGTGTGACTTCTGTCTCATCACACACATTATCTTCCCATCACAGCACAGTGTGATTTCTTCCTCATCACACACACGTTATCTTCCCATCACAGCACAGTGTGACTTCTGTCTCATCATACACGTTATCTTCCCATCACAGCACAGTGTGACTTCTTCCTCATCACATACATGTTCCAATTCACACTGGGCTGTTTTGTGGCCTTTCTTAGTCACCTAGAACATCTTATTTTCCAGAAATGGCCTTCTGATAATTCCTGCTCCTCCTTCTTATACTTCCCAGTGGGGTATGTTTCTAGAATTCTAAGATAGATTGCCACACATCCTTTTATAGAAGAAAGACAAAAATAATAATAATTTCAACAGCCTAAATATGATAGCCAATGAAGTTAAGGGCATAAATCACACAAATATGATATAATCATAAAATTGAAGTCTACAAAAGATAAGCATGAATATGACAAGTGACTTTTATTTTAATGTTAATTAAAAAATCAAAACAATGTATAGAATTTTTTAAGAGTATTGGAAGGGAAGTGCAATGAAAGGCTGCCTGGAAAATATGGGTCCAAGGCTGAAGGGAGATCTCAATCGGTAAATGCTTGCCCTGCTAGCCTGAGGACCCAAGTTTGGGTCCTAGAACCCACGTACAAAGGTAAGGTCAGTGAAATTATTTGTAATCCTAGTGCTAGGGAAGCCAGAGGTCAACACCAGGTGTTATTTCTCAAGTGCTCCATCCCACCCCCCACCCCCACCACCCCCACCACCCCACCCCCACCACCCCCCACCCCCACCCCCACCCCTGGCACACACACATTTGAGACAGGGACTCTAACTATCCTGTAACACACCATGCCTTCTAGGATGGCTGGCCAGCAAGTGCCAAAGATCCTCCTGTCTCTGCTTTTCCAGTGCTGCATTACAAGTGCACACCACCTTTCCTGGCCTTTTAAAACATAGACTCTGGGGTTAGAACTCAGGTTCTTCTGTTTGCAAGGCAAGTACTCTGTTGCCGTGTCTTCTCCCTAGCCCTATCATAATGCCTTTTGTCCTTGAAATTACCTTTTACCTCCAACATATATTTACTTATTACAATGTTATCTAAGGGGAGCAGTAGAGTTTTAAATAAAACTTAGTGACATTACACAAACAGACCTTTTAGAGCCTGGCATATGGCCACAAAGAGAACCTTGACCTTGCTTCTATGTGCAAGGAAAAGAGTGACAGGCTGAGGAACAGAGAGCGGCATGTGTATCTGCACGAGCATTGATTTCAGACTGGGTGGAGCATCAGTTTTCTATTACTACTACAGAAAATTAGCACACACCTGCAGGGCTTTAAACAACACACATTGATTGCCGTACTGCTCTGAAAGTCCAAGTCTAAAATTGGTCTCCCTGAGCTAAAATCAAGATCTTGGCACAGCCATGTTCCTTCTGGAAGCTCTTGGGAAGAGCTGTTTCCTTGACTTTCCCAGGCTGTAGACTGCCCCATGCTCTGGCTGGTGGCCCTTTCCATTTTTAAAGTTCACAGTGTGGGCCACATGTTTCTCTGTGGCTCTCTTCTGGGCTTCTTTTATTCTGCTTTGCAGAACTCCTGTTATTACACCAGAACACATTAATTAGCAAGAGACCTTGCCTGTCTTCAGGTCAGGTGACTAACATCATAATTCTACTACAGGCACAGCTCTCCTTTATTATTATTAATTTATAACTTATCTGTAGGTCTGTATACATGTGGAGGCTATTATTTTTCCTTGACCCAAGTGGTCAATAGGACTTCATTGAGGCGGGTAATACTTGAGACTGGGCCTAAGCTAAGTTAGGCCTATGAGAGAGAAGTGTTTTAGAGTGTCATCTAGGTTAAAACCTGGAGGTGAAGGAGGTATGTGGACAATAGAGAAAGACCTATGCTTAGAGAGAAGACAGTCAGAGAAAGAAGAGAAAATTAGATAGAGAGACTTCGGAGGCAAGATTGAGCCATGATCCCTAAGCCACATAAGCCACACGATCCTGAAGGCCCATGGCCTCTGTTTGTGTGTATTTATTCACATATGTGCAGCATACACACACACACGCGCACACACACACACACACACACATTTAAAACAATGACATAGGTCTAAAAAGGAAATGCACAAACGTATCTCACAAAGGTTGGTGACCGTACAGCCAGCCTTTCGCCATCATCATTTGAGATACTGTGATGGACACTCTAAAGCAAAATGTTTCAGAAGATCTATCAAAGACTTCATGGGAATCATGGTTTCCAGAAGTCCTCCAGAACCTCAGCGTCATACAGTCTTCCTACTCCCTCTTCCACAGTTGACTCCTAAGCCAACTAGACTCATTGGTTCAAACAAACAGTACATGGAGTTGGAAGGATGATTCAGTGGGCAGTCGATCTGGAGGGTGGTTCAGGGGAGTAAATTTGAACAAAATACGTTGTATACATATCCAAACTTAAATTCTCAAAGTTAAAAATAACGCTTCAGTGGGTCACCACTGAATGCACAGTTACCCAAAGAGCTGAGATCTGTAGACATTTTATGTTTCACAAATGTAAATGTACAAAAGGACATCTCTTCATCTACTGAGGAAACATGGACTTTTTAAGTTACATGCACAATGCATACAAACTAAGTCAACATTGTGCTAATACAATTTCATGGAGTCAAAACAGCAAAAATAATGTAAAGTGAACCAGAACCTTCTAAAGTCTTTCTAAAAGCCTCAGGCCATTTGGATACAGTACTCTCCTCTGGAAACACACTCAAAATAATGCCTTAGCAGGCTTCCATGCATTTGTTCTGCCCGGCATGATGCAGCCATTCTGTATGCAGCCAAACCATGAAAATCTTTTCCTAGAACTTGACTTTCCTTCCTGCCTTTTCTCCTTCAGAGGGAATTGTGGTTTGGAGAGTTTGAGGGTTTCAACATTTGGCATTGTAATCTTCCAGGATTGTGATTTCAGAGATCTTAGATTTTAGGCACTATAAATCTTATGGGTTTTGATCTTTCAGAATTTAAACATTTAATATTATGACATGGGATTGTGTCTTTTAGGATTCTGACCAGCACTAAATTATATGGTACTTTAATAGTCAGGGTTGAGATTTGGATTTTATACTAAAAGAAATGCATAACCAATGGGAAGTTTTGGGTAGGAAGTAGGATTTTTTTTGGAATTATGTTTTTTTAAAGGATAAGTTAGGTTTTTGGATAAAAAATGGACTATCACCAAGCCAGAACAGAAGCCAAGGGGATAAGGCAGGGACCTCTTACCACTGTCCAAGGAAAGAAATACAGCTGGACAAGAACAGGAGAGATGAGGGGTGAGAGATGGGTGGAGCTGGATTTCACATTTTGGTTAGTAGGATCTCATTCTGGATCAGATGAACAGTGTGAAAAAGAAAGAAAAGTTTGACCTTAGCTCCCAGGGTAACTGGACAGAGGCTGGGAACAGTGGAGAAGGAGCATGCCTTGGAGGAAATATCAAGAGTTGAATCCAGATCTGTGAAATTTGAGATGCTTATTTGACCTCCAAATGAATGTCAAATGGGTTGTTGAATAGACTCAGGCCTTGTGCAAGATGTTTGCGATTTTAAATTTGGCAATCATATGTAGATGATATTTAAGACAATGATTTACTTATGGGGCAAGTGTGGACCAAGAGTAGAGCAGCAAAGTGAGAAAACGGAGAAGAGCTGATCTCTAGGTCAAAACTAAATCCCAGAGCACCCCAACCACTAAAAAAGTATTGGGCATTTTGGTAGTTTGAAAGAAAATGACCTCCAAAAGGAGTGGCACTATTAGAAGATGTGGCCTTGTTGGAGGAAGTATGTCACTGTGGAGGCAGGCTTTGAGGTCTCATATATGTTCAAGCCATGCCCAGCAAGGAAGACCATTTCCTGTTGCCTGTAAGATGTAGGACTCTCAGCTGCTTCTTCAGCACTATGTCCACCTGTGTGCCTCCATGTTCCACCATGATGATAATGGACTGGACCTCTGAACTGTAAGCAAGCCACTCAAATTAAATGTTTTCCTTATAAGAGTTGCCATGGTCACGGTGTCTCCTCACAGCAATAGAAACCCTAACTAAAACAGGTACAAAGGGGAGTGTATAAGGTTTAGAATGACCTGTTAGATGAAAATCAAGATGTCAACAACAAATGTGATGTGGAATGAAAAGATTTTTTTTTGATAACTGAAAGTTATGTATTTGGTTTTTAAAAAGTAGCTTCAAGGGAATATCTCAAGAAAGGTTGGGGGAGGATAACAGGAGAGAGGAAGCATGAGAAGTTATACGTGGGGCGAGGGGACTGTAATAATCAAGTTGCTACCACAGCATGATTGCAATATGATGGAAATTAACTGAGGGACTGTAACGGAGCAATGCTGACTGAAAGAGAGGGTGGTACACATAGATGGGAATGGCTAGGGTTCTGAAATAACAGAAGGTCTAGCCTTGGAGGATCACGAAGGGAAAGCTGCTCATTCTTAGTCCTAGGTGGAAAGGTGGAATAAAACACAGCTGCAAGTGACTGACGCATAATGGGTTGCGGGAAGAAAATGACCTTTCACTTCCCTTTGTCTGCACATTTTATCAATGAAATAAAAAGCAGCGTCTTCAGCTGAGAATGAGGAAGCAGAGATCGTTGGGAGGAGGAGGAAATGTGGATACTGTAAACAGACAGAACACATGGAGTATTGAAAAGACAGAATGACAGGCAATAGACAGACCACTGTTTGGAATGAATGTACCTTTGTCTCTGCTCACCCCATAGCATGGGTGTACCTGGGTGGTGTAGACTTAAAGAAAATCTCAACTCCCTCTTGAATGTTAATCTTCCAAAGTATAAATGCAGACATAGAAGTCTTGGATTCTGTAGTGCCTATTTTAACAACATTAAGAATGGTTCTTTTTTTAAAAAAAAAATCATAATACAGAATGAATGAGATGGGTTAGCAGCAAAAGGGGCCTTCTGCACAAGCCTGGCAAACTGAGGTGGACCCCTGGGGACCACAGAATGGTGGAGGAGAGAATCAACTCCACAAAGTTGTCCTCTGACCTCCACATACATTGTGGCATATGCACACCCATGTGCCCAGGCACACACAAACACAATATATTAAAAAAAAAATTAAATTGCACGAACTGTTTCATTAGATGAATGGTTGGGGCCATTTTTACTGTGTCATCTTCTTACAAAGGAAATGAAATTCTAAGGAGTATTCAACCAAGAAACAAGAAGTAGCTTATATACATTCTCAAATGCTACCAAGAGAAGCTAGTTTATACCCTTTTTCTGAAACCCAATCAGATACTGTATTTAAAAGCATTCCTCTGAGATCATGTTGACATTTTCATCAGCTAGTGACATTTCTGGTGCTACCATTCTGGGACATTTTCATTAATTAATGCAAATAAGTGATTGGGAGAGCTGGCCCTTTGGTCATAGTAGTGGAAGAGCTATCCCTGACCTCCTCCAGCTATAACAATTGGGAGGACAGCACTATAGAGCCAATCCTGTTAGTGTAGGTGTGGGTGAGCCAGCCCCAAAGTTGTGAGCATAGGATAGCAGCCCTAATTTCTTATCTGTCTTATGATGGCTTGGGTGGGGGAAAGAAGCCCCTCCCCCCATCAACACCTGAGGCAGGTGGGAGAGCTAGCCCTGTGGTCATAAGAGTGGAAGTACCATCCCTGACCCCCACTAGCTACAGTACTCAGAAGGCCCTGCATCTTGCCAGCGCAGCACAATAGAGCCAACCCTGTTAGCAGAGGTGTAGGTGAGCCAGTCCTGAAATTGTAACCATGGGAGAGCTGTCCACATTTTCCATCTGGTGGCCAACCCTACAGCTGTCCAGGCCCAGACTCAGGGTTATGAATTGGCCTGCTCCGACATCCAACCCATCTATGATCTGCTGGAGCACGTGAAGGAATCTGACCTGCAGATCTGAAGCTGCAGGATCTTCACAACACAGGGCAGCAGTGGGATGTCCAGGAAGAGTCCTAGTGGGGGCCCAGCATCGATCAAGTAGTAGAGATGAGGGGCCTTGAACCAGACCAATGACTCTTTGCAATGAACACTTGCAAGTAGAGATCTATTGACAAAGGGGTATATGGTGTGACTTGTTGGGTCACACTGCAGCTTCTATGTTGAGATTTTTTATTTTTTCCCTATTTTTATTTTTTTCATTTTATTATCTTCCTTTTTTCTCTTGAATTTTGTTTTGTTTGGGGGAGTGGTGCAGGGGTGGAGGGTGGATGCCAAGGGTCAGGGAATGAATGGGATCAAGATACATGATGTGAGCCGGGCAGTGGTGGCGCATGCCTTTAATCCCAGCACTTGGGAGACAGAGTCAGGTGGATCTCTGTGAGTTTGAGGCCAGCCTGGTCTACAGAGTGAGATCCAGGACAGGCACCAAAACTACGCAGAGAAAACCTGTCTCAAGAAACCAAAAGAAAAAAAAAGATACATGATGTGAAAGACACGTAGAATAAATAAAAAGTAAATAAAAATAAATAAATGATTGGGCATTAAATAGAAACATGCCATGCTTTTGACCACTAAATGTGATACATAAGGATATTGGAAGCTCTTGGTTGTAAAGCTGGACCCACAATCAAGACATGTGATCCAGATAATTCCTTGAGAGAAAGATAATTCTAAGAGAAAGAGAAAATCTAGAAGAGGGTTTTGAGGGAGAATGAGTATGAAAAATTCAAGGAGCTAAATTAAAGTCACGTTGGTTGGAAGTGACAAGAATGACCCTGGCAAGATAAAGACTCTATATGGCCAGTTTTGCAGTAGAGAGAAATCTCTGCCACTGGATTGAGAATAGATTTGAAGGTGGCAAACTTGGGCAAGAACGACTCACCTGGAAGCCATGTCAGCAATTGCAGTTGAAGGGCACAGTGGCTGCCATGATGGATGCAGCAGCAGAGACAGAAAGAAATGCAGCGACTTGAGATTTGAGAGAGATTTAGAAAAGCAGTAAACCGAGAGTGATGATGGGCTGCAACTATGGACCACGGGGTTGATGATTGTTGAGGATGTAGTCCAGGCTCCTGACTTGGTAAATGGGGTTGCTTTATATCACACAAAACTAATGGACAAGACAAACACAACAGTCTGTCCATGTAACATTTTAGTCCTATGGGAAACCAGTGCAGGAAGTTTTATTCCAAGTAGAGGTGTCCTAGCAGCAGAAAATTAAAAAGAATTTAGGGGTGCAGAAAGATTCCATATTTGACTGAAATGTGTGCATTTTGTAGGTCAAGGAAAGCTTAAATCAGAGGAAATGATATAGAGAGACAGAGCTGAAGAGTGGTGTGTGTGTGTGTGTGTGTGTGTGTGTGTGTGTGTGTGTGTGTCCATAGCTGGGGTTGTTAGGTAAGAGGGAAAACCATCCCAGCCAATGTGAATATAGCAAAGTGAGTTGTAGAATTTGAGGTTAAAGCTGATGGTTCCATCACTACAGTCCAACCACAGTCAACTCTGCCCCTCAGCCTAGGTGCCATGCCTGGGAGTTGTTTTTGTTTTTGTTTCTAAGCTGCTCTTCTACAGATGGAATATAACTTCTCTTGGGGAGCTCTTTGGTTTATTTATTTATTTCTAATTTCTTGCTTCTCTAGCTGCACCATATAAATCATCAGAATTCCCGCCCGCTAAAATTACTTACATTGTCCCAGCAAAAGTCCATATGTATTTCCAGAACAAACTTTATATAAAACTTTAGTCAAGTTACATATGAAAAACATTTCAAATAGCATTGTATGATGTAGAAAACTCATTCATTTTTATTGCTAAACAAAACTCTAAATTTCACTGGCTAACTACTATGGTTATTCAAAACAAGGAGCTGGGAACGGTTCTCTGTTGTATGGAAGATGATTTATATATGGAAATAATTATAAAAAAATATGTTCTCATCCAGGACAGGAAAATATATAATAGGAATATTGTAATATAATCTTTACTATTGCTTTCCCAAACCCACACATATGAACATTATTATTTAAGCTCTAAAGGCACAAACTTGTTTCATTTAAGCATCTTAATGTTTGGTTATGTATGGAGAAAAACACTGAAATTGTGGTTTTGACAAATGAATTTAAAAGTTTCACAATTTTCAGAATAGAATAATTTATTTTTCTGTCCTTAAATTGTGAACGGATGAATGAGTTTACCATGATGAGCATAAAGCATATCCAGGAAACTGGATTCTAATGTCCTTACAGTTGCCCTGTTACAGAACTCTATATTCAGTTACCAAAAGAAAAAAAAGAAAAGAAAAGAAACTTCTGTGGCTCATCTTTGTCACAAAGAACCCTAGAAAGAACCTCTCATCTCTGATACAACTCTAAGATGACAAATTGTCTTTCAACCAGTTACAGATCATTTTCTGAGATCTTCCACATCCCCCAGAATATGAAAGAATCCTATTGGCAAATAATAGAGAAAATGCTCCAGGCCATTGTTAGCAATACTGCTTAGTACCTAACACTAAGATCCACGAAGAATGAAGTTTCATGCAAAATATATCACTGTTTGAAAATGTTTAAATAACCTAACAATTTTTCAGCTTGAAAAAAAGAATTTACAGCCTTATTTATTTATTTGGTGTTGGCATAGAACTCAGGGTCTCATGCATACCAGGAAAACACTCTAATGATGGGCTGCATAATCAGTCCTTTTGTGTAGTCGGACTTTTCTTTGGACTGTCAGCTCACAAATGATGACATGGAGAATTATGAAAGCTTGGCTTTAGTTTAAGCTTGTTCAAAACTAGCTCTTATAACTTAAATTAACCTGTTTTTATTAATATATGTTTTACCATGTGGCTGTTACCTTTCTCCCATTCTGTACGTCTGACTTGTTCCTCTTCTCTCTGTTGTCTCTGCCTTTCTTCTTCCCAGTGTTCCTCTCTCTCCCCAGAAATCTCACCTCTTCTCTCCTGCCTAGCTACTGATCATTCAGGTCTTTATTAAAGACCAATCACAGTGATACATCTTTACACAGTGTAAACAGGTATTTTGCAACACTTTTGTCCTTTGTTTGTTTATTTGCTTGTTTGTTTGTTATTTTGTTCTGGGATAGGGTCTCACTAGTTAGCCCAGACTGGCCTCAAACTTATCACTTTCCTGCTTTCATCATCACTCAAGTGAGGGGACTGCAAGATGAGGCATCACAGCCTCCATTTACAAACATGTTGTAAGGAAATTATTTAGAGAAGTTGAAAATAAGAAAGGATTGCTTGCCAGGTGGTGGTGGTGCATACCTTTAATCCCAGTACTGGGGAGGCAGAGCCAGGCAGATCTCTGTGAGTTCAAGGCCAGCCTGTTCTCCAGAGAGAGATCCAGGACAGGCACCAAAACTACACAGAGAAACCCTGTCTCGAAGAAAACCAAAAAAAAAAAAAAAAAAGGAAAGAAAGGATTGCTCTGTGTGTGTGTGTGTATGCATGAAAGAGAGAGGGGGAGGGAGAGAGAGACAGAGAGGGGGAGAGAGACAGACAGACAGAGAGAGGAGAGAGAGAGGAGAGGAACTAAACAGGGAATAGGAGAGGGCTGCAGCAACAACAGAAAGGAAGCCCCAGACACGGAGATCAGATAAAGCCTGTGTCCTCTGGTGTGCAGAGCAGGGCATGGAAACTCAATCTGTTAGGCAAAGGTATGAAATTATTTGTACCTCATGTGTGTTTGCACATCATGTACATACCTACCTACATAGGGTATGCATATATGAGTTAAATCACCAGTTTCAGTTAACACAATATCATTCAATCAGAATAAAACATCTCTTGAATATCAGAGACAGAAAAGAGTCTGAGAAATTTAGTTAAGCACTTGAAAATTCCCAACAATCAAGAAATGTGCTCAGAAAATTTCTTTAACATCTTTTATTTTGGGAGCTTGAACGTAATTCATCTGGAAGTTTAATTTTCTCGGACATAAAACCCGGTTCATGCTCACTCCTTGAGTTTGTTTCTTTTAGGTAAGGGATTATCTGACACCATCATTTTATCTTGAACTTTACATATGAGTATTCTTTATTGTCACATGCATAGCCCGAACTTAAATGCAACTTTTGCAGCACACATTTGATGATGATAAAGATTTAAATGTTTAAAGATTTCTTTCCCCCTTTTCTTGATCAAAACTGTCTGGACAGCTCCCGAAACAGCTTGAAGAAAGTCCCTGAGGCGACAGACTTGGAAGTGATGACTGAAGGCCAGAGCCAAACTTACTGTTTTTCCAAGATGAAATCGAGAACTTTATAAATAGTTTCCCCAAACTGTCCCATCTGGGGAAATGTTTGGCCACACCTGTGTAGTTTTGGCTTTCCCCTCCTCTTCCTCTGGTGGTCTAGCCTCACTTCAATCCTTCTCTCTCCACAGAATCCTTCTCACTCCACTGAACAGATTAGACAAATCTGCTCTTGCTCATTTGTGTACTGGAGTCTACAGCCTGGTACCCCACTCTTCCTCTGCACATGTTCCTCAAAATAAAAAGACCTAAAGCTGATAGGCTTTGTCACCCACAGTGATCTGTACCCAGACCACCCAAATATTAATTTAAGGGAGCTCATTCACAGTCCAGAAAATAGAAGAGGCCAAAACATTGCTGTTTGCCGACACCTATCTGTATTTTTCAGGTTGGCTCCATGTCTTTTCAGGGTATCTTCAGGTTTGTCCTCAACCCCACATTACAGAAATATATTAAAAAGAAATGTAAAGGGTCAATCCTCCCCCGCCTTTCTCTCTGACTCAGACACACTTACCTTTTCAACAAAAGTTAAATTATACTGAATAATTTATCCTGGGAAATCTTCTGAATGACTGCCTGGGAACTGGGCCATTCATTCAATAAGCACTTATGGATGGCTTACAGAGTGCCATGAATTATTCAAGAAGTGGAAACTACAGAGGAGAGACAGGACAGTCTCTGTGCATGGAATTAATATATGTTGTCAAGGGAAAGTCAATACACGTGAAGACTAACAGACCATCATCTCAGACATTGGTCAGTGCCATGAAAATAAAGAACTGTTACAAAGGACAAGAGAGTTGCAAAGAGTCAGGTGACTTAGAAAATGTGTGTCTTGAGGAAGGGGGTGTTCTAACTTCTACCTGAACATGGGAAGCACAATGGGAAGAACATTCCAGATAACAGGAAGAGCAAGGGCAATGGGAGAGTCTGAAAGGCAGGGTATATTCACAGGACAGACCTCCAGTGTATCTTCCTCTTAACAAAATCACAAGCTAAGGGAGTTTGAGGCAGGTTGTGTTGCCCCCTAGGCGATGTAAGGAGTGTTTTCTCCCCCTCCTCCAGTACAATAACCATCACTGAGCAAAAAGATGGAGCTTTCAATAAATGGTCATTATGGTTTGAATGTGAAATGTGTCCCACAGACTCATGTGTCCGGACACTTGGTTCCTTGCAGAACATAGGAGGTTGTAGAAGTTTCAGGAGATGGGATCTGGCTGGCAGAGGTGGGTTGCTGTAGGAGAGGGAGAACCTTGGCAAGTATAGGCCAGCCTTAGTTTCAGTCTAGTGCTGTCTGCTTCCTAGTTGATAGGATGTGACCAGCCAAGCCATGCTGCCCCTCACACGGACTAAGCCCCTCCCGTTGACATGGCTTCTTCACCAGATGGATTGAAATCTCTGGACACCGTGAACCGAAGTCAGTGTCCCCTCCCTTCAGTGGCTTCTGTTGGTTGTTTCGTACAAGTGAGAAGAAAAGTAACATGGGACACATGGATTTTCAGGCTGAAATAAGCACAATATCTCTACCACAGTGGATAAGAATAAGTTCTCCATGGATCATAGGTCCCATAAAGTTAGAAGACAGAGAAAAAAAAATGAGAGAAGGCATTTGGGACATACATAATGAAAGAGGAATCAATACCCCAAACTTATGGTTGATTATTACCAATCAGTAAAACCAATACGCAAACTTGACAGGGAGGAATGAATGGTCCACAAACATAAAAAGGTGATCAAAGTTACCAATATTGGGGGAACATAAATGAAAAAAAAAAAGTGAGATGCCCTCTCCCAGCCAGGCACCTAGGAAATCCTCAACTGTCCTGAATAGCAGCGGCCCTCTCCCCTGCCCTGCTGGTGGGCCTAGGAATTACAGTTACTTTAGTATCTGAGGAAATGGATTTTACCAGGATGCTTAGAGCTCACATGTTCACTCACAGGAAAACAAAAAAATAAAATTTTTGTGTGCATGTGAGATAGATATAACTAGCTTTTTATCTATAGCTAGATTTGATCTATAACTAGATTTGATCTATAACTAGATTTGAGCTATAACTAGATTGTGATACATCTTTTATTACTATTACTTTTGCACAGCCTGTAAACTATGAGTACTTTCTAAGTTTTAAGTGGCTAACAATTTAAATAATATTTTATTACACATGAAAATCATATGGAATTTTCATTTATGTGCTCATGCATAAAATTTTCTTGAAATTCAGCCAAGCTCGCTTTCCTCTGTACTGTCTGTGGTTTGATTTCACTCCGAGTGTAGAACTGGGCAGTTGTAACAAAGACTGTGGAAGAGTGCAGTGCCTAAAACATTTATCATCTGGTCTTTGACAGATGCAGAACCTGGATAGGTATTGTTCCTGAAATTATTTGTGTGTTTATGTCCATGTGTGTGTGAGTGCACACGGGGCCAGAGGTAGATATCAGCTGTCTTCTTTACTTGCCCTTCACCTTAGTTTTTGAGACCGAATCTCTCACTGAGCCTGAGGCTCACCAATTTGGCTAGATGAGCTAGCCAAAGATCCCCTTGTTTCTCCCTCCTCAGTGCTGGGACAATATGGGCATGCCACCTCACCTGTCTTTGACATGGCTGATGAGGATCAAATTCAGTTCTGTGTGTCTGCATGGCTGGCACTTTGTTGACTGAGCTATCTCCTTCACGCCAGTATTATTTTTAAACACACACACACACACACACACACACACACACACACACACACACACACACAATTCACGATGGTGACATCATACGGAAGTTGGGATGGGTAGAAAAAGAATTGCAATGTTTGAGTGTGAGAAATCTGCACTATTGTCAGTTCTGCCCAGCATTTACATAAGTGTTTGCTCTATCGTCTTTGCACTTTTCTGTACTTTGTTCTTCTTTGAGACAGAAAAATTCTACCATCTTTATACCTACATTTTCTTTACCCAAATTCTTCTGTTGATGGACAGTTGGTTAGGTTCGTTATCTAACTTAGCTATTGTGAATCATGCTCCAGGGATGACACGTATCTTTGTGATGCACTGGCCTGTAGTCCTTTGGGTGAATACCTACGAGTGCCACCAACTTGGTCGTATGATAGATGTATTTTCAGTTTTTGGAAGAACCCCCATGCTGATTTCCATGGTGACTGAATTAGTTTATATTCCCATCAACAGTGGTTTTCCTATTGAAATTTCATTTTTTTTTTTTTTTTTTTTTGGTTTTTCGAGACAGGGTTTCTCTGTGTAGCTTTGCGCCTTTTCCTGGAACTCACTTGGTAGCCCAGGCTGGCCTTGAACTCACAGAGATCCGCCTGGCTCTGCCTCCCGAGTGCTGGGATTAAAGGCGTGCGCCACCACCGCCCGGCGAAATTTCATTTTTTTGTGTATTGATTTGGGAATTCCTTTATATATTAATTATATTGTTGCTTCTCTTAAAAAAACACACATGGAATTCCATTATTTATTAACTTGGTAAATATTCTCCTGCTACTTAGAAAACTTTAAATTGCATGTAGTCACTTGAAAAGTGTTCCCCGTCTTTGGACTTTGTTTTACCTGTCATTTATAATCTGCTAGAAAGTTATTAAGATGGAATGGTCTTTTTCAGATGTGTGGAGAAGGCAATGCTCTGGGTACCTGAGGTGATCAGGTACCTTCCTTCCACCCTAGCGGACATGAAGCCTGCCCTAAATGCTCTGCCTTGTCATTAGTGCTACAGTTAGGGGTTAGGTTTGGGTAGGAAAATAGAGCCCACATTGCCTGTGACAATTAGGGAATAAATTAATACAGCAGCCAAGAGACTTGGAAACCCTAGGAAAGAGAGCAGCTTCCATGGATCAAGGGATCTAAAAGTGTGGGGATCATAGAACATGATATCAGCTGACTGAAGTATACCAAGGACATGGATGTCAGGACATCTGGGAGTGGCTGGGCTGACCAAGCATCACATCTTCCACCACTGAACCCCGTGAGTCTGCCTGCAGGTGCCACCAGAAAGTACCATGCTTCCTCTTTCCCTCTTCTTGTTCATCCTGAATCATGTTCATAAGGAAGTCCTAGAAATGTGTTTTCCTGGGTTTAGTTCCTGCTGTAAAAAGGCGAGACTAGAAGAGTAGAAATAGTGATGGGTATTGAGAGCTATCACCTGGAGCTACTTTTCAGTAAAGGTCAGATCAATGAAATCAAAGCCATGGTCCATGTATGGAAGGCTCATTGAGCACCAGTATGTGGTAGATAGCATTTCACCCAGGCCTGTGCTAATTGGTGTGAAAGAATCTTGTTCTGAAGAGGAAGATGAGAAATTAGGAGAGATCACTTTCAGCGCTTACCAAATGTGTTATTTAACTGAAATTTTGTGAAATTACAATGGTAGGATTTTGTGTTTGTGTTGCAATGGAGGTTGACCCCTGAGCCTCACATAAGCTAGGCAAAGGCTCTACCAATGAATTCTACTCTCATCTTTCTCTCTACTTTTTATTTTGAGAAAGTCTCACTATGTTGAGGCTGGCCTTCACCTCATTCTATAGTCCAGGCACTCTTCAAACTTTTGGTCCTCCTGCCGCAGCCTACCAAGCAGAAGGACAATATGACTGTTTCACCAGGCTCAAACTAAAGCCAGAAAAATTATAATTTTTGTTTATTTTTGAGATTGTCATTGAATTACAACATTTCTCCCTTCCCTTTCCTTGCTCTAAACCCTACCCTCTACCTCTCCCCTTTCTTCTTCAAATCCATGGACCCTTTCCACCAACTAGTATTGCATGAATGTATGTATTTCTATGTACATCTATATATTCCTAAATAGAACCTTTAAAAATTTTAGTGAAAAAAAATTGTGGATTGAATTATATCATTTCCACACTTATATCATTGTACCTTTGTAGGCGGAGGCTTTCTCTCCTGCCTGCCTGTTTCCAAATGCCCAGCAGCCACTTCCCAAATAATTGACTTAGAGGTTTAATATTACTTATAAATGTTCAGTCAGTAGCTCAGCCTTGTTACTAACTAGCTCTTACACTTAAATTAACACATAATTTTTATCTATATTTAGCCAGCATTCTCATCTTGCTTCCTCTGGGTCTGGTTGGTGACTCCTGACTCCACCCTTCCTCTTCTCAGAATTCTCCTAATCTGGCTGCCCCATCTCTACTTTCTGCCTGGATACGGGCCAATCAGCATTTTATTAAACCAATTCAAGTGATAAATCTTTACAGTGTACAAGAGCATTATACCACAGCATACCTTATTCAAAATTGTCTAATCATCATCATCCTCCCTTCTGGATATTCTCACTGGTCCCCTTCTAGTCCCCAAATACTCCTTCTGCTTTCATGTCATATATGTTCGCATGTATATTTAACACGGTATTTCACAATGGAACAAGATGTGTGATATGTGTCTTTCTTCCCCCTCATTACTGTTCTTGCTTCTACTCTCTTTCTCCCTTTTTATAATCCTATTTCTACTTTCACATGTATGTATAATATAAATGTATTTATTCTTAAGTCTAGATTACTCATAGGAGAAAAAATATATTCATCTCTCTTTTTCTCTTTTTTTTCCACTTAGTATGATAGTCTCCAGTTCCACCCATTTCCCTACAAAGTACATAATTTCACATTCCAAATGAATAAAATCTCACTGTGTAGATGTGCCACATTTTTCTTATCCACTCACCTGTTGGTGGGCACCCAGACTTCAATTATCCTGGCTACTTTGAATAAGACAGCTATAAACATGGATGTGCAAGCATCTCTGTGAAATGCTGGTTTAGAATCCCTTCGGTAAATATCCAGGAGTGGTATCACTGGATCACTGGCAGCTGATTTCCATAGTGGCTGCACCATTTTACATTCCTGCCAAGAGGGTATGTGAGCTTCATTTCTCCTACATTCTTGCCAGAGTTTGTCATCTGTTTTCCTGATGACAGCCATCTGGCTAGTGTGACATGAAATCTCAGTGCAGCTTTAATTCGATTTTTCTTTCATGGTTAAAGATGTAGAATTTGTTTTCAAATGCTCATTGGCCATCTTGATTTTGTCTTTTAAGAGTTGTCTGTTCAGTTCATTAGACTATTTGTTGATCAAATTTGTTTTTTCCCTTGTGAAACAGAATTTTTGTTTTTATTTGTTTAACTATTTTAAATTGGGTTATTATTGTGTGTGTATATGATGGATGTGTATGGGCACATGAGTGGAAGGGGACAGCTCTGTGCAATAAGTTCCTTTGTCCCACCTTTATGCTGATTCCAGAGCTTGCGTGAAAAAAACTCAGGTTTCTGTGAGTGGTACCTTTCCCACTGAGCCACATCACCAGCCCAAATAGAATTTTTTAACAAAATAAAGTAAGATAAAATGAAAACTATAATATTGAAGTTAGACAAGACAAAACAACAGAAAAATAAAAGAGGCACAAGAGAAGGCACAAGAATCAGAGACCCACTCATTTGTAGATTCGGAAGCCCCACAAACATACTAAACTGAAAGCTATAGTATACATGCAGAGGACCTGGTGCAGACCTGTGTAGGCCCTGTGATTGCTGCTTCAGTCTCTGTGAGTCCATATGAGCTTTGCTCAGTTGGTTTGGAGGTTCCTGTTCTCCTGGTGGCCTCCATCTTCTGTCTCCCCAACTCCTTCTGCTTCCCTTTGCATAGGATACCCTGATCTCTGGTGGGGGGGCGACTTGATGGATACATCTCATTTAGAGCTGTTTGTTCCAAGGTCTTTCTCTCTGCACAATGTTTGACTGTGGGTCTCTGTATCTGCTGCAACAGGAAGCCTCTCGGATGATGGCTGATTAAATGAGTAGTAGAATATCATAAGGAGTCATTTTATTGTATTTGGTTTTACCCTAGGGCTCTAGGCTATCTTGACTCTGGTTCTTGGTCACCTAAGCAGCATCAGGGATGGGTTCCATCCCATGGAGTGGGCTTAAGTCCGATCAGACAGTTAGTTACTCACACAAGGTTTGTGCCACCATTACCATAGCTTATTTTGCAAATAGGACAGATTGTAGATCAAAGGTTTTGTGGTTGAGTTGGTGCTTACTTTTCTCTTTTGATATCCTGCAGAGTACCTTTCCATGTCTTAGACACTAAAACATGTGGGTGAAGGTTCTGTGTAGTCACAAGCTCAGCCTTTCCATGATCAATGAGCTGTATGGGTGTTACCTTCTGCTGTGGGGACTTGCTGTCAGTTTGTGGACACAGACAGAAAATTTCAAAGATGACTTGTGGATGTTCAGGATCAATGAAAGAATAACACACCTACATCAAAACAGATCAGGAGAAACTGAGACTGATGCAGTAGGAATCTTCTCTATTACATTGCTTGGGTTAAAAATGGAATCAACAAAACTCATTCATTAGTATTCTTCAACTAGAAAAAGCTTGTTTCCCCAAATAATCATAGTTTGCTCTCTTAGTAAAGTTATCATACAACTCAGCCTGTAGTAGCCAAAAACTACTTAGGAGCCACCCAGACAGACTCACACCATTCAGTCCCACAAAACAAAGCCAGGCTTGGAACTGGAATTATTTTCCTCATAATTTTCTTCCTTCCTTACAGAAGCCTGATTCTCTTAAATCCTTTGGGGATCGCTTTTAACTATACATGTTTGAGTTGCCAGTCCCCTTTCCTGACTTTTTACTAGGTTAGAAATTTCAAAGCTGCTCCAGTACTCTCTCCCCAGGCTTAATCAAAGCCACATTGACAACCTTGCGAGGTGTCACATATTTTATTCCTGAGTCCCACAAATCACTAATAATAGCCTATTATGCTTGTGTGTCTGTGAGTTCCTTTCCAGTTCTTAGATGTAGGTTGACTTTCTGAGTTTCTAATTAGATTTTTTTAAGGATTATGGACATTTGGTCGGATTGCTAGAAGATTCTGCTTAATGTGACTCTCAATTTATAAATATCTTTTATGCCAACTCCTGCTTATGATCTTGGTGACTTTTGATCACCTGCAAAGTGTCAGATCAGCCTCAAACAAAAGGATTGAGAACTCCCAAAGGTTGAAGAAATCAGCCAAGAGCACTCAGTTAGTGGAGGCAAGATCCCTCGGCTTTGAGTTTTTGGTCACCCATACCTCCTAGACATAAACAGCAGTGTTTATGAATTCCATTTCAGGCTTTAAGCTCCAAGATGCTGTAATTCTTTGCCAGTTGTGTGCATGTGGGTGAAAATTTCCAGAACTTGTCTCTTTAAAAAAAAAAAAAAAACTCCAGAAACATCAAAGCTAAGATTTTTGAAAAGGAAATTCATGATTTTCTACTAACATGTCACAATGTAAATTTTAGATTCAGATTGAATACATTATTCTTTTAAAAAATGTCTGTAGTCATAAGTAAACTCGGCTGAAGTCTTAATTAGGTGTTTATTTTGGCCTTACCTAATAGGACTTAAAACTTCATTTTGTAACTTATTTATTTGAGAGGCAAGGAAGAAAAATAAAAATCTGTATGAGAGGAAACACATGCAGATAAGATGGTTTAGGACAAATGTCCTTAGGAATTCCTTAGCTATTACTTTAGAGTGTCTTGAAATGGGCAGATGAAGTCACATGGCAAGTCAGCTGACTAGGAGCCAAGGGTGAAAGGACTGATTGCTGCTTTTGATTAGGACCTGATGTATGTTACACTTGGGTGGAGTTTCTTCTTATCTAGCCTCTTCAGGCTAAGATCTGCAAAAGGGATGGAAAACTGTGCTGGGGCATTATCTTCGGTGGTAGTATGAACACATGCTCCTCAGTTAAAAGTCAACCTTGAGCACCCCTTCATGCTGGTTTCTGATGCATGCTGAAACAATTGGCGTCCATCTGGCCAGGAAGAAGGGTGTTTGTTTTTAAGATTTATTTTTATTATGTGATGTATTTGTGTTTCTGTGTGGGTGTGTACCACCTGTGTTCATGGGTGCCTGAGAAGTCCAGAAGACGATATTGGATCCCCTGAAACTGAGGTTATAGGTAGTTGGTTGTGAGTGCCCCATGGGTGCTGGGAACTGGCTTCTTGTCCTCTGGGTGGGTAGCAAACACTCTTAATAGCTGAGCAATCACTCTAGCCTCACAGGAAGAATCTTACATGTTTTACTATTGAAAAAGATTTAGCTTTCTTCAAAGAAGTGACAATGATTTGATGTCCTATCAGGAATAACTTACATGTACAAGATGCTCAGAGCCCACGTTATGTGGAAGCTAGAGTTATCTCTGCGATGTGAAAGGTAAGGGAAAGCTTCCTTTAAGTTGTCAGATGTCATATACATGTTTTCATGTTGTATGTGTATAATGAAAGCCACCCTCAGGCAAGCTACTTTTCTTTTCAGCGCTGGGGAACTAGAACCGATGCATGCTAAGCAAGCACTCTACAACTGAGCCATAGTTCCAGCCTTAAAACCATCTTGTAGCTTAGACTTACAGAGACATTCCCACAGTGTATTAAAATTAGTTTTCAAATATATTTAAATTGACAAGTAGAAGTACACACACATATATATAGTATATAATGTGATACTTTGATATATATACTGTAGAAAATCTAAATCAAACTACTTAATGTACCTATCAGTGTATTACTTACTTGTATGTTGCTGTGATAAAACACTATAGCCAAAAACAACTTGGGGAAGATAGTTCGTTTTTGGCTCATGCTTCCAGAAGAGCAGAGCCTATCATGACGGGATCTGTAGGAGAGCAGGAGCAGTAAATTGACTGACTGGGTTTCATCTATGCCTAGGGATCAGGGGGTCGGGGGCTGGGAGTAGGCGGTAGCTATCAATCCTCAAAGCCTTCCACCCGTGGCTCTCCTTCTCCAGCAAGGCTGTACTATAACCTCCCCAAACAGTGCCACCACCTTGGAACCAAGCGCTCAAATACGTGAGCCTACGAAGGTCGTTTCTCATTCAAACAACGGTCACCTAATATCATTCACATTTTTCTATTGATAATACCATTCAAAAATCTATTCTCTTGGAATCCCCGGCATATACTAAATCATTGAAAACTATTGGTGACATACTGTATGATAAAGCTTCTGAATGTATGCCTCCTAGCTACAACTTGTCACCTTTTGACCACACCTCTGCAGCACCCTCTAATACCACTGTACCACATGCTTCTGTAAGTTTGGTTTCTTTATATTCCACCCACAGTTGTGCTCATGCACTGTGTGTGTGTGTGTGTGTGTGTGTGTGTGTGTGTGTGTGTGTGTGTTTCTGACTAACATAATATACAACAGATTCACCCATTGTTGCAAATAATAGGATTTTCTTCTTTTATCAGGTCAAATAATCTGCTGTGTTTTTGAATCACATTTCTTATTCCTTCATCTACTGGCACACACTAAAGAGGACTCCATATCTTGGCTATTGTGAGTTATGCCATCATGAACATGAAGTAAGGCTAGCTTGTCAACATACTCCTTTTTGGGGAAGATATGGACATTGGAAGAAAGGGCTTCTGGATCATGTGGTAGTTCTGTTTTCAATTTTTAAAAGACCTTGCATATTATTTTCCACCGCAGGTGGACCAGTGTATGTCCATACCCAGCTGGTATAAAGGTTTCTTTTCTCACGTTCTCACCAGAATCTGCTCTAGTCCCTTTAGTAATAAAGTTGATATCTCGCTGTGGTATGAATTTTCATTTCCCTGATGACTAGTATACTGAGCACATTTTCATTTACCTGTTTGTCATTTTGGTATCTCCTTTTGAGAAATCCTTGTTCAGGTCCTTTGTTCAGTTTTTAATTGGTGTTATTGCTGTCTTGCTATTGAGTTGCTTGAATTTCTTAAACAGTTAAGGTATTCCCTTATCAGATGTATGGTTTGCGAATATTTTCTTCAACACCACCAACGGTCTCTTCACTGTACTTTGATACAATTCCATTGTCTATTTGTACTTTTTTGCTTGTGCCATTGGGCTCATGTGCAAAGAAATGCCGTAAACTTTTCCCTCTATATTCTCCCAGTAGTTTACAGTTGTAATCCATTTTGAGTGGGTTTTGTATGTGGGTTTGTATGAGATGGGGCCCAATTTCTTTCTTCTGTATGTGGATATCTAGTTGTTTCAACCATTTGTTGAGAAGCTATCTACTCTCTGTTGTATGTTCTTAATACCTTTGTTGAAGGTCAGCTAGAGAAACTGAAAATGTGTGAGTTTATCTCTGCACTCTCTGTCCTCTTCCACTGGCCCTTGTGCCTGTTTTAAATGCCAGTATGATGCTATTTTGATTTCCATAATTATTCAGTGTATCACATTTTAAAGTTAAGTAGAGCAATGTCTCTAGGTTTGTCCGTTTTGTTTATGATTGCTTTGGCTCTGTGGGATCTTTGTTATTCATTATGAATTTTTCTTTCTGTGAAGAACCTCATTAGAGTTTTTACAGGGATCGCATCAAGTCTGTAATCATGTTGGGTATCATGGTCACTTTAACAGTAGAAATTTTTCCAACCCAGGAACATGGGCTATCTTTTCCACTGATTTTTTTTGTCTTCATCAGTTTCTTTCATCAATATTTTATGGTTTTGACATATAATGTTTTACTTTTTCTACAAATTCTTTACAGAAATTTTGACACTATTGTGTTTGATTGTTTTAATTCATTCACAGATAGTTCTTTAGTATGTAATAATAGCACTGATATTTTTGTAGATTTCAAAAGTCTCCCTACACAGTCCAAACTGGTTTTGAAAGTTCTGTGTAGCACAGGTTTCCTCAAATTCTCCTGCTTCAGCTTCCATCAAGACTGGATTATAAGTTTGTGGACCATTGTCAGTTCTGATTCCTTTCTTTCTTGTGTGTGTGTGTGTGTGTGTGTGTGTGTGTGTGTGTGTGTGTGTGTATGTGCACATGCACGCACACACATGCAAGTGTGTAGCTGTAACATAAACCAGGGCTTTACATATTCAGAACAAGTACTCTTAATTTCTTTGCTAATTTTGTATCTTGCAATTTTATCAAATTTTTTTTTTTGTTTTTAGAGACAGAGTTTCTCTGTGTTACAGTCCTGGCTGTCCTGGAACTTGCTTTGTAGACCAGGCTGTCCTCAAACTCACAGAGATCTGTCTGCCTCTGCCTCCTGAATGCTGGGATTAAAAGTGCATCACCACTGCCTGGCCCAAAATTTTATTTCTTTTTTTTCCTGGAACACTTAGTGTTTTCCACATATAAGGCCATATTATCTGCACAAAGAATTATTTTACTTCCTTTCTGATTTAGATGCCTTTTCTTTCTTTTTCTTGTCTTATACCCCTACATGTTTCTAATATTTTGCTTGAATGTAGGTGGACAGGGTGGGGTCTTTGGAGACTGCTCAGGAGTTAAAAGCACTTTCTCCTTTTGCAGAGGACCCAGGTTCAGTTTACAGCACCTATATGGGGAAGCTCACAACTGCTTGTAACTCCAGTTCCAGGGGCTCTGATGCCCTCCTCCAGCCTCTGTGGGCACTGTTCACATGTGCCCATACAGACAAGCAGGGACACACAGCACACACATGAATAAACTAAAGGAGTGGGTGTCCTTTCTGCTTTCTTATCCTAGATGTATAGTTTTAACTTTACACCATGGAGTGTGATACTAACTTGTGATATATGGCCTCTGTTGGGTTCTTCCTGCCATCCCTAATAATTGAGAGTTTTGAACATGACAGAATGCTGAACAATGGCAATGATTGTGTACACATATGAAATGATGGCATGGGTTTCTTTTCTTGTAGGGTCTTTATTTGGCTTTGATATCAGGATATTTCTGCCCCTTGGAAATGTTTGCTCCTCTTCCAACATTTTAGACAAGTTTAAGAAAGTTTGGCATTCATTCTTTTGGTGGTGCCTTAATGTATAAATTTATTGCTGTAATTTTAACTGGGTGTCATACTTAATACATCATCATTCTTGTCAGACAACAGGAAAATCAGAGTGAATGGAACCAAAGAACCTATAGAGTTTAAATCAAACCAGTGGTTTGGAGCAACAGTGAGAGCTCACAAAGGAAAAGTCGTGGTAAGTATGAATGGTCTGGGGAACTGTTTGCCTTGCACATCACACGGTTTAATGCCTGATTTATACAAACCCTTTTCTAGAGGGATGTGCTGGTAGACTATCTGGCTGCTTAAAGAACACAGTGTGTAAAACCAGACAGTCAATGACTGAAATTAAAGAATCCGTTTTTTAAAATTGTGCTCAAAGCTATAGGAAATGAAGCCCTTTCCTCCTCTATAATCCCAGATATTTGCAAACATTTTAAAAATTACTAGGAAAGATGGAAAATTAAAAGTGACACCCTGAGGGAGTAAACACCTTATTGTTCAAGATCAATTTAAAGAGCTACTTAAAGTTGAACCAGAGAAAAACAGGTCTAGAGAAATGACTCTACGGTTGTTTAAATGTTCATTTGCTGTGGGATCTTCTTTAGAAGAAAAGAAAAGGTTTTCTTAATAGTAAGACCTTTAAAAACTACCCGCTGACCAAAGTTTCTGAATTCATTAATGATTTTTAAAGTAAACAATCCCACTCTTAGGTTGGGATCTGTCTGCTCTCAAATGCTACCTATGACTTTGATTTTATTCTCTTATTGCTGTAGAGTTCTATGTGTCTAAACTACTGAGAAATGAATGACTTTTTAATAGATCTGAAGGATTTGGGTTTTTTTGTGAAATGACTCAATGCAGTTGTTGAACACAGGTCATGAAAGAGGATATAAATCTATTTATTTTTCTATTTCTAATTCTGCCACACATTTTTCATTTTTAGTGGTGGATAAGTGCCTAAAAATACATGAAATATTCAAAGTGTAAAACCCAGTATGAAGTTCCACAGCTTCAGAATGGCTACTCTAGCTGTTCATTGAGATGTATAGACTTTGGGTCTGGTTAATTTTGGTGTGTAATGTTTATTTTATTTGCAAGATTTTTTTATACTAAAGTTTATAAAACAGATTAACTAAAAGAAGAAGAAACCAGATCATGCCATGAATGAAGCACACTTTTTTATTATTGCTAAAATTAACTTTTGCTGGTAAAACTCCTGATATTAAGCAAGCTAATTTGAAGGCAGTTCTCTCGTTTCACCCTAATATATTCCTTGAATTGGCATTACAAGGCATAATTTAACAAGTATGTTTTTGATTTCGCCAGAGTCCTAAAATTAGAACATGTAAGTAAGTCATCAAATAAGTATCTGATATGACAAATTACATACCATAAAACCCAAGACGTAAGAACTAATTTATAATAACCTGATAAACAACTGCACTTAAACTTCTATCTAGAGGGCATGGATTTCATTTCATTCAACACACATTTATTTATTAAAAAGATTTTACATGCAAAGCTCCATGTGTAGTGTGGCCAGCAGTTAAATAAATTCTAAGCAAGGCTTTAATGTTTGAGTAAAGGTTTGCATAGTATGCATTCTTCTCAAAGTTTCTGCTCTATGTTTTACCTGGAAATAATCATGGGATGTTTTATTTATAACCTGCAGGATTTTTGTCATTTTAGAATTGAATATATATTTATGGAATGACTGGGTAGTTCATCTCCATCATGAAGGTTATCTGTGGCCACTGGAGTTTATCAGAATAAATTTCTTCAAAGCAGGCAGAACCAGGGTATTGGGTTACTTCCCAGTGGTCACAATACCTTAGAAATGTGTGTCTGTCATTAGCATGTGCTCTTTGAAGCCTTGCTTCTTATCTTCAGTGCTTTTTGACCTCCAGTTTTTCCATGAATAAAAACCATTACATATGAACTAGTAAAAATTGCTATGATAAGGAGGTAGTCCTCCTACATAGCAGTGATAAACTAAGGCAGTCCACAAAACAGATTTATAAACCTGCATGAATCTGTTGACTTGAATGCCATTTTTAAAAATTAACAACCAGACAAAGGAAGGGGTGAGTTATTTTAGGACACAGTGTTAATTCATTCACTGTCTGAATGTCATTTGCTGTTTCAGAGGCCCAATCATTTTTAAGGAATGAATAGAAAAATGTGAGATTAGGCTTTTAGGAAATAATTTCCTTTTGTCAGTTTACTTTTTATTTAATTAAAAATTCTACCATGGGATAGAGTCATCCCTCTGTTTATGTATAGTTTTTACAATTTTCCAATGCATTAATATTAAAAATTAGCTGGAGGCCAATTAGTTCACTGTTAACAATTTAACATAATTACCTATAACTTTAGTTACACCGGTTAGCAGTTCAAATCAAGCCATCGTCCGAGAAAACTACATCAACGCTGTATTTCTCACCTTTGGTATCCACAGGCCTGTGCCCCTCTGTATCACTGGAGAACTCTTAAACCTAACCCAGCAAAGGACCCGGTTGGCACATGCTATGTAGCAATTCAGAATTTCAGTGCTTATGCTGAACACTCTCCTTGCCGGAACAGTAAGTTGTTTTTATTCCTTGAAAGTAAAACTCAGCTTGAAAGCCTCCAAGCTTGAGAGCTGTGATAGTTATATCCAAGATTCAGAATTCTACTAATCTATATTTATTTATGTCTTAGTTACTTTTAGATTGCTCTGATAAGACACCATGACCAACTTATCGGAGAAAAGAGTTTATTGGGACTTACAGTTTTCAGAGGATGAGTCCATGACCAACATGGTAGAGAGCATGGCATCAGGCAGGAAGGCAAGGTGCTGGAGAAGTAGCTGAGAGATTACAACTGATCCTCAAGTAGGAGGCAGAGGGAATGAGAGCTCTGAGAATGTTTTGGTTTGAAACCTCAAAGCCCACCCCCACTGACATAACTCCTCCAATAAGGACACATGTCCTAATCCTTCCCAAAGAGTTCCACCAACTGGGAGCCAAACATTCAAATATATGAGCCTACGGGAGCCATTCTCATTCAAACAACCATACTTTCTTTATTTTTATTTTATTAAATTTATTTATTTTGTGTGAGGGTGCATACATACATGCCACAGCATATGTGTAGAAGACAATAAAGGGTTGGTTCTCTCCACTATGTGAGTCTTAGGGGTGGAACGTGGGTCATCACCCTTGGCAATAAGCAACCACATGTGAGTTGTGTTGCTGCTCTTCTGGATTTAAAAGTCAGTTTTTAGATAGTCTTTGGTAGAATAACTGTGGCCCTTATCTGACAACTTCTGTTGAAAATCCCCACTCTGTGTTCCACAAGATGCTGACCAGCCACCCTACTTGTTTATGGCAACAGTAATATCAGTTAGGATGACTGGGCTGGAGTCTTTTCTGACCGCAGCATTGCACAGCCTTCGTTCCCAGTGGTTGTTGCTTTGTTTGGTAGCTGTGTACTTGTTATCTGCATACTACACTTTCTGCTGAAAATGCTGAATCCTCTTTATTCTCAAAAGAGTCTGCCCACTTAGAGTTCAAATCTTATCTTGCAGTCCAAGGGTTCTCCCAGGACAGCATCCTTTCTGTAGCTCTTATCTTGGCTTGGAGCTAGCTATGTAGACCAGGCTGACCTCAAATTACTTATTCTCCTGCTTCAGTCTCCCAAGTGCTGAAAGCAAGCATGCACTACCACACCAGTGCAATCTACCTTTAAAGCAAACATCTGAGTGCAGTCATAGGGATGCTGATGTTGAATTACTTTGGGAAGTCAGGACTGATAGTGTGGTTATCAATTACCTGCTTGGAATTCTTTTGTAAACTTCTCTATTTTCCTAAGTTTTTGTTAGATCATTGTGAGATGTGGATAAGCAACAAAGGAACTTTCTATTATCCTTCTTCTAATTAATGGGAATACATTGTAGAGAGGAAAATGTCACTACAAAGAAAATTAGAGTAACTTATTTTAGAATACTAATATTTTAAAGATTCAGTGTGAAGTTATTAGAGATTGTCCTAAAAACTGCAAATAAAATTTAACTCTTTTGCATACTCATCATCATTATTTTTTTTTGATTCAAGATCAATTTGGGGAAGACTGCAAGCAAATATCAGAATAAAGTAGTGAAGATAAAGAATGGATTAGGGACTTTAAAGAGTTAATAAAGAAGACACTAGGATTTATAGCTCCAAACCAAACCTGAGCTTTTTAAACCTAAGAGTTTTTCATGAGGGTTTTGGCAGGAAACATAGTATGATTTCCTACGTGTGATCTGGATGAATGGTCTGAGATTAAAAATGTTATATCAAACAGCTTTAAAATAAATGTCCTTTGTTGAGAATGAGACTCAATTGTTCATTTAACACACATTTACTGAACACATTGACACCAACTATTCTATATGTAATGAGTGAGTGTGTCAAGGAGCTATAGAAAGCAAACCAACAGCGTGTAAAGAATGAGCATTTTAGTAGGAAAGAGAGGGTAGAAACCAAAATAAACAAACTCATAATATAATATTAAGTAGTAAAATGGTACATAAATAAATAATTAGGTCTATAAGCAATGGAAAAGGTAAAAGAATGACCTGAGTCTTCAGGAACAAGGAAAAAGGAAACTCTTCAGAAAGGGTTATAGGAAAGATTTTTTTCAGCAGAGGACATTGGAAAGGAAGAACTATGAATACTGGTAACAAACAGCTGGGAAGTGGCCATAATCCTCACCAGATAAGAGGCCAGTATTATTGCACTAAAGAGAATCCTTACTAGACTTCTCACCAATGCTTACATCTGTGTGTATTCCTCAGGGTTCGCTGGAGGTGTTTCCTCACATCAGGAAATGATGGCATCCTTCACATACCCATTGGCCCTGATGACTTAGAATCTTCTGGCTATCATGAAGTTCACTTGTGAAACTTGTCACTGTGTCTCACTCTGCCCTTATACCTTATGTCCTTGTGTCTTGAGAGCCTGGGCTAAGTCATAGCCCACAGAATCTCAACTTGTGAGGTGTCTGTTACAGCATGAGCTTGAACTATTTACTAAAACTATCCATTATAGTAGCCAAGAATTTTGAGCTTTCTGGACACATCATCATGCATGTCTCTTTATTCTCCATTTTCCCATGTAGAAATATGCAGGGCCAATATGAAATGGAGCTTAGGTGGAGCTGTGGACTAGTTCATTAAGCATTATTTGGCTCTAGGGCACACCAACACTTTTCATATACTCACACTTCCTCCTCTTCAAATCACCCAAAGAGCTGGCTTCCTGTCATGACAGAGAAGCTCACAGTCCACTAACACAAAGCCTACTTGTTCATGACCATATGGTCAATATCACAGAGAGGGAATATCAGCAATATCCTTTTCAAAAGAGAACTGAAAGAAGTGTCTTACATTACTTCTACAGCACAGATCCAGGGGGCACTGTGAGCAGTGTGGGTGGTAGCCTGCTCATTTATCTGAGTGGTGTGCCTTCAGCTCTTATGACCATTCATAATTCAGGTGAGGGCGGTTCTCACAGCCCTTCAATTTCACTTTAGCAGTTAACCATTGGTAGTGAATGAACATGAACAGCACATGTCCCTGGGTTCCTGAGTTTATACTGGGACATAATGTTTAGAGACATTCTGAGGTTCCAGGAAGAGAGACTCCTTTGGGTCTCATAAGTTATATTTCAAATGAGAAAAGGGAAGCAAACTCACTGAATAAAGAATCCATAATCTTCTCTAATTGCCACTCAAAACAAACACTGGAAGTTGATTATTTTCTCAATGACTTATTTTCAGTTAGAGATTTAAAACAAAAAATCAGTGTCCTGCTATAAGTAAAGAATGGTCAGGTTTCTTCTCTTCTGAATAATTTACAATATTAAAAATAAAGAACCAATTTCAAAAGTAGACTTTAAAGAAGGTTTGTTTATAAATCATTCCTTAAATGTAATCAATGCAATCTACATGGGTTCACATTGACTACATCATATATTCATGTATATTTCTGGATGGGTGTAAATTTTATACCATTGGGCTTCTAGAAAATTAGAACCCCATAAATTGAGGTTATACAGATGGGATTTTAGGGAAGCTGATAATATTCATAACCATCAATCCTAACATACAGTTGTAAAGGAAACAATAAATCTTGTGAAAGACATTATATTGGGTAGTAAAGTATTTGAAACACAAAGGGAGTAAAATTAGGTGTAGTGATAAATGCCTGTCATTCCAAGACTTGGAGATAGAAGCAGGAAGACTGGGAGTTTGAGGTCATTCTCTGCTACATGGCAGGCTCCAGGGCAGCCTGGGCCGCAGGAGACGCTGTCTCAACAAACAAACAAAGAAACAAACAGGACAAAAGGGGTGTCTGCACAGAATTGATGGGAGAAAATAGAACTATGATCTTGTTGGAAGACAGAAAATTGATAATGTTCTAGAAAGGCAGAAGGATCCGATGCATTTTAGAGATATTCTGGAACAGGGGCATGCCCAGCCTATCAGAATTTCCTACAGCGATGTTTGCTCCTTTCTTGCTTCCTCGCTGTAGTATTGCTTGAATGATATCCTCAGTAAGAAACGTGGAATCATTAGCATGCTCTTATCTAACTACATAATAACTGAGATTCCCCCCTACTTAACTACATTTTGACTGTAATTCAGATATGTTAGAAGGTGCAGGGCCTCTTTCAAAGTACAGGTTATAGGGAATACATTTATTATCTTAATATCCCACAGAGTTCAGTAACAATAACCCTGGAGTCCATGTACTCAATATAAAGCCTATAGTTTATAAAAATGTCTGACAAGATCCCACTGGGTCTTTAGTTGGTATAGAGAATACAAAACCAACCATTGTTGGAGGGCTTCTCTTCTGCAGACATGAGCATTGCAGTGCCCCTGTGAGATCATAAGAATCAGAATAGAGTTTTCAAACTAGCCTAACTTATTACAATATAATAATTTAAAATTATGGTCCTTTTAAAGAGCATAAAAATGGAAATAGGAGCTGGAGATGTAGCCAGGTTGGTAGAGTACTTGCGTAGCAGTCATGAAACCCTGGGTTTGGTCCTAGCACTACATCAGTTGGCTGGAGTAGTTGCCAGTTGTAATTGCAGTACTCGAGAGGTAGAGGCAGGAGGTTCAGAAGTGCAAGCTCATCTTCAGCTGCATAGAGAGTTTGAGGCCAGCCTGTGCATGAAGAATGAAGGAAATCTTTACCAGTTTCCCTGCAGAAAGCATGCTCTCAGGTGATCTTTTTAAGTTGTCACTGTAGAAATGGCAGATACTTCAGGAGTGGGCAAAGGAGACATTATGACCACATGGACATTTGAGGACACAATCAGAAGATGAAGGTTTTGTTTTGGAAGTGAATATGAGTGTACACCCCAATATAAACCCATACTTTGATATGTTCCCCAATTGGAGAATGGTTTGTGTGCCCTGTGCTCAATAGACCTAATATCATAACCCACTCAAGTTGATCTCACTGCTGCATGATATTCAGGATCAGAAAATACATGGAAATATACTTAATTGCCTGGAAGGCATTTTAAGAATAAAACAGCCAGGCGGTGGTGGTGCATGCCTTTAATTCCAGCACTCGGGAGGCAGAGGTAGGCGGATCTCTGTGAGTTTGAGGCCAGCCTGGTCTCCAAAGCGAGTCCAGGAAAGGAGCAAAGCTACACAGAGAAACCCTGTCTTGAAAAACCAAAATAAATAAATAAATAAATAAAATAAAATAAAATAAAACACAAATTTGTCTCTTTGATTCAGTGGTATATGAGGGAAATAGCAAAATAATCTGTATTGCTTTTTAAGATATTTCTCAGCAATGATGACATTATAGCTGGTCTATGTTTTGATCATTCCAGGCAATGCTGATCCTGAAGGCCAAGGTTACTGCCAAGCAGGCTTCAGTCTGGACTTCTACAAGGTGAATCTTTTGGTCTCTCAGCATCTGGTGTGGGATGAGTTTTCTCGTCATTGCTACTGTTTTATTTTCTGTCTTTCATCCCAACCCCCCCCCCCCCAACAATAATAGCCAAAGAAGCTTTGGGAGCATATCATGTCTGGCAACTTCTCTTTGGGTGTTTTTTGTTTTTTCCCTATTCACTCTTTATTTCTATTTCAATCTATGCATATGATAATAGTATAGAAAAGCACACAGAATGAAGGGACTCTTTCTTTCCACTCTCAGCATTAATCGTTTTGAATGCAAATCTCAAAAACTCATTTCTAAAAAGATCACAAGAATCTATAAATCAGTCACCTTATCACTTAACCATAACTGGCTGCTTTGATTTAATATTCACATTAAAATTTATATATCCAATTCAGAAAGCAGAGAGCACTTGATACACATATGAAGGAAAATGATTCTATGCTTTTGAAATTAGCACAGGGAAATTCCATAAACATGTGCTCTGTTTTACTACTGGTTCACTGCATTTTTCTATGATTGCTTGCTTTGATATTTTTCCACTACAAGTTACAGATTGAAGCTAGAGAACAGGGCTGCTCGCATTTGCTAATCTGGAGATTTTGCTTTCTCTTTTGAAAAGGGCTGGGTTTACAGATTAAAAAAAATAATTTTACATTTTTTTATTTACTTATTGGAGAGAAGTGCCTTTTAGAGTCGGGGCGGGGGAGCTCAGAAGGCAAATCTAGGGACTCAGTTTTCTCCTTCTACCATGTGAGTTGCAAAAATCAATTCAGATTGTTGAGCTGGATGACAAGTGCCTTTACCCAGGGAGCCATCTTGCCGGCAGTAGATATATTTTTAAAGCAGTCATTATTGTTGCCTTGAAAATAATTGAAATGAAGCTTTTGGGTTTTTGTCACTAAGGTTTTCAAAAGACTATGCCCATTAAGCTGCAAACTTAATGTACAGGCCTTGCTCAGCTCCAGCAGTGGCAGCCCCCTCCTCTGAATTTATATAGTCTCAAGGGAGCAAGGCCAACATGCCTAACTGAGTCAAATTGAAATTATTTAACATAACACACTAAATAATTGAAAGTAAAGAAGAGAAGAAAACAACCTCCATGTCTCAGGTATAAGGAAAGTGTGGTTTAAAGTCCTCTTTAAGGAAGTGTGGTTTTACGAGGAACACACTGTTGAAGCACAGCTTGTTAGAGGTAACTCGGTGCCCTTTAAACCACTTGGCTTCTTGTCCACACATTCCCTGGATGCTTCTGTTTTGCAGAATGGAGACCTTATAGTGGGAGGACCTGGAAGCTTTTATTGGCAAGGTATGTTCCCTATCAGAGGAAAAGCACGTTGTTACTAACAGGGGGGAGCACAAGCAACATCAAATGTTGTTGCCCTTTCCTAGTGGCATCGGAAATCCCTGCTCACACTTTCCTGACTGAAGCATCATTGCAATTTGCACTTCGTTGTGCAAATGATGTTTCTAAAGTGTTATTCAGTCTACTACTCATTGCTTTACCAAGAATTTGTTGAAGCTATGCCAGGTTTTGTATTCGATGCTGGAGACACTACACTGAGGACAGACTTGTTGTTGTTTGTCTTGAAGGTTTGTTGGGGCTGTGTTAGCGTTCACTGACTTATGGCCTTGGGGCAGGGTCTCTTATGATCTAGCAGGTCACTTGTCTAGTCTGTATGCACACATGGATACATATAGTCCCTAACACACACACACACACACACACACACACACACACACACACACACACACACGCATGCACACTAAAAAAAATTAGGCCAGTGGGAAGGATACAGAAAGTCAGATTTATGACTAATTTGTATATGAAATTGCTGTTAAACTTTATTGACATGTAATTACAAACATCAAATAGCATTTCATTCTCTTAAAATTATTTTGCAAACTGAAAAAAGTCTTATGCCAGAGATAGATGTAAATTGAAAATTATTTACATGTGTGTAAATATTTCCTTCTAATCTTGATTCATTTCATGTAATTAATTTCTACATTTAAAGTAGGAAAATATCTCACATGAATTAATAGTCATGTAAGCATACAGAACAACTTCTCTGAGATACAAGATTTAAAATCTTATAGATGCTTAAGATGTTTATAGACCTTGCTAATGAAAACAAGAAATTGTCAGGATGTGGAAGGAAGGAAAGGGAACACTGAGCTGAAAGTCGGAGAAAACTGGCAAATTCGACATTCTTCACAAGCTCGAGTATAAATCTCATTGTCTTGATATCAAAGCAGTCATTCATCTCCATTACGTAGAAATATTTATAACCTAGTTTGATAGGATTTTATTCTTTCCTTGGACTTCAACCAAAAAGACTGGGAATTCCCAAAGAATAATGTAGCTATAAATTATGTGTTAAGTACCATGCTTTCAAAACCATTTCTCCCACCTTGTCTCAAAGAGCATGAGATGACATTTTTGCCTTAGATGTCCACACTAAATATTCGGATGCATAGACTTTTCCATATAATGATGTATTTTAGAATTTTGTGTGTCTCAATACAACCATATTTCAAGACTTCTGAAAGTGACTTTGGGAGAAACGAGCCAACGTTCTTAACAATGTTGGTGACCACAAATTTCTTTTTTGTGTGTGAAATTTTAGATCTCATTGGACACAGCTGCTTCTTACTGTAATAATCTTATGTTTACTCTCTATATTTTTGCAATAAATGTAAATGGCTCAAAGATTTATTAGATCCTTCCCTTAACTTAGCTGGAATCTTTCCTATCTGTCAAGTAAGTGAGTTCCACATATATTCTTTGCAAGAAAACAAAACTCCGTATTAGAATGACAAGGAGACTAGGTGTATAGCCCCTAGCAAAACTATGTGACCTTGCAGAATGGTATCGAGTTCTTTGAGCATAAGACATTTATATATGACTGGTTGATGTTAAATTTCCTTCTGGCTTGAACATTATCATTTTGTTTTGTTGTTGTTTGTTTTTGAGACAAGCTCTCCTTCAGCCCCGCGTGAGCTCAAACCTATTGTGTAGCCCATGATGATCTTGAACTTCTGATCCTTCTGCCTCTACTTCTGAAGTGCTGAGATTAGAGGCATGTGTCTCCCTGCTCAGTTTTATGTTGAGCTAGGGATTGAACCCAGGGCTTCATGCATACTAGGTAGGCAGTCTCTGAAATGAACACCATCCTCAACTCTAGAATACAAATTTAAACATAAATTTTCCTTGCAAGTATCCTTATTCATTCATACTTTTATCATTTGAAGGCAGAGAGGGGATATACATTAAGAGTACAGGAAGAATGGATAAAACACTGCCATTTATCTGTGTCCTCCTACTAGATTGGAAAGTTCTACCCAGTTAGTTACAACTAACCTCTACCTGTCAGTTCTTGGGGGAGGTAGGGACATTCAGGAGTGTGTGGTGTGGTTTCATGTTTGCTGAGTAAGAGCCTGCCCCTCCCTTGCATCTATTCAGTGGATGTATTAATTTGTTCAAACACAGGACAGGTGATCACTGTCAGTGTAGCAGATATCATTGCAAATTACTCATTCAAGGATATTCTAAGAAAACTGGCAGGAGAAAAGCAGACTGATGTGGCTCCAGCTTCCTACGATGACAGCTACCTCGGTAAGAACCATGGCTCCAGATGTTTGTACTTTCTCAAAAGGCAAGCAAATTAAATGCATGTGAAATGTTTAGTCCTGACTTATGTGATGTCACCTGACATCTTTTGAAAGTTTTCTTTCTTATTGAGTAGACCCTTACTTTTTCTTTTTCACCACAACTTGTTTTTTTTTCCCCAGACATAATATATAACATACATGATTCAAGCTGCTATTTTGTAGGTTCTTTAACAGGTTCTTATGAAAGATTGCTGGAAGAAGACATTTGTAGTAGCAGGGCTTCTGCTCATGCTATGGGGCAACATGCTAGCAGCCCGGTCCAGTTTCAACAAAATCAGAAAGAATCTTCCTAGATTCAAGACTGGTCTCAAATCATATCATATGCAAACCACATGATATCCATTTACTATTACTGTTACCCACCTTTGGTGTGCAACCAATTTTGATTGCTCTGTGCATTGAAAAATTAAATTATGGCTTTGTTTTGTCAATGCAAATGGAACCTTGCTTTTGAGCTCAATGACATCTGTGGGCCACAGTCTTGAAAGGAATTAAGAAGTAGCTCATGATCGTGATCCATGGCAAAACCTGAACACAAAGGATGTCTCATAGGAACTCTGCTTCATGGTGAGGAATGCAACAGATGCCACTCCCACTTAAAGGGGCTGATGAGCATGCTCTGAAGGCTGATCTAAGAATCTGCCTTTTTTTTGGTCATATTTTTATTTAAGAACAATGTAGCAGCTCTTCTTTATAACTGAGAATTAGTCTGAAAGTGTTCATATTGCTGTGATTATTTTTTCTGCTAAATGAATCTGTAATTTTTTAATTCGGAATAAAATACTACCATGGTAGCACTTTCATTATTTTCTAAATATTGACACATTTCTTGTCAAATGCAATTCCTTTGTTTCTTTTCTTTAATATAGGATATTCAGTTGCTGCTGGAGAATTCACTGGGGACTCTCAGCAAGGTGAGAGACATCATTATACTTAAGTCATTTTAAAAGCATGGAGGAATGCTAAATGACATAAGAAGTCTTATGGGATTGATTTTCTTTGCTACACAAAAATTTATATGATGGAATGTATACATCTGTGTGATAATATTTTATAGAAAATGCATACACATTGGCACAGCATTTTGTTTCAAAGAATTTCATAAGAATAATTCCAATCCCTATAAAATCTAAGTAAGAAATTAAAAATGAGGACAGCTGCCCAAGGTTATGAATGAAAACTATACAGATGCTTAAGTGACTTAGATAATGAGCTACATTGGATAACAGATCTGAGTGAGAAATCAAGATCTCTTTTCTCTCTAAATGATATCATCACATATCACAGATGTCCTTCTCCACTTGACTCCAACCCAACATGCTAATGTTGTTTCCCTTTCTCATTTAGACATGCCCATCCCCAAATAACAGAGTAATAGTAACAGAGAATATTAAAATCCACATTCTCATAGACAGTCCTCATTTTTTATCCTATTTGCAAACCTCTGATCCTGTATCCATTTCTGTCTTTCCACAGTATAAGAATTTTTTAGGCCAGTTTTCAAATGTCATTTCCTCAAATCTGTCCTTTGTTTCCTTCTATAAATGTCAATGTCATCTCTTTTCCCTGTTCTTCTAAGGTCTTTGCCACCCATGAATTTGTTGCAGACTTTTTGTGTACCTACGATGTGCCGGGATCTGTTAAGTGCTGAATGTGCAGAAGTAAACAAATTGCCCTTAATCTCAGAGATTACACTATTCTGGATCTGACAGACAGAGAACACCTGCCTAAAAACTGTGATTAGTATTAGTGATTAGTATTAAGCACAGAGTAAAGGACTTGAAGAATGGGAGGGGTGTGGACAAGGGGGCAATTTCCACAAGCTAAGTTATATAAAAGATTGGAGTAGTTAAGAAAGTCATGAGCCTGGCCAGACTTCTATACTTTGATGGTTAATGGGATTGGGGTAGAGAAAGGGAGACAGGACCAGCTCACACTGGGTCTTGTGAATTGTAAAGTTCTAAAATTACGTGGAGAGAAATCATAGAAGATTAAACAGAGGAGCAAATACAATATAAAACAAAACAAAAACAAAGAAGGAAACCACACTTGTTATTTCATGTAAATTTGCTTGGGAAGAATAGCATGATATATAACATTTTTATATTAACATCTGGCTTCTTGAATGTAAGATCTATGTCTTATAGTTATTTGTCTCCATTCTAAAGACTAGACAATATTCTCATAAAAGATTCATCAAATAAATAGCCTGAGAGTAAGAGTTTAAGTCAATTTTAAGTTCTGACTTTACTGACAGTATTTTTTAGGGTACCACAACCTCTTGATTGTCATTTGCTTCTATCTGAATAACATTGATGCTATGGAGCCTGAACTATCATTTCAAATGTTGCACTAAATGCATGTTACATTTAAGGCAAGACAGGCGCTTATACTGAACTAGTAATATTTATTGAATGAGTCAGCTGCCAATCAATATTTGCCATTGTCTATCTTGTTTCATATCAACATTAACTATTTTCTCTATTACATGAGTTTGACTAATGCACAGATGTTCAAGCACAAATAAAATCTGGCTATCTTTTTGAATCATAAAAGATCTTTTAATAGTTTCATATTCATGTGTACACAAATCAAAATTCAATATAAATGTTTTTGCAGTTTTGTAAAAGTTCAAAATAATCAGATTTCTAGAAAGGAATGCTTTTCTTTAAATAAAAGCTAATTCTAAATGAGACTTTCTTTCCATTACTTTACACGCTATGTTCACATCTAGTTTTTTAACTGTAAGATCCATGTCTTATTGTTGTTTGTCTCCATTTTAAAGAATAGACAATATTTGCTCATAAAAGACTCATAAAATAAATAGCTTGATAGTAAGAATTGGAGCCAATTTCAAATTCTGACTTGAAAAAGCAGTATATTAATCTGTGAATGGTGGCACACATCTTTAATCCTAGAACTTGGGAGGCCGAGGCAGGTGGCTCTCTGTGTGTTCAATGCCATCCTCATCTTCATAGGGAGTTCCAGGATAACCAGGGCTACACAGAGAGATATTGCCTCAAAAATAAACAAGTAAACACAGTATATTGTAGTAACAAAGGTCATGGACTTTGAATCCGGAGCTCTGGCTTTCAGCCCTTCACTGCTACTAATTTTAAGATCTGAGACAAATTATCTAATGTTTTAGCTTCCATTTCTTTATTTCTAAAATATAGGTGATAATAATAGTATTGCTTACAAGGATTAAGTCATGTAATTCTATATATTGATAAAACAGTACAATGATTTGCTATAGGAAAGCATCAGTAGATCAGAGGCCATCAGGGAGAGTCTGAATAACTAGTGACTTTTTTAAAAAGTCGAATCTCTCAACCACTGGCCTAATGGCTTACCAAGGGAATTGTAAGGAATTGCTGAATGACTTTTTTCTATATCATGGCGTTGGGTTCCCACAGCTCTCCAAAATAACACTCAGTTCCCACCCAAGGAAAAAAGTAAGGGTTTAAAACCACTCTAGTGACTAACAGTAACTTTCATTGGATTTTAGAAATATCTAGAAAATGCATTCAGACTTTATGTGAGTTGAGAATTTGTAAAACAAAGGCACTATCAAAGACATTTCAAACAGTTCATCAGGCCATTGAGACTTATGCTTGTGCTTATAATTCCAGAGCTGGGGAGGCAGAAGCAGGTAGATCTCTGTGGCTCACTAGCCAGGCAGGATAGTCAAAATAATTTCATAAGCCCCAAGTCCTAGTAAAATACCCTGTCTCAAAAATACAATGTGGACATCTCCTGAGGAAAAAAAAACACCCAAAATTCTACTGTGACTTTTTGGCATTTGCAAACGTGAACCCATATATATGAATACACATATACAAGCACACTAATTAATGTGAACCCATACATATGAATACACATATACAAGCACACTAATTAATTAATTAATTAATTAATTAATTAATTAATTAATTAATTAATTAATGTGGTTCCTCCTCTAAATGACTCTTCTTATCCCTAGAATTAGTTGCTGGGATTCCAAGAGGAGCACAGAACTTTGGATACGTGAGTACCAGGATATATTCCAGATCTTTGTGCACTGAAATGGTTTTCCCATGTAACTTTAAGTCATTTTAAATGTCCTTTATTAATGAGTTTCTACTACAGGAGTGTGCTGTCTTCCTACTCAACTCAATAGGAAGTAAATGCAATTGTATTAGTTGCATGGTTTCTGGGGGTTCATGTGAAATAAAAATGTGGGTGCATTTTGTTTTGCAAAGAGTCATAATTATCCAACACACAGAAAAAAATCCTTGTATATTTGTATTTATTTTCTCCTTGCACAAAAAGTGAACTTTTCTCCAAGTCCCTAACTCACTCCTCTACAAAGGTATTTGAAAATAAGTGCACATTCCAAAGTGTCAGGTTTGAGATGGGTAATATGTAAGCCCATCATAACTGGTTACCATGAAGTTAAAAGAAAGATACATAGAAAGAGACCACAAATAAGGACATATGGGATGAGGGAGATTGCTCAGTCACTTAAATGCTTACTGTGGAAGCAAGAGAACCTAAATTTGATCCTCAGACCCCATGTAAAAGAAGTCAGACATGGTAATCCCAGCATTAGGGAGGTGGAGACAGGCTAACCCCTTTAGAACTTGCTGGCTAGTCTGCTTAGCTCAGCTGGTAAGCATCAGGCCAAAGAGAGATCCTGTTTCAAAGAACTAGGTAGATGTCTCCCAAGGAATGGTGACCTCTGGCTTCCACATGCACATGTACACATGTTCAACTGCACCCACACAAACATATGCATGCAGCCATACAAGGATCTAAGATGGGCACAGTGGTGCTGTTATCAACCACTCAAGAGCTTGATAAGTCAGAAGAATCCAGAGTCTGAGGTCAGCCTAGACTACACAGGAAGTTCCAGGTCAACTTATGTTGTAAGTGAATCCCTGTGTCAAAAAATAAATTTAAATAAAGTTCAATCTAGACAACATGCAATTTGTAGGTTTGTGTTTGACTGAATAGAATTAAAAGTGATATTTTTCTATGTGGGTAGCATTTAAAAAGCTTATTTTCCCAAAGAGCCATTTATTAGTCCTCATAATAGCATAAGCACAAACATTTGTTTAGAACAAAATAGTGATCAGACAAATTAACTGACCAACATGCTAACTGTTGCCTGTATCCTTGTTTTTAATTATTTCTCCTCTTTAGAATCATAAGCATGTTCAATTACCTTTTTCTAAGATTATTCTTGACAGCTTACAATTTTGTAACTATTGCATATGGCTAACCAACTACTATACTTCGTAAGAATTTTAAATTATTTAAGTTTCAATTGTCTAAAAACAGCTTCTCTGATTCTGTCAAATGATGTACTGTCTCACTTTTGCAATTTCAGGTCTCTATCATTAATTCCACAGATATGACTTTCATTCAGAATTTTACTGGTGAACAGGTAAAGACTTTTTGGTTGTTGTTTTGAGACAGGGCCTCAATCAAACTATCTTGAAACTCACTGTGTAGCCCAGGTTGGTCTTGAACTCATGGCAGTCTTCCTGCCACACCCTCCCCATCATTGGGATTTCAGGTGTATACCACTATACCCAGTCTAAAAGAAAGACATTTTAATGCAAAATGGCTAATGTTCACATCATGTAGTCATTCATTCAGGAAATAATGAACACTGGATACAATGGTGCACCTAGTCAATCCCAGCCCTCAAGCAGCTGTGTGTGGAAGAAGCAGAATGGGGAAGTTGATTCAGCTTTAGATAGTGATTAATGATTTGAAGAAAATGAAACAGAATTAGATAATATGGTGGGGATAGTCCAAAGGCTGGAGGCCTCTACAGCAGAATGTCTAACACAAAGCCAGTGGTAGAGGATGTGAAGGCTTTCACACAGGAACTAGCTGGGCAAATCTGAGGCTTCTGAGGGCTGCAATGGCTACAAGGAAGCAAGAAATAAGTCAGAACTGAGGGTTCTGGTAAAAGGTGTGACACCTCCTATAAGCCCTAGTTTAGAATCTTCTAGTTTTAGGGGTTTTGCCATACCCACTTATGAAATTCAATGCACAACCTGACACTAACAACCTGCATTGAGCTCATTTTATCTCTTTGTGGTGCTGAGGATAAAACACAGGTCCTTGCACACATTAGCTATGTGCTCTACCCTGAGCTAACCCTTAGCCCTTATTTGCTTTTGATAGTCTCACTATGTAACTCAAAACCCCCTCTCCTCTTCATCTCATATGCTAGGACTATGCACATGAACCACCATGCCCAGCATGAGCTCTGGATTTTCAAGGAGCAATAAGGGCAAGCCCACCAGGGAACCACTTATTAGCAGGGAAAGGACTCCATATTCTGTCAGAATAGCCCCTTGACCACTATATAATATGTTTAAGACTAAGACTTAATTGAAGCCATGGAAGGAATAACCCAGGGTCTTTTTCAAAAGAAAGAATTGTTTATTTATTATTTTAATTTTTTCTTATATTTTGACCACATTCCTTCCCCTCCCTCAACTCCTCCCAAGTCCTCCCTACCCACCCAGCCTCATCACCTCTCTCTGTCTCTGTCTCTCTCTCACTGTCTCTCAAAAAAAGAAGGGAAAAGAAAATCAAAACAAAACACATGAAACAAAACCAATAAGACCAAGGTCTTATGAGGTGGCTAAGTAATTATTAGTGATAAATGGCACCCTCAGGTAGAGCTGGCATTGAATACTGGGAATAGCAAAGAGGCCATTTGGAAGCTCTTGGAAATCCTCAATAAAGGACAGAGGCTCCTGTCAATGGGGTGTTTGAGTAGGTATGTGTGCACGTTGCACACATTAGCTATGTGCTCTACCCTGAGCTAACCCTTGGCCATTATTTGTGTGTATGTGTGTGTTGGAGGGACGCTAAAGAGAGCAAATCAAATGCTTCCTTTTGCATCCAGAAATTCCTGGCAAGAAACTGAAATATGAAGAAATTCACGTTGGTTTTCTTTCTTCTCCATGATTATTATCAAGGATTTCAGGAAGGAAAGAATCGCAAGATGTGTTTAGTATTTAGGATTCATAGCTTCCCTCATTGCAAGCCAATAAGCCAAGTTTCTACAGCACAACCCACTGTAAAGCTCAAAAGCAAAAAGCCACCAGATGATGAGACCACAGAACAATCTCATTCTATTGCAGATGGTGTTCAATGTACACCAAGGGTGAGCTCTCAAAACCTCCTTCCTTGTGACAGTAGACTGGCTACTCCCAGGTCCTACCCTATTGGCCAGAGTGGGTGAACCTGGTTTTTTCTCTTCCTCACTACACACTAAGCCTTCCTCTGAGCCTCAACTTTATATACAGTCCTGGAACACTGTTGTTTTATGTTCCTTCCTTGAAGAAATCAGGCATTTATCTCTATAGCCTGTTCTTAGCTGAGTCACTCTTGTGAAGAGTTCAGTGGCCTGAACACAGAATGCTACCACCTTCCCAACCAAAGATGGTCTGAATCCTAGGTTTCTCTGGGTATTGTGACTTGATGAAATTTTCCATTTTTTTAAAGCACTGAAGATAACCCTGCCCTGTAGATGAGCCATGTCCAGAAAATCAATTGGCAAGGTTCTTAAATGGGCAGAAAGGGCTTTTCATATCTTGCTGTCAAAATTTGAGGGTCCAGGTACCCATTGTGATGAAATTTTCAACAAGTTATTTCATACGTCTCCTAGAACTTTGTTGGATGGTAGGTATAAATGAGGCTGGGGTGACAGTGAGGCGAATGGGTTGGTAAGTTTTGAGCAGTTCTTCTGGAGGGATTTTGTGTCACAATGGAGTGTATTCTGCTCCACACATTGCTCAGGCATTGCAGGAAGGAAAAAGCTCAAAACAGACTGAAGTCTGCCTTCCATGGAGCATAGCTTCTAGTGGGCTGTATTTGATTGAATTAGTGGATGGTGAGGATAAGTCAGCTAAAATATCAGATCACAGACTAAAGAAATGAAAGTGGGGCTACAGTGTTTGGTCAGATGCTTGTGATGTGAAAATGAGCATCTGGTTTTCTGTCTCTGGTACCCACTGAGGGAGGGGCAGGCACAGTGGTAAATATGTGCAACCTCACTGCTGAGGAACAAGAGAAAAGAAAATGCTGCCAAGACAGGCTAGCGTAATTAGTAAACTCCAGATTTGGGAAAAGTCTCTGTCTCAAAAAAAATATGGTAGAGAACAATTGAGGAAGAAACCCAAATATTGACCTCTGACTTCACCTACATGTGCACACACAGGCACCTGCACACACCCATGAACATGTAGACAAACACATACACACATAAAGAACAACATTGGTAAAATGAAATGATGAGCCAGACTGAATGAATTATAAAACTATTTAAAAGCAATTCTGAGGGAAAACTGTGGGAGATTATTTTACAGCATTTACATGCATTTACACGCACTGAAAAGATTTGAGTCTTATTAAATATGATCTTACTATAATTTATGAATTGTAGATTTCCTTAAAATTAAAATCATTTTGTGATTTAATAATATAGAGGCCAAACAAGATAGCATAATTCCTGCTTAGTTTTTCTGTCATTGAACTTATGAGTACCATATGTTGTGTAGTCAAAAGATTTCTTGTGTTCTGCCTGGTCCACAGTCTGGACAAATCTCTCTCACACACAGTCCCACAGCTGCTTATAAAATGATCCCTCAGAGGCCTAATATTAATTACAAACTGTATGGCCTATGGCTAATAATTTTTGCTAGCTAGCTCTTTCATCTTAAATTAACACATTTCTATTAATGTGGCCATGGCATTACCCATCTGTTCGCATGTTGTTCCTTGGGCATCAGGCTGGCATCTCCTCTGCCTCTGCCCTTCTGCTTCCTGTCTCTCTTGGATTTCCTGCCTGGCTCACCATAGGCCAGAGCAGCTTCTTTGTTAACCAATCATAACAACAGATATTCACAAAGACATCCCACAACACTTCACCTTTTCTGTCTAATCAAACAGGAAGGTTTTAACTTTAACATAGTAAAATTACGTATAATAGAACAGCTATCAAGCAAGAATTACAGTTACAATATCTAGTCTATTTGTATTTGGCAAAATTAAAGAAAATATTTTATCATCTATCCTATATTTGTGAGTCTAAAGTCTCATATCTGATTTATCTTTTATTATAACCAAGGAAAATTATAACTATCTAGTCTTTAACTACATCAGACACCCCAGAAGAATATAATATTATCTAAGTAAACAGGAAGTGCATTGTAAGCAACTTCCAAAGTTCTAGAAATGACAGAGACATCTAGCTGCCTGGACAGTCACCCAAAGTTCCTCTGCAATGTTGGGGTATCCATCTTCAGCCTATAGGCCTAGAGTCTCTGATAGACTTTTTTTAAAATTATAAATGCTTGGCCAATAGCTCAGGCTTATTACTAACTAGCTTTTACATTTTAAGTTAATCCATATTCCTTATTTATGCTCTGCCACATGGCAGTACCTTTATTAGCAAGGCATGTTCATCTCCTGCTCCCTCTGCATCTGGCTGGTGACTCCTAATTCCACCCTTCTCCTTCCCAGCATTGAGAAAGCCAATTCTCAAATTTGACTTTCCTGCCTAACTTTATCCTGTTCCACTATTGGCCAGTCAGATTCTTTATTAACCAATCATAGCAACACATATTCACAGTGTACAGAAATACATCCCACAGCAATGTTCATTGAGTCTGCCATGTGGAATCTCAGAGCTGGACAGTGTCATATCTGAAAATGCCCTGAAATTCCTCCACATGTGGTGGAATTGAGTTGATTCTGTGGGGTTCAAGATGGCTGATCCAAGTTAAAGCACTAGATATCACAGAAAGACTACAAGTAGCAAAGACCATCCTAACAGTTATATCCCAGAATTGAATGGGCCTAATGTATCCAGAGGCTGTGCAAGCAGATGTCAGGGTTATTGTGGAAGGAATTATTCATTAGGTCAGAGGTTAGACTAAATGACTTGAACACTTGGAACAGGTTCAGGGGTCTATGAATGTAAATGGAAAAAAATGTACCACAGTGAAAGGCATTTCTCATGAATAATTAAGAGGTGACTATAAGCATGGCTTCCTGAACACAAAAATTATTATTGTATTGCAGATGGCATCTTATTTCGGATATACAGTGGTGGTATCAGATGTTAACAATGATGGGTAAGTTTATGAGAACTTCCTCCCTGCTGTGTGTTATGTGCATACATAAAAGATGTTATATATTTCTTTCACTGAACACAGCCTTCTGGACTTCCTGAATAAGATAGAGGCCCTCTTGTTTTAACATTTGGTTCAGGACAAGAGGATGCATCTAATAAAGAACTCTGTCATCTTATTTTATGTCTTGCTGAGATTTTCCACATCTGCCACTTCTAAAAAAGAGGACAATTTTGTTTGGTTTTACCCTGATGTTATTCAACAAATAGCCATTGACCATTCAAACACCACAGCCAGTTAGGAGCTTGCTCATCTATTTCTCTTTGTGTCTAGAGGTTCTCCCTCCATGTGATATGATCCTAAAGTACTTTACACATTGATGAATTTTTTCCTCTTTATATTGCTCTAACTAACATATCAGCAAATTCCATAGAGAACATAAAATAATTTTGTTTTTCAAATCGTAGCAACAAATTAGAGTTGAGCTTGAACTAAACTCCGCCACAGAATTGTGCTTATATGAAAGTAATTGTATCAAAAGTAAATGATTACCCACCTCTATGTTTTATCAAAGCATTTGAGAGATAATTTGGCAATATATTAAGAAAATCTCAGCCAAGTATGGCAGTGAGTGTGTTTCTGTAACATAAGCCTTTCAGAAACTGAAGCAGGGGCATTGTGAGTTCAAGTATACGCTGGAGTATATATGATAGACAAGAGTATATAGCAAGGGGATGATAGGGTACAGGAGGAGAAGGAATGGGGAGGAATGGAGTGAGGGAGGGATGGAAGAAGGGAGGGAGGGAGGGAGGAAATCTTTAAGTTGAGATGTACTGCTCACCCATGTAACAAACGTGGTTGGAGAATCTCGTATGGAAAGCATCATTCTCAGGCACCCAAAGCATGGTACAAGGTGAGTGAGGCAGATGGCTCTCTGCTCTCCCAGAGATTGCATGTTTTTGTATAAAAGCAAGTATCTGAAGGATCCTTACTGCATTCCAGAATCAGAGCCAGTCACTTTAGATAGATCCTTAATAGCTTACTTCTCTCTCACATTTGCAACACTGGAAATATACTTTATATATCATGGTGTGGCATATGATTGGAGAACAATCGAGTACTTTCTGTATGTACTGGAAAATGCTTTTACTATTATCCTTTTGTTGAACATACATTTGTTTTCCACTGTGCATGGGCTGAGTGCCACACTACCATGAAAGTTATGTTAGAACTGGGGATGTAGAAGTTATATCCCCAAATTAATAAGTCAAGTAAGGAGTATGTCAGATGCTGGTATGTTCTATGCAGAAATTGAGCTGGAAGTAAAGAAGATGTCTTTAGTAGACAAGTGAATAATAAAGAAGCTATGGTAAACCTAGAGAATAAGGTTTATTTATTCAGCATTAAATGATGTGAGCTGTCAAAAAAAAAGACATGGGAAAAACTTGAACTCACATAACTAAGAGAAAGAAACCAACCTGGAAAAGATATTACTATATATTGCAATGGTTATTCTGAGAAGGGCAAACTGTAAAAACTTCAGTTCTTGCTCAAGATCCTAGGATGCAGGGAAGAATGAATGAGCAGAGCACAGAGGACTTATCTGTGTGAGAAGGTAACAGCAAGATAGGGCTGTAGCATGAGAACAACAGCAAAATTAAAAAAAAAAAAGCCTTAAGTAGAAGAGGGTTCCCTGCCAAATGGGAAGAATACAAATTCCCAGAAGTGGGAGTTTCTGGAATATTCTAGAAACAGCAAAGGGCCTTGAAGAATGTTGAGAACTTGGACTATGAAAGGTGTAGATCCTGCTGCATTTAATAGACACAGCCAGATAACGTCACAGGGAGGTGAAAAGGGATCTTCCTCAAAGGGAGGCATTAACCTGTGAACTACAGGGGATTCAAAAGGAGAAACATCCATTCTCACAGGTGCACTCTGCCTGTCTGGTTCATGTCCAGAGAAGGCAGGACAGTGGTTTGGAAGCAGAAGCAGTTGCATGTGGATATATTTTGAAAGACTTGCTGAGTGCTGATTTTATCCTCCAAGCAGTTCATTTTAAAATGAAATAACATTCATCTCCAACTGTCTTAGTTACAAATAGAAAGATACTTTGGGGACCACCAGTCAAGCTTCCCAACTTGATGGACTATAATTGTTATGAAATCCTCTTAGAACTTCAGGAAGAGGCTAGATAAAGAAAACCAGGAAAGCCAAGCATGGCATGGAGTCCAGAGTCAGTGAGCCCACTCTATACTGACAGCAGTTCCATGGAGACCGATCAGATGTGCATAGCCATATTTCTGTCCTGGGCATGCATCTGACCACAAAGGCTGTCCCCTTATGTATTGGTGGCATTCCGTCAGGCCCACCCTTTCTCCAACAGCCTTTTCACAGGCCACTTGCATTTATAATCCTGTGACTTTTCTCAAAGTTCACATGTGTTCTGGAGGAATCTCCTTCCTGGAAATATCCTCAATTTAAATGACAGCAAAACTTTGTGGCAATATCTACAATACACATTTTTGCCATGTCAAAGAGAAAATGCTTGTAATAATGGGCTTCTTGGGTCCTTGCTGATCAAAACAACTTGCTAGTTACAAACTCAAGTAATTGTTCAAGTGGGAAATCTTGTCCTTTACTGGTGGTTTTCAAAATTGCTGTGCATACTAGTTCTTTTTTAGCTAATTAATTTTTTATATTAATAATGTTTTGTACTCTACTACAAAGTGGATTCATGAAGCCCGTACTTTTTCACAGATAAAGGGACCACAGACTTTAGTGTGCTGATAATTTGCTGTTTTTAATTATTTGGGTACTGTGAAATTCAAGGTCCTATCATAAACAAATGTATTCTGAAAGCAAATAGGGTTGATCAAAGGCAGATCCATGATAGAACTGGACAACTCAAGTGAAATTGGAGATCACAATGGTGGTAGTTTACATAGTTCATTCAGAGAGCTAAGAAAATCACTTAGCTGGGTGATGACTCATGTTTAGAAAGGCCACACCCCTTTAACACATACATATTCTGTCTCTGTCTTTATCTTCTGTCTATCTCTGTCTCTGTCTGTCTCTCTGTCTCTGTCTCTGTCTCTGTCTCTGTCTCTCTCTCTCTCTCTGGGATGAACCAGACTTTTTCCACACCAAAAGATTATTAGGTACCCTTGTGTATGAGACTGGCTAATGAAGATTGCTTGGCAACATGCACGTTCATCTGGTGTGTAACAAAATCAAGGTTCTTACCAAAATCTAAACATCAGGAAGGAAAACAAGATGATATTATGCAAGGTGATAAGGTAACAATTGATGTTGATTTTCCCATAAGCATTTATGTAATGTGTGTATTTATTTTTGAGGTAAATTTTTGTCATGTTTCCAGGCTGGCCTTGAACTCATGATCCTTCTATCTCAGGCTCCCTCGTTCTGGGCTTACAAATATTCATCACCCTATCTCAATATTCTTATTTAGAAAAAAAAATTACCAGTATGATAAATGGATTCCAAACATTTGGACCACACAATTGTGCACGTGCTGATTGATGGGGAATGTTACCAAGTCTGCTATGGTTTTGAAATGATGGTATACACAAACTGGCAGAATTAACCTCAGTGTTTGTATAAACTCATCTATGTAAACTCTCTTAGGAATTTTTGGAATAGAAAATGGAGATAGTAATTTTCATTATATTTCTAGATAAGAGAATCAGTTTTAATTTTTCATTATGGTAATTAAACTGTGTAGTATTAGTTATCCTTTTCAGAAACTCATAGAATTAAAATTGAAGCCATGGACATTTCCACACTCATTGTTTATAACTTGAATAAGACCAAAGGAGACACATTTCCACAGACTTTAGCCATCGGTGAAACTGACGACACCTTGAAGAGAAACTTTTTGAAAGGAAGTAGCTCTGAGCAACTTTAATTTTGAGCTAGATTCAGTCCAAAGTTTTTCCATTCACATAGGAGAAGTTGTTATGAGTAAATTACGTAGAAAATCAAGAAAACCAAAATATAAAAAGGTTATGAGTTAGCCGGGCGGTGGTGGCTCACGCCTTTAATCCCAGCACTCGGGAGACAGAGCCAGGCGGATCTCTGTGAGTTCGAGGCCAGCCTGGACTACCAAGTGAGTCCCAGGAAAGGCGCAAAGCTACACAGAGAAACCCTGTCTCGAAAAACCAAAAAAAAAAAAAAAAAAAAAAAAAAAAAAAAAAAGGTTATGAGTTAAGTTCATTTCACTAATGTAATTAGCTAAATTATCTTTGTTAGTGCCTATCACAAGCCAATTAGGTTGCCTAAATATCAACTCTGCAGCCCACTGTTCTGGATTCCTTTAATAAGTAAATCACTATGAATATTAATGATAGGCATTAGCAGGCAAATTTTACTCCTGGAGAAAAAGGAGTTCCTATTATTAAATTAGTGTAATATTACTTTATCTACAGGAAATAAACTCTGATTCTTCATATTTGATGTTCTCATTGATGAATTCTCTCATACTTTATCACAAACTGTTTGTAATGTCCTGCTCCACATGTCATGTGAAGAGTGAGATGTTGACCCTTTCATTATACTAGGTCATCAGAGTTGATTTAGACATAAATTGGAGAGAAAAAGGAAACCTATATGCTTCACAGAGATGTTTGAGTAGACCATGGTTAAACTTATGGCCTTTCAGATAAAATGAAGTTGATGCCTGTATCCTACATCCTTTCCAGAAGAAGTTAAATCTCACTCATACCACCACCAAAGGAAATAGTTTAAGGGAAAACACATCATTAACATGATTTATTCATAATTATCTTATTAAAAACATTAGAACATATTTTAAAAACTTTCTATACATATTATTTTGGAATGTTCCCCAGCCTGTCATACACCATTACTGATCAGATGGTCAAAAAAAGTCGTCTCTGCTAATAAATACTTAAAAATTTTGAACTTGAATTGGACACACACAAGAAAAGAATTTGTCCAAATAAGGTGGCATACTCTTATAATTATAGCACTCCAATGCTGAGGCAGGAGGATCATGAGTTCAAGGCCAGTGGTGGTTATATGGGAAGACCTTATCTTTAAAAACACACATAGTCCACCTCTATAGTCCATAATACCAAAGGCATTTGCCAACTGGGGATATAGCTCAGGTAGTAGAGTGCTGAGCTAGTGTACAGGAAGCTCTGGGTTAGAGCACCACACAAAACCAGGCATGGTAGCATATACCTGTAATCCTAGCAGCTGGGAAGTGGAAGCAGAAAAATCAGAAGTTTAAGGTTGTGTTGGCTATATAACAAATTCAAGACCAGCTTGGACCCTATCCAAAAAATAAATACATTTGCATCATACCCTAGCACACACAAACAACACACTCGCATACACGCATACACACTCCTTCCTCCTCAGTGTGTATAATGCATTTACTCTGTTTTCTATTATTACATTGTTTTATTTAGAACTGTTACTGGAGACCCATTCAGTCAATTTCATAATCCTCTAATGGGTTGCAAATCAAGATTCTAAAACATTAGCCTAAACAATCATATGAACTGTGATTAAATGGCACCATGAGTAGAAGATAATATTTATAGCAAGTGAAAAATAGTCTATGAAGCACATTGTGACAACTGAATCTGAGCTGGTAATTGTCTCTTAATTCTATGAGGACATACATATAAACTAAGAATATTTAGAGTATTTTAACAGACTTATAACTTAAGCATCCAGGGAAATATATTTCTAAGAAGATGAATCAATGCTATCACATTACTTTGGAATTCAAACATTCCATCAATGCTCCAGTCCCTCGTGATCATAGGGACTGCATTTCCCACTTTTAGGACCCAGTGTTTGCAAGAAGAAAAGAATTGAGCCAATTGTGGCAAACTTTGTTATAGTCACACCCTCAGGAACCAAGTAGATGGCTTTGTTCCTTCTTTCTGGAATAAGAAATTGTTTCTGTTAGTCTCTGTGATGCAGAATACTAACTTTGTGGGTCTTACTTTGAGGCTGCGACACTCACAGCTAGATGATTAGACAAATGCATCTTCACGTTTGACATGACAGTCATAGAGCCAGCCAGGGCACCCTGGTACAAGACCAGGAGCTGGGAGTACGGGTGGCACAACAAGAGGAAAAATGATGTTTTTAGTCTTGCTTTTTTTTGACATGTATTTGGAACATTTTAAGTTGGGTGTCAGCACACAATCCCAGCACTCAGGAGGCTAAGCAGGAAGATTGTTAAGTTTCAGGCCAACTTGGGTGACATAGTTAGACCCTGCCTAAGAGAAGAAAGAATGAAAGGGATGAAAGAAAAAAAGGTGGGGTGGAAGGAAGTAGGGAGGGAGAGAGAAAAATTTAAATTTAGGAATCCTTCTTAGGTTTTGGAATCTAAAACAAAAATAACAGCCAGTCCTGAACTCCGTCCCTCCGCCTCCACTTCCTTCTCACAGTGCAGGCAGCTGGAAGCTCCTCCCAGTGTTCTCCAGTGTGTTGTGTCTACTACTGTGGGTAGCCTGTTCTCAAAGCATCTCTAGGCTCCAACCATTCCAGAGTTACTTCCTACTTGTTTGTGGCTCTTACAGAATCAGAAAGAAGGAAACAAACTTTGCTTTTTGGACATGAATTCTTTCTATTTACATTGGTGTAAAAGTATTGGGTATTCTCCTTGCCAGGTAGCCCAAGCCCTCCATAACACCTGCCATTTGTTAAATACTACTGTAGTCGGTGTCAGGGTGGGCAAGAGGGAGCAGGGAGAGATGCCTTCAATGGTATTCAGTGAAGCAGTCTATTTTTCTATATTGTCCACATTTAACAAATGCAGCTCTCCTCACCATGCTACACGCGCTTACTGCAGTGGAAGGTCTAACTCTACATCAATATTATTCCCAAATGCCCATTTTTCTCATTTCATCTGGATTCAACTTACTTCTTCAATTGCCTTTCTTTTTATTTTTCTTCTTTTTCTTTTTGATTTTACAAGACAAGAAGACAGGGTTTCTCTGTGTAGCCCTGGCTGTCCTGGAACTCTCTCTGTAAACTAGGCTGGCCTCAAACTCATAGAGATCCACCTGCCTCTGTCTCCCAAGTGCTGAGATTAAAGGTGTGCACCATCATTGCCCGGCTCTTCAATTGCCTTTCTATTCACTAGTATTAATATATTTCCTGCTTGGGTTTATAGGAGAATGGATCAGGAAGTACAACATTGGCACATCCCTCCTCACCCCTCCTCTTTCCCCTGCTCTTAACATTGTGTATCAGTATAGTGCATTTTTTTCTCAAAGGAGGAAGCATCCTGAGAGCTGAAAAGCACAGTTCACAGGGAGATTCACTCTGTTTTATAAGGTTCTATGGTTCTTGCCATGTGTGTGTCTACATATATCCATCACTGCGGTGTCACCCACAGGCTACATTACAGTGTCACTACCATACAAATCCCAGGCACCTCTTTCTTACCCCCTTCACATACCCTACCCCTGCAATCACTACTCTTCCTAGTTTCCACGGTTTGGGCTTTCCCTGAATTACGCAGCATTTCATCTTCTCAGATCGACTTCTTTCAATCAGTAATAAGTGCCATTTCCTCCATATCTTCCCATGGTTTTGTACCCATTCGTTTTCATTGCTGAAGAGTGTTCCACCAGATGATGTAACACGGTTTTTGAGAGCATCTTGGTTGTTTCCAAGCCTTAGCAGTTATGCTGCAAATATCTGCATGCAGATTTTCAGGTGGGCGTTAAGTATCAGGTTCACTTGGGAAACTGAAAAGGACTACAAATGTGAGATCATATGTGATAATCCTGTGTGTAACTTTGTAAGGACCTGCTAGATTGCTTCCGAGTGGCTGTATTGATTTGCATATTGCCAGAGCCACACTATATTTGGTGCTAGCAGCACTTGGAGTTCAGCTATTCCAAGCGATTACAGTAGCACCTCATTATTTAGATTTTTAATTCCTAGCAATGTGACATTGAACATCTTCTTTTTTTTTTTTTTTTTTTTTTTTGGTTTTTCGAGACAGGGTTTCTCTGTGTAGCTTTGCGCCTTTTCCTGGAACTCACTTGGTAGCCCAGGCTGGCCTCGAACTCACAGAGATCCGCCTGGCTCTGCCTCCCCAGTGCTGGGATTAAAGGCGTGCGCCACCACCGCCCGGCTTGAACATCTTCTTGTGTGCTTGTATTTTCTTTAAGCAGGTATCTATTCAGATATTTTGCCCAACTTTAATAGGTTCAATAGATTTTAACTGGCTTACATTTCTTACTATATATTATATAAATATAGCACAATTATAAAATAATCTATGGTGTTCTATAATATTACATACAACACTAGAATATATAACATTGGTATACATGATTATTTTTCAATTTTGAATTCGAAGAATGGCTTATACATTTTATCTTTCCAGTTGAATGTGCTAGAATACTCAAATTACGGAGCTCGCCTCAGCTACTCAATGTTCTCTGACTACTCATTGGTACATGTCTTGGGTCTCAACATTGGAATGCTTACTTCTAGATCCACCAGCAGATTCCTACATGTGGTCAATGTCCCTTCATTCCCTCTAAGCTCCAGCCTCTCCTCTGTCTGTAACCACAGCACTAATTTGGATCCTAATTTTATTTTTTTTTCAAGCTCCTTTGTTTGTAGTTATATGAGTGACAAGTTGAAAGTATATCTTTTCCAAGTTTTGAGTTGACCCAATATTCAACACTGTATTCTTTAAATTATTAACTATAGTCTTAAACCTAGCAGGTGTACATGATATACCGTTTCTTTGTTTTATTATGTTTTTATTATTTAAAACAGTTTTATATTTTGATCATGTTATTCCCCCTCCTTCAAGTATTTCCAGACCCTTTGCCCCCACACCTACTCTACTTTATGTTCTTTCTCAAAAAGAAAAACAATACATCAAAACTCCCCAAAACGAACAAAACAAAATGAAACCACATCCAAAATGAAAACAAAGCAAAACGAACAAACAAACAAACAAACAAAAAACCCACCAAACTGTAACCAGATAACAGCACACAAATAACATGGAGTTCATTATATGTTGGTCAACTATATGAGGCCTGTCCTAGAGTGCTTGATATACCCAGTGTCACTCTATTAAAGAAAACTGTTTCAACTTCTTCCAGCAAGTATAATTCAGTTATTAACCTTTATTCTAGTAGCTAGGGTTTCATTCATTCATTCATTTAAAAAAATAAAGATAAAAAGATAAAAAAAAAACTATCATATTGAAGTTGGACAAGATAAACCAACAGAAGGAAAAGAGCCCTGAGAAATAGATAGCAGGCTGCTACGATAGGTAAGCTCCAAATTCATGGAAAGGTCAGGACAATGAGGTTAGTATGGTGTGTCATTCATACCACTTTGAGTTTCTGGAAAGATTTTGGCTCAAAAACTAGTCATGGTGGCACACATCTATTACTCCAGCATTTGGGAGGCTGAGACCGAACAATCATGAGTTCAAGGCCAGCCTTGGCTACATAGGAGATCAAAAAGAAAAAATAGAAGGAGAGGAGGGAATAATAGAAGGAGAGAGAAAGAGAGAGATAAAGGAAGAAAGGAAGAGAGAGAGGGAAGAGAGGGGAGGAAAAGGGAGAAAAAGAGGGAAGAGTAAAAAAGGGAAAAGAGAGGAAAGAAAGAATAAAGTATCTGGCTTTCAATGACTTCCCACTCCATTCTTTACTTTTTAAAATTGTATTATAAATATGTCATATATTAATATCTCTTTCATATACTTATACTAACATATCAAAGCATTGATCTTCTCACATCATACATAATATTAATGTACTTGCTGTATTAATAGTTTACTATTAGTAGGAATATCATAACAATATATAGTTAAGTCATGTGAATGAAGTATTCAGGTAATTAGGTAATTTGGCAAACCTCAGTATTGATCTGCATAGACTTAAGAGTCAAACGCAAATTTGTATTTTCATACTATTGCATCTGCCAAGATAAGCTTGTCTGCAGACATACTTTAGCAGCAATCATTAGTAGAGGTCAAAGCATGCATTTTGGTTAGTAGGAGCTTCCTTAATTTTTTGAAAATAAAAATCAAATATTTTAGAAGTCTCCTGACAAAATAGAATATTCCTTGTTCCATCCCTTCTGTAGTGTCTACCTCTGTGAAGAAGACGCCTCTAGCCATCTTTATTTCTTATTCACACAGTAGTTATAATTCATCTCTAAATCCTTTAAAAATCTTTTATTAGTTTCTAGCTATGACATACACAGAATGACTGCATATCTCATTAGGAATAAAAATTTGTGTTCCAGCCAGCATTAACTACTTCTCTGGCCTCTTTTATTTAACCAAAGGAAGGACAGGACAAAAATTATTTGAAATCTTGTTACTTCAAGAAGTCAGGGTCAGCTCAATAAATTACAGACAAACTCTGTGTTCTTAAAAACTAAAACCTGCTCAGGTCTGTTTGATATGTTTTCCATGTGTGACTAAAGTTTCTGGAAATGCACTAAAATGCCAGAAAGGATGAAATGTCTGTGGTTTCTTAGTCATTTTTCCCATAGTTGGAAAGTTCAATGTGATAATTTAACAACCTTTATTTTCTTCAGCATTCTGCTCTGTAGACACAACAAAGCTATGAAAGAAATCTGATGATTGTAAAATGGCCCTGAGGAAAGGAAACACACTAAAGGAAACACACTCATCTGGTTGGTTACAAACACATCAGAGAGCCTTGTCTGCCAAGGCGGCTGACTGTCCCCTCTCTCTGTTCCCTGCAGCATGGATGACATATTGATCGGAGCCCCTCTCTTTATGGACCGTGAATTTGAAAGTAACCCTAGAGAAGTAGGGCAGGTCTACCTGTACCTACAAGTGAGCACCCTCCTCTTCCAAGACCCACAGGTCCTCACCGGCACGGAGACTTTTGGGAGATTCGGTAGCTCTGTGGCCCACTTGGGGGACCTGAATCAAGATGGATACAATGGTAATTTAGAGCAATGTGTGGGACTTGCTCTCACCTTAAGGCCATGTTACTGTTGCAAGAAGGAAATCGTGGCCATTGAAATGATTCTTAATGGTGGGGGCTGGTTATTATTGTTGATTCTTAATAAATTCTGAAAAATCTCAAGGCAAATTTAACTTTGTATGTTTTGATTAAGAAAATGCAAAGAAATTTTATCATATAGGATTTCTCAATGGTGGCTTGAGAGCTCTAGAAGCTTGCTTATGAATAGAGTGGAGATAAATACTTGTTGGTATGTTAGCAAATATATTACTATACTCTGATGAAACTACATGAGTTATGCCTGTTATACATGGTCAATAAACGTCATTGCAAAAGCCCTTTCTACATTTGCAACATAATAGTGCTAAATCCTTATTTGGGGCATGTGGTTCTTTAAGTAAGGAATCCATAGATGCTTTCTAAATACCACCCCAGAAAATACTGTATGCTCACATCAAAATTTGCAAACATTTTCAGGACATATAAGTGAAGATTGAAGTCCAATATATTTATCATTCAAAGAGGAAGCTAGAAGAGGAGTTTTCTGGATTTATCTAGCAGAGGAAAGATTCCCATCAGAGGGATATTCACAGGCACTAGTACCAAGACTCAGAACTTCTTTGAAAAAAAATTCTCAGCAACTAGTAATTGTTCGAGTCCTGCAAACATACATGCTTAGGCCAGGGGTACAGGCCAACAGTAGAGCACTTGCCTAGCATGTGGGAAGCTCTTGACTCAAGCCCTAGAATGCAAGAAGCCCAAGTGCATGTTAGATGCTATGTTCTGGGAGAATAAAAAAGGCAAGTTCTCCTTGAAGTAACTTGGCTTGTTGCCATCTAAAATGACTATCCCAGGGAAAACATGATGCCAGATTATGTGAGTTGTCTTTTTCATCCTGTTTCCTATTTGCCTTTCCTTTAATCCAATTCTGATGTTCTTAAAAGCTAAGAGTTTATCTTGGGCTCTGAGCCTTGGAGTTCTGGAGTACAAAATAAGCGAAATAATGCCAAGCTAGCTGGGCTTAAACTTTGGGAAAGCTGAAAAGTCATGGCCTTAGGGGGAGTACAGAAAGCATTCCTTCCCACCAAGCACATGACAATGTTTTATTTTCTACAACAATCTGAGTTGTTAGATCATTGCTCTTGGACAGGTCAGTGAAAGTGGATTTATAATCCTCCTCATTATATACAGTGAGACACTTCACCAACAAATGAGACTCCTTCTCATTTGGAAAACTCGTATGTTGCTGTTTGGAGACTTCTTTTTTAAACTGTAATAGTTTCTGTTTAATATCCAGGCCCATCTTGATGTCCCATATGGCAGGAGATGAATGTTTTATATTTGGGTGAGAGTTGGGTAATATGGCACTTTCTGAGTTTCCTAGTACCCTTAATTACAAAATAGGTTGTTTTTTTTTTAAGTTCATTAGATTAGGGGACTATTAATAAAGGATTCCACAAGAATAGTTTTTTTTTTTTTCTTTGAAAGAAGAAACTCCTAAAATGGTACCTGGTCTACCAACCTCCTGATATACAGTAGGGCCTGGCTGTACCTCTCAGTTACTGAGGTCCCATGTAGATAGTTCTCTGCCTTCTCTGCTACTCAGATGGGCTACCCTCTTTCCACCTCTGCATCTTTGTGAAGTAGCTACTTCTCCTGAAAGGGGAGGAAGGGCTCTTCCTTTTAATTGTTGCACACTTGGTTCCTTTGTGACCATACATCTCAGTTTCAATGCTAGCCACAGTGACACCTTGTCTGACCGACCACCCCAGTCTAAAACAATGCTCTCTCTCTCTCTCTCTCTCTCTCTCTCTCTCTCTCTCTCTCTCTCTCTCTCTCTCTCTCTCCCCACTGTATCAGCATTAAAAAAAAAGGTTTTCTGCCCCATTTATTGTCTTCACTATTTCCTTACCTGTGTCTCTATTCAAAGTGCCCATTACCTTCCCCCCTGAAACACCAACTTTCCAAACACAGGGCCTTTGAGTGTCTCACTGGCTTTGCACTTGCTGCACCCAGCACCTAGCATTCTCCCAGCAGACACTCACCACGCTGATAAAAAGCAAGGACTCTTCTGTGTTGCTACAGTACTCCAGAAACCTCTAGAAAGTGTAACAAGCCACTTGGGCCATGTGATGTTCCCTTTGGATTGCATTTAATATTTTCTAAAATTCCCTTTGTTTTCTGTAGACATCGCCATCGGTGTGCCCTTTGCAGGCAAGGATCAAAGAGGTAAAGTGCTCATTTACAATGGGAATCCACAAGGCTTACACGCCAAGCCTTCCCAAGTGCTGCAGGGAATGTGGGCCTCACAGACCATCCCTTCTGGATTTGGCTTTTCTCTAAGAGGAGACGCAGACATAGACAAGAATGATTACCCAGGTAAGGGTCGCTGTCTTTTCCCACATGAGGACTTGCTTCCTGGCAAAAATCCATTTTCTGGAAAGTACATTATGCATAAGCATTTCTCTCATAAAAGATGAAGGTCAAGTTTAACATGGCACAGGTTTTTTGGTATAAAAAAGTCCAGAGTGACTTTCACAAGCATTTAAGACAAAACAAACAGTCCCTTTATGGTCAAGAGACAATGTTAGAAAGGCAAGATGGCTTTAAAAGCTGCCTTAGACATAAAGCTTGTCAACTGTGCAACCCAAGTTTTCACTGAAACCCCAAAGTAATGTGGTCTCCACTGATATTCGGCTCCTTTAGACACCTGTTTAAAGCAATTTATTTATTTTTTATTTATTCCTTTTAAAGCTCAGCGTTACCATTAATCAGTGTAAAACCTCAATATTTTTTGTTGTAAGTTGCATGTTTTCAGAACGTATTTTCCAACCATACTCCTGGCCTTTCCAAAGACAGATTGACTATTTTAAAGTAGAGAAAGAAAGAAATGGTTCATGATAGGAAACATAAGCCCTTCTTCATTGCATTTTTCATAATGAGGGTACATGGCAATCCATGCAGCACAAACAGATAATTCATATTTTGCAGACATCACAAAAATATCGGTTTGTCCTAAAGGACTAGCTTGATAATCAGAACATTTAGTGGAAAGCATTAGGCTTTTTGGTTTCATGGTTCACTGGTCACTTTTATGTTGGTTCTTTTATGATGGTCTTAATAAATCTTAGAAACCATTAATATTTTATGGACAACTTTGATTAAATTCTGTCTCTTTCTACCATCCTTTCTAGCTATAGAATGGTCTCTGGTTTGGGGAAGAAGTTCAGTAAGCTGACTTCCCAAATATACATCATTGACTCAACTTTTTGGCTTTTGTTTCTCCTCTGAGATTAGGCAAAGCAAGATAATAACATATTCTTATAAATTTTCTAGAAACCTTCCATAGCACTGGCAGAGCTATAATAGTGGGCTGAGAGAGAATTTGGATCATGCAGTATGTTAATGCTACCCATGGCAGTGCCCAAAAAAGCATAGTTAAATTTGTTTTCTTAATCTATACAATACTAATCAATGATGGTTAATAGTTTGATGGGGTGAGGGGTTTCCTATATAATGTGTTCTAGTTTTGACTAATTAAAAATTCAAGATCCCTCACGTTTTTACTATTCTAACTATGTCAAGGTGATTAATGAAATCCAACTCTTGTGTTGCAATTTCAGTTTACTGAGAAAGTTATGGCTATTCATTATGTCTGTCATAAACATCCTTTCCCCACTGGTAGTAACAGAGCACTTGATGGACAGAATGTCTGCCTTCTACAGGGCAAGGAAGTAAAGGATGTGTCAATCAATCAGCCAGTGCAGGGCTTCCTGTGAAGGCTGAACAAGGACCAAATGAGGGTAACACAAAACAACTTTCCTGTCAGATTATATTCCTTCCAAATGAGCAGGACAGGGGAAGAGGGTAGAGTAAGTTGAGAGTCTTCCCCATGTCTCTCTTCACCAACTCTCAACATGTAGCCATGTCTGGGCTTCACATTACACCTGGATGAGTTTGTATGGGAGGAGGATTTGGACTGGGGTTCTGGAACTTAGCAGGTATGCCAGGTACTTACTGAGCCTGCCTAGAAAAGCTGAAGTTCAGGCCCCCTTGGATACTTTGATTCATCAACTCTGGGAAGTGCTAAGGGATACGAGTTTTGAACCTAGCGCTCTGCTTTGCAAAGCATGCCTCAGCGTCGCCATGCCCGCACCGAAGGTGTACACGTTTCTCACCGGACAGGAACCTTGGTCCAAGCTTCTGCACGGCATTTCTCCTCCTCCACATATCGCGCCAAGCAGCAGCTCTCTTTTCTAAATCATTCTTGCGTTGTCGCTACCAACGTGAAGTCTGAATTACCACAGGCTCCAATCTCCTCATCTGGAAGAGCTGAGTGAGGAAGGCACATTTTATTTTTCATGCACCAGTCTACAATTATTGGAAGTTATCTGTGTACTCAAGTTAATGTTTTACCAAGTATCATTTAAAATACACTATCACGGTTAAAAGTCAAAGTGCCTTAACCTGGCTTAGGCAATAAAAGGGGTATTTACATTAAGGGACTATCTCAAGTTGTCCTCTGACATCTACTTGGGTGCTTACACACATGCACACACACACACACACACACACACACACACACACACACACACACACACACACACACAGTAATTTTTAAATGAAAACTATCTCAAGACAACACGAAGGCAGGAGCTCATCCTAGGAACAAGCCCTAGACTGCCATCATCTCCTGTCCCTTCTCTCCTCTGCTTTCTCCCTCTCTTCTCCCTGCCTTCTCTGTCCTGTTTTCTCCTCCCTTCTCTACCATGTGCCCTCTCCTCCGCTTTCTTCTCCTTCCCTCCTCCCTTTCTTTCATCTGTCTCCCCTCCCCCACTGGTGTCTCTTCCTCCTCTCATTCTCCTAACTTCCCTCTTCTCTTCTCTCCTCCTTCCTTCTCTTCCACCCCTCTCCCTGTCCTTTTATCTCCCCTCCCCTCCTCTTCCCTCTCCTCCCCTCCCCTCCCCTCTCCTCTCCTCTCTCCTCCCCTCCCCTCTCCTGCCTTCTTCTCCCCTCCTCTCTCCTCCCCTTCCCTCTCCTCCCCTCTCCTTTCCTCCCCTTCCCTCCCCTCTCCTCCCCTCACCTCCCCTCTCCTCTCCTCTCTTCCCCTCTATTCTCCTCCACTCCCTCCTCTCTCCTCCCCTCCCCTCCCCTCCCCCCTCCCCTCTCCTCCCCCTCTCCTCTCCTCTCTCCTCTCTACTCCACTCTCCCCTCTTTTGTGTCTCACACTCCTCTCTCTCCCCCTTACTCTCATATACTCCCTCTCATCTCCTTCCCTCTCTTCTTATCACCTCCTCTCCCTTATCCTCCTCTCCCACCTGTAGTGGATGTTTTCCTGGTCCTGCCTGGCCCACAATCAGGACAAATCTCTCTCATTCGCCAGTCCTGCAGCCAAGTAAACACACAGAGACTTATATTACTTAAACTGTTTGGCCTAATGGCTCAGGCTTCTTGTTATCTAGTTCTCATATCTTAAATTAACCCATTTCTATAAATCTATACCTTGCCACGTGGCTTGCGGCTTATCAGTACTTTACATCCTGCTCCTCATGGCGGCAGCTGGCAGCATCTGTCTCCCTCACTCCTCCTTCCTCTTCCCCCAAGTCTCCTATCTGCTCATCCTGCCTATATTTCCTGCCTGGCTACTGGCCAATCATCATTTTATTTATCAATCAATCATAGTAATACATTCACAGCATAGAGAACATCCCACAGCACCCACTCTTTCCTCTCCTCCCTTTCCCCTTTTCCCTTTTCTCTCCAGACCAGATTTCTCTGTACACAGGATGAGCTGTTTCTGCTCCCAACTCCAGGGATGACACATTTCACTTGAATCCACTTAAAGCCTGCAACTCATCTCAGTCCTCTGGGAAGAACTTGGATAGACTCTGAGACAAAGGGTGAGATTTTCCAAAATAGGCAAGAATTGACTTGTAGATTATGCAGGCATCCCAGTAAGCATCCAGTATGGCAACACTACCCAAGCCAATAAAACAAAAATGGCCCCCAGAGAATAATAATGATATTAAGAAATGAGAAAAACAATGTAAAAGAAAATACTACTTTTGAGATGAAATACTGATTTTAGATTTCTCAGCCTTGTTTTTAATGTTGGTTATTTTAGTTCAGAGGCTTAGAAGAAAGATAAGATGCTTCATTCTGTCAAATAGTATGTGCTCGGTTCTGCTTCGGACTACACACTGTGTCATGGCTAGACAAGCTGCTGCCTTCTGAAACTTAAAATTACAGGCAGTGCTTACAGCAAAGCACAGGGATTGACGTAATAGGTGAAGTGAAGCTCATTCTCGTTCGGTGGCCGCTCTTTGCTGTTTGTAAAGGACCTCTAAGTTGACCTTATACAAAGGCTGAGCATCAAACAACCATGTAGGGAAGGCAGGGAAGGAAGCTATGATGAGAACATATGCCTTCCTGAAACAGCTCAGAGGCATCCAGAGTCACTGTCAAATCACAGGGCAGGAGGCAGAGAGAGAAGCTGGGGCAGACTGAGAAGCCATGTGGGCGTGTCCTCTACAGTGATGGGAAAAGGGCAGTGCCTATATGTTTTTCACTAGCTTCAGGGAGGGAACTGGATGGATGCAGGGGGGATTTATGATTTACCTTGATCTTGGTATGACACAATATGTGTCATAAGGATGTAGACAGATAAAGAGCATCTTGGTAAATGAGTAACTGTCATATGCACAGAGAAAGGAGGGGGTGGATTTTTTAACGGCTCCTAGTTTATGGACTTTAGCAACTAGCTACATGGTGATACCATTCCATTCATTCAAACAGTAAATACTGAGGAGTTCCAGAGCTGTGGCGGAGGTGACAATTTGTGAACATTGTGTGGCTGGGATGACTTTGGCCATCCAGTGACAATATAGAATAGGGGTATGGTGTGTTGGGAGCGTGGAGTTTATCTAGGGCTGCAGGCCCAGAGGACATGGGCACTGAAGCAGCAGCTGTGTGAGGTGCCAGCCCGAGAAGCAATTCAGACACAGTGAGACTCCACATCTGTAAATTACCATACAGAGCCCTGCTAAAGACCATGAGAACCTTCTTAACCTGCTGAACATCTATTGCTCAGTTCTACCAATAAGATACTCAAGATATGACAGACAGCCTTCACACTAGACTGGCAGAAACCAATTTCGTATTTTGGCAATCTCTCTCTCTCTCTCTCTCTCTCTCTCTCTCTCTCTCTCTCTCTCTCTCTCTCTCTCTCTCTCTCCCTCCCTCCTCTTCCTGTATTGTGATGTGTGTGTGTGCACACTCATGTGCATGCATGCATGCACACACGTGGAGGCCAGAATAAGATGTCAGGCATTTTCCTTGTCTCTCTCTGCCTTATTGCCCTGAGCCGGGTCTCATTAAACTGGAAGCTGGCTGCTTTCACCAGGATGGGAGCTCTTAGGATCCATCTGTCTCCAGCCTACAATGCTGGGGTTATGGATGAATAGACAGTTATGCCCAGGTTTGTTCTTCTTTTTCACATGGGTGTTGAGGAATTTGAACTCATCCTCATGCTGAAAAAGCAAGCATTTATACCCACTGAGCCACCTCCCCAGTCCCCATATCTTGACTTTCTCCAGAAAATCCAGAGAATGTAAAAATTTTCAAATTCATGAAATACTTATATTTTGAAAATGCAGCTTTGGGGGGAATAGAATAGAACAGAACACACTCAGAAAAGTTTTAAAATGTTGAATAATATGCTTGTGAATTTAAAAAAAATAAATATTTTATGAGAGAAATAGTGTTAGTTTTTAGAAATTTTATAATCATTTGGTCTTAATTATATGCATTGCCAGAAGAAAGTGCCCAGCTCTGTAGTTTCATAAACAGGCACCTTCAGTTCCCTGATTACTTCCAGAACATGGGCTAGTTCCAAAATCAAAAGGATGCACTCACTACACACACAGCTTTCACCCAGCCAAGGAACAAGCAAGGGCAGCATCCAGCAGGGAATTCCTCCTCTAGGCAAGGCCAGAGGCACACTTGAGTGTTCACACACAGGCACATTCTTCACGCCTTCCAGTCTAAGCCAGTCAGAAATACAAAGACAAACATATTTGATATTCTAGATTTGAACCAAGCCAACTCCTTGAAGTTGTTACCAGTTGGACAACACCTAAAAATGGCACTTACCAACAGGGGGTGCCAAGTGAAGTTGGTTGGGTTAGAGTGGGCTTGATCTTCTGGTTATTGAAGTGAACATTGCCCCCCCCCCACTGTAATACCAGTAGGTTCAGCAGTATAGCTCTGTTGGCTTCAGTTGTCTTTAGAGCCTGCTACACAGCCTTTCTGGGCAGCCTGCTGCTATTACACCTCCTTGTGACAGTGGCAGGACACATGCATTGTCTCAATTCGAAAATAGCAGCAAGAACTCTAATATTCTTAGTATAGCCTGGCTGCCTTCTTCAGAGAGGAAGGGTAGGGCTGATTGTCATATGCTCTAATTCAGCAAGTTTAATATGACATGTATTTGAGCAGAGCCACTCTGTCTCCCTAGCTTTGGAAGAAGGGATGTCAAAACTGAGCAAGCATGGGGCCAATTGTATTGTTAACATTTTTGCAAGTATAAGTGTGAACGTGAGGGGGAGCATATGTGTGTATATGGAATGAGGAGTATATGCACAAGTGTGTGCCAGTACAAGTGACCATATGTTCATGTAAGCCAGCGGAGGCCATTGAGTACCCTGCTCTATCACTCTCCACCTTGTTCCCTTGAAGCAGAGTCTCTCACTGGACCTGGAGCTAGGCTGGCAGCCAGCAGGCCTCAGTGATCTTCCTGCCTCTGCCGCTCCCACCCAGCACTGAGGTTCCAGGCCACATAGGCACTCTCAGTTTGCAGCTAGAACTGCTGATCATTAAGAGTCCCCAGCATGCTGGACACTGTGCAGAAGATACAGAGTATGTTCATTTGAATACTATTCTCAAATCCTTCTCACACAGATATAGATACATATATGTCAAGGCCTATTTTTATATGTTTATGTAGAGCAGAAGTATATACAGTAAGACCGGATGGAACTCTACTTCATTATTTTTTGAAAAAATGTCAAACCAGTATTGTCCTAGTAAAGTCAACAGAGCACATCTGCACAGGGACTTGAACTCAGAACGCCTCTGCTCAGATTCCCACTGATTGACTAGACACTCAAGAGGCCATGTGACCTCTGTGAGCTTCTACTTCCTAGGGGTGTCGGCAGAGTTGTGTGTGTTTATTTGCACTTCTAAGTTGGGAAAAGATTCTTACGAAATACTGTGTGTATCTTAAAATAGGAATGGAATCTGACTGTCACGGACAGAGCCAAAACCACTTTGTCACAGGCATGTTTGGTGATAGAAGATTTTGAGAAACTGTATTCTACTAGGCTGAGGACAGACTACTCCAGGCTGAAAACTTGACTGTGCTAATTTCTAGCTGTAGCTGTGTACGAGTGAGAAAATGTCTTCGTCTTAGTTCCCTCACCTATAAAATTAGACAAGAATGTGTGGATATAAAAATTAAATGGTGTAGGACTGGAAAGATGGCACAGTGGCCAAGAAAACTCACTGTACAAGTATGAAGACCCAAGTTCAAATCTCCAGCACCCACATAAAAGCTGGCAATGGCTGGGTGGCGGTGGCGCACGCCTTTAATCCCAGCACCCAGGAGGCAGAGCCAGGCAGATCTCTGTGAGTTCGAGGCCAGCCTGGACTACAGAGTGAGATTGAGGACAGGCACCAAAGCTACACAGAGAAACACTGTCCTGAAAAACGGAAAAAAAAAAAAAAAAGCTGGCAGTGTCTACTCATACACACGCAGCCGTAGGACTATAGGGGTAAAGACAGAAGAATTGTCAGGGCTGGCTGGCTGTCAGCCTAGCTCTATAGAGAACTTATCTCAAGAGAGTAAGTTATAGAATGATAGAACAAGGCACCTACTGTCCTTGTCTAGTCTGTGAGCATGCACACCTGAGCGAGTGCATACAACACACAAATTGGCTAAATTGTATGATACAAATTGAGATCATGTGATATTAAATTAAGGTTATATAGAACACTTAAGGAATGGCAACTCTCCACTTTCCTTTGAAAACTATGTTCTTTGGAGGCCCACTTTTTCCTTTGCATGGTAGGGCTCATTCTTTTTTTTTTTTTTTTTTTTTTGCTTGAATAAACAAACTTTCATGGTTTCCTCCTTTAACCTATAGGGATATGTTTGCTTCCTTCACTCCAAACAGGACGATGAGTCAAGTTGTAGCTACTGTGAGCCCCCTGAGTAGCAAGCCTCATCAGAAATTTCCCCTCTAGCCTGTGGATTGCTACCCCGCCCCCCTCTCCCCGTGATGATACAATCCACCTGTCACTGCCACCCCTGGGTGGGAGGTGAGGTGTGAGGACGTCTCTCTGGGCTGCCTGTGCTTTGCAGAGATAGGAAATGCACCTGTTTCCCCGTCCCTTAGCCATGTAAATACGGAATTACGTTCCAATTAGACCTGAACTTCGATGCGATGACAGTGGAAATTGAGAGGAGGGAACTTCTAAATTGTGAAAATGAAAGGTAGACTAAGCCCAGGAATGACAAGCTCTGACGAGCCCAGAGGAGCAGAAGAGAGTAAGGAAGAGGTGAGCAGGAGTGATAACTTGAATATTGATGCAGGACAGTGGGGAAAAGTCCATACCATGTGAGGGGAGATTCAGTTACAGAACTATGGAGACTCAGTTACAAGAATAATGTGTGAAATTTTTTCTCTTATGTTTATGGTACCCATATCACATTTCTTAGTTGTTTTGTATGTAATAAGTGCTGTCACTGGCACACACACACACACATAAATAGGAATCATAGATATTTTTATCTGAAAACCAAAATGGAGATATGTCTAACTTTCTATTTGGTCCTTACTGGAAGCCAAGGGCTTACCAGAGGATCTTGTGTACATTAATTGAGTGAAAACATGTCAGAGAAGAAACAGCTGTGATAGTTGGGAATCCTAAAATCCAATGATCTCGTCTAATCCTGTTAACCACGATTGCATAGCAACACAGCCTGCCAAACACATAGGCCAGGCATCAGAGGATGGAGGAGGAAAGTCCAGACTCTGCTGGGGAACACAAATCTCACAAGCAATAAAACCAGGGAAAACATGGGCTGAGGGCCAAAACTATCATTGTCTTGTTCAGGCTCCTAATATACGGTGATTATATCATGAAGCCATTTTAGACAATTACACTCAATGAAATAAAATGACCCATCTGTTTTAATGAGTGCTGAGGAGAGTGAGAGTTAGAGGGAGTGAGGGAGGGTAGCAGGGAGAGGGAGAGGGAGGGAGAAAGGGATAGAGAAAAGACAGAAAGACAGAGAGGGCTAGGGAGACAGAGAGACAGAGACAGAGAGAGAGGGCAATGTAAGCAAATAAGTAAGCTAGACCAATCTCCTCATAAGGGAAAATAAAGGGGAAGCTTGACCCAAAGGGAATAATGTATTTTTGTTAAACTTTAAGGACCTTGAAACCATTGATTTGAAGTTTAGTTGAACTGCATTCAAATCATGTAGTGAAAGTTATGTTCGGGGCTGGAGAGATGGCTCAGAGGTTAAGAGCACTGACTGCTCTTCTAGAGGTCCTGAGTTCAATTCCCAGCAACCACATGGTGGCTCGCAACCATCTGTAACAAGATCTGATGCCCTCTTCTGGCCTGCAGTCATACATGCTGTATACATAATAAATAAATAAACCTTTTAAAAAAATAAGTTTATATTCACTTCTCACAGTGCTTCTAAAGCATGTGTGCAAAGCAAATGTGACATTCTTACTGAGACACGATGCTCATAAATTCATTATAATACATTAGCAATTCGAATAATGCAATTCTTATAAACATAGCCTATGAGTTTAAATGGAATTGAATTAATTCAACTGAACAAGTTCTTGAGTTTGATTCAAGTCAAAAGGAATCGAGAGGTAAAGGGCCTTGGTTTATAAATCTCCTCATCTCCCTTAGCAGCTTCCCATCTCTGGGCCTTGCTTTCATCATCTAGAAGGAAAATAGATATGTAAGTTGCTGCTCCAAAGGTCTGACCCTCAGCTCTTCGGTTCTATAACCCACATCAAGACACACCTGCCTTCCAGGTGCTTCTGTGATATTGTGTAGGTCACTAAGGATTTGGCTTTTTTAAAAAAAGGGGATTTGGTGAAATTATAAAACCATCTTCTTAGGTACTTTTGGAAAAGTTTTAGATTCACAGAAAAGTTATGAAGACATTCACATCTCATGATGTGTCCTACTCAGAGTCCCCTTTGAGCAGCATCATGTAACTGTAGTTCAATAGCCATCAACTAATAAAAAGATCTTTTTGAAATTCAGTCAGGCTTAATTGTTTTTAGTTCTTACATCCTTTTTCCACTCCAGATCCAACCAAGGACCCCACATTGAGTTTTTTCAGATTTTCTTACTTCAGTCTCTGACACTCCCTTTTTTTATTTACTGACATAATCTTGGCACATTGGAAGAATTTTGGCCAGACATTTTGAAGAAGACTGAACTTAGCTTTGTCAGGTGTTTACCTAGAATTAGACTGAGGCCATCTATTTGACAAGAATAGCACCCAGGGGAGATATACCCTTCTGGATGCACTCTGGCATGGGAGTGTGATGCCACTGTCTCCTTGTACCTGTTTTGCTGGCATAAGCGACTGTCACCCTAGTTTCCCTACTAGAAAGTTGCTCCTTTTCTGTTACTGTGAGTCTATTTAGAAAAATACCATTAGACTATGGGAGTATCTTGTTTCTTTCTCCTATGTTTCTTCACTAATCTTAGCATCCACAAGTAAGTCTTGCCTGCAGAGTTATTACTGACCAACTGAGCTAGCTGTATTTAAGTTCATTCTATGTAACTCTAATATAGGAAATATATATACAACCATTTATTTATATATGCTTATTTATTTATTAATGCTAGTATGGAATCATAGATATTTAATTTTTGTCATATTTCATTCCTATGTCCATTTCTGTTGCTGCATTTGTCCCACATTGAGTGACAGGGTGAACCTTCTTGGGGGCTTCACTAACTTTTTGATATTGTCCATCTTTCTATGAGTATTTCTATATTCTAAAATACCACATGGTATTCCAGGATTATTTTCTCTCTCTCTCTCTCTCTCTCTCTCTCTCTCTCTCTCTCTCTCTCTCTCTCTCTCTCTCTCTGTGTGTGTGTGTGTGTGTGTGTGTGTGTGTGTGTGTGTGTGTTTTCTTTGCAGACCTTGCAGCTAACCATTCTTTAAGTAGCCACAATTACTTCCTTTCTTTTTCTTTTTTTTTTTTTTTTTTGGTTTTTTGAGACAGGGTTTCTCTGTGTAGCTTTGCGCCTTTCCTGGAACTCGCTTTGGAGACCAGGCTGGCCTCGAACTCACAGAGATCCACCTGGCTCTGCCTCCCGAGTGCTGGGATTAAAGGCGTGCGCCACCACCGCCCGGCCCTTTCTTTTTCTTTTAAGAGTGATATTTGGCAATCAGGATCTGAACACGAAGTGTTCACATGGCTGCTAGAACGCAACAGACAAAACTTGTAGTGTGTTGAATTAAATAGGCTACCTCACCCCATATCATCTGTCTACTAGGATCCTTTCCCACATATTCTATTCACCCCAAACTATCAATACTATTTGAAATCAGCAAATTACATGTTTTAATACATAGCTTAATTTGGTGAATCAGAATTTTTTCAATTCACTTGTTAATAACAGGTATCAGGCAATATAAACATTGTTCAGTTAATGTATAGAACAGCCACTAATTTTCTTTACTATTAAAAATGATAGAAGAATATTGATCATGTGACATTGAAGAGATCATGGAGGGCAATTACTATTTTTTTCAACAAATACATGCTAAGTGCCTTCCGAGTGCCTAGCACCATTCTAGATGAAGAGTACACAGCATTGAATTAAACAGTGATTCAGCTCTTTGGGCCTGAGTTCCAAGCCTGGAGGTGACAGTGACTGCAATGGGACCTTGACAAATGACCGCACTCTGGAGCCTCAGTTTCCTCATTAGGAAAACAGACATAATACCTAATAGTAATTTCCTTAAAGGGAATGTTTGGGGGTTAAGCTAGATAATAGCAAATAATATGCATATATGCATTTACTAATTTTAGTCATAAATGAAATAGCAACACTACGTGGACGTAATCTATGCCCTTAAGAAACCCTGTAATCACAGAGACAAAGCATCCAATAGTTGCCTTTCATACACGCAGGATAGAAAGTTGAATATGGGTGAATTTAGGGGAAGGCAGCTTGGGAGAAAATTCAGTCATAAGGACTTGCTGTATAAGCATAAGGACCTGAATTTCATTCCCTAGGTCCCTCATCAAAAAGGCCTACATGGCAGCATGTGCATGTAATCCTGGCAGTGGGAATGTGAAAAAAAATAGATGCCTGGGGCTGGAGGCCAGCCAGCTTAGCCTGATTAACCAGTATCAAACCAATGAGAGACAAAATAAGGTGTACACCTGCTGAAAAATGACCTCTGAGGTTTCATACTCAACTGTGCACGCATATACACACAGACATGCACACACACACACACACACACACACACACACACACACACACACACAGTGTTACTAAGATGATCAAAGACTCTCTGTGGGTGAATTAACAAGGTCCCAAGATATAACTGCATTTATATATATGAAGCAACCCAGAAGAATCCAATATAAACAAAGACTCAGAGATGGCATGTCAAGAGTTCTCACCATGATAACAACAGTAAAGATGACTTTCTGGTGTAGACAGACTGAAACAGTGAACGGAAGAAGGCACAGATGAGACCCCAGCAGAAGGTCATATGTCTTCCATATGCTATGAACATCATCCAAAAAAATCATTTCCTGCTCTCAAGAAGCCTTCATTATATCAAGGGACAGAGGGCTGTGAACTAATGTTTGGTTGAGTGATACTTGAGTGAGGATGAAGGACTCACACATTTCTAGGTCTGAAAGGCGCAGACATTTTTAAAAAGGATCTTGGCATAAATAGTGAATATTAACGGTCTCTGTTTTACATAATAAAACATTGCCTAATCTACCATTGTTAGTGTACAGAAAACAAATTAAAGACACACCCTTTTGTGTTGTTGAATTATGCTAAGAAAGAAACTCAATAAAAACAAAAGGAAATTCTATTCTCTTTTTACTTTTAAAGTAACTTGGTCCAGATTGATAGGTGCATAAATGGAGGAAAGGGAAGTTCAGATGTTTAAAAGTCCTGAATAAGATGTTAAATAATCAATACTGTGTAAGGAATGTAATGAGAACTATAATTTGTTTAATACTTGAAAATAGCCTCTGTCTTTACAATAAACAGAATAAGGTGTTTATTTATCTACTTTCTACCTCTTCAACTTTCAAATATGCTCCTGCATTTACAGGTGTGTTCACAAATGTTTTGCTACTATTATCCAGGGGCAAAACAACCCCATGTTTATAACACATACCTATTTCCATGCTGTAAAGCTTTCTACAATGATTGATTTTGAGCTTTATTGACTCACACGGGATAAGAATTATACAATTGCCTTAGGTACAGCTGAGACGAACCCAACATACCTTCCTTCTCCATTCCAGCCACTTATAAATGTGCAAACTTCCTATTTTTGTGATATATTGATAAGACCATCCAGGCTCCCATCCTGGATATAGGAGCCACTGTGCATACCTCTCAATAGATAACACAGTTTTATTCTTATTAAGATATGCATATGTCAAGGCTGGGGTAATGACCCAGTTAAAAAGGTTTTTGCTCTGCAAGCATGAGTACCTGAATTTGATCCCAGAGCCCATATAAAAAATAAAAACCAAACCAAACAAACAAACAGGCATAGTGGTGCATTATGGTCCTGCACAGTGGTGGGTGCCCAGTGGTGGGTGCCCAGTGGTAGGTGCCCAGTGGTGGGTGCCCAGTGGTGAGTGCACAGTGGTGGGTGCCCAGTGGTGGGTGCACAGTGGTGGGTGCACATTGGTGGGTGCACAGTGGTACCTGCAATTCCAGAACTGGGTAGGCAGAGACAGGGTGATTCCTGGTACTTACTGACAAGACACCTTAATGCAATCAGTTATCCCCAGGTCCCACTGAGAGACACATTCTCGAAAACCAAGGGGGATGGCTCCTAAGGAGCAGGAACTGTGGTCACCTTTATCTACAATGTCTCTGGTTTGCCCCTGAGAGGGCAGCCATGTTGAAACAGTGTGCCTTCCATCCAAAGCTATATCACTAGTCTTAAAACTAACCATAACTTCCTCACACCCAAGTCTTGGTCTAAGCTAAAACTTCCATAAGTATTTGGTAAATAATTCATTCCAAAGTCTATAGCACATTTAAGTAATATCCAACTTGAAAGCAGTAAAACTGTGGCATTTACCACCTCAGATAAAAGAAATCAAACGGTATGGCTATTACATTTACGTACAAGGTGCCATCTGTCAGTTTAAATTTGAACTAATTTCCTTCTAAATATTCATAGTGTATACTGGCTTCTCTGAAAGCCATGGTATCAATGAGTAAAGCAGGATATTACTTCCACTTGACCTTGCTTGTAAAGACATAACCGGTAAAATCCTGGTGCCTTGCTACAGCTCCTCTGAAGCAAGAGTTGCGCCTGTGGAAGAGCTAGACGAAGCCTAAACATGACAGTGCTTAGGATCTTACATTAGCTCTTCCCTCTTATTGTTTATTCTTTCTATAAGTGATTTAAATTTATTAATATGCAAATGGATACTATTTTAGTGTCTGTCTTTCTTTTTTTTTTCATCCCTTCTGTTTCAAACTCTTGGCACACCCTGTTCAAGAAAGGGTCCATATTTTCTCTTTCCACTTAGAAACTCAGGTCAAATGTCACTTCCTCATGAAGCCCTCCCTGACTATTGAAACCTGCTAGAAACATACATTTCAGGTGGAAGTTATACAAGCATGTGATTAGTTGATAAATATCCTTCTTATAACCAAGGGATAAATGTGTATGATTTTGGTTACTTTGGAGTCTTGATGCTCAAAACTATTAGCTGATACAAAAAACACCAGGTTAAGATTAGGTGAATAAGTGAATAACTGTTTGAATGAATTACATAAATACACGAATCAATATACCAACTATCTCACAGGCACATGTCTTTGCCTATGAACCATTGTTCCTATCTCTCTTTAACTCACCACTGGCTTCCAACTCTACTGAAACTTAGTAAGTCATTTTATCTCTGTGTAGAATGAGCATGGGACTATAAGTAGAGTTAATGAAAATGAACGTCAGCACTCCTCTCCTGGGGTTCCACGTCAAATGGTAGTTTAATCTTGGCAGCTTTGGCCTTTGCTCCCAGCTCTATCTCAACTAGACCCAAAGCTCTTCAAGCTGCTGAAGAGTTGTGTGAGATTTTTAACATCTATGACAAAATACAAAATAACTTAAAGTAGGATATAATTGTTTTTGTACATCATGTAGTTTCGGTACATTATGGTGGGAGAGATGGAAAAGCAGCTTACACCAGAGCAGGTAGGAAGCAGAGTAGGATAGTAACAGGGAGGGCCATGGGAAGATGCAGCCCCCACAGACACTACCAGGGAGTCTTTGGATCTAAAGCCTCCAGGGGTCTTCTTCCTCCAACCAGACTCCACCTTCCACAGTGCGACTTCACAGTCCAAATTCAAGATTGAGATTAACCATCACACCAGGTAGTGTAAAGAGTACCACATCTGAAGCCAGGAGCCCATGTTCTCCCTTCTTCACTAGCATGGAACAGATTTACAGCCTTGGAGTGTATTGACCTTGGCTTATCTAACCATAAAAAAGTAAACCAGACCAACCCTCACCATTCAAGATTGTTCTGGAGGCAACTTGAAAACTCTAAAATTATTGTAACTTGTCAATTATTCCCATTTCTCAACTCTTCCAGGCAAGTGGAGGTGGCAGGATGGTGTTCAGCTTCAAGGCTGAGGTCTGAGCTCTCTGCTTGACTTAGTTCTGTGTCCTAAAATAATGACTGAAAAAAATCAGTGTCTAAAGTTTCCTATGAGAAGGTCCATTTGTGTGTGTGTGTGTGTGTGTGTGTGTGTGTGTGTGTGTGTGTGTGTACTCATGCATATATGTGGAGGCTAGAGTTTGACGCTGATGTCTTGTTCAATCATTTTCATTTATTTTTTGAGACTTAACTTATTCAGCTGGGCTGGTTGGTACACAGTACCACCTTGAACTTGTACATTGGTGCTGCGGATTGGGTCCTCATCTTTGTGTGGCAAGCACTTTGCTGAGCTAACCCCTAGCCACGAAATGGTCCATTTAAAAAATAACCAGGAAAGTCCTTTTGAGTCCTTTCTATTTGCGTTGTTACTGGAACTTTTTCCGTATGATAGTCATCTTACATAATTTATTGATATTTTCCTATGATGTTAAGGCTCATTATCTAAAATCCAGTAGTGCTAAGAGATGTTTCCAGGAGAGAGAATGAACAAAAGAAAGGCTGGGATCTGGCCAAGCCTTAGATGACATTGCGAAGTAGGTGGAGCTCATTTGAGGATACTCAGAGTCTCTCTTCTCTGCTTGTTTTCCTTTCTACCAGTGAAAGCTACAGAAGTGCCCGTGTTTTATCTTCCCCCAAGCATGTGCTAAAGAGGGATTGAATGACATCATTGTCATCAACTTAGGAGTGGTTAGGAAAGCCAAGTTAGACCTAGAGACTTTGATGCTACAGGTCCTGGCCTATGCGGTTTATTGTCTCCATTTTGCTTTTCTCATGCTGTGGATGGAACCAAGGACTGTATACACTAAGCAAGCACTCCACTACTTAGTACTCTGCCAGCTCTTGGGCTCGGTTTGGGGAGTTTTACACTGGCCTCTGAGTGCCTGAAGACTTGAAGCACCTATGTCCTGCCCACTGATGGGCCTGGAAGGTCAGCACAGCATGGCTTGTGGTTGATGTTCAGTAAGATGTTGAAGAATGAGGTGCCCAGGGCATGGAGCCACTGGTATCAATGCCATTCCTCGCTCCCCCACTCCTCTTCCATCTATAATTTGACCACAGATGGGTTGCGACAAACAAACAAAACATGTATGTATGTATTTCCTCCCAGTCCTGTGGACAAGAAGTCCAAAACCAACATGGTAGCCGAGCTGGTTCCTTCCACAGCTCTTGCCTTGCTTGTGTTGACCGTCGAGTTCCTCAGATGCTCTCATGGTCTACTGTGCAGATGGCTGTTTCTTCTTACAACACCAGGTCTATGGGATTAGAGTCTACTACATGATACCACTTTAAATTAACCACCCCCCCACCAGTATAGACATACTGCAAGGTGCTTCCTAAGGAAGTTAGAATTTTGACACCATGAGATTTATTTATTTTACAATTTTTAATTAAAAAATAGTTTTATATATATATATATATATATATATATATATATATATATATATTGTGTGTGTGTATAAAATGTATTTCAATTTCCCTATTACCCTTTCCTATCACCCCACTCCTTCTGAGCCCCTTTTCCTTCCCCCAAAGTGCCCATCTTACTTTCACATCTTTTTAAAAAGTATACACTTCAGCACATGATACTTAGAAAATATATATTCACTTTACAACTCCAAGGCTACACAGCCACCAAGGCCTAGCAACAGGTGCTGTCAGAGTTCTTGATCACTGTCAGAGTTCCTGATCATGCCTAGCCAATGAAGGGCGACCACGCAATGCCACCAGATTGGGACACAGCTTGGGTGCTGGCAGGAGGGTATATAAGGCCTTCCCCATTATTGAATAAAGGAGTCTGCTGCTTGCCTTTTTTTAAAAAAAAAAGCATATAAAACCTCATAATGTTCTAATCATAGGAGTTTTCTCTCAGGCTGGATATGGGTGTCTTGGGAGCTTGTGGCTTTTCTGGGGACTAGAAACTGATTTCCTATAGGCTGAAAAAGGATTCCTAGTCCTGAAGGAGCATACTTTTCTCCAGGACTTTTGGCAGCTGCCTGGACAGTACACATACACTGTACATCAGTGTGGCCCGTGACAAGGACCAAGAGAAATGATCGGTACAGTAACAATGAAAGCAGAAAGTCGGGGAGGGGTGGCCCTCGCAACCACAGGATGCTAATAACATGTAGAAAACTATTTTCATAAGGCACAGTCATTGTTTGATTTTTTGTGGGTTTTTTTTAAAGGGAAAATAAACCCTTTGTAAATTACAGTGCCATAACCTAATACCGCATTCAAGCTCATAAATGTTTTTCTTCAGAGTTCATTTGGAAGCATTTCAGACAGATTGTTAGCATTATTGCTTTCTGGGATAAAATCATGCATTTTTTTTCTCCAGCATTTCTTCCTCGACTCATAAGCTTCCCCTCAGTCATATTTTGCATGCTGTGATAAAACAGCAAGAAAGGCAGCCTCTGTCTATTTTTAAATGAACACATTTGCCAAACTTAAGGAGACTCTAATGCTGGCTTCCCACAGACATGAGCTGTTTTTCTGCTGCCCCAAACACCAATTTCTCCATTTCCAGACTTACGCACTCCCATCTTTAACCCCAGCGTTCTGTAACAGGTGTCCAGTCCTGTGATCTCTCTTATAGCCTTACTGTGTATAGAGGAACAGATTATGATGGGTCCCCAGAAATTTAAGTAAAGTCTCCAGATTTTACTTAACTGCCTTTGCTGGTCTTTACATTCTTTAGGAAGAAGCCTAGCAGAAATGGGACAGTGATGAACAGGTCCTGGAACAGAGTCTATAAAGAACAGCAACAACAATCCCAAAATAGGGATCAAGAGTCAGTAGGTCATGTCACAGAGGCCCAATGTCCATGTACAGACTTGAAAAGCCAAGAACACACACACACACACACACACACACACACACACACACACACACACACACACACACCCCTCTGCATGAGAAAGGCTACAATACGAAATAGGAAAGGCTTGGATTAGACATGAGAACACAGAATAGCATTCATCTAAGCCCAACAAATTCTCCTATGCACTTTACTTTCTCTTTTTATGCCCTTCAAAGGCTCCATCAGAGACGTGTTAGTGAGTGGAGACTTGTCCAAGGTCATTGGACAAGTCAGCAGAAGTCAGTGGCAAAGTAAAACAGAATTTGGAACTCCTAGTTCTTCACCTTCCATCAAGCAAATTTCCACTTGACAGACAGCACTGCATTTCAGACAGGGCTTCAAAGGCTTTAGGAGACATTCAAGGAGAGACCATGTGCAAATCAAAATTGCCCTATATATAAATGATCAATTCTATACATTTATAACCACCTATATACACCTATTTACTGTGACTTTCCAAACTTAGAAACAACTCTGGAGTCCCTTAGCCAGGCCAAACAATCCAACTGTGGGCTGTGTGACATTAACTGGGTGGCGTTGCATACCTATAATCCCAGCACTTGGGAGTTGGAGGTGGGAGGATCTGGAATTCAAGGTCATCCTTGGCTATATATCAAGTTCAAGGCTAGCCTGGGCTATATGAGAACTTCTATCAAAAGCAAACAAAAACTACCTTCCAAGAAAATTACATCAGTTTACCCTCTCATAAACCAGGCACATGAGCTCGTGGCCTTCCACTAGTCCTGCCCAGGGCTAATCTTTCATCCTTCCAATTTAAAAAGCTAAAAACAATATCTTGTTGTCCCCTTCATTTGTAATACTTTGATGACTAATGAAGTTAAATATCTTCCTATGTATTTATTGGCAATAAATGTTTTATGTGAATCCCTCCTTATAATTTTTTAAGAGTGTGTTCATGGTTTTATCAACTTGTATGAGTTGGTTACAGATTAGGCATAACCAATAACCACTAACATTTATATTTTTACTAAGTGCCATACACTCTGGTAAACACTGAAAAATATTAACTTTTGATCAGGCCGATGACATGGTAGCAATATTTCTCTGCTTCTTTCATTCTTTCAAACATGCTCAGGTGTATTTGCTAAAATTATAGTTTTAGAATTCCTGCGTGAACTCTTCATTTTCTCAATATTTAAGGTGCCCCCTTCTGAGTTGTGTTAACCTTTTTCTGCAGCTCCTACCTTTCCATATATGTTATCTTTGGGCATTCATTTTTATTTATTGAATGGAGGATGTGTGTCCATTCAAGGCCAGTGTGGGACATCAGGAATCCTGTTACTGCTCTCTGTCTTATTGCTGTGGGACAGGGTATCTCACTAAACCAGAAGCTTGTCATTTCAGCTGGTCTAGGTGCTGGGGTTTAAAAAAAAAGTCATAACTGGCTTTTCATGTGTGTGCTGGGATATGAAGCAGGTCCCCATGCTCTTCTGAACCCCCTCTCTACAGATTTCTTTGGATGTTATTATAGCACCCCTTGTTGTCCAAAAGTACCTGAAATTAGTAAATCCTCTGTGTGTGTGTGTGTGTGTGTGTGTGTGTGTGTGTGTGTGTGTGTGTGTGTGTATACATGCACACCTACATGTCTGGCAGTCAGAGATGGGCATGTGTGTTTCCTTCTACCATGCTCCACCTTAGAGTTTAAGACAGAGTCTCTCACTGGACCTAGAGTACAGACATACATCTGGCCTGCCTAACCAGCAGCCCTCAGGAACCATCTCCCCAGAATCTGAACTTGGATTCTCTTGCTCACACAGCAAACACTTTGCCCACTGAACCAACTCCCAGGTCCCAGTAAACCTTTTTGAGTTCCAAAATAAAAAAGGAATGCTCTGATGACCTTTGTTGTAGCTGACTTCAGATTTGTGTGTTTCTCAGGAAGATGGGACAAGAAGAAGGTTCCAGAAGGGAGGTTACAGGTGAGAAAGGCTGCCTGAACTTACAGAGCATAGGTGCATGGGTGACAGAGACTTCCCATGGAAATGACCCTGGGTGAAGGTTTAGAAGGACATTGTCACCTCTCTTTGTCCCTGAGAAGTCTCCCGTCTTTCTCACTGCATGCTCCCCACCTGCCCCAAACCTCAGGCACACACTCCAAATGAAGCCAAGCTGGAACAAAGTTTCAGCTCTAGGATTCCCTTGCTTGTGAGTGAAGTCAGCCTGCAGCCCGTGCACTCCTTTGGAAAGCTGAGCACTTCCTCCTTCTTTAAAAATAACGAAGACATAGGTAGAGCACAGCTCTGCTGACTTCACCTTTTAGGATCCTGCATCTGTGCTGTTCCTTTTTTGTTTCCTTAAGAGCGCCCTGTCTGTCCTTCCATCCAGAGGAAAACAAACTCCACTCCAGTGAGGCATGACAAAGGCCTGAGGCACCTACAGAACATTTTCTGATTGAGTGGAAAGAGAGGATTTGAGTTGCCAGTTATTTCTTCCAGAAAGACAAAACAAAACAAATAAAAAAAAACAGCTAATGTGTCGGTGTGGAGAAGGGCAACATTTTTCATATGCTTGTTTTCAGATTTGCCTTTGAGACAGTTAGTAACCGGCGGGGGGGGGGGGGGGGGAGTGAGCATGGGCTCATAGTAGAAGACCTGTTATCAGAAAGTGAGGGAGTGGGGAGAAAGTGTATCCAGTTACCCACCCACAGATCAGCAGCAAAATTACTTTGTCTCCAGGTTATCATTTCAATGCCTAAACAAAGGTGAGATGGTTCAGTGGGGAACAGTGCTTGCAATGAAGCTTGAGAATAAATGTTAGACTCGTGAGAACAACATGATGGAAAAATAAAAGTACTTAAAAAGTATTGTTTCTGGGTGTGCATACATATTTGTGCATGCATATATACATACACAAATATGCATATACACACAAACATTTATTTCTGTGTACATAAAGGATATATAGATACATAAGTGGATGCACACATGAGCATCCATCCTATACCTATGCAATACATAGAGAGAAGCAGAGAGAAAAAGGGAAAATCTCCAGGGTGCTTATCAAAACCTGTCCCAGCATTTAGAAAGAGAGATTAGTTAGAAATGTAACCAGCAAATCAATTCTCCTTCCTTAAAGGGATCTGCCCAACTTGAGAACCTGAGCATAAACGCTCTTGGCCTTTCCAGTAGGCATATACCCCATAATACTTCTGGGGTCTCATCAGACAAGCATACTTTTGTGGTAGATAACTGTTTTCTCGGCCTCCAAATAACTGTGGCTATATTCTTACAAAGAAAATTGGGGCCTATTTTGCCTATTAGTTTTATTTTTCCAGAGTTGGAAAATTCCCTCCCTGAAGCAGAGGAATTAAAGTGCCTAAAGGCGTGATCCTCTTCTTTGTCATGGTAGGAGTTAGTCTCCGGGATTCTTAGCTCTAATGACAATCTGACTGTGACAGAGCCTCTATTCACAGTCTAGATTTGGGAGGGTGTGTGCACATGTGCACACTTCATCCAGCAGAATTCCCCTCTGGTTCCCATGCACTGATGCAGCTCTTCATGCTGCTCACCCTTAGAACATGATCATAGTCACACTTTGTCTCTCAGTTAGGAAGTTGTGGGCCTTGACTTTGTATCTGGCTCTATGCCCAATACCACAGAAGCAAAGGTTTCTTTCCTTTTTTATTTATTTTAACCCACACTATTGCATGAAGTCTTTGACTATGCAAACTCAAAGACTCCTGCCCTGCAAGGGTTTATAATCTCATGTCCTTTCACTTTTTTATCAGATAATCCCACCTCTGGTGTGTGTGTGTGTGTGTGTGTGTGTGTGTGTGTGTGTGTGTGTGTGTGTGTGTGATAGGTGGTCATGCTCATACATGACCATTAAAAGGCCAGAAAAGGACATTGGGTGTCTTCCTCTACTGCTGTCCATCTTACGGCCTTCTCATCAAAGTGTAAGCTGATAGGTCACTGAGTTCTTGGGGTCCACCTGTCTCTGTCCTCCAATTCTGGGGTTACAAGTATGCAGAATCATGTCTGGCTTTTAACATGGTTCTGGGGATTCAAGCTCAGGTCCTCATGCTTATAGAGCAAGGACTCTTATCCATTGAGACCCTCCAAATAAAATTTTAAAATTCATCTCTTTTAGTACAAGATCCAATATTTGGGTATAAATATTTCTCTTTACTTAGTACCAAGAACAAAGCCCACAATTCCTCTTGAATCAGTTTGGGTAACAGAGCTGTCCATCTGCTGTCATGGCAACAGATACAGATTCAAGTGAGGCTACCCTTATTACACTCATCTCAGATTTGGAGCCCATGAGTACACAGATAGAAGAGTTCATGTTCTGGTGATGGTTAAAAAAAATGCACTAATATCCCCTAGGAGGCACGTGTAACAAAATGCACTAATATCCCCTAGGAGGCACGTGTAACAAAATGCACTAATATCCCCTAGGAGGCACGTGTAACAAAGAATACATATGAAAAAAGTCAGAGAAGTTGAAATTCTAATATACGTCATTGAGATGATTTTTAGAACTGGAAGACTTAGGAACATAGGCATCCTGCTTCAGGGATTTGAGGCAGAAGCTGGCTAAGCTGCAGTCCCCTTTTCAGTGGTTTCTTTAATTCCATAGACACAGCTCTCTTTAGATGGCTTGTGTTTGGCTTTCTCAAACAATAGTATGTGCAGTGCCTCAGAGTCAAATCCTGAGCCTCCTATTCCAGACTCTCTATTTCCAAAACAGAAAGGGTTTGTCTGAGGTTTTGATCTTGGAGATGTTTGTGCCCATTTCTTAAGAGAAAATATGTAATGAGAATCATCGTATCTTAGACTGAGTTTTCCCCAAGCAGACATTAAGCCAAGAATTAGAAAACAAATTGTGTATTGGAGGAGTTAGCCTGCAAAATATTGATGTGGAAAAGATGAAGGAAAACTCAGAAAGGACGGATGCCAAGAGGAGAGTCACAAATCTGGTTGCCACTGTAGGTAGCTATGGTTTTCTCTGGCTGGTGACATCCAGGGCACAGGAAGGGACACCCCTCCAAGTGGCTCCACTTGGACCGGGAAGCTGTATGTCTACTGCTCAGTTCCAGCTCCCAGCCCTAAGTGGCTAATGCTGTTCCCGGGGGTAAACCTGAGAGAAAGAACCAGACAGAAAGATGACTGACAAGACAGTATGGCACTGAGTCTTTTGCTGTGAAATCCCCTTGTACCAATTTAATTCCTCTATCCTCCTCCACACAGCTTCGCAAGACGTTTCCTCATCCCCCTACTTACCTTCTCTTTCACTAGAATTAACCAATTATAGTCTGAACTGTGTATGTTTCCTTCTACAGCCCTTGTTCCTCCCAAGTCCATTCTCTGTTCATTCTTTAGATGTACCCAGTGTCATTTCTAATTTTGTGTCTTTCCACCAAAAATTACCACTGTAAATTAGATGGAGACAGACTTTGCCTCCCAGGCAAAGCACTGAGATAGTTTGTCCCCTCAAAGAGTCCAAGATTTCACTATTGCTCTCACTCAGATCTACCTCTGACCTGGTCATGTGAATGTCAATAAGTTTATAATGTAGTCATCTTAATATTCAGTGTATGTCTCTGTAAGTTTACTGTTGGTTAACTTTCAAATTTCTTCTTAGAAGTCAAAAAATTTTTAGAAATTGGAGAAAATTGTATTAAATTATTGGGTTGTCCGTGTGCTATTTACTGTTACTGTTGTTACTTAAGATCATCGGGATAATATTTCAGTTATTTCATGTCATATGGGCTGCTTCACCAAAAGAATACTTATTAACCGCACTCTCTGGCAAGAGCGGGCGGTGGTCTCAGAATGACACTCAGAATGTGCTACTTTGCAGGCAATGATCCTTGCTCCCCAGGGTTGTCCTTGGAATGGGAGAACTAAGACAGCACATATAATAATAGATCAGGCCTACAGTCAGTTCTCAGCTTGTCCTTGTTCCCTTTTCCTTTTCCTGGGTCATCAGCCGTGAATCTAGAGAACGGGGAAAATGATACCATGGTGAGTTTGCAAGCATGTCTGAAACAGAAGGTGTTTGAAAGCCACTCATTCCTGTGCCATACTGTCATTGCACCGAAGCCCCACACTCTTCCAAATTGTCTTAAGAGCAGTGTGAATTCTTCTTCTGTTTTTATGGTTCTCACTGTGCAGTGGGAACCCTGGGGCATCCTGTGTGCTGCTTCCAACTTTGAGCTTAGTGCAGATAAGGCTGAGCCGCCCTTCCTAGAAACACTCAGGACCAGAAGTCTTTAAGTTTCTGCTTATTTTATTTTCTGGTTATGAAATATTTGCATGTACATAGTGAGCAATCTTAGAGATTGGACCCAAGCATAAATACAAAATGCATTTACATTTTTTACATACCTTAGACACACAGCCTGATGGTAATTTTATAAAAAAAAATTTTTAATAGTTTTGTGCATAAAACTGTGTAGAATTTTCCACTCGTAACATCATGTTGGTGCCCAAAAAGTTTCAGGTTGAGAGGGCATTTCTAATCTGGGGTTTGGGGATTAGAAATGCTTATCAGGTCGATTACTTCTAAAAACTTATGCATGTATTTTGCTTTTGCTTTTTTTTTTTAAAGATTTACTTGTGGGAGCGTTTGGAAAAGGGAAAGTGACTGTCTACAGGTATGTGGTGCTGGTACGCAAATATTCTTCTGCTTTAAATGCATTTTCCTTATGTGAGTAGTCTTGCCTTTGAGACTCCAAAGACCTATCTCACCTGCTAATTCTGGAGAATGCTCCTATGTCTTTTTACAATTCTGGGTGTATTTTTCACCTTTCTCTCATTTCTACATATTTTTATTCTCTTACTTTATGAGCAAATCTCCAGCTCCTACTAATACACCTGACATTAAATAAGGTATTAAAATCATCAAATCAGAAAACGACCCATGTTTTAGATGGCTCTGAACTTGGACTATCTATGCTTTGGGAATTATCAGTGACATGTAGGACAGAATTATGGCAGGGAGAATGTGACTATTTACCCTCACTCTTACATCCAAGTGTGGACAAGAAGTTGGGGAATAGAACCTGCCAGGAGTCATCCCCTCCAGAAGCAAGCCCTCTGCAGCATTAATGCAATAGACCTGGGATCAGAACCTGACCCTTCCACACACTAACTGTTCTGTAATTTCGGGGAAAACTCCTGTAGCAGTGATTTTCAACCTTCCTATTGCTGTGACTCTTTAATATGGTTGCTCATGTTGTGGTGACTCCCTAACCATAAAATTATTTTTGTTGCTGCTTCATAATTGTTACTTTGCTACTGTTATGAATTGTTGGAGATAGACGTTTACCCAGGAGTCATGACCCACAGGTTGAAAATCACTGTTCTATAGCCTTCTAAGCATCTGGTTCTCATCTATAAACTGGACTATCAATACTTATCTTAAGAAACTACTTGTGTCCAAAGAATTCAGTGAGAATTTGAATGCAAATTATGCTGAGTAATAGCTGGTTAGGTAGTTGAGCTTTCTTAAAATGTTTAATATGAATCCAATGAACTGGGTCAGGATTTCAAGACAAAAGTCATATGTGAATGCATGCATACAGACCAGCATGTGCAGGTGTCCTAGGCATGTGATGCTAAGGTGGCTAACTCCCAGACAGACCCTAAGGTTAGCTTTCCTCAAACCAGCTTTTCTTCCTCAACCCCAATATAAATGTGTCAGGGACTGATTTGTGCCAACTCTTCTCATTTAGGATACAGAGCATCAGAGAGCTGAAACTCCAGCACCTCTGAAGCATGAGGCTTAAGCTTCTTATGGCCACAAATTTACACGACCAAGAACCCTGCTCTGTCTGCCACACTCCAAATCAACAGCTCTGTGCTAATCTCATATTTTCCATGATCTGCTCCAGCCTATTGCTGGCACAAGGGCATAAATGCATATTGGTCCTTGGAGACAATTCTGTCACAGGCGATTCTGCCCAAGGACACTCCAATGTCCATGCCAGAATCTTCTTCATCCTTAAGGGGATTATCACCCCCACTTCCTCCACTCACTCCCCTTTCTTCTCAAAGGTGATTGCCACAGCAAATCTCTCGCATGCCTAATACCATTTTATCATCAGATCCCCCACCCCCAGAACTGGAAATAATACAATTTTGAAAATAAAATAATACAGTACAGATAACATCAAGAGGCTTGTAAAAAAAATCCCAGTGGCCCCCATGTTGTTATCATGAAACTGTTTGCACAGTATTTGGCCCCTAGACATGACCCTCCCCCTGTCTGTCAGAAGAAACCTATTCAACATAGCATCAGTGTACACTTAATTCTGGAAATTTTGGCTCCCAGCTAGTATCTCTTATAAGGAAACTTCAAAAGCTGCTCCACCTTCCTGCTCTATGTTTTCCTACTCTCTTTCCTTGTTATCCTCTCTAGGATGGCTTTCACATTCATTCCTCGCCTCAGATACGACTATTAGAATTGCCTGAGAATGTGTTTAAAATTCCAACCCTGGGCCTTACCCCAGACATTCTAGTTGCATTGACCCACGATGATGTCTGGGCATAGTGTTTGTTTGAAAGTTTCCTGAGTAATTACATTGTGCAGACAGGATTAAGAACTACTTCTTGGGGTGAAGTACAGAATTGTTCTATAAACCCACTTTCGTGTGTTCTTGAATCTGCAAAGCTTAGCTAGGAAATTACCAGTCAATTTGAAAAATTATCAATGAGCCAACAAAATTCAAAAGCCTCAAGTACTTATTGTGAGTAGATGTGTCTTGGGGTTGGTGAGGTAGCTTAATAGTTAAGAGAGCTTGCTGTCCTTGAAGAAGACCCAAGTTTGGGTTCCATATCCCACACAGGATGGTTCACAACTACCTAAAACTCCAGCTCCAGAACATCTGATGCCCTCTCTGGATTCCATAGTCACCAGCATGTGTACATATATATAAATATAAATAAAATAAATCTTTAAATAAAATATATGTCTCCTCAAATATGGACATAGGGCTCCCAGAAAATCATGGAGCTGTGTTATAATCACACTGTATTATCACAATATAGTGAGTCTACTCCATAAAGAAATCAGGTCAATGGATGTAATGTGCTTGATAGGCCTCTAGCATCCTTTGTTCAGAGCTCTCTGCTCTCTGATGGGTTAGAGGGGATCTTCTGAGTGTGGTGCCCACTTGTTCATGCCAAGAGCAGAATTCATTGTGCAAGGCTGGGTATGTTGGCAATGACCTCTAGAAGAAGAGTTCCTTTAATCAGGGAAAGATCCCCTCCATGATTCATGAGTTCCACTCATGCTCCAGCTTTCTCCCGACAGAGCAAGGCCAGTTGTAACAGTGGATGCCCAGCTCCTACTACACCCGATGATTATCAACCTTGAAAATAAAACTTGCCAGATTCCGGAATTCCCGACACCTGTAGCCTGGTAAGTTAGCCCAGTAATACACACGTTCTAACATGGGGTCAAATCACCTAGATCTTATTTATTTAAAAAATGCAGATTTGGGTGTAGAAAGTCTGGGGTAGGGTCTGAGGTCATGCATACTGAATATATATAAAAATCTTCAAGAGGATGTTCAGGTTTCTGGACTACAGACCAAGACTGAGCAGCAGAGACCCAATCTTTGCAGAGGAATGCTGATGTGATGCTGAGCTCTGACTGTGGGCTTAGACAAAGGCCAGTACTCTAACCTACAGGCTCTTAGATTTAAAAAGACCAAAATACTTGGGAAATTCCCAGTTAAACAAACTTCTTGGCACACTAAATGTTAACCAAACCCAAAACACACCAAAATATCTTGACTCTAACTTTTGCATATATTGTGGATGCCACTTTTGAAAGCTATCGTGTCTCTCTTTTTTGAAATAAACAAACTAGTCTGAATTACTTAGTTCCATGTGCTAAAAATAGCAGTTTTGTAACTTGGCATGTATGACTGGACAGAAGGTCAATGTTATAAAAAAAGGATATTTTTGTACACTGACCTGTTCTTGTGGCCATGATATTACAAGGATAAAAGGGACAGTAGGAAACATGGCTTATCTAGCTTTTGACTTATGCCTGTCACAAAATGACAAAATGGAACTGGGTTATAACACATCCCAAGAAAAAGTACCAGTTTATTTGTTAGTGTAGGGATCCCAGACAGCAGAAGACACTGTGCTGGTCCATGGTACCAGGGCATTTCCTCTGGAAAATCAACAAAGGTCTTTGAGATTCACCTTCATTTTCCAGGGTGACTGTTGAGTTCTTGACAATATCAGAATAAAGAACAAACCAGCCTTGACCCTGAGAAGCTATTTGTGGCACATCTTAGCATGTTGTTGATGGCCGTTTGACAGGAGTTCCTATGGGAATCAAACCTACAGGGGTGGGTGTAGGGGGCAGAGAGTTCCAGGTTCCTGAAGAATTCTTTGGAAAACATCCTGTTGTGAGGGGTTCCCTGTGTGGGAAGGCCGGTCCTCTCCTTTAACTGCCTTTGAAAGTAGTTGGGGAATGCCCTGAGCAAACTTTAAAATGGTTTTAAACCATAAAATAGTATAATGAAAACCTGACCTGAGAGAATGTGAGAGAGCCAGCATTTCCCCACTGCCCGGCGTGATTAAGTGAGCACTAAATGAACTGTGAGTGCTGTTTGGCTGTGAGCATTAAGACTCTCATAGTCTCCAAGGAGCCCTCTGTTCACACCTTCAAAACCCGGGTTCCACACTGCAGTCTGTTAAGCACGACAGCAACATTCCAGTACAGAATGTGTTTATTTTGAAATACATGATTTATTTCCTAAAGAGTTTTAGTTTTATGGATTTAAAAAAGAGATTGGAGTCTTTTTCAAAAGAATATAGGAGTATTTACTTTTGCTCAGGAAAAAATTTTTTTATCTTTGAAAATTTTCATACATGTATAGAATGTATCTTGATCATATCCAACCCTCACTCCATTCCCAATTCCCCCCACCAGGACCCTCATCACCCCTCCCTCACAACTCAATATACTTCTTCTGTAGTTCTTTATTTAAACCACTCTGTCTGATTAGTGCTGTTGATTTATGCATGGGCATGGATAGTGTCATCCACCAGGGCACTGGAAACCCACCAGTATTCACACTGCCAAGGAAAAGCCACTTTCATCCAAGCTGCCATCAACTGCCAATAGCCCCTTGGCCAATGCCTTTCCCTTCACCAGCCATTTCCTTGTTGATTGGAGTCATGTTACTAAGATAAAATGTAATTTGTTCTAGGGACAAATTATACTGCATTTGCTTAATTCTATCCTATTACTGTTACTTAAGTCTATTGTGTCCTTTTCTGAAGATACTTAATTTTCAAGTGCAAAAGTTTTCATGTGTTTCAGAATATTGAAAGACAAAGCTGGAGAATGAGGGTATATCTCAGTAGTAGGGTGCCCCGGGTTCTATCCTCGGATCCTCAACCAACCAACCAGACTCGAGACAGGAAGCAAACAGCTGACTCCTGTAGAAGTGTTCCATGCAGTTGACCCAGAGTACTTGAAGCATCTTTGCTGTGACATTGACCTGATTTGGCATGAGCTTGCACAGTAGATAAACCCTTTTGCAAACTCCAGTCACAAAGCATTCCTCACTTCCTTCCCCTGTGGATTTCCGAGTTATTCAGTCAGCTGTCTGGTTGTGTAAAATATCTGCTGTTGGCATTGCTCAGTTAGAAAAAAGGAAATGAAATTCAGCATACTAAATATTAAGATAATTGGTTACTAATGAGAAAAACTAGTGATGTTTTTCTGTTTTATAAACATAAAACAAACTATCTACTTCTCCAATCTCAAAAAAGAGGCTTTTTTCAGATATCAATGACATCATATAAAATCATCATTAAAGTAGAGTTGAATTTGTAATGAGATGGGTCAACTGGTAAAGGCACTTGCCACACAAGCCTTGGGACCTGAGTTCAATCCTCAGAACCTGAGCAAAGGTGGAAGGTAAATCAATTCTACAAAATTGTCCTCTGATCTCCACATGAGCTCCATGACATGTGTGCTCCCCAACACACACACATCAAGTACATATATGGACAATAATAAATAAATAAATTAGAAATAGTGATTGTTTGCTTTGTACTTTGTTATTTTGTGCATATGTGGTGAGTGTGATATATATACATACACATATATATATATTTATATGTGTGTGCACATGTGCACATGGGTGTGTGCACACAGGTGTGTGGAGGCCACAGGTTGATATCAGGTATATTCCTTAATCAATGTCCATCTTAGTTTTGAGACAGAGTCTCTCACTGAACCTCATTCGATCTCATCAATTAGGCTACCCTGGCTAGCCATAAACCCTAGAGCAGTGGTTCTCAACCTTCTTAGTGCTGCAACTCTTTAATACAGTTACTTGTGTGATGGTGACCCCCAACCATAAAATTATTTTCATTGCTACTTCCTAACTGTAATTTTGCTATTGCTATGAATCATAATGTAAATATCTGATATACAGAATATCTGATATGAGACCCACGTGAAAGGGTCATTTGACCGCTAAGGGGCTCTTGACCCACAGGTTGAGGCTCTAGGTTGCCCTAGAGTCACTTGTCTCCGTATCTCTTCCCTATCCTCAAACCCAGCACTGGGATAACTGCTGTTGTGCCTGGGGGGCGGGGTTCCTTTGGATGCTGGTGATCCAAATCCAGGTCCTCATGCTTGTACAGCAAGCCCTGGGCCAACTAGCATCTCCCCATCTGGCTTTGTATTTTGAAAGCAGATTTCACATTTATCTCATTTCTCATTATCCACTACCATGATCAGAGTTACACCACAAGCTCCTTGTTCACTGTCTCATGGGGGGCAAATAGTGTGAGGATTGGATCGTGTTGTGTCTATCCTGCCTTCTGTGGATAGCAGCCTGTCTGCCAATAGTTTCATGTAGATGTATGCAATGAGAGCTCTCAGTTGATTTCATGTAGTTTGTGTTTGGCTTTGTTTTATTTTTTCAATCAAAATGTTGAGACTAATGGGCTTTGCTGAATTTGAACATAAATCATAGCTTGAAATTATATTTCACATTAAGTCATATTTCAGTTTTGCGTGACACAATTCATAATTATGTATTGATCTGAGAATGGAGCTGGTTCCTCACTATATATCTGTAGATATAGCTAACAAATATCTTCCTGTATTTAGGATGGATGTGGCCATCCACTGCTGTAGAATTTTGAAATCTTCTTTTTAGTTTAGAAAAGAACTATAGAAAACCTGCCACTTTGAAAAGGTATTTTAACTAGAGCCGTCTTTAACCTGGTGGGTTCAAGTTGAAATGCTACTAGCAATATTTCAGCAGGCTATAGCAGTTATACTAAATTTGAATGAAAGTTAAACTCATCCAATTGTTAATGATATTGAAGTAACAGAAAGGGAGAACTAAGAAAGAAATATAAATGTACTCTGACATAATTTACAAACTAAGATAAAGCCTTCAGCTGACAACATCATTTATCAAATTCCTTCTTTCCAAAGACTCAACATCCATTTTCGTAACTGTAACTTACTCCTTTGTGAAAGTTATATTGCTTCACATTGTACAAAGCAATTACTGTATGTAAGTTCATTTAAATTTTATATATTGATGATTTCACCATAAATGTGGATTTATTTTGCCAAAGCTCTGTCTATGCTGAGAAATTGTGAGTAAAACATCGGCCGGCAGACAATGGTAACACATACCAAGTGCTTATAGGAAAGCTGGGCATGGGGAAAAAAATTCAGAAAATTTAAAGATGTAATTTCCTACCCACCTTCCATGAATAATTCTAATTGAAGGAGAAGTGGGCTGCCGTTTGTGATTTCTCTGGGGAAGTGGTATAAACACTAGTAATAGCACAGACATCTCAGGAAACTTTTGCCTAAATGGTGTGTGGCGAATTACTTACCCTGAAGGGAGACATTGACTGAGGTCACGGGGATAGATGAATCCCAGATGTGACACATTTCTGTTACGTTTGACACAGGACGCTGACATCTAATTAAAGCATGATTGGAGAGTATTTACTTCTTTTGAATTCCATAGAAACACTCAAATCATACTAGAATTTTATTAGTAAAATCTTTAAGACTGTCAGCAAATCATCTATTCTCTCATGTCTTTACTTTCTTACCAACGCTCATAGGTCCTGACTACATCCTGGCTGTTAGACTATTTCAGGAGGGAGGTGAGAATATTTGATAAAGTCAAGTGGAAACAAGTGGGTATTTTCCATCCAGTCTATGGCCATAAACCAGGGCAAGTTCAGGTCACGAGACAATCTCCACAAACATTTCTTGGATGGCGGTTAGTGCATGCTGAAGACAAAATTACAAAGTGTCTTGGATTCAGCTATCACTGCCTTTATACCCACATCACCGTGTACAGTTGGCTTGAGTCAGCCGCTTTAACTTTCTCTCTCTCTCCCTCCACCTCCCTCGCTCTCTCTCTCTCCTCACAAGGTGCCGAGTTCCAGTCTCCTCCCAACAGTGTGGCTGACTGATGTTAAGACCAGCCTGCTGTTTCGTGCTTAAGATTAAATTCACAGGCCTAACCATGACTTCAAAGCCCTGTTCGCCACCCATCAACCAAACCAGCTGACCTCGTCTTGCTGGGAGCTCTAGTCACACCGGAAAATTTCAAGTGCCTCAAGTGGAGCCAGGGTTTTGCTCTTCTCCATCCTTTTCCGCAGCGTTTCCCCCACCGTGCTGCCCAGTTCTTTACTCCATGGCACAAGGAAGATCTTCATGTGTGTTCACTGCGTAAAGAAAGTGGGGGTGTTAACCAATTAATTGGATCTCTACCAATGTTTTCAAGGATTTGCCTCCCTATGCAAAGGCTACCTGTGTCAATTGTATTAATATTGTGTCAAGTTGGTGGGAGTGTGTATGTGGGGGGGTATACGTGCACACACATGTGTATGTGTATATAATTAAATGTATAGAAGGAAATGATGTGTTCATTTTATCTGGAAGGAGGGGATCAGATTCCTATCTCAGATTCATAACTTTACTAACCAACAACTGTTTTCCCACAGCTTTTCTTTAAGAGTCTGTGCATCTATAGCAGGCCAGAGCCTTTCAAATACAATAGGTGAGCATATTTTCATCTTTATGCTATCCTATGCAAAGAAAACATGACATATTTCTATGCACAAATCTTAGAAAACTAAAGGTCCCTTTATTAAAGTTCAAATATCTATTGTACATTTTAAAATTGTCTAATTAATACTACTTTAATCATGGATATTCACTATCAAAAAATAATTGGAAAAGTGATACTTTTTATACATATACATACATACACACACACACATATAATTTAAGTTACGAAATATGGGCTGGGGAGATAGCTTGGTTGTAAAGGACTTGCTGTGCGTGCATGTGGACCTAAGTTTGGACCCTCAGTGAGTATAAAAGCCAAATGTGGCGGATGCCTCTGTAATCCAAATGCTGGAAAGGTAGAGACAGGCACTCCCTAGACCTCACTGATCAGCCACTCTAGCCAAACTGGTGAGCTCCAGGTACCGCGAGAGACCCTATCTCAAAAAAGAAGTGGGTGGGGGTAATCAAGTAAGACACCCAGTGTCAACCTGTGGTTTCCACACATGCACGCATACTCACACATACACAAGCATACACACATAAACACATGAGCATGTGGACACACATACACCACATATGCATGCAAAGCCACAAAACAGTTCTATATTGGGCAGTATTTTTTTTTAATACTCCTTCAACTTATATGTTGTTTGATCCAACTATGAAAAGAAAAAGTTTTCCTGAAGAAGCAACTTGTCATGAGTCCCTACCCCTGCCAGCACTGTGTTAGCCCAATGCTTTTCCTCCTGAGATTTTGTTTATCCCCTGTCTGTCCTTTAGCCCTGGTGGCCGAGGTGCAGCTAGATTTCCTGAAGCAAAAAGGAGCCATCAAGCGGACACTCTTCCTCCGGAACCACCAGTCCCATCTCACCTTCCCCATTGTGATGAAGCAGCAGAAATCCCCCCACTGTCGGGATTTTATCGTTTACCTCCGAGTAAGTTTTCTAGAAATCCCTTCTGGGGCTTCTCACATTCAAATTCCAGTTCCGACCATTTCTATCTCCTTAACCATCACACGTGCCACAGACTCCCATCTGTCTATTTTCATTTTCCTGGGAGGAAACTCTAGTTGAAGGTTGAATACTTCTTGCTGACCCTGACTTCAACTAACCCAATGATTTGTTGCTATTAATTTCTACGGCTTCTTTTTTGTTTCGGACAGAACCTTGATAATAGCACTTAACTCAGGTGACTTTCAGTTTTGACTGCCTCCCCTCCCCCATACATAAAAGTTCAACTCAATTTATTTGATTGTTTTTTTGATCCTATGTGAGTATGTCCTGTTAGATTTTATCAGGATGCACTTAAAGCTGGCTTGGGGAACCAAACTTTCATGAAAAATAATTTGTAATTGTGTTTTTAAAGGTGATGTGTTTTTACAAATTCTCATGAAATTTAAAATTCAACATGTCTGGGACCCAGTTATCTACCGCCATGATGCTAGTGTTAGCCGGTGATCGGTATTTCTGTGTCTTCTCTTCCCATCAGGGACTTAGTTAACAGACAACCCTAGGAAGGACCAAAGGTTCACAGCTACACTTGAGAACGAGAAGCCAGGCACATGGCCCCCTGGCCCTCCATCTTAGTATAGCCTTGAAGAGCACAGCTGAAGACCGGGATGCTGGCTTGCATGCTTAGAACTGAGCGTCCCATGATCTCTCCTCACCCCGGGAGGACTTCTGTTTCTGTATCCAAGACACCTTCAAACGTGCTGAAGGTGTTTTGAAGTTCATGAAACGACTTAAAAGAAACAATGAAGGGGAAGAAGTAAAATGTTGTCTTCCTCTGAGCCCCAGAGAACCTTCTGGCAACTTCACCGAAACAAACAAAAAATCCTGACTCGTGGTGTTCTCTGGCATCTGTGGTGTGTGTTTTACTTGGGGACTTGACTGATCCAGTGTCAGGTGTTGGGGTCTGGGGTAACTGAAGATTTCCTCTAGAGCAGTGGTTCTCAACCTTCCTAATGCTTTAATACATTAATACAGTTCCTCATGTTGTGGTGAATCCCACACAAAAAATTAATTCGTTGCTACTTCATAACTGTAATTTTGCTGCTGTTATGAATTGTATTGTAAATATCTGATCTGTAGGATACCTGATATGGGACTCCTGTGAAAGCGTTAGTAACTCCCATTGCTCTAGAGTATCCCAGGGAAGCCTTGGCTGTAGGTGACCCCATCACTGAACATATCTTAATTATGCTGGCTAGTGCAGACCACATGTATCAGCACCCAGTTCAGCCTGTTGCAGCGAACATGGTCACTCACTAATGCTGATGGGAATCCAGGGTTGCCTGCTTGTCACATTTCATTTGTATTCATTTCATGGGCTTAAGCTGGTGATTATTTTTTCCTAGGATGAAACTGAATTCCGAGATAAATTATCTCCCATCAACATTAGCCTGAACTACAGTTTGGATGACTCCACCTTTAAAGATGGCCTAGAAGTGAAACCAATATTGAACCACTACAGGGACAACGTAGTTACCGAGCAGGTAAGTCCTTGATGCAAAGGTCTGAAGACGTTTTCTCCACCATTCTCTGGAGAGAGTCGTTCCTGAGCCCTGAAGATGAAAGCCAGCCCCTTGTATTCCCATCTGCGCACAGAGTTACACAGCCTCCGGGGCATGTTCCTAGCATGTTTCCTCGTTGTGACTTTGGAAGCCTTTCCCTTTGTGCAGCCAAGATTTAATGGGTTCCCGTGTAGCAGAAATGAAAGCAACATAGGCAGGAATCCTAAGAACAGGGCCAGTTAGCATCATCTACAGACATTTCAGAGCAACCTGGAGACGGGCTATAAAATGGCCTCTATCAAGAGGTCTCTTAACGTCACAGAGAGTATGGAGTTGGGCAGGCTCCTGTGCAGTGAAACAAAAGCTTTGGTTTAGTTGATAGAATCCTTTAGAATCTTCCAGAGAAAGGACCCGATGTGAGTCTTCTCAGAGTCTTTCTGATGCCTCACTTGCTCAACACAGGCTCGCATCCTGGTGGACTGTGGAGAAGACAATCTATGTGTTCCCGACCTGAAGCTGTCAGCCAGACCGTAAGTTTAAATAAATAAACGTGTGCATCACACCTGGTGGTCTACGGGGTGTTTACTTAAAGCTCCTTTTGAGAAAGTATATTCTTCCAAGAACTGGGGGTTGGGGGGAGTGATGCGTGAAATTCTTGAGAGTGACCCCACTCTGGATTTGCCTCTGATCTGGTCAGTCCTCTGTCACTGGTGTCAAGGGACACACCCTGAGATCTTGCCTGGGCCATTTCATCTTTCAGCAAGAGTGGGGGGCAAAAGTGCTTTTGTTGAAAGTAAACTCATGTGTGGTGTGGCTCAGGTTATATTTACCTACCTCAGTCAAGTGAGAAAGGGTTCAGACAAGCCAGTTCAGTCCACACCTTAACCAAACTTGTTTTTGCAGCACCCCATGACTCAAAGGCCTCCTTAAAACTGTCAAAACAAAATTAATTTTAATTTACTTGGGGGAGGACTTAAAAGACACACCGGGGAGTCGAGCAGAAAGTGTCAGAGCGTCAAATGAGAACAAAGGGCTTCACAGCTGCCAGTAATGGCAGCCTAGACTCCGGAGCTGGTAATTGCACTGTTATGTTGTGGAAAGAAATGGGAGTAGGGGGGAGGCACCCCTGGGTGGAAACGCGGGCTATACTCCTCTCTCCCAGGAACTCCTGCACTGCCAGCGTTTGGAATCCGCTTGGTAATCTCTCAAGGGGACTTGCCCCGATGTTCACAATTTACTAAGTGTCCAAAGCAATAGCTTTGAGGGGGGAGGCAGAAGTGGAAGAGGCGTTTCTAAATATTGGTTTCATTTGGAGTTCAAAGTGAACAAAATTTCCTCAAAATACTTCAGAGCACTCTATCAGCCATTTGAGATCCCGTTTCGCCTGCCTGCTTTCCCCTCTTCGAACCCACGTTGCTGTGTCTCTCTCTATTCCTGTCTAAACGCGCCTCTTTCTTTCCCCACAGCTCGCTCTCTCCCTCATGTGTGTTCTCAGTGATTTGAAGGAGTTGGGAGCTCTTCACTCTGGCTCCGAAGTCAAATGTTAAGTTTGCAGGAGTTTTGTTAGCCGACTGGTCAGTGTGTTGATAGCTTCAAAATGGTCACAGAGGGAGGACACAGCACTGGAATCCACAAATGATATGTATCAGTTTTATTTTTTAGAACAAATTGTTAAATAGTTGCTTGCACATCATTGAACATTTTCCCACCCTTTCCCATTCAGAAATTGTTCCCTTAAATCTTCTTATCTTCTTGACCAGCTGTCTTCTTTCATAATCCTAGCCTTGCGTTTGACATTTCCTTTTTTTCCTCCTAAATCATTATTTTATTCCTGTGTGTTTGTTTCTTTGTTTGTTTGTTTGTTTTGAGCCAGACTGTTGCTATGTAGTTCAATAGTTCAGGATGGTCTCAAACTTCCAATTTTCCCATCCCAGTCTCCTGAGTGCTTAGGTTACAGGCACACATTATTTAAATTTCTAAAATAGATTCATGAAGCCAGTGATGTTGAGTTGCATAATCACTCTTTTTAAACTGTGTTTTTAGAGATAAGCATCAGATAATTATCGGGGATGAAAACCACCTTATGCTCATCATAAATGCAAGAAATGAAGGAGAGGGAGCCTATGAAGCTGAACTCTTCGTTATGATCCCTGAAGAAGCGGACTACGTTGGGATTGAGCGCAACCTCAAGGTAAGGCTTGAATCCAAGTAAATATTAAGTCTGATCAACAAGGCTGTGTCTTTCCTCTCAAAAGAGACCAGAATGGGGCGTTCCTCTGTCAGCTCATAATAGCAATGTGCCAGGGAGAAGATGGGCTATGGATAGTCAAGTCCCTTGTTGCCACACTACAAAGATAACTCAGCCAAAGCCCAGGAGCCGAAGCAAGACAGAGTAAAGACCAGCCAAAGAGGCAGCTGACTCATTTCCCAGGCTAACCCCCTCTCCTCACTGACTCTGCAAGCCTTGTTTTGAGTTCCTTTAAGTTCCGAGCAGATCACAGGAGGCCTGGTTTTTATTACTGGTGATGGAAGAAGAGCCAACCAGTCCTGCTGAGCACTGATAACAGCCTGAACAGGAATTGGAAAAGAAACAAGTTCATTTGTCTTTCTTCTTAGTCCACATTTTTGGGACTGTGACCAGAGAAGGGCCTGTTTCCTCCTGGTGTGCCAGTCCTCAATGTCACTGTTTATTGAAAAGGTACCATTGCTATTTATGGCCTCCCGGATCGTTACCAGAACCCGACTCTTCCCATACAGTGCGTCCTGGGAGCCTGTAGTATTCTTAATCACTTTGTCTGGAAAAACATTCTGAATAGGCCAGTGGGGCACATGCATAATCCCAGAAGCCAGGAAACTGAGGCAAATGGATCCACAAATTGAAGACTTGCCCGAGCTACATATCCAACTAACTAAATTGAGCAAGACAAATAAGTAAGCAAGCAAACCAAAAACATTGTCATAGATAGATTGATAGATTGACAGGTCCTCCATTTCAGAAATATGTGAGACATTCAATTAAGGGCAGAGACTAAGCTTCACATTCTTTCACAGGAGTAGGAATAGCAAAGACACTCCATAAATGCTTGCTGATGGATTTGTTTAACTAAAATTTATTATGTGTCTACCACTTTCTCAAGACCACGCTCTCTATTTTCACAACCTAATGATTGAGCAATGTCATGGAAAGTGATCCATGTGGTGTGATACTGTCATTGTAAGAGCTTTTAAAAATGTATTGAAAAAGCCTGGTGTGGATGAGCATCCCTATAATCTAGCACTTGGGATCGAGAAGCAGAAGGATCACAAGTTCAAGGCCAGCCTGTACATAGACTCTGTCAGAAGGAAGGAAGGAAGGAAGGAAGGAAGGAAGGAAGGAAGGAAGGAAGGAAGGAAGGAAGGAAGGAAGGAAAGAGGAGGAAAGGAGGAAGACAGGGAATGAAGAAGGAAAGGAAAAAGAAAAAATAGGGGAGAAAAAATTCTCTATTTACATGTCTATCCTCATGGATTCTTGTTTTAGTTGAATTATTTTCTCAATTAAAAAAAATTGAACCAAACAGCAATCAAGTACCTTTGACACTTAAAATCATTATACATGTCTATTGAGGGAAGTGATTTAAAAGTATCTACACTCATCAAGATGTGTACCAAGACTTTTCCTGTCAATTACACCTCAATAGAGTGATTTAAAACAGTGTTGTGGAAGTGTTCAAATCCATCCTCATCGGCAGGGAGGACAGTTAGTAAGAAAGTCTCCCCGCTCTCACCATGGCATTATCGCTCTCTACTGCAACCATCAGCATCCCTTGGTATGCTGATGTCTCCAAGGAACGATCTAAAATCTTCCCACGTTCTCTTTCCCCTAACGATGGTGCTTTTATGCTTGTTTCTCTGTTAGAGTTTTTTCAGTAAATAAAAACATCTCCATGGTGTTCAGTGGCCATTCTGAATTGGAAATGCCATCTGATAATAAAACCTCTGCAAGCAAAGAGAGCAAAAGAGAAGGAAGGCTGAAGAGATGGCTCATGGGCTAAGAGCACTAACAGCTCTAATGGAAGACCTGGGTTCAGATCCCACCAATCGCACTGAGCAGCTCATAGCCACTTGTAATTCCAGCTCCAGGTGATCTGACAGCCTCTTCTGGCCTCTACACACACACACACACACACACACACACACACACACACACACACACACACACACAAAGTCTTTTAAAAAGAGAGAGAAGAAGCGTGTCACCTACAAATGCTTACATGCAAATGATATGTAAACAAATACGAACATATAACTTAAATGTGGTTTGGTTTTTTTTTAAACATTTCTGGGTTCCCCTCAAATTTTTGTTTTTATTCCCTACACATCATCCCAGAGATCCCGACTTTGTTTTTAAAAAGCATCCGTTTTAGAATGTCCTTTTACCAGAACATCCATCCAGTTGGCTATTCATTTCGTTGCAATGGAAAACACCAGAGAGCCCTTATCACTGTATCTTTGGCTATAAACATTGTAACAGGCATTATCCATAATCTCAACTGAGAGCTAGTGGACCCTTATTTTTTTTTAACCCTCTGTCAGTGTCTCTTGGGCATAGATTTTTATGGATCTCCACATATTGCATGATTAGACTATGCTGTTTTCTTCTTTCGTTTTTTTTAAGGAGTTTGAGGTTTGGAGACTTCTGAATCCAAACTCAGCATAGAAATTTTTATCATATAAAAAAAGTTTGTCTCCTGAGGAAATAGAGTATCGTCTGACAGTAAGTTTTGATATTCTATCTCAGGAAACTTTCATCTTCTAGAAAACTGGAATTGAAAGGCCAATCTATATGCATTGTTATTGTAGTTCCACATATGATCAAACCTACCACTTTAACCATTGTGTGTATGTGTGTGTATGTGGTGTGTGCATGTGTGTATATGTGTGCACATACACTCACTCATATACAGATGTGTGGTGTATGTGTCAGATGCATTATATGCTAGCGTGTGTGGAGGCTGGAGGCTGGTATCAAGACACCTACTTCAAATCACTTCTTCACCTTAATTGCTTCAGGCAATTTCTGTCACTAAACCTGCATCTGGCAGCATTGGCTAGACTAAGTGGCCTGTGAACCACCAGGATCCGCTGGTCTTCACCCACACCCTAGTGCTGGGATTACAAATACATCTGCCACACTTAGCTCTTATGTGAAAGCTGGAAACCCAAACTCAGGCCATTGTATTTGTGCAGCAAGCACATGAATGTACCAATCCACCTCCCTGGCCACATTTAACCATGTCTAAGTGTGAAAATGTCGCAACATCGCACACACATTGTTGTGTGACCATCACCACTACTGAACTCCAGAACTTGTCATTGTCTCAAGCTGAAGCTCTGTATCCATGCAAACACTAGTTCTCTATTTCTTCCCCTCTCCATTAGACACTCTCCTACTATTCATCTCCATGAGACACCTCATTTACATCCCCACTCAAATCCCTCCCAACAACCACTTTACCTTTGCCATCTCTACAACTAGACTTCACTCTCCCACATCCACATGGCTCATTTTCCGTCTCAGAGAGTGGTACCTACATCCTTCTGGTATCTACATCTTAAAGTCAACCCCAAATCTGCCTAGTCCTCATCCTTCTCTCCAAGTACTGAAATCACCACTGCCTTCTTCCAGGCTGGCATAGCTTAGACCAGAATGTTACTGTCTCCTCTTCCACCTTCCCATCTCCCCCTCCGGCCTCTTCTTCCATCTCCCCCTCCAGCTTCCTCTTCCATCTCCCCATCTCCCCTCCAGTCTCCTCTTCCACCTTCCCATCTCCCCCTCCGGCCTCCTCTTCCATCTCCTCCTTCAGTCTCCTCTTCTATCCCCCCTATCTTCCTCCAGCCTCCTTCTCCATCTCCCCATCTCCCCCTCCAGCCTCTTGGCTACACAGAAACCATCATTCTAACAAGCGCATCTGACTGTGTTATTTTCTGTCTTGAAATCCTCATGCGTTCTCCACTGCTCTCTGGGTCAAATCCTTCAGAGGGTCAATCCTTCCTGTTCTTCCTTCTCCCTATATCTTCAGCCTCCCTATTTGTTGTTCCTTCATTCACGCCCATACCCTTAATTCCAACTGGATTAAATTTTTGTTCAGTTCATCCCTCCAATGTGCTCTCTTCCCTGACACACTAGCTCTATAACTTCACCCTCTTTAGTGACCTTATTTCTTTATATTTATCCGTCAGATCTTCATAACAATTAAGACCCACTACCAACTGCAGGTGGCTAATAATGAAGACTATCAACACATACTGACTGCATGGTTGTTGAGGTCTGGGTACCGCTCTGAACTCTTGCATGCATTGAATTTGCTTGATCATGATATTGACCTTATAGAGAAGAATCAAATTTGTTCTGGAGTTCATAAATAAGGAGACTTGTGCAGTGTGCTCAAGTTACTTGGCTGTTGCATTGCAGAACCAATCAGATCTCACCTGTTTTGAACTACCAATAAGTCCTTTTCACATTAGCTTAGTTAGATGCTACCTCCTCCAGGATGTCCTCTCTGATTGCTTAAATATGTATGCATACCTTCCTTAAATCCTATTTACTTTCTAACCAAAAATCCTACTGAACTCTTCTGTAATTTCGCTTCCACTGCTTGCTACAATTCACCTGTTAGAATTGTTACCATGATTAGAAATGCAATAAGGGTGCAAGGTCTTGTTTACCTGGTAAAGTAGCAGGCCCAAGACAAATATTTTCATTGAATGAATAAGGGAGTGAGTAATGCTCTAAGAGCTATAAATGGATTAGAGCAAAAATGTCCCTGGAACCACTGAGAAAAACAATCTAGAAATGTCTAGAAAAAACAACTGGTTTCTTTTTTCATCAGAGAGAGAGAGGGGAGCTAAAGATTAAAAAAAGAAAGAAAGAAAGAGGGTGGAGGGGATGTGAGGAGAAAAATGTTTCTTTTTTTTCTTTTTTCTTTTTTTTTCTGGAGCTAAGGACCAAACCCAGGGCCTTGCACTTGCTAGGCAAGTGCTCTATCACTGAGCTAAATCCCCAACCCCAGGAAAAATGTTTCAATTGATGTCAAAGAACTATTTGTAGAGAGCTGGGAAAATATACATGCTGGGACTGGCAAAATGGCTGAGCAGTTAAGAGCATTTGTTGCTCTTGCTGAGGAACTGGGTTTGGTTCCTAGCACCCATATGTTAACTTGAAACTAACCATAACTCCAGTTCCAGGGGATCCAATGGCTTCTTCTGGCCTCTTTGGGCACCAGGAAAGCAGGACACATACATACATATAGGCAACATACTCATAACACATAAAATAAAATAAATATTTTTAATTTAAAAATAAAATTTTAAAAAGTGCATGTGACCTTCCACCTTCAAGCAAGTCAAACATATTAACTAAAGAAACTGAATCTCTGTGTTACAGCCAGGGGGGACATGGATACTTCCAAAAGCTTTTCAATTTTGTTTTGCTTTCATCATTAATAATCTCAGTGTAAAACATCTCTGTTTGATTACTCTTAGTTACGAGTTCTAAAGAGGAATACCCAATAAACCTACCTTTGAGTAAAGAAATTACCAGCTTTGGAAAGATGCCTTTTAGCTCCTTTGGGACAGCTACCCCCATGACCTCTGTCGACTATTTGTAAAGAACTTGTGTTAAATCGAGTTCAGCCAAGTATCAGCCACTCCGCTCTTACCCACTAATCAGACTGTGCATGTCTACCTGGGTGATGCCCAGAGTGGGCACCTCCTTATAGTCACTTCTTAGGAGACGATGTGTGAGCTGCTTCGGCCCTGCTCTGTGCTTTGTGCAAACACTGCTCTAGACATTGAGATGGGTTCAGTGTCCAGAAGCCCTGCCTTCCTAATGCTTACAGTCTCAAATGCATCGATTACAGAGTTCCTCATGTAGAGACTAGAGCTGTTTTGTTTTGTTTTGTTTTCCTTTGTTTTGGTGAGGGTTGGTGAAAATCCACCTTCACTCTCCATCCCAATTCTCTCTCCATCTTTCAAAACCTGATGGTGTATAAAGTTGAAAGGAATAGGGAAATATTTCTAAAGCTTTTCCTTGAAAACCTCATATTGTTTCCTTATATAAAATCCCAACAGCACTAGCAGATGAGTGAGTGATCATCACAGTCAAAACCTTCATCTGCTGACTTCCTAGAAGTTCCCCAAAGGGTGCTCCATCATGAAAGCCATCCATTTATCATCTTAGGGGATGAAGGTGGCAGGCCACAATTTGATGGCATAGAATGACTTAGAGTGAAGTGATGGAGTTATGTAAGAAGTTGTCAGGCGGCGGTGGCGGTGGCGGTGGCGGCGGCGGCGGCGGTGGCGGCGGCGGCGGCGGCGGCGGCGGCGGCGGCGGCGGCGGCGGCGCACGCCTTTAATCCCAGCACTCGGGAGGCAGAGGCAGGCAGATCTCTGTGAGTTCGAGGCCAGCCTGGGCTACACAGTGAGTTCCAGGACAGGCTCAAAAGCTACGCAGAGAAACCCTGTCTCCAAAAACCAAAAAACAAAAACAAAAAACAAACAAACAAAAAAACCCAAGAAGTTGTCAAATACACCATCAGGTTTTGAAAGATGGAAAGAGAATTGGGATGAAGAGTAAAGGTGGATTTCCACCCACCTAGGAAGACATCAGTAGGACTGGGAGGGACAGAAGGCTGCAAAGAATGCTCTCTGTGCCCTGTTGTCAACTGCCCAACCTTGAGAGTTACCCAGATGAGAAAAAGAACCTCCTCAAGCTGGAGTATTCACAAATTCTAATCCAGATGGGGTGTAGAGAGAGGGGCACAGACAGGAAGAACCAGTTAAACGCAAATCGTAAACATTAATCAGAGGACACAGGGTCCAGTACAGGTGGGAACTATTGAAGCAATGTATGTATAGCAAATAGATATAAAAATTCCCCAATAAGGGCTGAGGGAGAATTCAATGGTGTCATGCCTATAACTCCAAATCCAGGGATCCAACACCCTCTTCCGGCCTTCAAAGTCACCTAAACAAATGTGTGCTTACACACACACACACACACACACACACACACACACACACACTCACACACACACACTAATAAAATATTTTTTAAAAAAATAAACACCATAACAAAACTCATCCCTTTGTATGCTAACCTAAAAACTTAACTTTTTAAATTACATCTTAAAGATTTGAAGGATCTGACATATAAGATCTAATAAAGGGGTCACCTTAAACTTCCTCTGTGATGTGTAGAAAACTGGGTTCCGGGCAATTCCCCTACAGATGGCCATGGAGACATAACAACTGTGTGCATCCCCATAGTTTCACTTTTGTGGTAGTAATATAAGGAATGAATCTGTTTGCTAATATTTGGTCACTTTTTCATCTTACTGTTCTAAGTTTAACATTAAGATTAGTCAAAGTACAAAATGTCCACATAAATACTGTTGGAACCTCTTATTCCTCAACAAAACATGTTTACACAATTTCCCCTAAAGTTTAAGTTGTACTTTTTCCTCTGGTTTTTGCCCTTGAGTCAAAGGTACCCGATTGGATTAACTTGGTGCATGACCCACACAGGTGTTTGAAATCAAGGGGAGCTCTGAGGCCTCCCACATTGCATGCAACAGGATGGAATTCATTCTGCCCCTGAACTCCACAATGGTGTTCTTTTCCTGTTATAGGGACTGAGGCCACTGAGCTGCGAGTACAAGATGGAAAACGTGACCAGGATGGTGGTGTGTGACCTTGGGAACCCGATGGTGACTGGAACAAATGTAAGAGGATACCAGCATTCCTTACTGATCTCTGACTAATTGAATTTTATAGAGGACTAGTGGAAAACTCCCCAATTAGCACCCAGCAAACAGCAGCTAAAACAGATTGCCCAGGAAATTACCGGCATAGAGGGATTTAGCATGTTAACCTAGGTGGAGTGATAATGGCAGGTCAAAACCACAAAAGGACCTATGCTTTCACATACTTTCTCTGTAGACGTCACACATTACATCTTATAGTCACAGCAAGTCGGTGGCAACATGTGCGCCTCAGACTTTTTTGCCTTTGATTATTTTCTTTTAATTCTAATATCGATTTTATTTTAAAACTACTACGTTCAATTAAAAAGCTGGAAAATAAGCTGCTTTGGAGGGCTAAGAATGTAGCTTACCTGGTATCACGCCTGCCTAGCACACACAAAGACCTGGGGTTCCATCCCCAGTACCGTGTAAACCAACCAGAATGCAGTCACGTGCCTGTAATGCCAGCACTCAAGAGTTGATGGAAAGAGGAGCAGAAATCCAAGATCACCCCCAAGCTAATATGAGTTCAAGGCCAACCTGTGCTGTATGACACTCTGTCCATAGTAGGTAGAGGATAATTTTAAAACCTTAGCAAAGAAAACTCTTTTCTAATATGCCACCCAGATGAATATTATACTATTTTCATGTTAAAAATAGTCACGCTCTGGTTTGTAAATGATGTTTACAAACCAGCGTGTGTGTTTGAAAACGGGTAGAGAGGAGGCCCAGCAGTAAGAGAGCTGCTTTCTTCCAGAGGATTAGAGGTCCTATCCAGCACCCCATGGGGTAGCTCACAACCAATTATAACTGTAGCTCCAGTGGGTCCAACACCATCTTCTGTCCTCCATGAACACCCGAACACATGTGACGTGTGTGTGCACAAACACGCGTGTGTGCATGCGTGTACACACACACACACACACACACACACAGAGAAACCAATCAATCAATTTGAAATAAATAGATTTGAAAGATAATACAAAGATCATCGTAGTGAAGGGAAGATAAGCCGAGTAGTGATCTTGTGAGAGAATAGGCCTTGCCTCAGGATAACATGTAGGCAAGAAAGTTATTTTATCCAACTACAGTTTAACTGTTCAACAACAACACCTCATAATCAATATAACAGTGGCAACTTTGAAGCCAGGCAACAAATTCTGAAATCTGAAAAAGTTACACAATTAAATCACTGTAAAGAGAACTTACATAATCCTCTATTTAAAATTAGATATTTCTGTCATCAGCAAAATGTTCTGTTTGAAAAGAACTTTGTAAGAATTTACGATTGCATAGGTTTTCATGGGGACACTCCCGGGTGGACTCTAAACAGTGATATCCCTTGGCCATCCTTTAAAGGGGGCTCTGGGCTCACTGCTACCTGTCCTGCACATCCCTGGGGAGGGCTCAGATTATATTTCAAAGGTGCTGATAAGTCTTCTAGCAAATCAATCTTTATCTCATTGTTTCACAAACTTAACTGCATCTCTGCAACTTCTTCTTAAATAATACCTCTTCCCAATTTTCACTCCAGGACAGCGTATATTCAAATAATAGTTTTACCCCTTACACTATTGTATTGCACTGGTCTTGGGTATTTAAAAAATGTGGCTAGCTGGAATCATGTAAATTTACTTCTTGTGTAAAAAATTAATTCATTAATTTAACTATTTTAGTGCAAGTCAAATCCCTGTAACAAATTACTGTTAGTTCTCATGGACTGAATGGCCTCTGAGTTCTAAGGCTGTCACTAGAGAATAACTCCTTTAATGTTATCTTACTGGATCTTACCGATTTTCTAGACAAGGACACTCTGGCCTGGAAAAGTCAAACATGCTGCCTTCAGTCACACCGATGATGAAAGGCAGAACCAAGATTCCAACCAGGCTGACCACAAAGCCCAAGTTCTATCTGGTCTTTAACACTGTAGAAAGTACTTGAATGAAAACTAGTGAACACCAGATGGATATTAAAAAGAAGATATGACAGACAGAATGGGACATTTGCCCATTATAATCCTTTTAGTTAGAAACTAGCAATTGTTTTTGCTAGTTTGCAAGGAAATAAATCCAACTACTCGATGTAATATGAAGATATTTACCTAAAAGACAAGAAGAAACTAATTTGACATGAGGGTGTCAACGTCAGTGTCTATAAATAGGGTCCCTCATTCTCCTTCATACTGAGAATGTTAAATCTAGACTGCAGACAGTCTAAAGGTACCAATAACTGTGACTAAAACCAGACTAAATGCTGCCCACCAGTGCCACACCGAGAAAAGGGTGGAAACGGCAGTGTGGTCTGAACCATGGAAGTGTTTATGTGAGAGGCTATCAATCCATTTTACCAGCAAAGAATCTTGAGAAAGCAGGGAAGTAAATTGTTTAGATTCATTTATCTCTGGGTCCCTAGTAGAAAAAAGCTAATTGGTTTCTTATCTTGCCCCTTAATGCCCTCAAACACAACGAATTTTATTGCATTCTGTTTTTGTATAAAACATGTTGATTCACTCGCTTCTTCATTTTGTATTTTAAAAAACACTCTCTGTCCATGGAGTGGAGCAAATTGCAGATGGAAATGTAGTCTTGGTATTTAAAAAGATTCAAATAAATAAATCACCAGGAATAATTATCCCAGGCCCAATATTTAAAACAAAAAGTTTTCAAGTGACTTTCAGTTTTAATTTAAACTTGTCAACTCGGTAATCGGAAGTCTGACTTCTGATTTTTAAAGAGAAAAGTTGTTTACATGTAGTTGTTGGTGATATAAAATAGTTTTCATATGCTGATAAAGTTTATAACTTGCAAATTTCTCCCAAAAAAAAGAAAGACAGATAGGCCAAAAATATTTTAGTTAATATTTTGTCATGCATATTTTAGTTAATATATAATGACTATTTTAAATTTTTATTTTATTTATTTATGTGTATGGGTATATGTGAGAAAGTATAGCCACATGTGTGGAATTGCTCACGGGGACCAGAAAACAATGAGCAGCAAGGGCTCTTTACCACTGAGTCATCCTCTCTCCATCCCCTGCCTGGGATGCTTACCAATAGGAAATTGTCATGTCTTAGTCTGTCTTCACTTTATATGGATTGTTCTGTAGTGAGGACCAACCTCAGGCAGCCTTCATCACAATATGCTGCACCTGTACACAAGGACACACTCCCGTTCTTTCAACTATTTTTATCACACCCTTCTTGATGTACCACCATAAGCCTGCTATTTGGTAAACACCTAATAAGATAATATGGAAGCACATTATTACTATGTAACAGGACACTTGATATTAGCAACATTGTAGGCTGTGTAAGAAAAGAATAATAATGGAGACAGAGGAAAAGGAAGGAAAACTTACCTGTCTTAGGCCATGGCAGCAGCCAGTTCCTTACCTCTCTTATCCTGAGTTACGAAGCCTCAGTTTTCAGAAGCTCTTGAAGTAGAAAAAGAAGATAAAGTAAAAATAAAAATCTTTCAAAGAAGAGAGAAGAGCATATGCTGAGGTCCAACAGAAAATAGATAAGTTTGAAATTGTAAAGTAGTTCCTCACTGGGGCATAAAGGGTTGCACATCCTTTATAATCAAGACTCGTGTGCTCTCCCCAGCCAGGGGCTTTGGGGCAAGCTGGCAACCAAGTGCTGGTGAGACAGACACAGAAAGATCCCTGGGGCTCCAGGTTCAGTGAGAGATCATGTCAAACTAAAACAGAAATAAAAATGAGGTGATGAGGTGGGGAGCTATAGAAAGAGAGGTCCAGTATCAACCTCTGACTTCCACACATACATGCACATGTACCTGCACATATATGTGCATACACACACAAACATATATGTGCATGCATATATCCCAAACACATCAGGTAAGGACCATGGGACCCCAAACTGACTATAATATTCTCCTGGAATATTTCCTTAAAGCACACGTGCACTGTTCTTAAACATATAGTAATTTTGCTTGTGTGGACTTTCCAAACCACAGCTAACATACATGGCACACAGAACTCTGCAACCTTCATTCTTGGTTGAGCATCTTTATATTAGAAGTATCGCCTGCATTACTGCATTGGCATCACAGCTGCGATCTCTACAACTACTCCCGCATCCACCACACAGAAGCACCGCAGTTCTCTAAATCTTATATATTTGTGTTGTTAGAAGTTCTGCATCAGAGAGGTGGCAGAAGAGGGGCAACAAGGCTAATTAGACAGAGCCCAAGTGTGTGTTGGACTGAGTCTTCTGGGCCCTGTGGTCTCCTTGCAAATTTCCTCTTATCTCCCAGACATCCAGAGGAGGAGATAGAAGGCTGTGATGGTGGGTGGAGTAGGGGTGGAGGGATAACTAAGGGGAGACTGTCACACTGTATAGGGTCCTACTGTGAATACCCTTGTGTCTCATGTATATTGTGTTTTGCTTTTAGTTTTCTCTGGGCCTCCGATTTGCTGTTCCTCGTCTCGAGAAAACAAATACAAGCATTAACTTCGATCTCCAAGTCAGAAGGTTGGACTTCGAAATGCTTACTTTGTTGACAACACTCACGAATGAACAGATGCATGGTGACATATATGCCTTGTTGCCAAGCACCTGCACATTAAAAGTTCTCCTAGAATTAGAATCTAGATCTCACCACCCCATTCTTCTTTACCATTCTCAATCATTTCAGCTTTTTTTTTTCCTTTTGCATTTTGAAGGAGATTAAGGCCAGGATGTAAAATAGTCAGATTTTATCTTGAGCAGCTCCCCACCCCTGTTGATTCACCTCCACTTTTCCTCCTTCTGGACACAGAACTCTTGTACTATACTGTACAGGACAGTACTATACTATACTACACAGAGTTAGGCACTAAACCTAGCCTTACTCTGTACTCAGCAGGCAGTCAGATAATTCCTGGGGAAAACATGTGGAAAAAACAGATCTTGCAAGTGAAATCTTGCCATCTCCTAAATGTTCAAGAAGGACTCAGACTCTGGATGGTGTGAGTGGCAGTTCCGTGACAGGTCAACATGACCTACCACTGTGCAGGGACCAGGCCCTTCTCTAGCAACTCTGAGCTATGCAGACAGCTGCCTACCTGTCTTGTAGATGACCTGTCCATGGATCTGGCCACAACTTTGCCCTTTCATTGTCTATTCTGTTTACTTCTTTGTGGCCAGAAATATTTCATGAGCAGGAAGACCTACAGAGAAATGAAGCAGGCAAGTCGGGGCTTCCCAGATTCAAACTTCAGCCCATTGTAATGGAATCAATTGAATGGTTCTAGACTCATATTGAAAGAAAAGGAAATGGGATGGAATGGATGTGATATGATATAATTAATATATAATACAGAATAATTGTCCTGTACATGAAACATTCCTCGTTGAGAAATATAGACCTAACAAGATGCCCTGCCAAATGGACTATTTTTTTTTTGCAGTCAAGCATTTAAAAAGCTTTAAAAACACTGATATAGATGGCACATGGATACTTTTTATTGTTTATACTTTGCCTAGCATGTGGAACCCTTGCTGTAGTCATGCAAATGGCTGTAAAGTTGGTGTCTATTACTTGTTTGTCAAATACTATGTAATTTACCTTAATATCTTATAAGACAAAGGGATATTAGAGTATGACAAATTTTATAATTACTCTGTGTGGTAGAATGCTTTCTTAATAGCCGAATCAACTAAAGGTTTGAGAAAAATCTTAGGATAAGAATGTAATGGATTAAATCTAAATGTGGTACCCACTCCATCTCCTCGCTACCACCCAAAGCTTTGATCCAGCTTTCTAGGAATAGGAAGTCTTCGAAATGGCCCAGAGCCTCCCTTCTTACCTTAATTAGCTTAATTAGCTTCTCACCTTCTTGATTGTAAGTCTTTTTCTGGTAAATTTTAGGACTTTAAAATTTTACTTGCATTAGTGATAAGATGAAAACAGAATTGATTCTCCTGCAATAATTCATTTTATCTAAAGGTCATTAAGCCAATTCTTCACACCCACCACAACATATACTTCCCCAAAGGTTCGAATGGCCCCCAATTCTCTCATATTTAAAATCCTGTGAGTGCATAATACCAAGTTTTAAACCTTAAAGTGAAGGCACTGACATCACCTTAGACAGAAACTGAGGCTTCTGTTTCTGCCCATCACCGTTGATGTCATTGGTCCTTCATGGGTATAAAGCCTTGTGTTATAGGCATAAAGCCATTTCTCACTTGGGGAAAGATACTGCTCTTATAAAAATGAATTCATTGATAAAGAGTTGAGTATGGTAGAATCAGAAATGACCACATGTTTAACATTCACCTTCTTCTAAAAACAAGTCATGATCAAATTCCATTTCTGCTCAAGGCAATTGTAACATTCTTTTGAAAATTATAAAAATGCAGAAAATCTAGGATATGCATCAGGGATCAAATTCCCATCATATTTGGGAAATAAAAAAATTTGAGGACACCTTCATAACAAATACTAAAGTATTTGAAGGTGTTGATCTGTGTGCTTTGCTGGCTAACTCCAAAGATATAAGGATTCACAGAGGTAGCATTGCATTCAAGTTAAATAAATTAACAAAAAATAAATTAATCCAATGTTCCAAAGTCTGTACTCTGTAATCATGTATTGATTACCATGGTCCACAATGAGTGCCCTTTTGTACATGTTAAAGTCAGAAGGTAAGTTGACTTTGTACATTAATCCATTTAAAGTATTTCCTGGTACCAAATATTGACATGAAATGGTCTCTAGAAGCCCTGTCTCTGTGCAAGGGACTTGCTCTCCACCCTGAACCACAGGACACAGTTCCACATACACACACATCTTTGTGAGCGTCCTTGAAGTTGCTTTCTCAGTAATGGTTAAATGGCATTTGTAATGTCTTCACTGGCATTTCAAAGGCCAGAAAATATAAAAGGAATATTATGAAACAGGAGACAATAGAAAACGGCATTGAGCTAATAAAGAGAAAAACAATGTCCCTTTTATGTGACATAAGTTATAGTCGTTCCTTCTATGGAGCTAGGGGGATGGTATAAATAGCCCAGGGTCCCTGGCAGTGATGGATTGCTTGTTTGCATGTAGCTATGGTATTAGGGAGGGAAGTTTCTTTCCAGGAAAGATGTCAAGGAAGCATCTGAGTTATATATCAAGCCAGATCCTTCCTTACTGGGAACCTTGTCAGCGTCGCCACAATACAAAGCAAGTGTCCCACCCTGGAATACTGTAAGGAGCAATGCTTATTAAACAATCAGGGACTGAGCAATGTCAGCCATTGCTCTAGCTAAATCTCAAAGGAGATGGCCAGGGGAGATGGCTGAACAGATAACGATACTTGTTGCCAAGCCTGATGACCAAGTTTGGTTTCCCAGGACCCACTTGGTTTTAAAGAAGAGAACCAACTCCTAGAGTTGTTCTCTGACCTCCATTCCCATGCTGTGGCACATACACACATATAAATGAATAAATAAATGTAATTAAAAATCAAAATATCCTCTCACAGCCTCAAGTTAAACTCAAGTTCAAAGACAATTTTCAGTAATTGCATTTTTGTATGCTTTCTTCTAAAAGGCGGGGGTGGGGGGGAGCACTTCCCCCAGATGTAGCAATAGTGAAATTAGTGGTTGGAGATGAGCCTTTCACTTTGAGGTAGAAGTCCCTGTAGATTCCTTCACAAGCCTAGCAGGGTTAAGTCCCCTTCAGGGAATGAGCCTGACATCAGCCAGTTCATGTCTTTACCAGTGTTTGCAGTTTCAGTTGCCTTATCAATAAGTACCACCGGCCAGGACTTCTCAAAGGCATTTTGGAAATAAGCCTGTCTTCACCGGTTGGAAGCAGAATTTTAACCACTCTTTTCCCAAGCCCTGGCTGGGAAAGCATCAAAACACCAATGCAAATCTACTCCATCGCCATCTTCACAGTGAGAGCAAAGCTTGCCCACTGAGTCTAAGCGAAACTCATGAGGACCACAGGGCAGGCTTTCTCTTCTTACAAACTTGGCTCTAACCACCACCTGAAGTGATAGTTCCATCTCTGACTCCAATGAAAGCACAGAGGGGCATGAGGTGTGGGTGGAGCTGCATCCAAGGACCAGACACTGCTTGAGCCTCTTGGGAGTTCTATTTAATTTTTCTTAGAAGCCCTGACTTCTTACCATGTATTCTTTTTACAAAGTTCAATTTCCTAACTGATAATTAATTAGCTTTGCTTGAGGGAAAAATGGCAAACTTAAATTTTTCTGCCACATTCAAAGAGGAATTATGAAACTCATCCCCTCTTAAGACTCTTGAAGCATTTCCCAAGCACCCACGTGCTCTGAACTGCGTGCTTACACAATACACAGCTTTCTTGTGCCTCTCCATGCCGTAACTGGGCTTTTAATCCCCCTTGATCCTTGCCATGGGCAGCCTATGAATATGAAATGACTGTAAACACTTATTTTATATATTAATATTAACATATGTTAACTTAAGAAATAAACCATAAGGAAGATAAAATTGCTGACAAAACAATGTATGGTGTGGCAAGTTATACAGTCAAACCCAAAAGCTTTCTCGGTTATGCGCTGTTCTGTATCGTTTATGTCAGGTCTCCACTTTATTAGCATGGAAAATCCAGGGGTGACTGAGCTGTCATTTCCTATCTGAATGGCACTGAGCATGATGTGTAGGGAAGTGAAAGAATTTGTCTGAGGGAGAAGCAGGAACACAAACGTAGTTCAGTGCCCCTTTGTTTTATTCTAACTAAAAAGTATTAGCTTTTTTCCCATCTGTGCTTCCAAATGAGGCATCGCCCCAGGGACAGCTGATTGGTTTCTATGGATCCCCAAAGCTCTTAGCATCTCCCTGGACAAATGGTTATAATTTTGTAGAATAAATACCATTGTTTTGCCAAGTGATAAAGTTGGAAATGTGGTTTGCTCTTGTGATGTACAGAATGTTTCTCATGATGGTGAGAAAGTATACTGAAACTGTGTTGTCGCTGTATTTTAGCTCCAACAAGGACAATCCAGACAGCAATTTTGTGAGTCTGCAGATCAACATCACTGCTGTTGCTCAAGTGGAAATAAGAGGGTAAGTGGTAAACCATTAAGTTTAGCTTTTGTATGTAAAGACTTAAAATGAAGTAATAGACAAAACTAAGTGCAAGATTCATGTGACTGGCTTTCATCCTTCCTACTCAGCATTAGACCATCAGCAAAATAAACCCTATATAATAATTAAGTCTAAGGATAGCAAAACAAGAGGTCACTTAATTACCCAGACCAAAAACTTTAGTAACCAAACTAGAAATACCACTAATGAGAAACTAAATAGATAGATGTATGATTGTCTGGAAGAAAATCCTCAGTCTTACTGTAATTACTTTAACATGGCGGCCATTTAACCTTGCCTCATCTCATCATGAGATTAATAAACTGCTAGCTTAGATGTGAGGGTCAATGGCTTTGCATTCTGTATCCTGTTCTTTCCATCCATCCCATTCTTTGAAGAAGGGGCCAATAATGGAAGAGAGGAGGAGGAAGGTCAAGGGAAGTCTTTGAATGACTCCCAGCTGGGAAACCATGCTTGGCAGAGAGGGAAATTGGACTATAGAAGTTCTTTTCTTATGCATAGGCAGGTTTTATTGATTTTGTTACTGGAATTCTGTTTTTTTCCGATCAATAACATACTAAAAGCCTCAACTGGTATTTTAAACCCAGTTATCCTCGGGCTCTAGGATTCTGCCGGCCTTCCTTTCCCACAGGTCTTAACTGGTGCTCACTCCTCCAGGCTGACAGCTGTGGATCTCTGCATGTAAAGTCATTTCACTTTGCTGATCACCTTAATGTACAAGTCAGGGGGTGATGGCCACACAGCTAGAAAACACTGAAAGCTGAAGTATAACTACAGTCAATATGTCTCAGAGCTCATCCCCCAAATGGTAATGGTACCCTCCTTTGAGACAGTCTTTTGAACCTTGTTCTATGACCTTATTAATACATGCTACTGTAGGTTTCTTTAGTTCACCTAAATGCTTGTGAGACTTGCCATTTTAAGCACCTATGCTTGTAATTCATCAGCTTATTGATACAAGAGTGTTATGTTGTACAATTCTGCCATAACCCATCCACTCTATGAATGTTTGGAGCTTCCTTCTCCACATCCCCAATTTTGAGAACTTTCCATGCACATCTTCTGGTAGTGTGGAAGAATTTTAGCAAGAAGTATGTTAAGAAGTAGGATTTCAAGGTCAGATAGAGTGTGCTAGTCACTTTACTGACTGACACCAAATTATTTTAAAATTATTTTGACCAAAGCCCACTCCCAGAAGGGTGAAAGTTTCCAGTCACCATATAATCAACTAGCTCTCAGGGTGGGTAAGAAGTAGTGTGTGGTGGAAGACCTAGCTTGTAGTTCCCTCATTCCTAAGTGAAACTGAGGTACTTTTTACACTTTTGTAATTTCGTTCTTCCCATCAAGGCAAACTCATGTTCACGTTTGTACTAAATATGAAACAAAAATAATTGACTATTTTTTTTAACTAACAGAGATTTTTAAACACTTATCTTGCAAGAAGTGCTTTGGAGTTCTGATTAGAGTTGGTGGGACTCAGTTCTCTCCTAGTATGTGGGATCAAACTCAGGCGCTTTCAACCACTAGCTGCCCCACAGGAATTCACTTGTGACCACAAATGTGGACCTTAGGCTGTCAGTCAGTCATCCTGTACACATCTTTTCATAGCTTACTGGATTTCTGGTTTGTTTCTAAAGTCAAATTTGAGATATAAATTATATGTTGTAAAATCCACACATTGGAGAGCCCGGTTTGTAGAGTTAGAATACCAGGAGACCATGGAAAATAAGGATTCCTTTGGGATCCTTTGTAGCCAGCCCTTCCCCCACTACCATGCCCTAGCAGCTTGATCTATTTTTTTTGTCACTGTTTCCAGAACGTCAGAGAGTGAACTCATTCAGAATGAATATGGCTTCTGATTAGCATAAAGAATTTGAAAAACAGCCATGTTCTTGCATATATATCAGTACTCTCTTTCATGTTATTGCAGAGAATATTCCATTGTATGGCCACCCAATGAATGATTCATTCCCCATTTGGTGACCATATAGGTTGCTTCATTTTGTACCAATTAAGAATAAAGCTGCTATGAGTATTCACATACAAGTCTTCGTTGGGACATTTGTTTTCACAAATGGAGCTACTGAGTTGTATGGTAACTGCATGTTTTAAGAGCTTGCCCAATTGCCTTACAGAAGGGCTGAAGGGCTGAGCCATGCCCTTTGTGCATTCCCATGAGCAATGCAAGAGAGTCCCATGTTTCCCATCCCTGCCAGCATGTGAGATATACACTCATACACACACACATTCTGGTATAATAAATGTGGTTTTTAGAGTCCAGTGCTTAATGACTAGTTATACTGCAGATGTCTTCCAGTGGTGTTGGCCACTGGTCCCTCCTCTTCTCATGAAGTACTTACTGTACTATTTCATCCGTTCACTCATTATGGAATTGTTTGTCTTGTTGCTGAGCTGTAAAAACCCCCTCACATGTCCTGGGTAGGAAATACTTGTCATACATCTGGCCTTGAAATAATTTCTCCCCGTGTGAGGTATGTGGCTCTCTATGTTTTCTTAGCAATGTTGTTTAAAGAATGAAAATCTATTAACAGATTTTGTTTTGGTTTGTGCGCTCTGTGTCCTCTCTGGGTCATAGTTGTCTCTCTGGAGTCACAGCAAGCTGTGTCCTTTCCCTTCTCCAATGTTAAGCTTTATGTTTAGGTTTTCGATTTCTTTTCAGTCAGCCTTTGTGACTGGTGTGAGGTTAGGTCTGAGGTGCATTTTGCTCATGAATATCTGTTTCTTCTTGGCCTTTTTGTTGAAAAGCCCATCGTTTCACCCCCTTCCCGACACTGGCACTTTTTAAACAAATCATTTGTTCAAATGTAAGGTTCTAGTCCCAGATGTTTTGCTCTGGCATATAGCAGGCATGATAAGTTTTGAAATGGAGGAACACATCCTCATGTTTTGGCAAACTTGTAAGTGGCAGTAACATTTTGTTGATTTCCTAAAATTTTTTATTACATATCCATGTTGCCTGTGAACAAAAATAGTTTTCCCTCTTACTTTCCAAACTGGATACCCATAAATTTAGCCAACTACAAAGTTAAGGATCCCCCAAAAGAACAGTGCTCTAACTTTTTGTTGTTGTTGTTGTTGTGTTGTTTTGTTTTTAATTGTCAACTTGTCACAACCTTGTCACCTGGGGAGAGGAGCCTCTACTGAAGAAATACCACAATCAAATTGGCTTGTGGCCATGTCTGTGACTGGTTGATTGATTGATGTGGGAGGGCCCAGCCTCCCTAGACCTCCTAGATGTCAACACCATCCCTAGACAGGTGGCCTGGGCTGTATAAGAAATACAGCTGAGCAGACCCCTGTGAGCTGGCCACTGACAGCACTCCATCATGATTTCTGCTTCAGTTTCTTCTTGAGTTCCTGCCCTAACTTCCCTCAGTGATAGACTAGTACCTGAAACTATATGCTGAAATCGATCCCTTCCTTCCCAAAGTTGTTTTTGGTCAGAATGTTTTATCATAGCAATAGGAAGCAAATTAAAACAAGCGCCATTATTTCTACCAGCTGCTTACAGATCCCATCCAAAGCTCTCAATCTCACAGCAGTAGGTTACTGTTGGGGACAAATCAGATTAAGGTCATCAAAGGAAGAAGGATATAAGGAAGGAGCCGGACAAGTGCCAAACACTGGCTTCTCTTTTTCCTTGTCTGGAGAGTATGAACTCTTACTTCGCAGTACTGATGTGTAGCAATATGCAGGGAATACCACCAGCCATGATCCTCAGGGGCAGAGTTTCATTAGTCCTTTGTAAAGAGGCATTATTGATTAATTGCCTGCTCACCCAAGTGATTTCCATCTCCAAGCTGACTGAGATGTTATGACCAAAGCTCCCAATCAGTGAGCTCCAGTTTCAGTCAGAGACCCGTATCACAAACCATGCTGGAGAGAATGATAGACGAAGACACCTACTGTTACCACTGGGATCCACATACATATACACACACAGGAACACATACACAAGCCTACGCCACTCATTCACACACATGCACAAACACACATACATACTCATACCCACATGCACACACACAACACACACACATACATACTCATGCACACATGCATGCACACACACACAGATGCACACACAAGCTTGAAAAAAGAATGACTTTAGCAACATCCTAAACTGTTGCTATGCTGGGTTTCCTCAGAAACTCAGTTCTAAATATTTTTTTACTTGCTTTGTGATTCTCTGATTCATCTGACTCAAGTACCATGTACTTGAAGTACAATGAATGTGGAGTTAGGAGCTAGTATTGTTCTATTTTTGTTGAGATTTAGTTTTATTCCCTTGTCTCTTTCTCAAAGAAAAGAGCCGCTGTTTTAAAAGCTCAGAGAAGAAAATATACATTAATTTTTCCTGTCTTCTGTGTTTTCAAAATTGCCACTAGTGTTCACGATTGAACCCTTGTCTCATCCCCTATGCTTATCTCAGAGCCCTGTCTTTTCTTTTTAATTTGGGTTGGGTTGGGTGTGTTTGTTTTGGTTTTTCACAGTGCTAGGATTGAACCTAGAGCCTTGGGCATGCTGAGTAATGCTCTACCATTTCTTTTGAGGCAGAATTCACTAAGTTTCCAAGGTGGGACTTGAACTCACTCACCCTGTAACCTTTGAACTTTCAGTCCTGCTGCCTCACTCCCTTGAGTAGCTAGAATTACAGGCCTGTGAGTATCTGGGATTACAGATCTGTACCACCAAATACCCTGTCGTTTACTTTAGTTGTGTTAACCAAAAGTTATAGAAACCAAGCCAGGCATAGTGGTGCATGCTTTAATCCCAGCACTTGAGAGGCAGAGGCAGATAGATCTCTGAGTCTGAGGCCAGCCTGATCTACAGAGCAAGTTCCAGGACAGCCAGGGCTATACAGAGAAACCCTGTCTCATAAAACCAATAATAATAATAATACCATATGTATGAGCTGTTTTCTAATTCTAAATTTAAATTGTTTTGTAAATAAATTGGGGAGTTTTTTCATATTCAGATGTGTAAGTGATCCCAAGGCAGTTGAAGGGCTGCAATTGCCTTCATTCTCACACATTCATCTTACGGAATTAATGTTTTCACATGTATTTCTGCCATCAGTTACATTGAAAGGGACATTTCTATTCTGTTGGCAGCAATCCAAACAACTAATTAAAACTGGACTTCTCGTGTGGATGCAGTTGTTTTAATTGCTACATTAATGTCCAACAATTGGCCACAATTTATTCTCTGACAGTGTAAAAGTCCTTTTTGGCCATACCACATAGCAAAACTGTCCTCTGATTATGCTTTTAAAACTTTGGTTTCGATGTTTAGTTCTTCAAGGAACAAATAGTTGCTATGTTGAACATCTTCCATGTTCAGCCTTTAGGAAAAATCTAATTTTTGGTCAAAGGTGTTTATTCTAAGCTACTTTATCATGTACTATGTTAAGCCCAATTTTATTTGTTGTTGTTTTTATAGTTTAAAAATAATGTTAAGTAGAGTTTTTTGAGTGGGTGAACGTACTTAGAACTATTCCGTCTGACTCAATACTGCATAGCATCAACACTGTCTTTGAGCCAATTGGCATGCAATTCATTAGGACAAAGGATTGATTTAGTGCAGATCTCCTTTAAGTAAGCTTAGCCTTCAGTAGCAACTATATATATTGGGTTCATGAAGAATTACCAAAACACACAGCCTTTTAAAAATAATCCAGTGGGATAAAGTGTATCAAGAGAGGAAGTAGGGTCCACAAGATGGTACAGCAAGTAATGCACTTGCTGCTGAGCCTAAGGACCCAACTGTTATCCCCAGAATCAAAACCAAAATAGTAGAAGAAAGTACTGACTCATACAAGATGTCTTCTGACCTCCACAGGTATACCATGGCAAACACACACACACACACACACACACACACACACACACACACACACACACACACGGAAATAAGTAAATATTAAAAGAAAGAAAAACTTAAAAAGAGAAAAACCATGAATAACCAAAGCCTATATAGGGTATTGTCCATAGCAGGTAGGGTCAACATTGTTCAAGACAATAAATGATGTTCTTTGCTATTTGGAATTAATAGAAATTGAAGATAAGTTCTATTTTTTTTTTTTTGAGGCAGGGTTTCTTTGTGTAGCTTTGGAGCCTTTTCTGTGACTCACTCTGTAGCCTAGGCTGGCCTCGAACTCACAGAGATCCGCCTGCCTCTGTCTCCCAAGTGCTGGGATTAAAGGCGTGCACCACCACCACCCAGGAAGTCCTATTATTTTTTAAAAAGAGTTCACATCATATTATCAATCCTTAGTTTTTAAGTTCCTGACAGCAAACAAACTTCAACTTATAAAAACTATTGTTGTTTTCAGAGGGCCTGATACAGTTGGTGACCCCTCAGCCATTGGTTCATAGTGCATGTGTTTCTATTGGTTTGGCTATTTGTCCCTGTGCTTTATCCAACCTTGGTCTCAACAATTCTCGCTCATATAAACCCTCCTCATTCTCACTAATTGGACTCCCAGAGATCCACCCGGGGCCTAGCCATGGATCTCTGCATCCAGATCCCTCAGTAGTTGGATGAGGTTTCTAGCACAACAATTAGGGTGTTTGGCCATCCCATCACCAGAGTAGGTCAGTTCAGGCTGTATCTCGACCATTGCCAGCAGTCTGTTGTGGGGGTATCTTTGTGGATTTCTGTGGGCCTCTCTAGCACTCTGAATGGGTGAGACAGTTGATTGGCTTGATCTGTTTGGGAGGCATCCAGGCAGTGGGACCGGGTCCTGTGCTCATTGCATGAGTCGGCTGTTTGAAACCTGGGGCCTATGCAGGGTCATTTGGCTCGGCCTGGGAGGAGGGGACTGGACCTACCTGGACTGAGTCTACCAGGTTGATCTCAGTCCGAGGGGAAGGCTTTGCCCTGGAGGAGGTGGGAATGGGGGGTGGGCTGGGGGGAAGGTGAGGGGGGAGGGAAGGGGGAGAACAAGGGAATCCGTGGCTGATATGTAGAACTGAATTGTATTGCAAAATAAAATTAAAAAAATTAAATAAAAAAATAGAAAAAAAACTTTTTGGAATAAAACAGAAATTATTATAAAAAAAAAACTATTATTCTTTATCCCAGAAAAAAAAATTTATTCCCAGAAAATGAAAACTTAAGTTTACACAGAAACTTCTGTATAAATGTTTATAGAAATTTATTCGTGATAGTCCCAAACTGTAAACAACCAAATGGTTTCCAGTCAATGATAAACAAACCACACCATAGAATATTATTCAACAATAAAGAGAAATGAGCCTTTAATCGATGGAACAGTCTAGAAGAGAAGAAATGTTTGAGTTGCTAGAGGCTGCAGTAATTACTGAATATTCCTAAAGCAGCATTTGAGACTCATGTAAGGATTTGCTCTGTTGAAATTAATTTTACCTAAAAATTGAAGGATTCTTTCAAAGGTATTTTCCCCAATAAAATTATAGAAAGCGGTGTCTTTTAGCATTCTACTTGGGGGGCTGGGAAGTAACTCAAGGTAAATTGCTTGCTGTGCAAGAAAGGACCTGAGTTTGGATCCTCCGAATCTGTGGAAAAGGCTGCATGTGGTTGTGCAAACCCCTGCAACCCCAACACAGAACTGCAGAGATTGGTGGATTCCAGGGTCTTGCTGCTGGGCCAGCCCAACGTAGCCAAACCAGCGAATGCAGAGTTCAGTGAGCTGTCCTGTCTCAAACATAAGGTGGAGAAGTAAACAAGGAGGACATCTCAGCATCAAGCTCTGGCCTCCACTTCCTCCAAGAGAGGGAAGTACATATGAACACATGTGCACACATGAACACACACCACACACACACATGAAGTTTGTCAGTGTGTACACTGGAAATGGCAAGTGAATTTCATGCTTAGATGATGGAAACACCTAGCTTTTCCTCTCTTGTCCCATGAGCTGTCTGTAAGACAACTCTAGGCTTTGGTCATTCTTGATCCTAGCTGGCCCTGAGTCTGCCTCTGCTCCCTGCAGGAACAGGAGGCAAAGGAATCTACAAAGAAGGAATATATACAGAGTGACCACTGTTCTAGGCAGACATCTTTAACCAGAAACTGTATTTCTTCCCAACTAGATATTGAATACATCTCACAGGAGCCTAGATATATTTATACACACACACACACACACACACACACACACACACACACACACACACACACACACCATTTCTTACTCTGGGTAAAGGCAGAGATTATATAACCTCTATGCCTAGAGACATATACACATACTTATAAAGAATAGATAGCAGGCTTTATAAATGTACATGTGTGTATTCAACTGTTCATGTCCATTCAAGAATGCTCTCTCCTCTGCTCCCTAGTGTCTAAGATATACAAGACTGTAAAACAGTGACTGTACTATAGAGCAGTAAATAAGAATGTACAATGCTTGAGTCTTCACTATTACTCAGTAATTTCCCCAAGACTTACTATCAATATCTTACCATGTATCAGACATATCCTCAGATAACTGGAAAGCAGTTTGCTTCCTTTGTAACCAGTGTAAGTACATATCAATATGCAAGGAAGACATCCCTAGTAGGCCCTCATCAGTAATCAACCTAATATTCCATATTCCAGAGTGTCTCACCCTCCGCAGATTGTCCTGCCCATCCACAACTGGGAACCACAAGAGGAGCCCCACAAAGAGGAGGAAGTCGGTCCTTTGGTGGAGCATATTTATGAGGTAGCTATTTATTTTTTAATTATTATTTAATTAATGTATGTGTTTGGGTTTGCCTGTGTGTGTGTGTGTGTGTGTGTGTGTGTGTGTGTGTGTGTGTGTGTGTGCAGTATGTGTGCCTGGTGCTTGTGGAAGCTAGAAGGTGGCATCTGATCCTCTGGAACTGGAGTTACAGATGGTTGTGAACTGCCTTGTGGGTGCTGAGAATGGAACTTAGGTCCACTAGAAGAGTAGCCAATGCTCTTAACTGCTGAGCCATCTCTTCAGCCCAAGATAGTTATTTCTTATATTAATTTTTTTGAGGTTTTATTCATGTACTCTTTACTAATAAGAACTTCATAGAACCTCAGGTCCCAGTCCAAGGTCCAAATTTTATAACTTATGCTATTATGGCTATAATGGCTGCTGGGAATCAGAGTAACTGTAGCCTCATAAAAGGAGTTTGGTAACGTTCCTTCTGTTTCTATTGTGTGGAACAATTTGAAGAGTATTGGTATTAACTCTTCTTTGAAAATCTGGTAGAATTCTTCGTTGAAACCATCTGGTCCTAGGCTTTTTTTTTTTTTTTTTTTTTTTTGGTTGGGAGACTTTTAATGACTGTTTCCATTTCCTTAGGAGTTATTGGTCTATTTAAATTGTTTATCTGGTCTTGATTTAACTTTGGTATGAGGTACCTATCCAGAAAATTGTCCATTTCTTTTAGATTTTCCAATTTTGTGGAGTACAGGATTTTGAAGTATGACCTGATGATTCTCTGGATTTCTTCTTTGTCAGTTGTTATATCTCCCTTTTCATTTCTGATTCTGTTAATTTGTTAATGCTCTCTCTCTGCCTTTTGGTTAGTTTGGATAAGGGCTTGTCTATCTTGTTGATTTTCTCAAAGAACTAACCCTGTTGAATAACTGTAGACAGACACTCAGTCCTCAGTGGTGAGATCTGTTACCTGGCATGAAACATTTTATCTTATTAAGTCACCTTTTAAAAATATTTTTATTTGTTCTCTATTCAATATTTGAACAGCCTATGCATCAAAAAAACACCTCGCTCCTTTAATTGTGTTTCTTCTCACATTTTCAGATACCCTTGAACTTACCTATATATAAACTAAATGTTATTACCTATAAAGTACTATTATAATACTCAATGAATTAGTCATTATTGTGAGAAAAATAGATGTAACTTATGAGGCAATAACATGATAGAATCATTTTACTTTTTTATTTGTGTAACTGAAATTGAAAATGAATCATTTATTCTGAGATCTGAATACCCCATGGATTAGTCAACTATCTTCCAAGGCAACAGCATCCCACAGGAAGAGCCCGATGTTCTTTTACCACACAAAGTCTTAAACTGCTAATAGTGGGATCACTTATTGACATGTTGCCTAAAACATTTAAATTTAATGGAAAAAAAAACATATAACAGAAGCTTAATTTAGTAGTTATTTAGGTTTTTCTTTAAAGTTAATGCCATCAGCCATCTAGTAATTCATTTTTAGGGGACCCAGGATGGGATTTCAGAAAAGTGAAGCTCCAATCAGCTCTCTGGTTGAGGTCCCTTTTTCCTTCATTCTCTGTCCCTTCAGCCCACTGAACCAATTGTTCTGAAGATGACTTTCTGTTTTTTAATTGAAAATAGATTTGAATACAGATTTGAATATTCTGATTATGGTTTCCCCTCCTCCCAGATCCTCCCCACTGCCCCACACACTCAAATCCATACCCTTTCTTTCTCTCTCTCATTAGGATACAAACAGGCATTTAAAAATAATAATAATAATAATAATAAATAAAATTAGATAAAATAAAAACAAATAGTCAGAACAAATAAGAGCCAAAGAAAAAGCTCAAGAAACACACATAGGCACAGGGACATATCATTTGCACGTGCAGAAAGTCCATAAAAACATGAAACTGGAAACCATAACATATACATATATATATGCACAGGACCTGTAAGGTGGGGGAGGAAGCCCTGACAAAGCATTATGAGACAAAGAACCCCAAAACGCCATTGAGTCCATTATGTGTTACCCTTCTAGTGCTGGGCGCGGGACCTGGCCTTAAGAGCGGTTTGTCTACCCAATGAGAGTCCATTGGAGAAAACTCATTTTTCATTTGCAAGTGATTATCAGTTGGAGGTAGGTTCAGGGTTAGGGATGGGAGCTTATGTCTCCTTCCTCTCTCAGTGCTGGGATCCCCCCTGGTAAAGACCCATGGAGAGATTGTGCATGCTGCCACAGTCTCTGAGTTCATGTGTGTGTCAATCCTGCTGTGTTTGGAAGCTCTTGTTTCCTTGGTGTCCTCCACCACCTCTGGCTCTTATCATCTTTTTACCTCCTCTTCTGCAGTGTTCCTTGATCCTGGGGGGGGGGGGCATTGATAAGGGGAAACATCCCATTCAGGATTGAGTGTTCCAAGGTCTCTCACTCTGCATATTATCCAGGTGTGGGTCTCTGTATTAGTTCCTATCTGCTGCAGGAAGAAGCTTCTCCGATGATGGATGAGTGAGACACTGATCTATGGGTACAGCATAATGTCTTTAGGAGTCATTTTATTTCTGAATATGACTTTCATCTCAAGTGACAAGAATGTATTAGTTACTTTTCCATTGCTGTTATAAAATACACTAACAACAGTGACCTAAGGGAAGAGGGTCTGTTTTAGCTTATAGTTCCAGAGGAATACAGTCCATCTTGGCAGGAAAGACGTAGCAGCAGGCAGGGAGGACACAGTGGGCAGGAACAGGAGGCCTGCTAGTCACATTGCATCAGCACTCAGGAGTCAGAGAGAAATGCATGCTTATGGGAGTGCTCAGCCCACCTCCTTCATTTATACAGCCTAGAGGGAATAGTCGCACCTACAATTAAAAAGGAGCCTTCCCACATCAACGCAAGATTAAGATAATCGCCCATGGGCCCATGTCTCAGGTGATCCTAGCTTCTGTCAAGCTGACAATTGACACTAACCATTACCAAGGGCTATGAAGGGCTTCTCCCCGGTTAACAATGAAGAGGTTCCCAAACGTGAGCTCTTCATCTATGGAGAAGTAATAGCTCCTGAGTAGCACCGGCATAAAATGTCCTTCAACTGTATGTTCAGAAGCCCTGGCCTGCACTTAAGCTCTTCTGATAATAAAAGGACAGCCTGTCCTAACGTAACTCAGGTCAAGAACTTCACAGGGAAAAGAGCAAGGTGTTGACTCATTTATTAAACTGTGTGAGCCAACTTCCTCTTAAGAATGGTAAAACGTCAAAGTTTGGAAAAATGTTCAGATTCAATCATTTATGTGCAGCCCTGCATCTAGGATTAACATAAACATCATGAAAGTTTAGAGTAATCACCAGGACACCCCCCCACTAAAAAACCCACCAAATATTTCTTGCACACTAATCTCATCTCATAATATGCTATGTTGGTAGATGCCATACTGCTTTAGTGATGTGAATTAAGCAGGCCATCAAAATAGGCAAAAACAAAAACCACATTGCTTTATAGATTTTGGTGATAATTATCAGAACTGAGGGGGACAAAGATCTCTACAAATTTTGAAGAGAATGTGTAAACTCATAATTCCTTCCAATGTGCTCAGTGTTTGGGGGATGTGGTCTGCATCCTCTGAGTAGAATTCGTGTGTTTAAAACGTTCGTCTTCATGAGATGTGCCCTTCCTTTCTCTGGGGTTGCCTAATGACAACACACCAGGACCTCGGCTTTGGAACAGTCACTGGCAGAGAATTGTAGGGCTCTCAGGCCAGCTTCGGCACTTGACGGATGGCTATTTTCCCAGAAGGGGAAAGCGAGTGCATCACATGTGGTTGCAATTGACAAATCAGTAGTCAGGCAGGAGGAGGCAAATTCCAAATGTAAAGAAAGGATGACTACATTGTGGAAGCCTATAATTAAAACTGCATTTCTAGTGCTGCCGTTACATTTACAGAAATTCAAGGTAAGCATGGCAGTGATCTCACACAGTGAGTACAGATGGAGCCTCTTTAATCTGAAAACAACGGAATGTACTATGAAGTCCAATTGTTTTGATTCCTGCTCCAAGCAGAAAATACCACACCTGACCTCATGAGACAGGTCATAGTCAAAAACACAAGCACGTTAAAAACATTTATAATGGGCTGGGCAGTTGGCTCAGTGGGTAAAGCCCTTGCCATGCGGGTGTGGCAAGCTGCTTGTCATTCAAGTGTGTAGGAAGCCCAGACAGGAAACCCCTGGAGCCAGCTGAATAGCTACACCAGCCCCATAGCAGTGAGCTCTGAGTTCAAGTAAGAGACACTGTCTCAATACATAAGGTGGAGAGCAACCCAGGAGGACAGCTGATGTCAGCCTCTAGCCTCCAGAAGGCACCTGCACATGCACAAATACACTTCAAATAAATAAGTGAAAATATCTAAAAGGTTGCCATCAAGCTATGTATAATAAGGTATGTCTGAAACATCCGTGAATCTTGTGATTACAGTAGGGTCCCATCCCTGAGATTTTACATGGTATATGTGCAGTATTCTGAGGTTTAAAATACTTCAGGTCCCAAGCATTTCTAATATGAATTGTTCCAGCTACATAGTCTTTGGAAAACCCATGCTCAAAACTTGGCAGAGTCTTCCCTGAATATCTCCACACTGTGATTTCAGAATTCCCCCTGCCTGGGTGCATTCTATGTTCTGTTTCCTACTGCCATAGTCAAAGCCAATAACATGTACTTTTCAAAACAGACACATAACAGACAGAGTTGGACTATGTTTCTTAATGTGTCACATTCTTGCAGCTGCATAATATTGGACCCAGTACCATCAGTGACACCGTTCTTGAAGTGGGCTGGCCATTCTCTGCACGGGATGAGTTTCTCCTCTACATTTTTCATCTTCAAACTCTGGGACCTCTACGATGTCAAACAAATCCTGAGATCAACCCACAGGATATAAAGGTACGTGTGGTCTAGCCAGTGGCTCACTTTAAGCTGCTTCCGTGATCACTGAGCAGACATTTTCTCTTGATTTTAAAGGGCATAACCTAGTGTAAACTCTCAATCCGAGCAAGTGTTGACTCTTCATAGCAACCTGTCGACTACTGAGCCTTATTCAATGATCACCTTCTATAGACTGTTTGATCAATAGCACAACCAAGCCAAAATCATAATTAGGTATGCCACATTTAGGAGAGTTAGTATAAGATGTCATTTTTGAAAGTCTTCTTGGTATATTGCCCAAAGACATGCAGATCTTTGCCAAAATGGGCACTCACAGCTGTTGTTAATAGCAAGTGGTAAAATGTGAGAATTTGCCAAAGGCTGTCTCAATGCCCTGAGAACCCCTAGATTGGAATGTTCAGGATTTCCGGGGTAGTGAAAGCTTGTAGAAAAGCCCAAAGCAGTGCCGTGCAGACTTTAAATGCTCCTGGGGGTCTAGAAAAATGTGATGGCCAGTGCAGGACCTGGGGAGTCTATGGCGCTACAGGGTCAGGGAGGGGCCTTGAGCCTATTAGAATGCAGAGTCAGGGTGGGGTCTAAGGAGTCTATTAGCAGCAGGATCAGAAAGGGTTCTTGGACGTCTATTAGAAGGCAGGGTCTAAGTAAAGCCTGGGGGGTCTAGAGAAAGTATGATAGGGCATGACCTAAGGGTCTGTAACTAGGCTGGGTCAGAGCAGAGCCTGAGGATTTATTAAAATGTAGATTCTGGAAGGAGCCTGGGAGTCTATTGAGAGCAGGTTCTGGGCTGGGCCCAAGATTCTCCCTCTCTAGCTGTTTCCACCTTCTGTGAAACAGAAGCAGCTGCTTTGCGGACTACTTGTTCATTAACAACGAGTCCAAATGTCCCAAGGCAGATCCCGTCCAGATAAAGGTCCAAAGTTGGCTTAGATTCCTTCTGGGAAGTAAAGAAATGAAGTAACATCAGCCCTTGAAAATGTCACATTTGCATGAAAACAAAAACAAAACATTGTGTATCGAATGTTGTCCTCAGAAGACAGCCTCTCTCAAGAACATTCTCCTAGAAGCTACAAGGGCCCAGTGTCTCTGGTGCAAAGACAGACTTCCTGAACCACAGACTGAGCCATCCAGGACCCAGCCACAGGCTCAGGGTCACTGCCACTCTGAATGGCTTCCTTTTTCACCCCCCAAATGTTCAGTATGTACAGGCAAGAGGATTAACAGGAGGTTCAACAGGAAAGGACATAAGGGGTGATAAGCCACTGTGCTCTTTATGGAGAGATAACAAAGTCATTGTGTGACATGAAATTATTTTAAATACTTCCCGGAAGTTTTGTCTCACTTCCTCTTTCTTTCCCCTTCATTGAGAAAATTTTTGTCTTCAGAGACAGCTGTTTACTAAAGAATAATGTCTTCTAAAGTTAGCGGATACTGTTTAGTAACTCAGCTCTTCACACACTGTGCCCTGTATTTAACATATCTCCCACAGTCTTGAATCACACGCTCCAGCAGAAGGCTCCTAACTCTCTCAGAGTGCAATATTTGGCTTATGTCTGACAGTGTTTATATATGTTTGTATATATTATGTAACGTGTGTAATGTGCACTGTGCTGGCTGTAAGGGTTTTTTTTTCTTCTGAGGCAATTTAACAATCATGTTCAGTGACAAGGACAGTCCTAACAGATAACTTGCATTAAATGTTGACAGATTTGTGCGAACTGAGTGGTAGTGAATACTGAGCACCTGGCACTCTCTGCTTCTCACTTACTCTTTAGTGTGCTAATAGACTTACATTAAAAATCTGCCCAAGGCTAGGAAATTCTTTTAATGCAACTTAATTATGCTTCTTTAAGGAAAAAAAAAAACCTCTCAATCTGTGAAAACTGAATGTAAGATTTTATGAGAATATGAAGCAACAGCTTTTAAAAATAGCTTAATTAGAACAATGTATGAATTCCTATGGTATGGCATAGTCAAATTGTCATTACTTTCAGGTTCTTAACATATTGTATAAAGATTTACTTGATGTATATGAGTGTTTTGTCTGCATATATGTATGTGTATCACATGCATGTTGGCTACCTATGGAGGTCGGAAAAGGGCATTGGGTCCATTGGAACTAGAGCTGGCAGTGTTCTTAACCCCTAAGCCATTTTCCCAGCCTCCTTAATATACTTTAACAGCACTTAATATGTTCCCAGAGAAATTTCAAAAAACCTCTTATTAATAAATAGACATTAAAGCAATAATCTTTATTTTTTATCAGTGGCACTAATAATTGAGAGTACCTGAATATTATTTTCTCTTAAGATATTAAATAGATTAGTGACACTGCTATTAACTTATTCAGCAACATTCCTCGACATGCAAAGATAAACAACTTGTTCTGTCTGTATTAAGTATGAATAGAAATGAGTGAAAAACAGATGACAAAATTTTTTCAACACATAGGTTTAAAAATTTTTTAAATGGTAATATCAAGGCTAATTGAGAGCTTTTCTATGTTGTTTTTGTGTGTGTTTGTGTATAATGTGTGTGTTCGTGCATGTGCGCACATGCACGTACGCTCATATACTCCCTTGTAGATGCCTGAGGTGACCACCGGTGTCTTTCTCTGTCATCACATGTGCTGGGGATGTCTTTCTGTATGCTGTGAATGTGTTGCTCTGATTGAGTGATAAATAAAACATTGATTGGCCAGTAGCCTGGCAGGAAGTATAGTATAGGCAGGATAAGGAGAGAGGAGAATTCTGGGAGTAGAAGACTGAGTCAGGAAATGCTGGCAGCCACCGCTGCCATGAAAAGTAGGATGTGAACCGGGTGGTGGTGGTGCACGCCTTTAATCACAGCAATCGAGAGGCAGAGGCAGGTGGATCTCTGTGAGTTCGAGGCCAGCCTGGGCTACAGAGTGAGTTCCAGGAAAGGCGCAAAGCTACAAAACAAAAAAACAAAAAACAAACAAAAAAAAGAGAGAGAGAGAGAGAGAGAGAGAGAGAGAGAGAGAGACAGAGACAGAGACAGAGACAGAGACAGAGACAGAGAGACACAGAGAGACAGAGAGAAGTAAGATGTAAAGTACCAGTAAGGCACAAGCCACGTGGCAACTTATAGATTAATAGAAATGGGTTAATTTAAGATGTAAGATCTATTTAGCAGGAAGCCTGCCATAGCCATACAGTTTGTAAGTAATATAAGTCTTTGTGTGTTTACTTGGTCGGGTCTGAGCTGGGCTGGAGAAAACTCCAGCTACACCCAGGTGTTCACTAAACCTGGAGCTTACCTACCCAGTTAGCCTGGCTGGCCAATACATTCCAGGGAACCTCTGTCTCTCTCTCCCCAGTGCTGGTTATTACATATAGCACCAGGCCCAGGGGCACATGTCTGTAACACCATGGAGTCTATTTTATGATGACTGACTACTTCTGAGCATGTGGCCTTCTCTGGAGTGTGGCTGACACACCCAGTGTTCATTAGAGAAAAATCAATTTTCTCTAAAGGACTGATTGTCCCAGCAGGTATCAATTGTAAACAGCTTCTTGTTTAGGGGCGGGACTTTGTGTCCATTTCCCTTTCTCATGCTGGGGTGTTTTTCTGGCTTGAACTTGCTCAGGTCTTGAACATGCTGTCACAGACCGTGTGAGTTAATATGTGCATCAGCCCTATTGTGCCTAGATAAATTGTTTCTTTGGAGCCATCCACCTCTGGTTTTCACAGTCTTTCAGCCAGCTCTTCTGTAGCTTTGAGGGAAGAGATTTGATGAGGATATCCCGGTTTGGGCTGAGTGCTCCAAACTCTCTGCATACAGTTGTGCCAAAGAAGCTTCTCTAATGAGTGTTGAACAACATATTGATCTTCTGTCAGATGGACCTTCACACATCCTTTTAAAAAAGAAACCTGCTGGATCTAATTGGTGCTGCCCTTAAACACTCCCCAGAGCATGGGCAGTCTACTAGTGACCACATCTCAAAGAAAAATGACACGCCAGTCAAAAGTCATCAACTGCCTATATTCCCTCCATCCATGCTGGAATGTTCAGTGGCTTGATCTTGTGCAGGCAACCATAGCTGCACTGAGCCCATGAGTGCCAGTGCCTTGTCATAGCAAGACGACAGCATCTCACATCCCTCTTCCTATCCTGCAGCTCTTGCATTCTTTCCACCCCCCTCTTCTGCAATGTTTCGTGAGCTCTGGAAACTGGAGGTGCTAGAAGTGGGTCAGTTGACCAGCTGGGAGTCTCTTCCTTAACTGTAGCCTCCTCTGCAATGCCTTATTAAGGAAAGTGCCAGGTGGCGAGTGTCTCTTGAAACATCTGTGTCCCTGAGCAGTCCATCTTGTTCCGCCATTCAAACGATTTCCTCTTAGTCACCACCCCCACCACACCCCTTTTTGTGCTCAGAGACACATCCTAGTCAACTTGTTCTCTCATGTAAGCTCTTGGCTTTGCTCACTTATGGCTGGAAAGATTTCTGACTTTGCTGAATCCATGCAAACTTCTAACCAGCTTTGCCGCTTGCTTTTAAATTTTTGTTTTGTTCTTTTGTTCTGCTCTGTTTTGACACAAGTTCTCATGATGCAGCCCAAGCTGGCCTCAAACTCTGCATCCTCCCACCTCAGGCTCCTGGCTCCTTGGATTATAGGGTACAACACCATGCCTGCTTCTCTCACATACTTATGGAAAAGAAACGATCCAGATTTCCAGAGAAGCATTTTCTAGGCCACCCACTACAGGAAACCAGAGCCACCAAATATAAAGCCTTTGAAATGATGTAGATATTCTGTCAGAGTTTACCAAACACAGACACACTTTCCTGTTTCCCTCTATAAAAAAAACATCCCTACCTAAATACTCAATATCACAGAGTAAACAAATAATTTTTCTATTTTTATAATCACTCATATTGCCATTGTCCCTGGATATTATTATTTTTATTACAAATACACAGTTTTATGGCATCAAAACCATATTGAAGCTTAAGCAGGGTTTTTTCCCTGGAACCTTTTTTCTTGTGGACTGGCTTGAGAAATGAGTTACCATTTAAAACATGATTTTTTAAAGAGAAATGCTTCCTTATTGCCAAATATCTCCCCAAACCCTCTGAAATTTGACCTGTGTGCAAACAAAGATGTGTTCCAAATTCAACAAAAGCCTTAAAGTCTTCTCACACACACACATCCAGGTCCAGTGAGTCTGACCTTAACAGGGCTCGGTTTCCACAGTAGGAGCTGGTTATTCTATCAAATTACTCCAATGTCTCCCAAGTTTGAGGAGGGGACACTGAGTGCCTTTATAAGCCACCAGCATAATAATTCTAACCTGTGGTCACTTCAGGCAACAATGAACAAACAATCTCACCCATATTCACCTCACTTGCTGCCCAACCACAGAGCATCAACATCCAAGATGGGATGGGATGGAGTGACCATACATATAAGCCACTAGCCAATAGGGCACTCTTTATTTTTAATTTAGATCTCTCATCACCCTAAGCTTCATGGAGATTCACTCAGCTTGGGCCTGTTGCACCTCAGAGTCTGAGGATAAGTGGGAAAATGTGGAGAGGAGAAGAGGGGGCTTCTTCACACAGCTCCTGTTTTTCTCCTTCAAGGAAGCCAGTGCCTGCTGAGGTCAGCAGGGAGTGATAGAGGTCAGATAGACGCGTTCCTGCTACTGGTGCATTGGCCTCCCAATCCAAAGGTTGGGGCTTTGTTATTTAGTGAAGCTTTCAACCTCTTGGGGTTTTGGTTTACCTGTCTTCTAAAACCTCAGGAGAAGGATCAGACATCCACGAAGGTTCTGCCTCCACACTTCACGGTCTTGGTCAGAAGGAAAGGATTTTAATGTGGCAGTCGTTCCTCCCCCCCCCCCCCCCCCCCCCCCCCCCCGCTTCCATCATCTAAAACATTTTGAAACATTCAACTGTCTGCAGCATTCAGGCCGATCCATTAAATCTAATTTGTTCCAGATCCTTCTTGGAATAAGATTTTAGAGTCGAATAAAGTGTTTCTCAACTATACTAAAGATGGTAAAATAATTTTTTTCAAACTACCAATTTTGTTATTTTGGTGGACTTTATCCAGGGGTTTGGATAGCCTTTCAAACATGCTGTGATCTTTAGATAAGATGAGGTTGAAAAAGTAAACCCAACCAAGGAACCGCAAGTTTCATGAAGAATAAAGGATTTTAAGTTTTTCGATGGGCAAGATTTTGTAATAAATGGCCCAAGTGTGAACTGATGAGGAAGAAGGCTGAAGAATGTGAGACCGTGCCTAGGGAGAAAGACAAAGCTACTCAGAACCATCTGCATTAGACCCCAGAGCATCTTCCAGGAATAACTTCAAGAAAAGGGAGAATTCTAGGGTATAAAGGGCCTTCCAAAGACTAGGCCAAGAAGCATGAGAGACCCACATCCTAAGCACTGTCCTTGGAGGTATGGAAGGAGGTCGCCTCTGAGTCTCTCCTTGCTTCATTCAGCAAGACTGTTCCCACAGGAAGTCCAAATTACATCCAGATCATACAAACAGAGATGGCAAAAACCCAGAACCAGTTCATCTGTCAAGGATTACAGCTCTGCAAATAGTTTTCTAGACTCAAGTGGCCGGCAGACAGTGGCTTGGCAAATTTGCATAGTTTGTCTTATCCCTAAGAGTACTTTCTTTTCTGTTAATTGCCTCTGTCTACTGTTTCTCATCAATTCAAAACTCAGGGACACTGTCAGTTCCTAAACAACAGCCCTGCCTCACTCCCCCACCCCAGCCCCCCACCTAGCATAGATCTTTAAAACGAATACACAGGGAAAAAAAAAAAAAGTATTTCACCTGCCTTTGTCATTACCTACCAATTTCTTTTCATGCCTTTTGGAGTCATTTTAAAGGGCTTGAATATTCGCAGCCACAGTTTATTTCATAGCTAAAGCACTCATTGATGCCTGTGACTTACCCCAATCATGGTCAGTGTCAAGTGCATGCTCCCCTCCTCCTTTGAGAAAATAGCCTAGCCATCCGTGGCTTCAGATGGGCTGAGCAAGACAGTCCACCTGGCTTCTGTGCTTGCTACTGAATTCATCTTCTCCATCCTGAAAAATGACACCTGAGGTAGTCCATTGACTTCCACTCACATGCACCTACCTGTGTGTGCATGGGAGCACCTGCATGCACATATAACATACATGTGTACACCTCATAGATATCATACAATGGAAAAACGCCACATCCAAAGCCTAAGGAAGCTTCAGCACCATCAATTGAGAGCATTGATTCTTGTAGTTAGACCACATAACTCGGGAAGAAAAAAGTAGGGTTTCCCTCTGCCCACAAACCCTTAACATGTATGTCTTAATTGCAGGGTACATTGGCCCTCTAGGCTTGCCTCCTCTTAGATTTAATTATAGTCCACGAGTATAATCTGTTCTTTCGTGTATGCTAGGAATACCTGAACTCCAAAGACACATCGCAAACTAGAAAAAGATGGGATACAATGCTTACATGTGGACTCTCAGGGCCGCAAGTCATTTCACTCAACCGCTTTCTTCAAATTCCATTCTTCTAACTGCACTGCACTTTCTGGCTATATATTGTTCCTTCAATCCATAAATTTAAACTATACCAGAGTGAGGAGTTTGGGGGAAAATTATGAAAATCAGAAAGTCTTGTTGGGGTCAAATTCTGAGTAACAGCTGGAGAAAGAAACATATTTACTACCAATCATTTCCTTGTTGCAGAAGGAGGCTGTTTGTTCTTAGGGAGTCACTTGAGTGTTTACTTGGAGCTTCTCAGAGCATTGAACCAATTTACTCTTGACTGCATGTCTGCCTTACCCGGATGCTCAGAGACCAGCCTCCCTCACCTCCACTCATCTCAGGCCGAAGAGAAGTGTGGTCTATGTGACCATGGCCACTGGGAAAGAGACTCCACTATCCAAATAGAAAATGGATTTTAATTGTTGTTTACATTTCTTGGATAACTGCTCCCCTTTTGTTATGTTTTGCTTTGTGAAATAATTTCTGGTATGCCATTTGAGAGAACTGGCTTGTAAGCTGTTTGAAGACCCTTTGACTGTGGTGCTCAACAGTAGCACTTTTTCTGTCTGCTAATCAGTGGTATGAAATGAAAGGCCATGTTCCGTCGACCCCTGTCTTGCAAAGGCCCTGCTTTCTAGCAAGCAGGAAGACCTGTGCTTCATCCAGAGACTGTATATTAATATTGACAAATATTATAATGTACCCCAGTACATATGTTCTTTATTTCCACATAAGCCACATCTGTTGAAACCACACAGAGTTCTTGGTTTGGGGCCATTGTTTTATTAATACTGATAATAATCATAGGTTATAATTTGAGAATAGAAAATCACAACTAGAAACTAGGGAAATGGCACAGTTGGTAAAAATACCCACCATGCAAACACAAGGACATGAGTTTAATCCCAAGAACCTATGGAAAGAAATCACCCAGAGCCAGAGACAGGCAAATCCCTGGGGTTTTCCGGCCTGACAGCATAGCCTACTGGGATAATTCCAGGCCAATAAGAGACTCCGTCTCAAAACAAACAAACAAAATAAAAAAAAAAAAAAAACAGGAAACCCCAAAGTGGATACCACATGAGAAACAATAGCCAAAAGTGTACTCTAGCATCCATATGTATGTGCATACACATTTTCACACATATATGAAGCTACACACACATACACACAAATAACCATGACCCAGTTTTTCCAGTACTTCCACTCTGTACGTTAGCTTACTTCTAGAGGCTGGGGCAGGAGATAACAGATTTAAGGCTAGCCTGAGCTACATAACGAGACCCTGTCTCAAAGAAAATGAAAAGAAAGAGAAGTTGCACTTAATAAATCTGAAACCCATGACAGCATACACATACAGAAAATGTAATATAAAACATATGAGGAATTAGGGATTTACACAATTCTTAATTGTCAGTCTGAGATCAATTTTTTTTAAATCTTAGGCTGTAAATCCTTTTCTATCAGATCCTGAATTTCTGAGCATTTGTGCTCAGCTCCTTTGTTTATCCTTCTGGTAAGACAAGGCTCTGTCATTGTCCTGGGAAATTCCAACATGCCTGGAGCTGACCCATCTGAGTTCTCACCTTACTTTGGTCATTGGTTTTGAACATGTTCTCTAGATACGTTACCTCTGTCACACTCAGCATCCTATTCTTCATCCATCCTATTTTTATAATGTTCTCACTTCTTCTCTCCAGTGAGCCTTTCTTTCTTAATATGCATGCTTTCTCGGAAGTAGTCAGCACAACTCTGCCCACTCTCAAAGCTACCTTTGGCCATGCTGAGAATGCAAGATGATTTACCTGGACATTCTTTTAAAAGCTGTCATAATCTCCCTTCTGCAATTTCCAAGTCACTGCCCTGGAAGTCCTAACCAGACATACTTTCATAGTCCAGCTTCTCCATCCTTTAGCTGGTAGTCCCATTATATCCCAATGGCTGGATATTCATGGGGCCATCCTTATCACAAGGAAGCTCTGCCCTCCTCCATCTCTATACTGGCTTCTCTAAGCCTTTACTACACTCTGGAATTCCAATCTATTTTCTTTCACATTACCGTTGATAGTAGCCTGAAGACAAGTGTGTCTGCAAATGATTGATTTCCGTATCACAAAATCCAGCCCATGATATACACCATCTAATATTCTCTCTCATCTTCAACTTCTCTCTGCAACACTTTGGGAGAAAGGTCATTTCCTTCTGCTACTCCAGGCTTAATTTTTCTACATCAAATGTCCCTGTTCCCTGTGTCTTCAACCTCTTCTCCTCTACCATCCCTTCCTTGGATCTTACAAGCCTCAGAAGTTTCCTTCCTCATCAAAATAAAAAGTAAGCCAAATAATTCAACCTGTATCATTTTCAAGAGTGGTCATCTTCTTGCCTATCACTTAAGGCTCATCTCAAAACTAGTTTTTGTTTGCTTGCTTGGTAGCTTCATTTATTTAGTGTTTGTTTGTTTGTTTGTTTGTTTTGGGCAGGACCTCTTGGTGCAGCCCTGGCTACCTGAAACTATCTATACAGATTGGCAGCTACATTCTATCTATCTATTTATTTATTTATTTATTTATTTATTTATTTATTTATTTAGGACCTAATGGTGCAGTCCTGGCTACCTGAAACTATCTATACAGATTCTGGCATGGAAAGAAACCACTTTAACATGAGAATAACCAAGGGACTTCATCTGATACTTTTCTAAACAATTGTCAATTATCCAAACCCTCTTGAATAATTACAATTCAATTTTTACCCACAGAATCTCCCACTCCGGAAAGGACCACAAATTCTTAGCTGACACAGCCAGTCAATACTTACGTCTCTCATCATGTTTTCCTCTTCTTCAGGATCTAGGGGACACCTAGAATCCCTTGGTTTTGCAAATTTCCCTTTCATTCCTACCGGACTTCCCATCCCATCCTCCCAAGTTGTCCATGTTAGATTTCCTCTCTCTGCCTGTTTTCTGGTGTTTCCTAGGAGCATGCATGTGGCTCTTTGCTTCTTGCTTTATCTTTTCTCATGGAGACCAGTAAGTGGCAATCGTGGATGGGCCTGATAGTTACTTCTAGACCACAGAAAACATGTACCATATGAAATGGAAGCCCAGAGCTTCATGATGATGCAGCTCAGGAACAGAAACCAGATATGCTGCTATAGCATAGGAATCAAAGGGCTCTTGGTGAGATGAATCTGGGGATGCAAACAGGAGCAAAATCCAGCATGTCACGACCCTTGACATCCTGAAGTGTTTGGATTCCATCCCTTTGTCTGTCTGGTAGATTCTTCCAGGCCCTTAGATACACTGATCACCACTGTTTTACCTTTTGTAGTACATCCCACATCTGCTATGCCGGAATTTCTTTTTTCATTCCAGACATGAGTGTAATAGTGTTGCTCCCATCATATATAGACAAACCAAGAAAAAGGGAGGCTTAATATTCGGGGTGGAAGTGGGGAATAGTACGTTTCTATGTTCAGTTGGTTGTAGGCTTTCCAAACTTTTGCCACTGTGACACAACACTGAATTTCTACCAAGTTTATACTTGAGAACTATGCAAACAAAATAATAATTTAAAAAATCTCATAAAGCTTTAAGTTCATTCACTACTTTGTATTAGGACCCATTCATAATTTTCCATACTGCTTATGTCCTATGAGCTGCAGCAGGTTAGGCAGATCTGCAAGCAAATACTGTCACTAGGATATTGTGTGTGGTTCATCGGAACCCCAAAATGTGTTTTCAGCTAGAAGTTGTGCTCAACAGGGACATTGAGATAAAATCACCAGTTCTAGAACATAAACTAAGTAAGAATGGAAAGCAAGCTGTAGTATGGCAGTGTATGCACTGGGAAAGCCATTGTTCTTAGGACATAGCTCTCCTCACAGGAGCACTTCTCATGGGCATGGGAGCAGGTCACAATCATGGAGACAGTAAGTTGTAGACCACATCAGACTATCCCCAACCCTTTCTAGATACCCTAGGGTTCATCTTTCCACATAGAAGTTGCCCTGCTTTAGCCAGCCGCCTTCATCATGAGAAAAACATTGAGAGTAACTCATGTCTGGAATGGCAGCTTCTTGGTTTCTGCCCTTCTGGGGAAGTGATTTCTTCTTAAAATCTCATCCTTATGAGATAAATTTCCCAAGAATGTGCTCTCCTGTGCCTCATGGATTCCTGTAACTGAAGAGTGGACAGGCGTGTTCGTTGTCAGTGTGAGCCAGGTCGTGTCGAATGTGCCAATGGCAAAGCCCAACCTTTGTGAACTCTCATGTGAATCCAATTCAGTTGCCCAGGGTTTGAGGTGAAGGAAAATGTAAAAACTGTGGCTGTAGCTGTGTGTGGTGACTCCTGCTTTCTCTCTGCAGCCTGCTGCCTCCCCGGAGGACACCCCCGAGCTCAGTGCCTTCTTGAGAAATGCTACAATTCCTCACGTTGTCAGGAAAAGGGATGTGCCGGTGGTCCAACTCCACAGACAGAGCCCGACAAAAATTCTGGTGAGTTGTCATCGCGTGCACAGGACTGGAGGAAAACATTGGCTTAGACAGAATTCCCAGACATGATGGTTCTAACTTCAACTCCTTTTCAGTCTCCTTCAATGTTCAGACACGCCTGACAACTGGGGGCAGCCTGTACTGTGAAAAATGAAAGTGCCTTTCTTGTAAAGATTAAGGAGTGTTTGTAATATAACCTTTATATTCTTCTGAATCCACCATGGAGGCCTCTTCAGAGAAACAGAGATGAAAATAAAGTGTGACTGTGAATCCATTCCAAGAACAAAAAGAACAGGACAGGAGGAAGGACGGGAGTAATAATGTCCATACCTGACAACGTCATACTGAATCCCATTATTTGGAGATTAATTTTTAAAAATCAATTTAAAATCATTAAGTTTCAGTTGTTAGCCCACCCAGAGGCCCAGAGCTGGGCAGTTGAGATGAGTGCCGAGAGCCGCATCTACCCAGTGTGTGTCCTTACAGTGTCACACCTATCCCTGAATCTCATGGGGCTTAGCCTGTCCAAAGGAGGTGAGCATTGTGTGCTCAGGGAAACCAAGTCATCTTGTCATTCATATGCACCTCCATGTGTGTTGAGGCACTGCTTACAAAAACCACGTGACAGGATTCAGCCTAGATGCTTTTCAGCACATGAGCAGATAAAAGCAGTGTGATTAGTCATGGGCAATGGAACACTGAAACACCTTGAGGAAGGATGAAATCAAGTCATTTGCAGGAAAATTAATGGAACTAGCAGACATCATATTGAGAAAAATAAAAAACACGGAAAGCAAGAATTGCATGTTTTTTTCATATATGGAATATAGGATATAAAAATAAAAGATCACTAGAAATCCCACTATCATCTTAACAAACCAGCAAACACACCCAGGGACTTGGGCGATACATGCCTACAATCCCCACACTTGGGAAATAGAGGCAGAGAGATCAGGAGCTCAAGGTCATCTTTGTCTACACAGCAAGTACAAGGCCAGCCTAGGCTACATGAGGGCCTATCAAAAGACCTGAATTAAAGTAATAAAGAGGCTACTGGAAAGGTGGGGGGGATAGAGAGGAGAGTAGGAGAGGGCAGCCAATAGGCAGATGAGACCAAAGTGTGATGTGCGCGTGTATAAAAAGTCACAGTGAAATCCATTAACACGTGCAATGAGTACGCATCAACTTTAGGAAAACATGGATGGCAAAAGGGTGAGAAGAAAACAACAGTATCATATTTATTAGGAACCCTGTTGCATTGCATTTCTATGTATTAGTTAGCATAAAATAAAATCTCCTTATAGAAAAAAGTAGTGTGTTCAGGTTTTCTTGGTTGAAATGTGGGAGTCTTGGCACTGAGGGGCTCTGGTGGGTCTAGCCTGATCTTAGTCTGGAATTTGCAGAACTGTCAGCATGAATCAGTATTTTTATGCCAGGCCCTTACCCACCCCAATGCTGATTCTAATCTTATCTCCTCACCTGTATCTGCTCACATGAATGCTCGTCCTTTCCTGACCATGTAGCAGAGGCACAAAGCAAGCATCAACGTTCAGTTCATCAGCATTTCACAGACTACATCCATAAGGACTCAGTTACAGGTACATTCTCAAATTCTGCAGAAATCAGAGACCACCAGACATCCCATCCTCTTTTTTGAGCATCTGTAGGGACTTGGGGTAAGAACAGACTGAGAACACTGTACCTCGGATAGAGCAGAGGCTGGCTGAGAAGATGCTTTTTTGCCTCATACTTGTACTGAAGAAGCCCAACCTGATGTTCATTGTCCTTCACTGATTCCAAATTGAAGCTACAACCTCAAGTAGCCAATCCAAAGTCACAAACAGAAAGAAGAGAGGCCTTCATCAGGAAGCTTCAGGACCAAGGAAAAAATGAGGAAAGAATGGAAAAGATAGAACTCTGAGCCAAGGAGAGCTCTATAGCTGTTTCCACAGGAGCAGCAGTCACTGCCCTCGCCAGGTGGGGAGCTGGGAAAACCCCAAACCCATGCTGCTGGCCCTCTCCCAGAAATGCTGAATGACTATGAGACTCCTCTGGGTACTACAATGCTCTATCAGGCCTGCTTCCCTACCAGCCCACCCTATCTAAAACCCACAGATGAGAATATGCATGGTTTTCCCTGCATTGCTTCCCCTGGGTAGAGCTCAGCACCTGGCCCATGTGTTCAGTGACTGTGTAAACAAATGACTTAGGTATGAATTCACTGAGCCACTGATGATAGCTTTTAGAGTCATAGCTCAAATGCCCTTAGAATTCCATTCCACCAACTCCTGTTCTTCCTCTCTGGTCCTTCATCCTCTTAACTCTCAACACAATTATGAAAAATCTACTGCACAGATTAAAAGATAGTTTAAGTACCAACCAAATTTACTAGCCACCACACTCACTGAATTCAAAATACAATGTCCATTCTGGCACTATTTCAGTGAACCCCATTGTTCCAGGCAGTCATAAAAGTGACATAACTCCAGGTAGCTAAAGGGGGCAAATCTATATCCAAGGGTTTGAATCTCGGAGTTTAGCATTTGCATAACTGAAAGAAAAGTCACGACAAGTATTGTTACTTTTCTCTTTGCTGTGACCGAACACAAGACATAGCAACTTAGTGAAGGATTTCTTTTAGCTCACAGTTTTAGTGACCTGGTTCACCGCATGGTCCCTTGGCCCCATGGGCTTGGGCAGCACATCATGGTGGTAGGGTGTGTGGGAAAGAAGAGCTGTTCATGCCCTGGCTGACCAGGAGTCAGAGAATAGAGAACACCAGCTCTCATCTTGCTTTCTCCTTTGTCCACTTATTTATCTCACACCAAAAAATGGTGCCACCTACCTTCTCAGATTATCTTCCCCTCTCAACGAGTCATTCTCTGGAAATGGCTTCACGACCATGCCCAAAGGTGTGCCTCACCAATCTCCTAGGAGACTGCAAACTTAGTCAAACTGACAGTAAAGATTAACCATCACAAATTTCAGTTGTGAAAATGGAAAATTTGAAAGTTCTAATTTGCAATTGATAAAATGGAGAGTGGTAGTATGAGTGAATGTTAACAATGGTTTTCTCCTAACCACAGTGGAGAAGTCATTGGGTGTAAATAGCATCCCACTCCCTCAGCAAATTAGTCAAGTCATGGAGCGGGTTGTTGAAAAGATCAAAGAGAGGAAGAGGAGAGGGGTTCTAACAAGAGGCTAGCCTCAGGTACAGTCGGTACATAAGCCACGTCTGAGCAACAACTGTACATGAGGTTATTTGTTTTACGACAAAGATGCATTGGCGTGGCAGAAGCATTTGTTCTGCTCTGTAATATGTAGGCCTTGGGCACAGGGTGTTAAGACCCAGGGGAAAATTCCTGTCTGCAGACTCTGTTTCCTCCTGAGTTCTGAGCCCAGATCAGTTCCTCTGGGGCCACAGTCTTGGTGGTCAGCTGAGATGGAGGCACATGGGAGTTTTGAAGAAGACAAATGGAACAGCATGTAGGAAGGTGGGAAAAGCTTGAATTGATTGTAACTTTTAAAGCAGAGGAGGAAATATGTAAAAGCCTGATAATCCTAACTACTTATTCCAGTCCAATAAAGTAGGACAATTTCATTCCCAATTACAGTACTAACATTCCAGAACATATCCCTAATAGTCAAGAGCTTCAAAAAGGATGATAGGGTGGCATAGACACAAATCCCAGCTGTGTACTAATGAGACAAAATACTTAAGGAAGCAGAGTTCCCATTGGAGATGGTAAGTCTGCGGGCAGATGGTGTGGTGAGCGCACAACTGGCCTGGGCTCCAAAAATAATGGAAGAGGTTTTTGGAACTATGTCCCAGTGCTGGAGAGATGGCTCACTCTGAAAAGTGGTTTCCTGGCCAGCATAAGGACCTGAGTTCATTCCCCAGAACCCATGTAAAACAGCTGAGTATGGGGTGTGCATTTGATCCCAGTACTGAGGAGACAGATATGTTGGGTGCCCAGGGCTCAGTGGCCAGCCTAGCATCTTTGGCAAGTTTCAGGTCAGTGAGAGACATTGTCTCAGCATAGAAGGTGGGCAGTGCCTGAGAAATAACATCTGAGGTGACCTCTGGCCTACACATGCATATGCATACATGGGTATGTGTACTTGTACACACACACACACACACACACACACACACACACACACACACACACACAGGAACACATACAATTGTGTCTTAACTTCTAATATCTGCTTATTTCTTCTTAACAGGAAAATTAAAGCATGGAAATAAAGGGTACAAGGGAATTTAACTCCAATATCACACTTAAGGGAAAAGCACCTGAGATACAAGAGAAAAAGGCTACAATAATCAGCAGATTATGATTTGAGAGCCTGTACTTCTGTCAGACTGTACAATGGCTTCAAAATGTTAGAGTGGGCAATCCTTATCGTCCTTTTTAGAATAAATTAATAAAACTGTATGTTGTCATTAATAAAAGCTGACATCTATAGAATTCTACTGTGTACAGTAAAAATGGGAAGATACCATTGGAAAACCAATATCCAGACTTCCACAGAACTAAATATTTGCAAAAAAAAAAGATTCAAATTCCTCTTTAAATGTCAGCTTTGTGCGTGAATCTTGAGCAAAAGAGCAGTAGAGATCTATAAATAGTATTCTCCTGAAATCTGCAGGCATTTGTGTTGTAGGTCCTGTTTCTTCCCTTCTGCTATTTCTCATTAAATATTTTAACATAAATTTCAATCTCTAAATATCATAGGAGCATTTTCCTTGCAAATGATTGCCAAGACAGTCATTAGTTTCTGTGTCTGATTTCAAACTCATATTACGGTCTCCTTTTCTCTTATTGGCTCAAAAACTGCAAACCATGCAACACCCACCCATGTCCTTGAATCAAGACAACTCTGAGGAGAGGATGATTATGTAAAGTTTACTCTAAAATCAAAAGCTAAAGAAGACCTCCTACAGTTTTTGTTTGGTTACAACCAAGTACGGAATCCCATTCCTGATTAGGAATTTGTCAGTGCACAATGCCAACATCCTGTGTTGGGATCATGATTTCCAGTTTGTATTTTTAAAAATGTGTATCTCCAGCATGGAAACTTAATTCTTCTTCCACCTAAAGCCATCTCCGCCTCCCTCACCTCAGGCCCCGTGCTTTTGTCCTGATTGCCTCCCTCTCCAGAGTTTTCTCTGTTCTCTTTACCTACTTAATTTACCATAACCATGTCTTTCTTCGTTTCTTTTCTGCATCTGATGCTATTGACCAGCTCATGAAACTGTCACAGCCCTTCCCTTGCTCTCCCCGTATGTCCTCTCCTGGCTGTCTTCCTACCCTCGCTTATTCACCTGAGGGTTTTTATGGACTGCTCTTTTTCCCCTCTCTGTACCTGGAGATTCCATCTTCAACCTCCTGCCTCCTCTGTAATACTCTGCTTTGGGGGGGTGGGTACTTTTTAAGTCCAATTAGAGAGGTATCGGTCTGCACAGGGAACGTGGAAAACGGACTGTGCAGTATCCATGTATTCCAACACTCTATTATTAGTCATCTTTGCCATCACTGTGATCAAAGCACCCTGCAAAGCAAGTTCAAGGGGGAGAGGTTTATTTGAGTGCAGTTTCTGAGAAGTTTCAGCTTGTCCTAGGGAAGGCTGAGTACCAGGAGAAGCTCTGTCTGGGTCTTGGGAGTACATGAAAGCAAGTGTACATTTATAACCAGTCAGAAAGTAGACAGTGCAGGTTGGAACCAGAAGTAAGTATAACCTAACAAGTGCGCCACTAGTGGCCTCCTCCCAACCAGGTTCCACGTGCTAAAGACTTCATAGCCTCCCCAGACAGCGCCACCTGCTGGATACCAAGTGTTCAAACAAATGAGCCTGTGAAATCTGGGATCCAATGAGAAGATTCATTTGATAGGTAGACTGTCCTTATCGTGAACATTTTCCACGTTGTATGTCTTGTATTTAAAAGGGGGTCCTTTATAAGATGGGTGAGTGTCTGGTTTGACAACAGCGTAATGAATGGAACTTTTACACAAGTCAGCTCTACGATCAGGAAGCAATTTGGACTGAAGAGAGAGGGTTGTGAAACAATTGCTTATCAACGAGTCCTTAACTTTGGGTCCTTGAGGTGACAGGGACCCACGAGCCTCCTCTGCAAAGTCTTCCAAGTTTCCCCAGTGTACCTTCATCTCTAAGAAACATCTTCCCGAGTTCTGAGAAAATGAAGAAGAGCTCACTGGCTGCCACAAGAAGATGGAGCCCTTAGAAAGGAGCATGGATTTAACTGTACCTTATGATCCATTTTTACCTTTCTATTAACAGGAAACAACTTCTCATCATCGCTACCTGTTTCTTTGTCTCATTTACTTCAGTGAATTTGTTCTTTCTCTAAATTAAATGGAGTAAATTAGATTTGCAGGCAAGCTAGTATCGTCTGCGGAAAGAAAGCAGCTTCGGTGTTGATTCTTTACTGCCGTTCAAGACACTAATATTCTGCCTCTGCCTTTGCCTTTTTCAGAACTGCACAAACATCGAGTGTTTGCAAATCTCTTGCACAGTGGGGCGACTCGCAGGAGGAGAGAGCGCAGTCCTGAAGGTCAGATCAAGACTGTGGGCCCACACGTTCCTCCAGGTAACAATGGCATTGACTAGTATCTTACACACTATTCACCCAGAACCTCCTCCCGAGAGCTCCGCACCAAGCCCCTCTGTAAGAATTTCTCATTTATACATGTGCGTGTGTATGTGTTATTGTGTGTATGTGTGTGTGTCTGTGTGTGTGTGTGTGTGTGTGTGTGTGTGTGTGTGTGTGTGTGTGCACATACTAGTGGGAGGCCAGAGGTCGATGTTGAGTGTCGTTTTCTATCCTCCTCCGCCTTCCTTTCTGAGTCAGTCTGTCACTGAACCTGGAGCTCACCAGCACAGCTAAGCTGCTTGGCCACCTCTTCCCATACCCCTTCACCTCTGTCACCATCATCCGCATGGCAGGCATGCGCCACTATACGTGGCTTTTTTCATGGGTACTGGGGATCCAGGCTCAGGTCTTCATGCTTGTGCAGGAAGCAGGTTATTGACTGAGCCATCTCCCCAGCCCTGATTTTTCATTCTATTATTTTAATTTTTTTAAGTTTTAAATGTAAAGATTTTCATTTTTAAATTTCAAGGATTTAAATATTTCAAAGGAAATTTCCGTAGGAGGGGTGAGCCAAGATCGACTGGAGAAGACACTGGACCTCAACTTGCGTGGGCACACAGAGATACACATGCACACACTACTGTCTCCTCACCACAAAGCTTGACGAACTCCCCACTGCACAGACAGATAAAGCAGTAGGTAATCTTCAGAGTCAAAAGATCCAAACTCTCTTGAGATGCTCGTCTGGCTTCAGCCCATGCTGTACTGATGCTGTCTGAGAGGCATTTTCTAGAACAATCTTTCTATCTCAGTTCCTAGTCACCTCCCCCAGCAGATAAAATTACCCTGAGTCCCTGAGAGCCCAATGAAAGACTGCTGGTCTGGCAGGAAACAGCATAGAATCAGTGTGGAGATACAGCCACGCATCCAGAAAACTGAATAAACAGAACCAACGTAGAAAGAAACCAGAAGATTGTTCCAAAAGTTCTCAGACAGCATCAGTGCAGCACAGGCTGCAGCCAGGCAAGCATCTCAGAAGAGTGTGGACATTTTGAATCTGACGATTGCCCACTGCTCTGCCTGTCTATGCGGTGGTGAAGTCCATTGAGCCTTGAGGTGGGGAGAGAGTAGTATGCCCATGTCTATCTGTATGTGCACATGCAAGTTGAGGACCAGTGTCTTCCCCATTTGTTGAGAGGAAGATCAGTGTCTTCCCTCTTTATTTGTTGAGGTGAGATCTGTTGCTGAACCCAGATCTCTCAAATTCTAGCTAAGTCTAGCTACTCAGCTTGCTATGGGAATCCTTTGTCTCAGCCTCTCAAGTGCTGGGATTGCAGATGGCCACCACACCTGCCTGGCTTTTATGTGTAGAGTGAATGTGGGTTGTCATGCCTGCAGAGCAAACACTTTGTCCACTGAGCCATCTCCCCGGCTTGACTAGGAATACATTAAAGATTTAAGTCTCCTTACACTGGGAAATGAAAATCAATTCAATGATACTACTGTGCTCAGACCTTGTTGTTTGGGGAAGCTGTCAGTGTAGTTTTACTCATATTCTACCTCCCAAGCTAGACAGACTCATTGGCCTCATGTAACAATGAAAATCAGCTTTTGTCTACCTATTACTATAGGATTTTGTGTCTCTAGATCTTCATCTTCTCTATTATTGAAAATACTTTGACAATCCCCTGAATTTTCTCTAATTTTTCTTATAGAACAAACAAGAGGAAGAAAATTGTTTTTTTTTCCACTTTCCATGCATCTTACTTAATCCTAGTAGCTTTACATGGTCACTACTATTATAAACAGTACATTATGGATGTGCCAACTGTAGTTCAGAGAAACTAAACCACTCAGGTTCTTCAGCTGTCCTGTTTTAAGCCAGTGTTCTTCAACACTACCCAACACTACAGAGGCTAAGGCAGGAAGATGGTGTTTTGAGGGCAATGTTGAGTTGGAGAACTGCCTGAGCCAAATCACAAAAATCCTGTGTTCAAAAAAAAAAATTTTTTAACCTGTCTCAAAAAGTCAAAGCCTAAAAGGTATATAGTTCAATGATACAGCACAATGATACTAGCATATATGAGGATAGGGTTCAATCCCCAGCAACTCACAGATGCACACACACACACCACACACTGTACACCATACAGCACACTCATACCATAGAAGTCCTAGGCCAATGTAATAGAGATGTAAGTCCTTCTGAGGGAGCTCAAAGAGTTATCCTCTACCTTCTGTAGAAGAAAGTGTTAAATGGTCTTATTAATAAAAACCCAGAGCCAGATATTGGGGTTAAAACCTGAGAGATTAGAGGGACAGGAAAAGTCACAGCTAACCTCACCTCACCAACACCACAGCTTCCCAAGAGACCTACTACCTATATACCCGTGCCTATATGCCTTTCTGTTCTGCCAACTCATTTCCTCTCTCCACCCAGCTACTTCACTTCCTCTTCCTGCCCAGCTCTGTCACTTCCTGTCTGTCTGTACAGACCTCCAGATCTTCATGGTTAACTAGTATTGCAATTTAAGGCATGTGCCACCACACCTGGCTCTGTTCCCAATGTGGCCTTGAACTCACAGAGATGCAGACAGATCCCTGCCTCCCGAGTGATAGGATTGAAGGTGTGTGCTACCATTGACTGACTTCTATGTTTAATATACTGGCTGGCTTTTTCCTCTGATCCTCAGATAAACTTTATTGGGGGACACAGATAAAATATCACCACAACCTTGCCCTTATTCTTGGCCTCCATCAGCTTGTGAACATCACTCCAACCTCGGATGATATATCACCTCATTCATGTCTTGTGTCTTCTTTCTCTGTCTTTTTGTGGATGATACCATAGTGTGTCTAAGGATCTGCATGAATACACATGTGTGTATGCATACACATATACCAGCCAAAAATAGGTGTCAGGTGTCTTCCGTTATGTCTCTTTTTGTTCCCTTTTGAGATCAAGTCTCCTGCACTCACCAACAGGCTAGCCTGCAGACCAAGAAGCTCAGAGAATCTGCCTGCCTCTGCCCCCACCCCACCCCACAGTGCTAGGATTATAGACATGTACAACCACACCTACCTTTTTAACATAGATGCTGGACATCTGAACTTAAGTCCTCAAGCTCACAAGGCAGGCATTGTACCAACTGAACCATATCCTCAGCCCTCTTCTCTGTCTCTTTAAGGACACGATCCTTGGATTTATAGCCCACCTGAATCAGTATAATGTCATCTCAAACTTGACCTTAAGTCCACAGAAGTCATGTTATGAGATCCCATGTGGCCATGAACTTGTGGGGAGGATGCTCAGTCAACCACAATAGCAGTGTTGTTACATCCCTCCAGCAACCTGTACCATTCCATTCTGCTACTGTGTAATAATCTAGTTCACATGCTCTTTAAAATACTTTGCTAACCTTAGTGTTTGGGAGAATTAATTATGGCTTAAGGCTTTTATTTTGATTTTTCTTTCTTTCTGTTCACTATCTTTCCCATCAATTTTCAGATATATCATTACTAATCTTGGGCAAAAGTTGTAATTAGAAGCAAGCCAATGTAGATTTCTTTTGCACTCTTGGTAAACATTGGCCAAAATATGGATGAGAACATGTAGGGAAGCATGGTTATGAATTTCATAGACAGATTAATGTCTGAAAACTACCTATGAGCCAAATGCTCTGTAAAAAAACAAATCCACACATTTAAAAAAAATAGTTCTGAGGCTGATGTCCCTGATTTAAACTATGATCTGTCCTCACTGTCTTGATGGCTATGGGGTCAGGAGGGGCAAGCTCAATTTTATTCTGAACTGGCTGTGTTCAACTGAGCTTATAAGTCTGAATTACCTTCTGTGTGAGATGAAAGGATTGGACAAAAGTCTCCTTTCTGTCCTGAAAATTCAGTGATGTATGGGCAGCTCATATGGAACCTCTCCTAATAAGTTATTTATGATGTTTATTCTACTTAGCTAAAGTCAGCAATAACTCTGTGCGCTTTATTAATGGTCTCCTTTTGTATTGTGTTGACACTTTGGTTGACTCAGAACAGACTATGTCAAAATGGCTCTCTCTAAACATTAAGGAGCAGCCAGCCAAACCTTCCAGAGAGGTCTGCCTGTCTGCAAAGAGCCAGGTTTCTGTTGAATGATGATCATGCAGCTAGGCACCAGGATAAATGCTCATGTGTGAATTACTTAGTCTTTAAAGTGAACCTGTGGGATGCATATGGTTATTATCAACTACATTTTACAAGAGAGCAAACATTGACATGAAGGTTAAGTGGCCTTTCCAGGGTCACATAGCTGGTAAGAGGAGGATTCTGGGAGTTTTAGTCTCAAGTGCATCTCTAGGTTAGAGTGCTGAACCAGAGATCACCACATGACACTCATCTACTAGAAATTTCATGTCATAATCACGTGACTGCTAACCTATACCCTGATAGTGTAGGTTACTCTATGGTAACCACAATATGGAGATATTTTTCTGGAATATATAGGGCCTTACTACTGTGTTAAAGGATCTATATATTTGTATAACATGTTATTTCAAAATCCAGGAAGGAAGACATTGGTTGGTTTGAGACAAGAGCTCACAGCCCAGGCTGGCCTCCAACTCACAATCCTCCTGCCTCTGCTCCTGAGAACTGGGATTACCAAATCACAATACTCCTGCCTCTGCTCCTGAGAACTGGGAATACAGGCATGCACCATCACCCCTATGATAAACAAAACATAATTCTTGGATTGTACTACTTAGCAGAGTAGTAATAGTAATGAACTTTGGATTCAGAACTGCCAAGCATCTTGTTCCTTTTCATTTCCTCTGCCAAAACAGACTATTAGGGCCCCACATGACATCAGTCATACCTTGTTTGAGGCAGATAACTCTGGTCAAAGCCAGTCACATGTTTTCTATTGCCTTGAGGACACATAGGCAAATTTCTTTCTGCTTTATAGTTGAAATACAGAAAAAAGCAAGCACGTACACCAAAAGACTTTGCAAAATAGTCTACACATGTACAATTTATCTCAGAGGATAGAGATCTTTGCATAATTAACTCAGTCTATTTATTCCCTTGCCTTCTGAGGGAAATTTCAAAAATAAAAGTTTTCATTAAAATGTCAGATGGTTTCTTGAAAAGTCTTTTAAAAAAATTAGAGCTTTAGATAAGAGAGATACATCACATAATCTTAAAAGGTAGGTTCAATAATAATTTTATTTTCCCTGTATAATTCAGAAAATGTGATTGTTAGTCTCTTCATTATGAACTTCCATGGTAGACTTTTATCATTTAATTACTTTTCTGACATGCATACATGAATACTAATTTCTTTAAAGGCTGAACCACAACAAAAATTAGGCCATTTTAATACTTGCAAATGGCATAAATTTGAAAATTACAATTGGCCTTTTCAAATAAGATTGGACCTTTACTAGGTAACACTGGTGTCCCTGAAATCACAGCTTTCCTAACTGCACCATGTTTGAACTGAAGAACCAGGAAGGTGTCTCTGCTATTTGTGGAGCATGAGTCTGCTTAAGGTTATTCTGCCTATTGGCTATCAGAGTTCTTATCTGAGAGCTGGAAGAGAAGAGCCTTAGGAAATTCCCATGTGGTCTAAATGAAAACATGTCTATCCTCCTGTCACTCTAAGCATCCCATCCTCCTGAAACAAGAGAGAAGGACTTTTCAATGAGGCAGGACCTGTCTTCACAGCATTGCAACTGAGTAGGGAAGTGATGGCCTGCTTCTGCTCAGTGCATGGGATTCTCTCTCAATGTGAGCGCCATAGAGAGAGCATATCTTCCTTCTCCTATTAAGAAGACACAGTGTAGAAGCTGGGGAGATGGCTCAGTGATTAGCTGCACTGGCTGCTCTTGCAGAGGATCTGGATTCAGTTCCCAGGGCCCACATAGTGGCTCACTATGGTCTATAACTCCAGTCCAGGGGATCCAATGACCTCCTCTGGCATCTGCAGGCACCAGGCATGCCCATCCATGCATGCGCTCATGCATGTGTGAGTATGTGTAGGCAAACACTCATAGACATAAACTAAAAGTTAATCTTGAAGGGAAAAAAGAAGATTCTGTGTGTCTGAAGTAAGTCACTAGTGACTGGGGGAATTGTTTAGACAGTAGTTAACAGAGGAGTCAGACCAGAACATACGTCAACACTCCAAATTCCTTCTAGAAAAAGGAGGTCACTCTAAGGTTAATGGAGCAGAACAAGTCTCTGCATGTGTCCCTTACGTGTACCCACACCTGTAGTCACAATGTCTGTATTTCCTACAGTTCCTACGTATTGTCCTCTTGGAAGCCTGATGCCAAGAAGGAATGCAGTATTAGAAACTCCCTGTCCCTCATACAAGCATGTAGTTAGAGACATACATGTAGATAGTTATACACTTATATAAATATATTTAAATATATACATATGTCTTGGTGTATATATATATATATATATATATATATACTTATGTTTATATATTTGTTTTTAAAAGTAGTTTCATCACATAATCCACAGTGAACCACTACTTTCTGCTTCTCCTAGCCAGGATTTAAAGTTAACAGGTCAGCAGGACTTGCTCTGGTATGCTTCTTTCTCTCCCTGTGGTAGACATACAAACTGGTCAGAAAAAGATTCAACTTAGCTTAGTACCAAATGGAGCCTTCTTCTGTGACTGTTGCTTACAGAGAAACCATCTTTACTATTGAAAGTTTCACCAATAGTTGCTCAGAAACCCCAGAAGCTTGGATTCTGGCAACTAGTGAGTATTTAAATAATAAAATTAGTGTGTGCTTAAAAATAGTTATTGAGGGGTTGGGGATTTAGTTCAGTAGAGTGCTTGCCTAGCAAGTGCAAGGCCCTGAGTTCGGTCCTCAGCTTCGAATTAAAAAAAAAAAATAGTTATTGAGCTGAACACAGAGGCATACATCCAGAATTCCAACGCTCAGGCAATAGAGACAGGAAGATGATGAGTTCAAGGCCAGCTTGATCTATATCAAGAGTCCTTTCTCAAATAAAGCCATCATCAATACCACCATCATCATCATCAGTCTTGAGAGGGAATTAAGCAGTTCAAAGATGAGAGAGAGAAAGCTTTATAGTGAGTTTGAGATCTTCCTTACTACAGGGGGGCATTGAACACAAAGCAAATCTCTTCTGCACACATTGACATTGCCACACTACAGAGCTGAGGATTGAAAAACTTCATTTTGCCCCAGATTGCTATTAGTCCTTAGAAACATACTGTTAATCTGCCATCAGTCAGTGTTTTATCTCAGCAACAGCAAGAGTACTAGAACACTACCCAGTGTAATCAATCACCGGAAAACCTCACCCTTTTGTTGGAAGAGGCCAACAAAGTAATCATATGAAGACCCAAAAGGTCAACAAATAACCTGTGCATCATTTCATGCAGTGTGACCAAAGATACTGGTTAGCTTGTGGTTCATTACATTCCTATAGGTAGGCCTTCCGTTTGTATCATCAAGTTGGGGAAGACAGAGCAATGATGTTATTACGGAACATTTGTTAATGACTAATGCCTTTAAGAGTTTCACAAGCAGCATGGTTACTATGCAAACAACATAAAGCAGACTCACTCAGACTAAGGCAGCCATGATACCATGAGGCAACGTAACTTGGAGAGCCGTCACTGTGTATGTGGTCCAGACATCATTTTGTGGATCATGACTGTAAAATAGGAAAATAAAGAATTATAAACCACAATATAAAACTTAAAAAATAAATATATATATGCTATGATATAATACAATATTACATTTCAAATACAGTTTCATTGAAGACAGATTTAGAACCTCCAACATAGTTCTCAGGAATTCTCAAAGACCCTGAAAAGCCCAGTGGCTTGTGAGCCATTGGAAATAACAGTAAAGATTGGAAATAGATGAACAGTCTGAGGGGTCCAGCTGTGGGGAACAGCGGGAAGGGCAAAAGGAGAGGTGTGGTGCCTATACCCAGTGAGACTCCATTGGAGAAAACTGATTTTCCATTTGCCATCAGGCATCAATAGCAGACAGCCTCTTGGTGAGGGGTGGGAGCCTGTGTCCACTTTTCCCCGCAGTGCTGGGATCCCATCTAGCTGGAACCCGAGCCTGTTGTGTGCACTAGCCTCTGTGGGTTCATTTGCAAAGCAGTCCCCTTGTGTCTGGAAGACACTGTCAAACCCACCTTTAATGCGTTCAGAAGCTCCCGTTCCTAAATCTAGAAGCGGCAAGAGAAAAATTCTCCATCTAGAACCAGTGCAGACATGCAGTTCTTGCTAAAGTTGTTTGCTAAAGATATGGCTTCTAATACAGTAATTTAATTTTCTACCAAGGCTTTATTGAACTTGGAGATTAATGAAAACATTTTGAGTTTTTGAGACATTTTTGGTTAGTTTTCTTGTCAATCTACACTCACTGTGTAATCCAGGATGACTTCTAATTCACAGCAACCCTCCTGCCTCATCCTCTCACTTGTTGAGGTTATAGGTATGAGCCAATATAACCAGTGAAAACTACTATCTGGGGCTTTGGGGATTTTTTGGCTTTGTTTCTTTGGTTTGGTTTTTGCAGTGCAGGAGGTTGAACCCAGAGCTTTGTGCATCCTAGGCAAGTGTCTACCACAGAACTTAGAGTTCCTTTGAGATGGCTTCCAAATTCTACATTGTTTTGTTTTGAGACAAGTCTTTGCAGCCTAGACTGGTAGACAAGCCTCAAACTCTTAAGTATCCCAGACTGGCCTTTAATTCCTGGTCCTCCTGCCTGCCAAGTGCCAGGGTGACAGGCATGCACCACCATTCCCAGATCTGAAAGCTTCTTCACTGAGGGATGTCCTGGCTTGGTTTTTGTTAGCCTGAAAACTGCTGGAATTATCTAGGAAAAGGATCCCAAATTGAGAAAATGCCTCGATCAGATTGCCTGTAGTTAAGTCTGTGGGGCATTTTCTTGATTAATGATTAACGTGGGTGGTACCTCCCCAAGCAGGTAGTCCTGGATTATATAAGAAAGTAGACTGAACAAGTGATGGACTATAAGCCAGTAGGCAAAGCTCCTCCATGGCTTTTGCTTCAGTTCCTGCTTCTGGGTTCCAGCCTTGAGTTTCTGTCCTGACTTCTCTGCATAATGGAGTGTGATCTTAGAGTTATAAGATGAAATAAATCCTTTACTTCCTGGGTTGCTTTTGTTATGGTGTGTTATCATGGCAATAGAAACACTAATTAAAACAGAAGTTTAGAGGCATGGACCACTGAGTGTGGGATTATAATTCTTCCCCGTAGAACCTTATTACTTGCCTGTGTGGTGGCTCATGCCTGAGGCTGAATTAGGGGGATTGCCAGAAGTTCGAGGCTAGCCTACGCTACAGCAAGAGTTCTAGATAAGCTTTGGCTACAAAGTGAGATTCTGTCTCAAAACAAAACAAAATATGGTATATCATTACCAGAGTTCTTCCTGTGTGAGTAAATTAGATTAAAATCATCAAGTACTAGCAACTATTTCTACATTTTATAAACCATTTTGACACATACATTTTTTTTTTTTTTTGGTTTTTCGAGACAGGGTTTCTCTGTGTAGCTTTGCGCCTTTCCTGGGACTCACTTGGTAGCCCAGGCTGGCCTCGAACTCACAGAGATCCGCCTGGCTCTGCCTCCCGAGTGCTGGGATTAAAGGCGTGCGCCACCACCACCCGGCGACACATACATTTTTTAAAAAATCCAACTTTCAGCTAAAATGGAAATGACAGGCAAGAATAGACATCAGAGAATGACACCTTGAACATAATTTGTTTCAAATGAATAGAGTTGTTCTATTAGAAATTAGACAATTAGAAAGAAAAGGCAAAGATGTAGTTACTTTAAATACATTAAAGTTATATTTCATGGCCTGTGCTTATCATGTATAAAAAGGAGGGTTGACTAGGGCAGAAAAATTCATTCATAGGAAAAATCTAACCTGTAAAAAGATTTGAACAAAATTTTTACAATCCAAATAGTTGGATCCGTTCCAAGAGGCCTAGCACTGGATTATAGGTGGGGACATGCTGTTAACTGTTTGATGTACTGAAATTCTGATGTCTGAGAGGAATCCAAGGGCTCTGTAACATAACACCTGCAATTTTCTACTATATAAATGTCCCTACCATGGTTGTTTTAGCATGCCAACACCATGTTAGAAAATATGGATGCTGGGAAGAGATGCCCAAACACACATCACTGCATGATGTTTTCCTTTATGGATGAAGTAGACATAAGTAATATTAGTAACATTGGTTATAATAAAATATAGATAAGTATAATTGAGTTTTGACTGTTGTATTTGTATAAGTTAATTTATATAATATAATTTTTAATAACCTTTTACTTATTTTGAAATTTTTGCTCAGGTACACAAGGTATCTTGATGTACCCCCTCCTTCTCCCTCCAACTCCCCCCAGAATCCTTCCCAACGTCTCTCCCTCCCACCTCATGTCTTATTATTTATCTATTATGCTTTGATTTAACAGCTGACCTCAGAATTTCTGAAATCTTGGCCATTAGCCCTCAGGAGCATTCCGATCCCTAAAACAGGAATTCCTAGCAGGGAGAAGCAGAGACTGTGGTAAACACCTTTAAGTGCACAGGACAGACTCCAGGCGCATCTGCAGCTTCAGTAGCACCGAGGCTGAGGAGCCCTGCTCTGGGTCTTCCGTGTGACATAAGATGTGAAACATTTCTTTAAAACTTTCCTCTTTCAGATAACAAGCATCTGTAATCCCTGTGGGTTCCCTTGTCCTTCACAAGCAGTAACTCCAGAAAATCCTTGTACTTATTCCTTTTTAGAACCTAAATGTTCTGGGGCATGGTTCTTTTTAAATATTTAAGCACAAACATTATGCTAACTAAATATGTCTTAACCTGGCATGGTGACACATGCCTTAAATCCCAAGCACTTGGGAGGCAGAAGCAGGCTACATAGTGAGATCCTGTCTTTAAAAAACAAAACTCAGGCCGGGCGGTGGTGGCGCACGCCTTTAATCCCAGCACTCGGGAGGCAGAGGCAGGTGGATCTCTGTGAGTTCGAGGCCAGCCTGGTCTACCAAGTGAGTTCCAGGAAAGGCGCAAAGCTACACAGAGAAACCCTGTCTTGAAAAACCAAAAAAAAAAACTCAAATATGTACATGTATGTAAACAGATGTATGTAAAATACAAGATAGATAGATAGATAGATAGATAGATAGATAGATAGATAGATAGATAGATAGACGTAATTAAAAACAGGAGACACTTGAATGGTTAGTCTGATATTTGAATAGACTGGATGGATATTTAGAGGAAAGATAAATGTACAGACATTTGGAAGGATGGATAAATGTGTCATAGTTGGATGGTTGTTGGGATGGACAGATAAATGGATGGTTGGATGGATGAATGGATAGATGGATGGATGGATGGATGGATAAAATAAAAGGACAGTAAAAAGAAAATTTTGCACTGGACATAGAAAACAACTGAGTGTGTAGCAGTATTTTTAAGAGTCTTCAGGGACACACATTTAAACAAATGTTTTCACTTTCAGAGAAAGAACGATCCCTATGCTCTTGCATCCCTGGTATCCTTTGCAGTGAAGAAGATGCCTTATAAAGACCAGCCAGCAACACTCCCCACAGGAAGCATAGCAGTGAGTATCCCTTTAAGAACCACAGGTACAAATTCTATACTTATTAATGTAATATAAATTAATGTAAGTGATTTCTAAAGCACTGTCCAGCTTGGGCGTGGTCAAAACACTTACATGGATTAGAGAATATTGATCCTCCCACCATTATCCCCTTTTCCTCTTTCATTCTAGAAATTTCCCAGTGCCTTTTGATCCAGCTATTAAATTTTCATATACATTTCTACATTAAAAACTACAGGTGCAAGACTCATGCTATACAGCTCTTTTTAAGTCAGTTGTTCTATTTCAGAGAAACACATTCCAATGCAAATAATGCTCATAACAAAACCATACTGATTCTATAATTTTGATAACAGCGTGGTTAGTCTGGTAGGGAAAGAGGAAACTTTTCCAGACCAGCTGCAAACTTTTAGAGCCCTCTCTGTCCTTTTCACACCAAGGACAATTCTGAGTTGAGAGGTGGGGGAAATACGAACTTCAGTTGAACAAATATTGCTTTTTAAAATCAAGGTGGTTAAACATCACTGAACTTGATAGTTGCTACAGAACAGTTTTTAACATCTTCAGGAGTGTGGCAAAGCCATGCACAGATAAGAAGGGAGTCACTGAGAACATCAGTAGGATGGTTAACAAAACTTTGCCTCTACAGTTACAAAAATAATCTAACCCTGAAAAACTCAGTTCTCCTTAAAAAAAAAATATATTAAAGCCAGGCATGGTGGCACACACCTTTAACCCCAGAACTCAGGAGGAAGAGGCAGGCAGATCTCTGTGAGTTTGAGGCCAACCTGGTCTATATGATGATTTCCAGGACAGCCAGAGATACATAGTGAGACCCTGTCTTGAAACAAACAAACAAAAAACAGTATTAAAGTTTCAAGCATGATCACTTAGTTATCAGTGAATATTTACAGCCTCCAACTTGAACTTTGGGTCACTAGACCTTTGTTATTCAAAATGTGGCTTGTAAACCAGGATCCTGGGCATCTTCTGGGAGCTGGTTAGAAATAGAGAAGCAAGCTTCACTCTAAGCATATGTTGAATGAGAATTATCAGGGACATCCCCACAATCAGGTTTGTGAAGTACTCCTTTAAAATGTATGATCCCTTTGTTATCTAATTGGCCCAGCCCAGGTCTTCCATTTCACTGTGGTGGTTCATCTTTGTAGCCTAACTGACCTTCGGTAATTGAAATTAGGGGTTGAAGAAGTAGTTCAGTTGTAAATTGCTTGCCTTGCAAGCATGAGTCTAGTATCTGGAACCCACATTTTTTTTTAAAGGAGAAGGGGACTGGAGAGATGGTTAAGAGTGCTGATTGCTTTTTCAGAGGACCCGAGTTTGATTCTCAGCCCCCACATGGTAGCGCGCACACCATCTGTCTGTAACTCCCAGATAGGTCCAAGGAATCCAGTGCCCTCTTCTGGCCTCTGTGGGCACCTGCTGTGCATGCAGTGCACAGACTTACATGCAGGCAAAACACCCATACAAAAAAACAGGTCAAAATAAAATAAAGCAGAGGGCTTGATGATGCACACCTGTACCCCCAGCACTGAGACGGCAGAGACAGGCTCACTAGGCCTCAGGCTCCCTGGCAAACCTGCCTCACCTACTCTACCAATTCTAGGCCAGTGAGAAACGGTGTCTCAAAACAAAAATAAAAACAAAGGTGGACTGTGCCTAAGGAACAACACGTGAAGTTGCTCTCTGTCTCCACATATGTGCACGTGCATATGCACGCATAGACATACACTAAAAAAAATGAAATAGATTATCTATTTATTATTCATATAGTCTCAACTTTGAGTATACAATTAGAATCATTACTCATGCAACTCTAAACACATGTAGAAATGTATACGTCCTGAGACCTCACTCTCTGGACTACATAGGTCTGGGGCAGGGCCCTGCAACTGTGCTTTGCAACCCTTACAGGAGGAAATTCCTTAGGGGGATTCAAGGCTGAGAAATTTAACACCACAGATCACTTAGAAGAAAAGCAAAGGCTTTGAAGCCCTTCAATCCAATTTGAAACTTTATTTATCATATGGAACTGTTAAGATAATTAATAAAATTACATAACCAAAGTTTTAGTGGTTCACAAGAGATAATTAAGTCTCTAGCCACAATAAATGTTAATAGCCATCCCCAAATGTCTACTCTGTCTAAGTCTAGTAGGCCCACACTGGAAATGACCATAAAGATTTGAGCAATGTATCTTAAAGCCAGCATGGCCACATCTTTCTTCATTTAGATCACTTCTCTGCCTCTCACAAGTTGTCTGCTATAGCCTGGATTTATGTTCAGCCCAGAAAACAGAGGCTTAGGGCTTTTAATACAGAGTGTTCCTCCAAAGAGGTTCAAAGACTTGCAGCTCTTGGGGAGATAAATCCAGACCCCTTTTGTTTTCTTGGAGCACGTGTTTCATAACAGAAACACATGTTCCAGTCGACTCCATCAACAGGATTGCATCTTTCAGGGCTGGCTACAGGTGACAGCCCGCTGTTCCCAACTCAACTCAAAAGATCCATGAAATGATCAAATGCATGCTTCCTCCCACGGCACCATCCGCTACCATATTAAAAATGAAAAAAGGCCCGTTATCTGATGACGGTGATTTACCGCATCATTTAGATAGAGGTTATTGGAAAAACATTTAGGAAGGGAAATGCTTTCAAGTCTCCTAATATCTGACTCACAGGAGAAGATCTTGCCAGTACAAAGTTAGCTGTTTAGTGTTAGGGAACCCGCCTTTCTGTGGCTTGGAGAGAACTCTGGCTGGAGGGGGCAGACATTTTGTTGAGAAGGTTCTCAAAGGTCTCTCCATTCTTTCTCTCAGAAAGAACCCAGCCAAAGAGAATTGCTGTATGGTGGGAGAGTTGGTTCAGTTAGTCACTTGAGAATCAGCCAATATCCATCCAGACACTGGGGAAGACTTTGTAGTGAGACTAGCTGATATGATTGTTTTCCTGGACTCTGGTGTGCGATGGTTGGTTGGTTTGTACTTCCTTTTCAACGTGGTCATAATTCAGCCATATCTTGAGGTAAAAGTAATCTCTGCTTATGTAGAAAATAGTCCCTACCTGCCACTCACATAGCATCTGAGTTGATAGCACATGAACTCCTCTCAGAGGGGAGGTAGGGGTCGTATGGTTTAGAGGCATACCAATGGACCTTAAGTTATCACAGAACAGGAAAAAAAGAAAGAAAAAAAAGATTATTCAGTTACTTGAATGCTTTTTTTTTCTTTTTTTGGCTGACCAGTAAGACATAACCAATCGCACGTCATTCAACGAACACCCAGTTCCACAATTTACATCTTGGAGAGAGGATTGTTGTCTAGTATAAATGCAAAAGTGATTATTATTATAAACTTCATGAAAATACTTATGTAAAAAAATCTCTGCTGTAAATTGCAAATACATTTCATTTTCAGAATTTTTTCACAAAACTTCAACATTTATAAACAGAATTCTTGAATGAAATGTTTTTGTGGAGTATAGACTTCTGGTAGGATGACGTAACTCCGAGAGCTGTTAAATGTGTGCTCAGCTGCTCCTCTTTGTGTTTCTGTTTTGTTCTAAATGGCATTGTAGGTAAAGCATCTTCGTACATTTATTAAAACATTCACCCAACCCCATTGCAGTATGTTTACATAAGACTTTGTGATATGTAAACACACATGTCAATGTCAATTACAGTTGCAAACACAACGAAGCTGTTTCCTCCCACCTTGGTGGTTTTTTTAATCAAAACACCAAAAAATATAACATAAATGTCAATGATAGAATGTAGGCATATTGAAGTTTATTTACAGTCTTTCAACCATACTGAAAAATAGCAAGATTTATGACATGATGAAGGTAAGATTAAATGTTCCCTGCTTAGGATCACTCTGAGAAAATCCAACTGCTTATAATTTATAGATTCCACTTCCTAAAGCCACAGATAAAGATAATAAGTGAGTTGCTAAGTTTTTATACTATTCCTTTAAATAGCTTCAAGTTCCTGATAAACAAAATGCATGAAAGCAAATAGTTGATTTGTTGGCAGGCAACTGGACTCCCCATTACATTTTAAGTCCTCCAGTTACTCAATATTAACCTTTGCTGGGAAGCTGAAGAACCCAATCACAAGCCCACGTTCCGAAAATAAATCTTTAAAGTTTCCAATTTTTTTGAGAGGGGAAAAGAGAGCGAGCACACACACACGCTCACACGCTCACACACACACAGGCACACAGGAACCTAGTGGAGGTCAGAGGACAACTCAGGAGTTGGTTCTTTCCTGCCATCTTGTGGAATCCAGGGGTTGCACTCAGGTCATCAGGCCTGGGCACAAGGGCTTCTATCCAGTGCAGGCCCTAAGGTAAACACTTGCTGTGATGTATGCTCTGTACTCTGCTATGAGGCGGACAAATCTTACAATGAGGAGCTTGGATATGTCAGAGGTCAGAAGAAAAAGTCACATCTCCTGGAGCTGGATTTATGGGTAGTTGCAGGTTCTGGGAATCAAACTCCCATCCTTTGCAAAAGCAGCCAAGTGCTCTTAACTACTGAACTATCTCTCCAGGCCCTCCCGGGCAGAATCTTTGTTACTGATTACTACCAAGCAGTCATTCATGAGAAGCCTCCTTCATACTGCCTTTGTTTATTCCTGTTTGTTAGGGCTGACACAAGTGGCTTCACTCTCATTCTGACAATTTTTTTAATTGTCATCAAGTAATTCCATAAAAATGCAAGATAGGGCCTTTCAAGATGACTCAAGGGTAAGAGCACGTGCTGCCAATTCTGACGACCTGAGCTCTAGTCATAGAATTCACATGGTGCAAGGAGAGAGCTGACTCTAGGAAGGTGTTCTACAAAGACATGCATACACACTAGATAGATAGATAGATAGATAGATAGATAGATAGATAGATAGATAAATAGATGATGGATGGATGGATGGATAGATACATAGATAGATAGATAGATAGATAGATAGATAGATAGATAGATAGATAGATAGATAGATGCAGGGTAATAATAGTAATAAATTACTAGCCTTAAGTTCTCAGCTCTCATTTATTACTAGATCACAAAGTCTATAGATGAAGAGACCCAGTACTGACATTAACTAGTGACATTAACTCTTGAAAATCTAATATTTCATGCTTGTTCACAAATTCACCTTTCAGTGAGATTAGCTGAGCTACATGAAGAGCTGTGTGGATACACTTGACACTCACAGCTCTTAGTCTATTTTTCACATAGAAGTCCACACCAATTTAAGCTCGTCTTTTCCATCTTATTGGCTCCCGGTTTACCTGGATTTCAGTCTAGGGTTCCATGATTAAAAGTCACAGAAGTTCATTGTCTGTGTATCCTGCATATTGGGCGTTAACAGCTTAGATGCAAGATTGTAAAACATCGGTAGCGAACTTCTACCCTCCGGGGTTCTCCCATTGCGCTGTAAGCCTGTATTTAAGACCTCCTCCCTCCTTCAATAAACGACATTCGGCATTGAAAAGAAAAGAAATGACTACTGAAGGAGAATCAGCCTTCCCCAGGGAGGAGCCCCCTACTTAGTTATCTGTTATACAATAATTGGCCCTAAAAATGTGTATATAGACAAGCAATGCTAAATGGACTCAGCAGGTTGTATTTATGTACTTACTAACTTATATATAAATAATTAAATATAATTATAACAGGTATAAAAAAAAAAGTCACCCACCCAGCAAGTATCTGCTATTAGATTTTCACACAGCCTCCTAGGCATGGGTGTGTGCCTGTTTTAGAGAGCCCAAGGTCAATCACTGTGGCCTCCTAATCTCCCCTGGAATTCTTTCAGCTATTATGAGAATTGCTTCGGAATGATCTCCAGTAGCAAACTGGCAGTTCCTGCCCATCTCATCAGACAGTTTCAAGTTATCACTCACTTGCTTCGTTTTGTTTTCAGATTAAGACGTCGGTTATTTGGGCCACTCCGAATGTCTCCTTCTCCATTCCATTGTGGGTCATAATACTAGCAATCCTTCTTGGCTTGCTGGTTCTGGCCATATTAACTTTAGCTTTATGGAAGGTAAGCTAGTTTTTTTTTTCTTTTTTGCTTTTCCTTTGGAGTTCAGAAGCCATCGAGGGGGTGAAAGGATATTGTTGGGAATTATTAAATATAACAATAAAGCTTTAAGTTGCTGATTTTGATAAATCCTCAGGACAGAAGAAAATTGTGTCTATTTTGTTTTGGAATTTAACATGAATCAAGCTAATATCTTAGAAGATGGGGGGTTAACAGTTTCCATGCTGAAGTTTTTTTAGGGGGGTGATTTCTATTTGAGTGATAGGAATTGAGCCCAGGGCTTTGCACAGACTTAGACAAGCCTTTCTCTCCTGAATTACAATCCAAGCCATTATCTTGAAATTTCTTATACACTAATATATTGAATAATTGTCGTAAGATCTGAGCTCTTCTTTTCAATATGCTCAGAGTAATGCTATCATCATCAAGACTTCTTTTTCTTTTCAGTTAACCAGGAAGTTGTGTGTTTTATTGGCATGATCCTATCATCAATCCTTTGAATTTCTCTTTAAAAGCAATGCAACGATATAGCTCATATAGGTTGATTCTAATATTTTTTTATTTCAACTACTAGGCCAAATAGGCCATGCATAAGGTGTGTGGAGTTAGTTTTCCATCTCACCAATTAGACTGTCTTTCATAGGAAACCTTTACGAATTGTTAGCTATGTCCTGCTGAGGCTTGTTCTAGAAGTTTGGAAGAGCATCAGATTTATAGCCAAGTGACTTGTCCACCTGCCAAGTTCTACAGAGTCTCTCACTCTAAATGAAAAACAGTGTCACTGTGACTTGACTAGAAGACTAACTATCCCACTCACATCTTAGTCAGCCACTGTTGTGTGGCTCTCCAAGAGCATGGCATTTATAAATCTTGAAACAATGGGCAGCAGTATGCTTTATAGAACTGTAAACTTAGAAAACTTGGTTTGAGTTAAAGGATAGCTTTTCAAATCATTATCAGCTGCCTGTGCTGTCCTGGGTCCATACAGTCTCTGACACACATGTAGAGATAACTTTAGCATTATTCTGCTGTTTATGGTGACTGGGTAGCATTCTATATGCTAAATGAGAGAATACCCCACTGGTCTTACAGAAGAACTCTTTCTGTGTTCCCACATGAGAAACAACAAATAATAATTCATGTTCTAGGGTTCTAGGAAAATATGCAACCTCTAGGGTTAAATTCAATAGAAAGAAGATTCTGGAATCATCTTTACCAGAGTACTGGTAAACCTGTAGAAAGTCACAAGGATGTCCCATCCTACCTGGTGCTGTCGTTGACACAAATCACAAATTGGATCTTCCTTGAAATATTGTATGTCCCACCAAGTCCAGAAGAACAGACACAGAAATATCACTTCTTCCTGTAATGTGTCCTAAGTACCCTACAGAACACCACAGGAAACGAGACTTGGCAGGTCAGTTGTCATGCACCATGAGATAAGCAGACCGAAAAGCAGAGGGATCCTTAGAACACTGGTTATAGTACAGGAAATCATCTAAGGTGTGTGAGTGGTTTCCATAAAGTGAGGACATTCTGCCACTACTTCTTATGTGGCAGGAGAAAGGGCACAGATGCTCTGCCAACCTTGTCTGAGCAATGAATTCTCCCCATAGGTAATCAACACTCTGATTTTCACTCTCAATTTGGATAGCATCCATATATCCCCAGGTTTCTTACAAAACAATGTACAAAATGCACATTCCTTTTATTTCACAAACTCCCCAAATGACTTGATTTTTCTTTCTCCTAGTGTGGATTCTTTGATAGAGCAAGGCCTCCTCAGGACGAAATGACAGACAGGGAACAACTGACAAGCGACAAGACACCAGAGGCATGACTCGGAAACATGAAGACCTACAATTCAAACACTGGTCCTGTTCCCAGAAAGACAGAAGGGACACAAGAGTGAAGTGATCATAGCCTTCCATACCTGCCAGTGACGTAAGGACTGGAAGGGTACCTGATGATCACCTCATCTACTTCATGCATTGACATGGAGTGCAGAGAACCCTGTGGGAAAAGAAACCACCAACACTGTAGAAACAATCAGCAGTCATGACAATTTCTTTTGCGTCCACCATTTCACATCTGGCTGACATTTTGGAATGGCTGTGGGAACTCAGGCGGCTGTCCAGATCAGCCCAATATGACTTGCAGAAATGATTCCTACAGAGACGGGATGAACGGAGATTGAACACTACTGTAACCCAATGGAATCTCTGACACCTCCCTATGGAAGAGAAACCTTTCTAAGGATGTGATGGCTCAGGGAGACAAAGCAATATGTTGTCAGGACTGTGAAAGTACTTGTGGAACAACAAAGACCATTCCATTAAGTGAGGACAAAAAACTGTATTTATTTATTTTCCATTTCTCTAGGTAGAGAACCAGGCCATCTAGAGAATTTGGAAATTACGATATAGTTGGCTAGATTTCAACATCACTCAGCTTGTTTCTTCTTAAGACAATGGCTCTGCGCAGATAACATGTTCAATTGGGCTTCTATTTTTGTAAGACAGTGTTGCACACAAATTGGTATTAGGAGTCTGTGTTGCTTAATATCTTGCTGCCTTCTACCTGGAGTTACTTTTCTTCATGCTCTCCAGAAACTCACATCTGCATAATTCAACACAACATTTTGTATTTATAGTTCCTTTTATACATGTAAAAAAAACTATTTCCACTGATTTCTTTAAAGCATTAATTTCAAGATACTCACTACCCTAATGGTATTTAAAAGTACTGGCACAATTTGTAGAGTCCATATAAAAAATAATTTAACAATATGGGTGAATATTATTTTAATAGCTATAGTAAACACCAATATTTAGCTTGGGATCTACACACCTGTTTTGTTGTAATACCTCACACTTATATAAAAGAGAAAATGTGTTGAGTATAAATAAGATGGAGATACGTGAAGTTAACCAGGTGTGAGACAAATAGAAAACTCACTCCTAAGGACCTAACAATACTTTTTACAGCTTTATTACCTACTCCTTACTATTAATCTTTCCTCGAACGTAATCTTGGAAAATAATTACCATCATCTTTACTTAAGCATCCAGAAAATGTTGCTTAAAGCTCTTGTAAATAATCCATAATCATTTGTAATGTTACCATTTTGAAGTAATATTGACCAGCCAAATTCATAAGATGGTCTGCACAAGTTTATATCGTTTTTATAATAAGGAAAAATTGCTATGGAGAAATGCTGAACAAAATTTTATGTGCAATATATAAAAGACCTATGTATCTGAGGCATGTTTACACTGGCGTTAGTTATTTTTTAAATTAATATCCTGAATACTAAGTCTGATACAACAAGCTGACCAAAATCCTAACGTTTACAAAGCACTCTAGAAAATCTGTGTCTCAATTTCAACAGTGACACTTTATTTGAAAGATGAGCCAAACTCACAGACAGTAAATTTTATGTGGTGCCTTAACCTGGAAAGGAGCCACTTGGCTTCAGTTGCCAAAGTTCCTTGGAAAGCAAATGAAAGGCATAGAGACAGACATTGTTGCTGTTCATCTTCTCCTGCGTGCCAATTAAATCTGTCCTGGTAGCCGATTCAAGTTTATCAGGACCTCACATCTAGTTCCCAGTCTGTGTGGCTAGTGTCTGGGGAGTCTTGCACTTGCCTCAAAGAGTTTTGAGGATTCCATACCAGCCTCTGGAGTTGCCTTCGCTGTTAGTCTATTTGATAGAACCAGTTTCATAGACAGAAAGCCATCTATGTAATATGATTTGAGAGATGACGAACAGCTCTCTCTACGATACACCATGATTTAACTTTTGTGATTTCTGATGTGGGACCAATACAAACTCCTCAGAAGTTTGGAATGAATCTCTGGTCTTGAAAGAACTCAAGAGAACTCTTAGGGCTACACATAGGAACTAGAGGAGACAGTTTATACAGCCATATGGGGAAACTAGAGATGCCGGGGGAAGGCAGGACCAATACAGAAAAAAAGATATGGGGAAATCAAGGGGAAACCATGGCTTCCCATTGTCTCCACTATGGAAGTGCAGGGAGCTGTCATCCACATGCACACAGAAACCTGAGGTCAAGTGAGCCCTCCAGTGGTATGTTCTCAGACACCCCATCCTCACAGAGAACACTGAGTATACAACAATGCTCACAGCATTGCTGAGTCTTTCATAACTCATGTGCGGGGCTTCACCAGGAGACTATCTGTGTTTCTCTTCATCAAGTTCTTTTTTCTACTTCTTGCAGCTGTTTTGTTTCTACTTTGTTTGGTTTGGTTTGGTTTGGTTTTTTATAAGACACGGGGAAACGAGCAGATTTCGTAAACTTGGAGATTTTTATACAGTAAAGTAATAATGTTCTACTCATCACTGAAATCCAAATCTTTGAACTCTTGTTTTATTTAAATACATGTGTAGAAATGGTGGGGATTTTCATGTACCTATTTACATTGTCACCAATAAAATTAAAAGTTAAAGACACAAACGCATGTGTATGCAGCACCCCTCCATAGCCTCTGCATCAGCTCCTGTCATGTTTAAGTTCCTTTCCTGTAGTTGTTGTTTTTGCTCTTATGGCTCTTTGAGAGGCCCACCACCCAGCTCCCAAATGAATTACACATGAAGGCTTATTCTTGATTATAAATGCTGAGCCTTAGCTTGGCTTGTTTCTAGCCATATGTTCTTAAATTATCCCATCTATCTTTGGCCTTTCTCTATTCCTGTATACCTTTTCTTTCTTGCTTGCTCCATGTCTGGCTGTGTAGCTGGGTGGATGGGTGGCTGGGCCCTGAAGTCCACCTCCTTCCTCTTTCATTCTTTGATCTTTCCTCTTTTCCTCCCAGGTTTTTCCTTCTATATATTCTCTCTGCCTGACAGCCCTGCCTATCCTTTCTCCTGCCTTGCTATTGGCTGTTCAGCTCTTTATTAGACCATCAGGGGATTTAGACAGGCACAGTAATACAGCTTCACAGAGTTAAACAAATGCAGCATAAAAGAATGCAACACATCTTTGTGTCATTAAATAAATGTTCCACAGCATAAACAAATGTAACACATCTTTAACTAATATCCTGTAACACTTTCCTGACTTCCTTCGATGATGAACAGCAATATGGAAGTATGCTGTGGAATGTAATTCTGTATGCTGTGAATATATGTTGCTCTGATTGGTTGATAAATAAAATGCTGATTGGCCAGTAGTCAGGCAGGAAGTATAGGCAAGATAAGCAGACAAGGAGAATGCTGGGAAGAGGAAGGCTGAGTCAGGAGAAACCAGCCTGCCGTCCACAGAGCAGCATGTAATGGAATACATGTAAAGCCATGGGTTAACAGAAATGGGCTAAGTTTAAGTGTGAGAGCTAGTCAGTGGAAAGCCTGAGCTAATGGCCATGCAGTTTTGGTTGGTTGGTTGGTTGGTTGGTTTTGGTTTTTGTTTTTTGTTTTTTGTTTTTCATTTTTTGTTTTGGTTTATTGAGACAGGGTTTCTCTGTGTAGTTTTAGTGCCTGTCCTGGATCTCACTCTGTAGACTAGGCTGGCCTCGAACTCACAGAGATCCACCTGGCTCTGCCTCCCGAGTGCTGGGATTAAAAGTGTGCACCCCACCGCCTGGCTGGCCAAACAGTTTTAATTAATATAAGCCTCTGTATGTTTACTTGGGTCTGAGCAGCTGTGGACTGGGTGGGACATAGGAAAACTCCAGCTACAAAAGTATAAGCTGAAACTTTCCTCTCCAACTTGCTGTTTGGTCATGGTGCTTTGTCACAGCAATAGAAACCCTGACTAAAACAAGTGCTTAATGGCTTTTGCAGAGGACTAAAGTCCAGTTCCCAGCACCCACACCAGAGCAGAGGGCTCACAACCACCTGTAACTCCAGTTCCAGAGATCATAATCCCTCTTTTGACCTTCTTGAACACCCATACACACATGTACAGACCCCCACACACACACAGACATACACATAACTTAAAAAAAAAATACATGAGCAATATTTTGGAAAAAAGTATCACCAGGTTATATGTACAAGGCATATGTAAAACCCAAATATACTTTATGCCTAGATATGGATCTAATCCCTAATTATCTCAACGTGGTGTGAGTGTGAAATGTCTTTATAAGCTTATGCATTTGAACACTTGGGCTCCATCTGGAGACACTGTTTGGGGCAAAATCCTTAAGGAGAGTCTTATGAGAGGAAGCGCTCACTGACATGGGTGCTATAGACACTGAGAGTTTGAAACCAGGCCCCGCCCCACTTCCTGTCTACTCTCTGCTTTTTTGTTCCTTGCAATATTCAGATTCTCAGCCACACGTGTCAGCTGCCATGAACGCCACCCCACCTTACCCACCCACCCTAGTGGACTGTCCCCTCCCTAACCATGAACTAGGATAAATGTTTCCTCCTTCATGAAGCTCCTAGTCAGGTATTGGGTCACTGCAGTATAGAAAGTAACTAATACTCTCATCGTGCATCTCTGATAAGGATAATGACTGGTCATCCCATTACAGATACCAAAGGATAATGACTCTTCACCCCATAACAGATACCAAAGGTCTACTCAGTAAAATGTCACGCACTACCATCCCCCTCTTGTTGGAAGTAGCTGGTCATAAGTCTCAGATATTAAGAACAGTATTAAAATCAATACATTTATGCAGAGGGTCTCTCTGCTTTTCTTTTTTCACTAAATGAACTTTGTAAGGCTGGAGATTGCTCACTCAAAGGAAGTGAAGGTATTTATAGCTCTCCATAAACAACATGTTGCTCTTAAGAAAACTAAATGAATTTATACTGACCTAAACATACCTTTTCCTTCACAATCCTGTCATTGGTATTTAAACAGTTGCATGATTACTTCAAAGTTTTACTTTATTTTAATCTGTAGTACATTTAAAAATTAAATAAATTTAATGAACACACTTAACTTTGAGTTTTAATATTTGATCATGCACTCATCACACATCAATTTTTTGCTAATGCCCCATAAGTTATTTAACTTCTCACTACTTTTCTGAATGGCCTTCCTGAATCCCAATGAGAAGAACTTACATATGTCTACTTTCCCTGTAGCTTGGAGCAACAGGATGGGCCCTCTGCTTTATATTATACATCACACATTTTTATATCTAATGGCATATGATCACTCAGAGGGAATCATGCAAAACCAATGCCAAGTTTCAATATTCTTGGTGCTGAAGGTCAAGACAGAATCACCAGGTTAACACAAACCCATATGAATGGGGCTGGACTTGTCTGATACATACAGATAGCTATGACCTGGGCTAGCCCCAGTGGTCAAAGCTTATACATACTATTAGTGAAGACAAAGACAGACTCTTACTGGACTGTGCTGGTAGAAATTGCTTTATAGTTGCATGTAGGAGGTGGGGATTGGTCTACTAACCAATTCTTTGATAACTTGAACATCTCCAGCCATTTATGTGGATAACCCAACTGCACCAATACTCTCTAAACATTGATCTAACTCTCGGGTTCCTACATTAGATAAGATAAAATAAGGAGCAATCCTTGCAGACTTTACTGACAAGGTACAAGTCCTTGTGCATTTCCCACTTACTCTGTAAAATCTGTACCATTCCCCACAGAAGAACACCATAGAAAGACCCCTCTAGTACCTTCAGGAAGATCAGAGACTTGAAAACCTTTACCTTATAGCCATGAATATGAAGACTGCCTCCAGGGCATCTAATGTTCTTGGTTTTCCCTAAATACAAAAGATTTTTCTCTTACAGGACTTTAATTATTTTAAAATGTTGATTTCTTTTACGAGAAGTTTGAAGCATCAAAACATCAGACTTTAGACTCATTTGGAATCTGAGTAAAACCATATTTCCCCAGTGATGCTTCATTCAATGGTGAATTTAGCATTGAGTGTGTGCATAAGGTAGGACCCACTTGCCATTTTAAACTCTCCCAATCCTACCTCCAAAATACCATCTGTCTGACTCACTGCCTTCAGATTGTTTATGAGCAGATTTTCTGTTATTTATGATTGTTGGTCAAAATCCATATGGAAATGTATCCTGATACCATGGCCTCCAGACAATAAAAAGTCTCAGATTTTTATTCCACTGGTGCCATGATACAACACAGTAGGAATGTTCTTAACATCTGTGATGTTGCTTATTTTGATGGTCTGCTGTGCTGCAGAAACATCCATATCAGCAGCAAATTGCATTGCTAGCAAACTGTGAGGTGGGCTTTTCATAAAAGGTAGTTACAGTGTACCTCCCTGGTCTTGAACTCTTAGCTTTCATTCACTTGGTGTACCATAAGGTACATACAGATCTAAATGTTTATTACTCTGATGATTTTTTTATTTGAGAACATAGTATCTGGCCTATGTTCTGATCTTCCAAAGCTATCATGAATTGGACCACTTAAAACAACACAAATGTATTGTCTCAAAGTCTAAAAGATTAGGTGTTCTGCCACGCTCTGTCATGTGAGGGACACACCTGTTTCCCTGCCACTCTCCCAGCCCGTTCATCTTGGGCACTTAGGGTTTTGTAGAGCTATAGTACCAACATTACCTCTTTACCTGGTACACTCATGGCAATCCCCACAGCATCTTCCTTCTGTGTACGTCGTGACAACGTTCCCCATCTCTAAGGACACTAGTTACATTGAATCACGGTCTCTCCTACTGCCATCACTTAGATTTGCTTACCTCAACAAAGCGCTCTTTCCAAATGCGAACACACTCTGAGATTCTGGGTTCTAAGACATTAACATGCTCCTTTGTTTTATGGTTTTTGTGGGGAACAAATCAACTCAGCCTCGTCCTTCAGTAGTGTCTGCTGTGCAAGACATCTTGACAAAGTAAATGCCAAGTAAGGATAAGCTGAAGGCTTTAAAGACAATTACTTTATATTACTCCTTTAGCTTCCATTAATCCAGCAATATGCCTTAGCAATGGATTTATCAATATTTCCATCCATTTGCTAGTTCCATTTACACAATAGATTTTAACTACATTTTTAGGTCATTTACCCTCTGCTCTACTGTACACTTCAGTTTCTCACCACAATCACCCACATTCTTATTCTCCATTTTCATTACCCTTGAAATAATACATTTTTTTTCTCATGGACAATATGGATTATTGTAAATATTTTGATCATTAGAATTTTTACGTTGAATGTTTCCTGTGTGAATGGTGTAGACCCCAAAGCACTACTGAGACGTGGTAAAGCCACTAGGAAGTAAGGCCCAGTACAGGAGGCCCAGTGGGGCATGCCTGGAAGGGGGTTGGGGGACCCCACTCCCTTCCTTTCTCTCTGCTGCTGCCTGGCTTCTGTTGGAAATGGTTCTGTTCCACCACATCCCCCTCACTTTTGTCATTGAAAATCCTCACCAGAGATTTGCTGCAGTGGGACCACTTCACCATGGACTTGAACTTCCAAAACTATGGACTAAATGCAACTTCCCTTGCCAAGTTTATTATCTCAAACATTATGATAGGTGTGGAAAGCTGTCTCATGCAATGGGGTAGCTAAGTAAACTCCTTACCGGAAGGCCCTGATCCCTGCATTAGCAAGAAGTCACTGTTGATCTGGAGGCTTGGTCCCTGTACTCACTCACTGTTTAAACCCAGAATGATGCTGAGCTGAGAAAGCCGCTATCAAAACAGATGATGGAAACAAGATACTAAATCAAAAAATAACTAGAATTCTCTGGGAATATGCAGTACGTGGCACCAAGCCACATACGTGTGGTAGGACAGGGAGCTTGTCAAACAACAACAAGAAAGCCAGGCCCAGCAGTGCCATGGGTGGGGAGAGATACCTGACAGTGGACATCATTCTGATCTTACAAACAGGGGGACAGGCAGAGATAGCTCTCATCATCTCTTGCTTCCCATCCACCTGTCCACTCCTACCCCCACCTTCCATTCCACTGGTTTCATGAAGTGGACAGTCCCAGCTCTAGGTGGAAAAGAGGTACTGGGCTCAACTTCAAACACAGCAAGAAAAGAGAGGAGTTTGTCCCCTAAGAGCAGGGTAGGCAGCAGCAGATGGGGGAAGTTATTTTGAGTAAATGTCCCTACCAGATTGGCCCGTGGAGAAGCTCTTGATTGATTATTGATATGAAAGGCCCAAGTCACTATGGGTGGTGCCACCCCTAGGCTGCTGGTCCTGAGTGCTATAAAAAAGCAGGCTGAGCAAGCTATGAGAACAATAAAGAAAGCATCACTCCTCCATGGCTTTTGCATCAGCTCCTGTCTCCAGGTTCCTGCCCTGTATGAGTTCCTGCCCTGACTTCCATCATTAATGGAGAGTGACCTGAGAGTAGTAAACTGAAATAAAATCCTTTCTTCTCCAAGTTGTTATGGTCATGGTGTTTTACCACTGCAATAGAAACTCCAACCAAAACACCCACTAAGAGAGCAGCATAATAGCTAAAGTGTGTACAAGGCTGCTAGATATAAAATAAAGAACTGAATCCTTCTACTGAGATTCACACAAATCATTAAACATTGTCAATGTCTTTTGACGCCTAAAGAGATTAGCAGATGCTTTTCTGATTTTCAAAATATCTGGTAATAGAAATCCTCATGTTACCAGTCATTGATCAGAATGGGAGCTGACCACCAACTCCACAGGGATTTGGGGATTTGAGAACCATATATTTTATCAATATTCCTGATAGCAGAAATCTATGTGCTAAAAGCCTAAATGATCTTACAATTAAATTCAAGGAAAATATATCTAAACATTTTCTATTTCACTTTAGAAAATGATGAATTCACATAAATGTGTTGTCCTGTCCACAAACCATTGCTGTCTAATGGCCCCATTGCCTGAGAGGCAATTATGATATTTCATTTTCATCTTTTGCAAACCAAAACTAAAGGATTAGCCCTGACCAATAGAATTCCAATTTAACCCTCAATCTAGGAGGTTCTTCTGATTTTGTTAACATCAATATTTGTTCAAAAGCAATTCAGGTGATGTGATGTTTAGATGTCATACAGTAAAATATTATATTAATAATAGAAAGAATTAATTTCTAACTCACCATGTATAACTGAGAAATGGAGAAGGCATTCTCTGGGTCAAGGAAAGGTCATGATGTTTTTTATTCTCTGGCAATCTACTATTTAAAAAATCTTGGGAATAACACCACTTCACATTGGGAAATATGTATCTTTCTCTTTATGTGTCTGGGCTATATTGTCTTTATGAATTCATGCTTCTCTTTAGGAGTCAGAAGGCTGTGGATGTGAAGTGTGTGTAGCTATGTCCAGATATTATTTAAGAAAGAGTGAGAAGAAAAATATGTGTCTAGAGGAGTGTCTATAATGCTCACTATTGTGGTTTAAATGGGAAATGTTCCCACAGGCTCGTGTGTTTGAACACTTGGTCCCCAGCTGGTGGCATTCTTTCTGGAAGGTTCTATAACCTTTAGGAGGTAGAGCCTTAGGGGAGGAAGTAGATCACTAGTGGCGGGTTCTGAAGTTCTATAGCTCAACCCCACTTCCTGTTTGTTCATTCTCTGCTTCCTGGCTGTGGGTGTATTATAACCAGCTGCCTCCTGCTTCTGCAATCATGTGTTCTCCGTCATGTGGACCGTGTCCTCTCAAACTGTGAGCCAGAGTATACCCTTTCTCCTTCAAGCTGCTTCTTGCCAGGTGTGTCACAATGAAAATGTCACAATGAGAAAGCTAGCTAACAGACAGACTGATGGAAAAACCTCAGTGGGGCTGCACAAAATGAGTCAAACCTATCATAAAGCAGCCCAAGTTCATCCTCCTTGCCATTAGGCAGTGAGGAATGTTCTAGAAACAGACAACCATACAGCACAGTAAGTGGTAAGGTACCTTCCCTCAAAGCAACAGTAAGGAATGCCACAAAACTAAGTTTTCTATGGGGAAGAAAGCAATAGAGAAGGGACGCATCCCTAAAGAGCTTCATTTTAAAGAGATTCCACCAGGGACAATGGGAAAGTCATATTATTTGTGACTGTCATCTGCATAGCAATGGCAACTGTCTTTCTTTGACTCTTGTTTTTAGAAGGACTCTGGCAGTGGGATGTGAGCAATGGGGAGGCAACATGTTGAAAACACATGAGGATTAACAAAACTAAATCTCCTTTACCTCTGACATCCCCACATGATGGACATGCCAGGGTATAATACCAGGAGAATGAGAGACCCCAAGAGTAGAACTACCTCTCTCCAAAACCAGAATAGAGCAGATGACTCCTGCCAACCCACAGACCCCCAAAACAGCATCTTGATCAGGAATACAATTTCAGAGCCCACTCTTATCCATTATGATGTCATCTCTCTGTGGGGTAAATGTCCAGCACAAATAAAACGAAGCGTGACACGCTTAAAATCTTAGCTCCTCTATATGTTATTTAGAGCACCAGTTCTCAATGTGTGGATCATGACCCTTTCGGGGTCACATATCAGATATTTACATTACAATTCATAACAGCAGCAAAATTACAGTTACGAAGTAGCAATGAAATAATTTTAAGGTTGGGGGTCCCCACAGCATGAGGAACTGTATTAAAGAGTCACAGTATTAGGAAGGCTGAGAACCACTGAGCTAGAAGGACAGGATCCCATCAAGGTGGTTATGAGGAATACTCAGCAGCAGAAGGGGTTTGCTGTAACCCAGAAACATGAAAGATACTTCTACTCACGTCCACCCACTCATTCACATACAGATAATCAAAGATAATCTAAGATAATCACAAAACTCTCTCTATGCTAGATGAGGGCTCCTTTAGAAAAAAATGAAAAAAAAAAACACCCTCGTGTTATATATCCCATGACGTAAATACAATAAAACTCCCATACATGTTTACGTAAATAACATACATATGTATGGTGTGCACTCACAGTATATGTATTGAACTTTTTTCATGTGAGTTAATCTACCAGGATATGGGGATTCTCACATTCAATAATGTATGTGCTGTTTGGCTTCTGTTTTGAAAGCCAGCCAATTATTGCCACCAGAATGAAGCCCTTGCATACCGTTGTCTTATCCCATCATCTAACTAGGGGGTCTATTTTCCTGTCTCTCTTTCATTCTTAGTATGAACAACCTGTGAGTCAGTACAAGAGAACTATCCTTCTTAGGTGAGAACCAAGATTTTCTTTTGATTAAAATGATCTTGATTTTTAAAAGCCTTTGACCTATCTCTGTTAAGAATTCTATTTTCTCATACCATTGGGCTTCAACATATATCCAAGGGGGTTGGAGGAAAAGCACTGTCAGCCAAGTACTTAGCATTGAAGCTGCAAATCTGTGTCTCACACTTTTAAACTCACATGAGAAAAACAGGCTCCTTTAGTAGTTTCATTCCAGACAAAAGTTATGAGGAGGGAGAAAGAGTGAAGGTTTCCATCTGGAGGGAGTTAAGTTTTGTGGCTGGCAGAGAGTAATGTGGCTGCTCCTCTCATGCAGCCATCTTGCTTTTGCTCAAAAATGTGTGTGTTTCTTAATGTTTTCAGTTTTATTAGGAAAGAAAAAATATAGCATGTTTTTTATAGAGAAAATCTAGGGGTTTATTTACGTTGTTAACCTGTTTTTGCCCTGGATATACTGACCAGGAAGAAGCCATTAAGGAAAACTGGGAGGGCTTGAGGAAACTTTAAACCTTGTTTAGCAATTAATTGTTGGGTACAATTAGAGCTTTTGATAAGTCACACACATAGAGTCCTGTGTGAGTGTGTGTTTACATGTGTGTGTGTGTGCATGAACACACATATCCCTGTGTGTGAATGCAGACACCACACATGCCGTGTTTGTGACTATCAGAGCATGATCTGGGGGTAGTTCCATGTCTTCCACCTATTTGACAAAGGGTCTGTGGTTGACCACTACCTACACCAGGCTAGCTGGCCCAAGTTTCTGGAGATTCTCCTGTCTCTGCCCCCATCTCACAGTAAGAACACTGGAATTGCTGATGTGTTCACTACCACACACAACCTTTACACGAGTTCTGGGGATTCAGACTTGGGTCCTCATACTTGTACAGCAAGTGCTTTACCCACTGAGGCATCTCCCAAGCTCCCTAAAGTCCTTCTTTTAGATGGTTTAAAGCCTAAAGTCTTCATATATCTGTTCCTGCTCTGCTGCCTGCATTGAAGTCACTGTGAACTAGAGACTAGATGGGCTTGAGGATGCTGGTAATGATGTCCCCACATACCTACTAGTCATCAGAGAATGAGCTACCCTTGCTCTAACGTCTCTTGTCTGATGACCTGCACCATTTTGGTTAGGGTAGGATGATGCTGGCATTTAACAGCATTTTAACATGGAAAAGTCTCCACTTGGGTATAAAACAATGGTTCACCTATGTTAAAATGTGAGCTACTTTGCATATTGCTGCCTTAAATTGTTTAAAGAGTGTTTAAAACCCTTCTCTAGTTTGATGAGAGAGAGTATTTTTGAAAAGTTCTTTTATTTACAAATAAGTTCAATTTCTGAGAAGCAGTTCACCAGTGGGTTCCTGAGTAAATTCAAAGGCAACATTGCCTAGGGCATTTCCTCCAAATGTAGTGTGAGTAAGCCCTTTGAATTCTGAAAGCTGGGCAGAAAATTCTCCCACATGCTGAGAACCACACTTTTCCCATGAAGTCCTTGGGGAGCTGGTTCCAGGATCCTTAAAACTGAAACCTACAGAGAGATGCTCCAATTCCCTAAATAAAGGACCACAGTGTTTCAATATAACTTGTGCACAGGCTTCCCTATACTTTAAGTCATCTCTAGATGACTTACAATAGCCAAAATAGTGGAAGGACCCACTCTATACCCTGAATAGTTGTTATATTATATTGTATGGAGAATGATGGAAAGGTTGTTAAAACAAACACATTCTTTTCAAATATTTTTGATCCACATTTTGTGGGATATACATACATACATACATACATACATACATACATACATACATTTAACATATAGTTAAATGTATTCTCTCAAGACTGACTTCCATGGTGTTCTATATTTATTTGTGATACTTGAGGAAGCAAAACAACATCGGTCCTCTAAAAATGTGTAATTCCTCAACAACTGAACCCAAAAACGCTAAAAGAGGTTAAATGCCAGGTGGAGATTTCAAGAGTTTACTAGCAAAGACAAGCAATGCCTAAAAGAGGATAAAACAAGCAGATTACTTCAACCCAGGACCTAGATGAGAAGGTCGGCAGCACAGCAGAAAAAGTCAGCATAATGGAGAAGAAAATCAAAATATGAACAGAATAGTTAATAGTATGGAAAAAACTTGAGCAAGGTAAGTAAGATTGATTTTAAAAAAATAGAATGCTGGAAATGGTTCAAATAAAACGTACAGTGGAAAGCATCGCAGATAAACTGTCAAGCAGAAGAAAGAACATCAGGGAAAGAGGACAAAATAAATAAAATACTGCAATCAAACATTTTTAGGAAAAACAAACAAACATGACCACAGCATACAAGAATTCTGAGATCCAATCAAGAGACCAAACCTAAAAATCCATAGGCAAGAAGAAGAGCTGAGATAAACACAAAAGGAATAAAAAGTCTGTTCAATGAAATCACAGCAGTTTTCCCAAATCTAGAAAAATAGACATCCAAACATAAGAGGCATTTAAAGTCCCAAATAGACGTGATGAGAGAAGAACCTCTTCATGACATATTATACTTGAGGTTCCAAAAAATTCAAAGCAAAGAAACAATATTTGAAGTTATAAGGGGGAAATGCTAGCTCACAAAGGTAGAAATATCCAATCTTTCATCCATAACCTTAAAATAATAAAAAAAATGATGTGTTTCAGCCCTAAAAATAACTAACTACCAAGAAGATCAATAGATTCAGCAAAGCTGTCTTATAAAATTAAAAAAGAAAAGAGTGACAATTCCAGACAAGAACAAATTAAGGCAATTCATAACCACCAATCAAACATTTCAGAAGTTTCTCAAAGGAATATTTATACATAGAAGGAGGAGAAACAGGAGGAGCAGGAACAGGAGGAGAGGGGGAGAAGGAGAAGGAGGTCTCAATAATGAGAACTCAGGCAAGAATAAATTTCATGAAGGGAACTGGTGAACAAGAAAGAGATAGGGAGGAATCTATCATGGCCAACAGTTGACCAGTAAACCTCTAATACTAATAAGGGACAAATGAAAAATAATAATCCAACCAGAAAGACAACCAATAAAATTACAGGAATGAGTAAATGTTTTCCAATAGTAACTTTAAATGTAAATGGACTCAACTCACTTTCCTGGTCAATAACGAAACCCAGACTGACTATGTATTAATACACTTTGTCTCCAAGAAACACACCTCACTGCTAAAGACACTCACAGTGTGAAGAGCAAAAGGATGGAAGACAATCTATTAAGCAAATGGAAGCCCCAAACAAGCTGACACCCTTATGGAATCCAGAAAGTGAACTTCAAACAAAATTAGTCAAAAGAGATAAAGAAGGCCATTACATAGCAATAAAGGGAGCGATTCATCAAGAATATATGACAATTATATATACATATGTGTGTGTGTGTGTGTGTGTGTGTGTGTAGATGTAACCAACCGTCTTATTAAATAAGAAACACAGAACCAATACAAAGAAGAAAGCCAAGAGATCAGAGCTAAGAGCCTTACCCGTCTGTTGCAGCTAGCCTCTTCAGCCAAGAGAGACCTACTTCCTGTGTGTTTGTCTTTATATAGACTTTCTGTTCTGCCTTCTCATTGGTTGTAAACCCAACCACATGACCGCCTCGTCACTGCCTGTTTGTACAGACCTCCAGATCTTCTATGGTTGGTATTGAGATTAAAGGCATGTGTCAATGCTGGCTGTATCCTTGACCACACAGAGATCTACCTAGCTCTGCCTACCAATTGCTAGGATTAAAGGCATGTGCCACAAACGCCCAGCTCTGCTATGGCTTGCTATTAGCTCTGACCCCCCCAGGCAACTTAATTTATTAACATACAAATAAAATCACATTTCAGTACAAATAAAATATCACGATATACATGCACCAAGTATTGGGACTTCCCATTTCATAAAACAGTAATGGGCTTGAAAGGTCAGATAGGTCTTAATACAATGATAATGAATGATTTCAACAGGCCATCCAAAAAAAAATTAACAAAGAAACCTCTGGGCACATAGATCAAATGGACTTAATAAGTGTAACAAGGTATTCCATCTAACAGATACCAAATATACATTCTTCTTAGCAGACTATGGGATCTTTTCTAAGATAGATAACACTCTAGGTCACAAACCAAGTCTTGCTAAGTAGTAAAGAATCAAAATTATTCTATCAGATCACAATGTAATAAAACAAAAAAATTAGTAACAAGAAAAACTATACAAATACATGAACACTGAACTATGCAGCCTTGAGTAACATGGGAGTCATTGAAGAAATCATGGAGGAAATTTTGAAATTCCTAGAGTCAGATGAAAATTAAAATGTAATTTACCTGAACCTTAAGAACACAGCCATGGCATTTCTAAAAGGAAAGTTTCTGACTGTGAGTGCTTACATTTAAAAATAAGTGAATAAATAAAAATAAAAGATCTCAAACAAGTAGCCTAATAATGTACTTCTTGTTCTTAGGATAGTAAGAACCATCTAGACCCCAAACTGGTAGACAGAAAGAACCAATAAAAGTCAGGGAATAAAGGAATGAAATGGAAACTAAATTTACATTACATAGGAGCAAGCAAAGAGTGGATTCTTTGAAAAAATAAACAACATTGATAAACCCATACCTGAACTAACTAAAAGAGAAAGAAAACCCAAATTAATAAAATTAGACATTGGAAAAAAAGAGAGGTTACTACATATTCTGATGAAATACAGAGAATCATTAGGGAATACTTTGAAAACATGTACCAAAAAAGCTGGAAAACCTAGAAGAAATGGATAAATTCTTAGATGTGTCTAGCCTGCCAAAATTAAATCAAGAATATAAACAACTTAAACAGTTCCATAACAATCCACAAAACTGAAAAAGTAATAAAGTCTCCCAACAAAGACAAACCTAGGCTTTAAAGGATTCACTGCCAAATTCTACTAACAAAGAATTCTAAAGAGTCAGTTCTTCTTCAACACTGATGCTCCACAAACTGTTCTCAAATAATGGAAGGGGGATGAGCTGTACCAAACTCATCCTATGAAGCCAGAACCACCCTGATACCAAAGCTACATATGGACACAACCAAAAAAAGTAAACTAGCCCAATTCCCTTAGTGAGAAGAGACACAAAATTGTCAATAAAATTCTAGCAAACTGGATTAAAAAAACACACTGAGATGATCACACAGCAAGAACAAGTTGGCTTCATTCCAGGCATGCAAGTTTGTCCTACATGCAAATCAAGAACTATAAGACGCTGCCACACAAACAGACTTAAGGACAGAGATCACAGCATCACCTGGATAGATGCAGAAAAGGGCTTTGAGTAAGTTCAATATTCCTTCATGATAAAAAGCCTGAATAAATTGAGAATAGAAGGAATATATTTCAATGCAATAAAGGCCATATATGACAACTATATAACTAATGTTATATTAAATGGGGAAGCCTTAGAACATTTCCTCTAAAATCTGGAATAAGACAAGCATGTCCACTCTCTCTACTCTTACCCAACAAAATTCTTGAAATTTTAGCAACAGCTACAAGGCAAGAAAAATAAATATAAATATGAAAAGAAGAAATGAAATAATACCTGTTTGCCAGTGAAATAATGTTATATACTTAGAAGACCCTAAAGACTCTCACAGAAAATTTTTGGAATGATAAGTACTTTCAACAAAATATCAGGGTCAAAATCAAAATACAAAAACCATTTGCTCTCCTATATACCAGTAGCAAACTCACCAAGGAAACAACCAGGAAAAAAAATCCCATTCACAATAGCTTCAAAAGAAATAAAATATCTAAAAATAATCTTAATCATGGACGTGAAATGTCTCTACAATAAAAACTTTAAGACAGTGAAGATGGAAAGCCAATCTATGTTCACAGATTGGCAGAATTGATATTGTAAAGATGGCCATATTTCCAAAAGCAACCAACAAATTCAATACAATTCCTATCAAAATTCCAATGACATTTTTCACAGAACTAGATAAAACAATTCTAAAATTCACATGAAAGTATAAAAAATCCCTCATGTAGCCAAAGCAATCTTTAGCAGAAAGAGTAATGCTTAAGATACCACAATACCTGATTTAAAATTATTTTACAAAGCTGTAGTAACAAAAACAGCATGGAACAAAATAGCATGAGAATAGACATGTAAAGCCACGGAACAGAAGAGAGGACTGGGAAAGTAAACCCACACATACAGTGGAGAAAAGACAGCCTCTTTAACAAACTGCATTTCTACATGCAGAAGAATGAAACTAGATCCATATTTCTTAGCCTGAATGAAAATTAATTCAAAGTTGATCAAAGACCAAAACTCTAAGATCTGAAACTGCTAGAGGAAACGTGGTAAATCACTTCAAGATAGAAGCATAAGGCAAAGACTTTCTGAAAAGGATTCCCATAACACAGGAAATACTCCCAAGAATGAGATTCCATGAATTAAAAAGTTTCTACACAGCAAAGGAAATAATCACCAAAGTGAAGGGACACACACACACACACACCACCACCACCACCACCACCACCACCACCACCACCGCCGCCGCTGCTGCTGCCACCATTTAGAAAATTCTTTGTCAACTACACATCATACAAGGAACTAACATCTAGATTCTATGAAGAACTACAAAAAAAACCAACAACAAAAACCCAACAGCAACAAAAAAATCAAATTAGTGGGACAATTAACTGAATAAACAGACCACACACACACACACACACACACACACACACACACACACACGAAGTACAAATGACAAACAAATGTTTGAAAAAACGTTCCTGTGCCCTTCCAAATTAAACTGCTTTTGGACTCCATCTCAACCCAGTCACACTGGCTATCAGCAAGAAAACAAGTGTTAACAAACACTGAGGAGGAAGTAAAGAAAAAGGAACTCTTTTTTTTTTTTGGTTTTTCGAGACAAGGTTTCTCTGTGTAGCTTTGCACCTTTCCTGGATCTCGCTCTGTAGACCAGGCTGGCCTCGAACTCACAAAGATCCGCCTGCCTCTGCCTCCCAAGTGCTGGGATTAAAGGCGTGCGCCACCACCACCCGGCTGAAAAAGGAACTCTTACACAATGCTGGTGAAGGTGAAAATGTGTACAACCACTAAGGAAATCACAACAGAATTTTCTCAAAAAACTAAAAAACAGTACTTGGTGATCCAGCCATACTGCTCAGACATATGTCTGAAAGTTCACATGGCACAGAGTCACTTTCATACCATGTTGATGCTGCATTATTCACAATAGCCAGGAAATGGAATCCACCTAGATTTCCACCAATAATTGGATGAATAAAGAAAATACAGTGCATATACACCTGGAGTTTTATTCAGCTACAAAGAAAAATGAAATCATGGCATGTGCACAAAAATAGATACAACTGTAAATCATTATGTTAAGTGAAATAAGATTCAGAAGGAGAAAAATTACCTGTTTTCTTTCGTATGTGGAACGTGCATTCTAAGTGTGTGTCGGGGGGCGGGGTGGGAGGGTAGGTCATGGAACAAGAAAGGCAATCTTAAGTGAAAGGCAGAAGAGAGAGTAATAGAATTGATTTGACATAAAAGCAGAAGGGGGAGGTATTTGGGCAAAGGAAGGAGCGAGCCAGAGGGAGCAGGGAGAGTGGAGGAGAACTGGGAAGAGGGATGAGTAGAACAAAGCATAATGACACACATCAATTAAAACATCATAATGAAATATATTACTTTGTATGCTAAATTAAAAATAAAAGCAAGAATGTGGATCAGTCTAAAAAGGACATTGTATATGTCAAGATACATATTAGAATCTAATAACATTATTTGAATTTTTTTTTTTTTTTTGGTTTTTCAAGACAGGGTTTCTCTGTGCAGTTTTGGTGCCTGTCCTGGATCTCCCTCTATAGACCAGGCTGGCCTCGAACTCGCAGAGATCCGCCTGGCTCTGCCTCCCGAGTGCTGGGATTAAAGGCATGTGCCACTGTTGCCTGGCCATTGTTTGACTTTTTAAAAACAAAAGAAGCCAGAGCATCATCTATTTGGAAAGTCAGTTGAAAGCAATACATCTCTTCATTCACAACATCTACAAATGCCCTAGCAAATTCCTTAACAGTTGACTTTCTAATCTCATTCCTTCACCATCCAAACAGGCTGTGGTCCAATGGACATCCCCATAGCTTGTCTCAAACATTACTTGAGCAGTGTAAACAGGATGCTTCACCTCTAAATATTTTCTAAAAGTCACTCAAACTTCTCTGAAATTAACATTCTACCAATAGGCACCTGCTCTATGCTATTTGCTTTACCAAACATTTCATAGTTTTCTATTTATCAGTCGCTTGTCTTCTCACTCTCTTTTAGATATCATGGGCATGAACTTTCCACATGCAGCTCAACTGTCTCTCTTTCAGAATCATGTCAACCCCCAGATAATTCATCCAGTGTGCCTTATGATTTCTAGCCTTGTCTCACCTTTTTTGGGGGGAGGGGCATTTGTTTGTGTGTTTGTTGTGGTATCTTTGTCTTCCTACATACTTGCACTGTAAATGTGAGCCTTTCCTCACTAGTGTGTCTATGGGCTCAATCCTTCTACACAGATTGAACATCTCCATATTAATAATGTGTCCCCAAACACCCCGAAATGAAGCCCGTGCACAAGTAAACCCAACTAAACTCATGGTCAAAGACGCTTTCTGGGTCCAGGTATGACGGCACAAGTCTGTAATCTTAGAACACAAGAAGATGAACCAGGATAACTACAGTTTTGTGGCCACTTTGTTAATAATGAAATAAAACTGAATTTTAAAATAAAAGGCAGAGACTGCAGCTCAGTGGTAGAGTACTTATTTGGCACACACAAGGCCTTGCATTCAATTCCTAATATTACATAGCAACTTGATTCAGACGTTGATATATATTTGAACTCCACGTGTGAAACTTTGGATCTGTGCATCAATACCTAGAATTCTGGCCTCTTTGAACTACTAAATCAGTAACAGGCTCAAATTCTGCTGTAGTAAGCGACTCTTGTCTAGAGTGACAGGGCCTCTTCAGACCCCTTTGTGCTTTCTGTTCAACCACAGTTAACACCTAGCCCTCTTCAAGTGATTAAGGGGGACAACTGGAATTGGTAGGCTCTGATCTTGGAAGGAAAGTTTTGATCGTAAGAAGCTCATACAACAGACCTTTATACACAGAAAGTAAGCCTGTCCTTGTTTCTTTTTAAATTTACGTAAGCAGATTTCTTTTCTATTATTCTTTGATGGTTTCATAGACATATATCTTACATACGTATCTATCAACCCCCAAAAGTCCCCTCCCACTTCCACATCTTTTATTTTTTGTTTTCAGTTTTGTTTTGTGACCTACTGAGTTTAAATAGGGTTATCTATGAGAGAGAGAGAGAGCGAGAGAGAGAGAGAGAGAGAGAGAGAGAGAGAGAGAGAGAGAGAGAACTTGTTCTTTGCTCTTTGATACTGAATAACCCAGTGACAACATATGCCTCTCTGACATGTTTTAAAAAAAAGACAAGTTGAGGGGCTTTTATGAAACAAATTGGTAAAATATGGAGAAAACCAAATGAAATTATTTAATGATGACAAATCATTTTTTTAAATTACTACAATTGAAAAAACAACCTCCTGGTGATAATTAACACTTTGGTTGTACACAATGGCTCATACTTACAGCCCCAGCTAAAACAGACAGATGTCTCAAGCACAGCTGTTCCAGTCCTGCCTGAACATATAACAAGAGTCTATGAAAGAAGGGGATTTAAGGATTGAAAGCTTTATTTTTGGCTAGTAGTTTCAGAAGATTTATTCTATGATCCCTTGGCATCATGAATTTGGATAGAATATCATGGTAGCAGGAGCCTGCAGCAGAAGCTATTTACTTCTTGGTGGACAGGAAACAAAGAAGAATACAAAAAGAGCCAGGGCAAGATGTAATCCCAAGTGAGATTACTCCAACTAGAATTCCCCTTCTACCCTTTACCTGCTCCCAATAGTGTCATTATATTATGAATCCATCAAGGGATTAATCCATTGGATAGGTCTCTGGAAACTCTTTCATAGACACACTCTGAGACATGCTGAAGTAATCCTCCAGGAATTTCTTAATCCTCTCCAACTGACAACCCAAACTAACCATCACAGCCATTAGGAGACAGGTAAGAAACCAACACAGGGCTGGGAGATGTTCTGTGCATCTCAGCACTTGCTGGGAAAACATGAGGACTTGAGTTTGGATCACTAGCACCCATGGAAAAGCCAACAGGTGGCCACATGCCTGTTACTCTAGCCCTGAGGGACCCAGGAGGATTGATAGAGCTTGCTGACTGGCCAACCTAGCCAAAGCCAACTGAGACTTGGGTTCTATAAGACCCTGTCTCAAGGGAATACGGCAGAGGGTGATAGGGTGATAGGGCAGATAATCACTGCCCTCCCTGGGCCTACAGAGAGAGAGAGAGAGAGAGAGAGAGAGAGAGAGAGAGAGAGAGAGAGAGAGAGATATGCAACAAATATCTACTACATAGAAAATTATTATTACTGCTATAACCAATTACCAGAAAGTGATTAGATTAAAACAATACTAATTTGTCTTCCCCTTCTACAGATGAGAAGTCTGAAGTCTGCCTTACTTAACTAAAGTCAAGGTACCAACAGCACTGTGTTCTGGAAGCCCCTGGGAGAACCTGCTTCCTTCCCTTTCTAGTACACAGAGTCTGCTCACATCCCTTATCTCACAGCGCTTTCCACAACCTCACAGTCAGAAGAGTAGACTCCTCCAGTTTCTTGCCCTCTTCTGTCTCTCACTTTGAAGGGCTTCCATGATTACATTGGATCCAACAGGATACCCTCCTTACTTTAATTAAGATCAGTAATTCACAGACTTGGTCCCATGTGCAATCATAATTCTTCCACATGCAGTATGACAGAGTCACAGGTTCCATGCATCCCATCATGACTAACTTCGGGAGACTACTACATTATCAACTCAAAGTGAAAATGATATCATCATCTATAATTTTGTCTCCAAGAAGGTGTGATGTTATGCTTAGAATTTCCTCATTCCATAGAGTGTTTTGGTGGTGGTGGTGGTGTTTTTGCCAAGTTCTGGCTCATTGATTGACTCATTCACTCATCCATTCCATGGCCATTGAGAACAATAGACCAAGCACTGTCTAGACACCGAATATAGAATAGTTAGCAAAATGTTCCCTTCCCTCACAAAACTTGCAGTCTTGGGGGTAAACCAGTAACAAATAAGCATCAATCTATTTCTATGGCAGTTTTATTGTTCCGAAAAAAATATTGATTGTGGGGTCAGCAAGATGATCAATCAGTTCAAAACATATTGATTGTAGGGTCAGCAAGATGGCTCAGAAAGTTAGAGGTGCTTGTGTGGGGGCCTGACAATGTGAGTTCCGTCCTTGGGTCCTATCATGTGGCATGAGAGAACCTACTCCTGAGAGTTGTGCCCTGACCTCTACACATGTGGTGTAAAAATGCATGTATCTACACACACACACACACACACACACACACACACACACACACACACACACACATTCACTCACTCACAATATATAAAGCCAATCAATAAATAAAATCAATCAATAAATAAAATTTTAAAAAATATTGATTGTGCATAAACACCTCCTTGCTCTTTCACTTAGCACTGTACTTACACGGTTTGTGTGTGGCAGGGACACTGTGGAGAGGAGACAACTTCTCTAGAGCATGGCAGACTTAGCATGCTTATCCATGCAGAAAAGCATGGCAGCACTTTCTACCTAGAGTTCCAGCTGAAACACGTGACCATGGCATAAAAGCAGGTGGCCTGGACCCTTGATGTACTGCACCTGTTCCTCCCCACGCTCCCCACCCCCTGGCAGGGCAGCAGGACACTCATTTACATTCAGGAACTTTAGCTTTAGCATCTTGATGGTTGAATTAGCAGGAAGTGCAAAACTGCTCAGAGTGAATTAGAGGGAAGGAAGGGGACAGTTTCTGTAAGCCACCTAACTAGGTGAGAGATTGAGAGATTAAATCACAGTTATGTGAGAAGATTCTCACTCTACTCATGACCTGTCTGTCATGAATATGTCACTGCAGAAGACTTCCCATTTGAGATTTAGTCTCTCAGTCCTGCTGCCCTGACCACATCTATGCCATGATGTCTCTGTTAAGGGGAGGTGAGGAGAAAAACACTCATCCTTCATCTGGCCATAATGAGGTTATTTTTAAAGGCATTTGAGGCTTGAGACATGTCTTAGGACACAGGTCAAAGGGTTTTGTATACAATCACTAAAATTCTTTCAATGCCTCTGTAGCTCAAACCACATGTTGTCCTTGCTATCTTACAAGGCTCACATGCCCCTAAAAGACGTGACCTTGGAAAAATCCTTTTAATGAGGTGCTGACAGGAGCATGGTCTACTCCCTCCTCCCCAGCACACTGTCCTCCCCTCTTCAGAAATAGCATTTATATTTATCCTGGAAGATAATTTTGTGCTACAACACATGACCATAAAATTTAAATTTCAACTAAGCTCTTCATCCTAATTGCTAAAACAACTAATTAATTTTCTCCCCCAAAGAAAGCACAAGTACCAGTAACTATGGACTTTATTCAATCTATTTCCTTATAGCACACAGATTTGGAACTAAACTGCTGACAAAGTCTAATGTATGTGCCGTATATGTATACTTTCTAGATGTCCAGGACTCTGTACACTGTTTCCATTCATTTCATTTTTGTTCCTTTATTCACCAAAGTCCCCAGGATCAACAAGGATAGTTGGAGAATATGCAGAGGAATTCCATTTCCAGGTATAAACCTCCAAGACTGAAAAACAGAGAAATCGCACCGATCCCTGCCGATGGCTGAAGGGAATAGAAACAGCCAAAAGCCTGTTAGCAGAGCTACAAACAAGCAGAAACTGCCCTATAGAGACAATGGAATACTGCTCAGTCTTAATGAACAATATTCTAGTCTATGCAGCAACACAGATGAAGCCTGAAGACATGAAGGTAAGTGAACAAATCCCTACGCGTGAGGACAGATAGTATATGATCCCAATAATTCAAAAGACAGTCATCAAATTCAGAGAGAGAGTGTGTGTGTGGAACAGAGGTTTCCAGAGACTGAAAAGGGGGGAAATATCTCTAGGCCCATGCTTATACCTAAGCTACAGGTACAAATACTTTTTTAAAAGCAAAATTATGAGGCTGAGGAGATATACCATCTTGCAAACCTACGGACCTGTGTTTGATCCCCAGAACCCATGAAAACAAGGCAGCCATGGCAGCACATGTTTATAACTCCAGCACTAGGGAGGCTCACGGGCAGCCAGCCTAGCCTACTTGGAGACCTGGAGACCTGGAGACTTTGAGAGGCCTTCTCTCAAAGACAAGGTGGTCAGCTCCTGAGGAACAACAGCTGAGATTGTCCCTTTCATTCTCTCATTCTCTCATTCTCTCATTCTCTCTCTCTCTCTCTCTCTCTCTCTCTCTCTCTCTCTCTCTCTCTCTCTCTCTCTCTCTCTCTCCTGCTCTAGGTTGTTTGACCCTTCTCTGTGTTCTCACAGCTGCCCAGATGCTGCTCATCCTGGGTTTGTTCCTCCACTTTTCCCATGCCCCACTGGTTAAGGCAGGGACTCTGTGTTTGCTTCTGTGTTGCTGGAGCTCAGCACTTTTACTCTGACATGTCCAAGCAGTCAGCAAATTCATCACTAAGAGAGTATCCTCTCTCCCTGGGACGCAGAGTAAGAACAATCAGCCAGTCAAAAGAGCAGAGTGAAACAAGGAAGGTATGCTTGATCCATTCCTTGCAGACTCAGCCACATTCTGCTATGGAGAGACAGGCCTTTTTCAGACTAGCCATGGTCAAGCTGGCCACGCTCCCACGCGAGAAGAGTTAACCTGTGAGAGTCATGTTTTCCTTTCCCTGAGGTCTGACTGAATTCAAGAATGCAAGCCCAAAAAATAACACAACGCAATTGGGAGCTAATGAAGTACTCACTGTGCCCTGGCTATGCCTCTACATGCAAGTAATTCTGTTTACATCTCTACAAGGAAAATCTGGGATTCATTTTTGTAAACTCAGAGCAGAAATAAGCTGCCTGGAGACATCCTTACACTGTCACAGCATTTTAGGGAAATTCCATATAGTGCAGTTTCTGGTGAACATACACACACACACACACACACACACACACACACACTCAAAAATGTGTCTTTGCCCATTAAGGAGAATCTGAGACGTCACCTATGAAGGCCAGTCCAGGGTTGATTTGTTCCTAGTTCCTAGAGGGAAATAGTCATGTGAGTTCTATTTATAGGTTAAATCTGGTCACCACAAAAATGTGCAATAACAAAAGATGGCTGTGCCCCAAGGAATAACCTGCTTAAAGGAAATCCATTGATCACCAGGAAAGCACAGGCCTTGGAAGATTTAGCCCAAGTCTTCCCTGGCTGGAATTTGACCTGTGCAACCCTACACCAGCCTCTCTTCACAGATGAGTTCTGTAGCACGGGCGTCCTCGGAACCTTAATCCAAACCTCATTTGCTTCTCTTTCCTCATCTGGCCTGGCAGATGGCATTTCACGAAGCTGGATTGAGTTAAGATAACTAGACAGTCTCGGTGGTTAGAAACGTGAATGGATGAATGAAGGCAGGGCGGACTCAAGCGCCCTCTCTTCCAGAAAGAATAGGAATGGAACCCATATAAGGTCCTGGGGTAAAATCCTTCTCCTCTTGCCCAAAAACTATTAGAAGAATGTCATAGTACGAATAAATAGCAACTCGTTCTGTACACAAATAGTTCACACAGTGTTCTTGTCACTAGCGTTTCTGTTTGCAATCTGTCATTCCCCACATTCTCATTTGAGAAAACTAAAACAGCTTAGGTATCAAAATTTTATGAATGTGGAAACTTTCCCTCTGTGGGGGGCATGATACTAATCAAATGACAACAGGTTCTGTTGATCTTTTCATCATTCTTTTTCTATTATGCCTTCATCTCTATCCTTGGCCAGTCTTTAGAAGAGGCATCCCTAATCTCTAAACCCTCACCACTCCAAACTAGTCCAAGTACACATAGATACCCCAATACTACAGGTCAGCCCCAAGACCAGGAGCTCTGAAGTATCCTCAGATCTTAAGCCATTCTCCATATTGGGGGTTTCTAAAAGAACACTCCTGGGACCTCAGAGGACTATAAATCCTGTCCTCACCCCATATCACAAGGGCATAGCTATAGGAAAATTACAAGAAATGAGGTTGAAGGTTTTCAAAATGTATTGTCCTTCCACATTAACTAAAATAGTGTAGAAGTCACAGAAATGGGGAGATAGACCAGTGGAAAGCAGGAAAGACCACAAGATACACACACACACACACACACACACACACACACACACACACACACACACTCACACACACACCTGGATTTGTCATATAATGCAAATATTTTAAATTGGTGTTTCATGTTCAAAGGATAAAACTTACGCAAACATGCACTTAGACAAACACTCAGGCACACACATGGATTTACTGTACAGAGCAAATATTTTTAACTGACATGTCATGGAGAAAATAAGGCTACCTAATACCATTCAAACAATGGAGTACTCATTTAAGACAATATGAAGACAGACCCTAATTTCATATCTTATGAGCAAAATAAACTATGAAAACAGGCTTAAATATAAGAAAACAGTGATAATCTCATAAACATATTGAAAGACAATTGAGAATTTTTAAAAATAGTTCTACTGTGAAAGATGTATGAATGGTCTCCCTCCCACCCTCCTTCCTTCCTTTTTTTCCTTTTCTTTCATTGTGTGTGTGTTTGTGCATGTGTGTGTGTATGTTGTGTGTGTGTTGTGTGTGTGTTGTGTGTGGTGTATGTGTGTGTGTGTGTGTGTGTGTGTGTGTGTGTGTGTGTGTGTGTGTGTGTTGTGTGTAGGATTATTTGTTCAGGTTTTGGAGACAGTGTCGCACTTTGCAGTTAAAAGCACTTGCTACACTTTACAGTAAAAGGGGTTCAGTTTCCAGAACCCAATTCAGGTAGCTCACAACCACCTGTAACTTCAGCTCCAGGAGACCTGATGCCCTCTTCTGGCCTCCACAGATCTGTGCATGCGCGCACACACACGCACGCACAAACAAATCCTTAGTATGAAATCTTACTCAGATTCTGTGAAGGAAGGAAAAGGTTGATAGACTCAACACCACAAAAAATTTTAAACCCCTCTGATGAAAAAGGACATAGGGCATACCCAGCAAGTTTGAAGGTCGCTAGCAAGGTGGAGAAAGTATTTGCAATAGGTCTTCCTGAAGGCCAGTAGAGAAAGGCATCTTGTAAGTAAGTAAAGAAAACAGAAAACCCCACTGGAAAATGGGCAAAAGACAAAGAGGCAATTCACAAAAGAAGAAGGAGACGTTGTAAAACACTGTTAAATATCAAAGAAACTCAAATTAAACAACAATGATATATCATATTCACCTATCTGATTGGCAACCTAAAAGGAGTGATACCGCCCAGGCATAGAAGGTGGAGGAAAATAAGCTCCTTGTCCACTGTTTGTGGGAAAGGAACTTGATGCCCTCTCACTAGAGGGCAAGATGGCAGTCAGCTCCTGAATTTAAAATGCATATACCATCTGAGTAGTAATTCCTCTTCTGGGAATTTATCCTAGGGAAATAACCAACCAGTATGGAGCAGAAAAAACAGGCAATGTCATGGGCTCTGCACAAGATGGGATAGAAGTAGAGATAACCCCATGAGCCCAGGGAACCAAACAGAACAGGACATTCCGGCAAATTTCCAAGAGGAGAGGATGCTGTAAGCGTGGCTGGCTATGCAGATGGAAGGAGGAACAGAAAAGGATACCCAAGTGGATGTAAGGTCAATGGAGAAGGTTATTCAATTGCAGACAAGAGCTGGACCAAGGACATCAAGAGAATAGGGCAAGAAGAGACCTAGAGAAGTAATAGTGTCAGGCATGTTCATGATGGCAACTACCAACGCCAGTTCTTGGGGGAGGCAACTGAAGTCTGAACACATGGGTCAACACAGCTGCTCACATGACTCGTAAGAACAATATTGAAAGTGGGACCAGGCCATGGGTAGGCATATGGATTCTATCCCAGTGGCCGTGGGCCACCACGGAAGGTTTCTACATTAAGTTTGCAATCTGGGAAGCTTTCCTTGGCAGAGGGTGGAGAGCGTATCAGAGACTGCCCAGGCAGATAAGAAGAAAACAAGTCATGGGTGATTGCAGAACAAGATGGGAAAGGTGCAATGGGAAGGAATCAGGGGTGAAGTTAAAAGATGCTTGAGAGTTGAGATGCATAGGCTTGAGTGACCTGTCACACCAAGAGAGGTAGCAATAGAGGTGTTACAATGCCCCTTGATTTCTAATTGTCAGCAGGAGGTAAGAGCATGGGAATAGTCAAAAATTGCTTAGTGCCTAGTTCCTAGGGAACATTCTTTTAGTCCCCATCTTTAATTTTATTTTCCCTCCTCCATGAAACTTCATATCCAACTGCCTCAGGATAAAGTTCCACTCATCAAATGCCATCAAACGCCGGAACTCCTGAAGTCTTCATCGGAAATTCTCAATGTTGTTGTTATCTGGAAGTTGCCTTTATCTGGCTGATAGCTAATCAATCACTTGGATACTTCCTGTTTCGCCCATGCAGTCTCCTAATAGCAAAGGCCACATGAGCTTTCAGATTCTGCAATACCCAACAGTATTGCTTGGGCACGGTAGACATCTAAACAGCAGCAATAAAGGAAGTATATATCTCTTCCCACTCTTCCTCTTACATTTTTGACTTTTCAGCTTTGAGAATAGAAAAGTCATAAGTGTTTCTTACCCTAGAAAAAACTAAGAGAATTGGGAGGAAGTTTTGGAATGCCTGCAGGAGATTTTCTTAATCCTTAACTGGCCGATAACACTACGGGAAACGATCTTAAAGAAAACACAGTGATGAACAGCGGGGTCTGATTACCACTTCCTTTTTTATACTGCACAGAACACTGTGAGAGTAATTTCCAGTGGAATGTTTTCCGAGCACATATAAATAGTCAGGTCAGCTTGGTGAAAGTGTTTCCAAGATGGACTGATAAACTAAGCAAGATAAAGGGGGTCAAATGGACAAGATGAATTGCCTGGCACTTTTATAGATATAGCATGCACGTATTATTGGAAGCAATTGCACAAGAGCTCAGGCATTCTGTGGGTCTATTTCATTTCAGAAACTATAATGGATAACTTTAATCTCAAGTAAAAACCAGAGACAAGGCCAACTAGGTAGCTTGGTGGAAAAGATCCTGCAAGCCTGGTGACCTGCACTCAATTCCCTAAACTCAGGTAAGTGTGGAAGGAGAAAACCAATTCCACAGAGATATCCTCATAATCTTCCCCTGCACACTGTGGCAAGTATGCACACACTAAAAATAATAAAATAATAATAATAATAACTATTATTTTATGTATATGGGTGTTTTGACTACATGTGCACCGTGTGTGCATCTGGTGCCTGAGGAAGCTAGAAGAGGGCATTGGATCCCCTGGAACTGGAGTAACAGTTCTGAGCCATAATGTAGGTGCTGGGAACTGAACCCCAATCCTCTAGAAGAGTCCCCAGTGTTCTTTATCACCTTAATTAGAAAAATATTTTTATTAAGAAATTTTTTATTCATTTTACATACCAACCACAGATCCCCCTCTCTTCCCTCCTCCCACTCCCCCCCAGCTTTTCCCCCTCAACCCACCCCCAATATTCTTAATTGGGGAATGATTGTTTACCCAGCTAAAATTTTCTTAATGCTACTGTAGGTCAGAGGTAAACATATATTTATGCAAGAGATAAGGCTTGTTCTTGATAAAAATTACTCAGTGCAACATACTCCACCACACAATGCTTCAGTCCTTGTCATGACACAATGACCCCGCCCCCCACCCCGCTGAAGTTGTCCTTACTTTCCACAGCACCACAGGCTAATCCTCAGTTTCTCAATGCACCAATCCCCAAATTTTCTTGCCGAAAAAGAGCTTCTATCATCAAATATACTTAGGAAATGCTTACCACTATGATCCTTGGACAGTCACCATATACACTGGCATGAGGATGGTTCCGAAGGTCCTATTGTATATAAACCTCCACTATTTTTAAAGGTGCTATTTTAACAACTTCTTTGAATATGGGGCCTGTAAGACCTAGTGAAACCAAGTCAAAACAGTGTTCCCCACAAGACACTTGGAAAATCTCAAGAGAACAAGACACTTGGAAAATTTCAAGACCTCAGCCTCAGTTTCTGCTCCTTCTTCTCTTGTTACCTCTTGACTTCGAAGTTCAAAAGCCTGAGGACACATTTCCTCAAAGCCCATTGAAGAAATCATTGAATGCATTTAAAATTCCTAATAAGTAATCATTTTTGTTTTACCTCTCACGGGGAGATCTTAGACATTTACTGAAGCCTTTGAAGTAAAATGATTTAGTTCAAAACAACAGTGCAAATGTCACAAACCTCGTGCCCACGCGTAGCACAAGCAAATTCACTTTTGTCTGTCTCTGGTCTCCACTAACAAAAGTTAAGGAAAAAAACTCTAAATCTCTGTCTCTGTGTCTCTCTCTGTCTCTCTCTGTGTCTGTCTCTCTCTGTCTCTGTCTCTCTGTCTCTCTCTCTCTCTCTCTGCCATATGAGTGTCCTCAGCAACAACCAACTCTCCTCCTGGCTCAGATATGCTATAAAGTCTGCATGTTGCAGGGGAGATGCCCTCCGCAAGCTGACCCCCCTTCTTCTCATTAGAAATCAAAACAAATGTTGCTTCTTCCTCCCTGAGCCCCAGGCTAGAATAAAACTTGAGCTATCCACTTTCACAAAGCCCAGTGATTTCTGTCCCTGCCTCTGCGGCATTTATGACTCTGTGCAAATGTCATTTTCTTCCTCATCTCAACCACATGACAAAGTTTGCCGAGTCAAAAATACTGTCTGTCTTAACTCCTTCTGCATGCCCAGACTCTTAACTCCGAATGGGCATGTAATAGGAAATAAGCAGCCTGAAGAATAGAAAATGTATGGTTTTATGTGGTGAGTGTCTGTGTGTCTGTGTGTGTCTGTGTGCCTCTGTCTGTGTTATAAAACCCATGTAGAGCCGTTAACTTCATTTTCAAGGAAAAGAGGAATGACATGAAAATAGTTTAGTTGGTACAAGCCCACTGGTTCCCTTCAGCCATTCACATTAACTGAGCATCACTATCTATGACATTCTATAAGAAACTGTAGGAAAACAAAACATGTAAGATTCAATTCCTGTCTTTAATCACCCTTCCACTGACCTCAAATATGGCTGACCAGTTTGGAATCTGAGTATGTCCTAAATACTGAGAAGGCTGGCCAATTCCTTCTCAACCCTTTAATTGGATGCCCCAATGTTTACTTACTTAAGTTTTACCTTGGCCCTCAGTGCCAATGGCTTATAAGAGGCTAATTTTCTGTTGCAAGGAAGGGTGCCTGGAAGATACTGAATAAGTGTGCGTCAGTGCCTCCCCCTGTGCAGGCACTAACATCAGGCCCAAGGTCAAGAGCTCAGGCATGAGGGGGGCTGAGGAAATCGGGGGTGGGAGCTGTACAGCCGCTGCTGGTGTGTGTGTGATAGCAGTTGAATGAAGAACATCTGGGCCCTGTCAGTGCTTCCCAGAGATCTTCTCTGTCTAACTGCAGTGCGAGCAAATTAAGATTGATAAATTGTCTAGCTGTTTCTGGCTTTAAAGATCCCAGATGCACTGTTAAATTAATGGTTGCTCTATCTCCCCTCAATCTGACACCAAAACAGAGCCTTGAAAACATTCCAGACCCTAACTCCCCCAGTCTTATGAACACACAAGGAAGGCATGGCTTCTTTCAGATGGATTCCAGTACACAGGCTTGTCTATTCGGTGTTTCTATGTGATGTACTTGTGTGTGCATGTGTGTCCAAGCATAATCATAGACATATGTGTTCAGACTAGAAGTCATCTTAGCCATGGGGAGCATGTACACTCAGTTTGGCCCAACATTTTGCTATACAGCTGGAAACACAAATTGTTGAACTTACCCAATGTTCTTAAACACCCAACTGTCCACTACAGAATAATTCCAAGAAAAATGAAGTCATTTGTATCATTTGGAAACTATGGCTGTACAAAAATATAACACATTACTAATAATACCTAAGATTGCTCTGTTCTTACTCTTTGGCCTTCAGTTCAACAACCCACTCTCTCCATGGCGGACAGCCTGTTATGTTTATATCAGTAGGAAACAATCAACCATGGCTCCAGGGAAAGAATCTGAGGCCCTTTGCTAACATTCTGTTTCTAGAAATCACACACAATGGAAAATGCTTCCTGGTGCTCATTTTGATACCTCAAGTCTCCAACTCTAAGAGGAATGTCTCTCACGGTGGTGTTTACTGTGGATGCAACTAACAAGAAGGAAATATTCTAACTGGAGGATGAGCCTTCTAAGAAGACGACAAGATTAAAAAATGGAACATCCACAGCAGAATATGATAACATAGGCCTGTAGTTCCAGCACTTGGGAAGATGAGGCAGGAGGATTATGAGTTTGATGCTAGACTGAGTTATATAGAGTCTGTCTTTAAGAACCCCCATTGGAGATTTAAACACTGTGATAAAGTTAGAGAATCATGCCAAGTACAGTGGAGGCTGAGGCAGGAAAATCACCTGAGCTCTGGATGCTCTGTTAAAGGAATAGCCCCTCTGTCTCCACACTATGTGATACCAAAACAAGAGTTCAAAAACAGCCTGGGCAATGTATCAAAATCCCCACCAAAAACAAAATAAAATTGGAGAACTGTTGATACAGATATGTCTCCTTTAGCCCTCAGAGAAAAGATTCTAAGGGAAGAGACTGGTCAATGAACCTATAAAAAAGTGTGCAATATGTCAAGCAATGATGGATGCTTTTTTGGAAGAAAAAAAAAACCTAAATCAAGGAAACAGAGAGAGAATAATGGGGTGCTACTTCAGATAAGGCCACCAGGAAAGGAAAACCCTCACTTAGAAGAGGACACCAGGGCAGAGTAATGAACAATGTGGGGGTGGGGGCACAAGGCTGTCTGGCTCAGCATCATGGCCCTGCATTCTGTTTCCTTTCAGAGTCTCTAGATAACTATCAGACCACACTGGAGAGAAATCTACCAGCCATTCCAGAATGCCAATTGGAATTTCAACCCTGAAATAAAAAAATGTGAAAATCTACTACTGTCTCCAAACTACCGCTTAAGGTTAGGAATCAAAAGAGGCCAAATTATCCAAGAGCCTGAAATATTCCAGTTATCAATGAAACAGACAGAATAAAGAATGTTCTGACTGTGACTGCACAGAGCACACTGCCAGTGGGATGGAAGCAAGCTCTAAGATTGTTCTCAGATGCTCCCGACCCACGTGTGATATGGTGGGAGGCAAGCCTGTCCAAGCTAATCCTTTAGGGTCAGACGTGTCCCCAAGATTGGAAACATATGCTTTGTCACTCTTTCTGAGGTTTTGTGAAAATTCTCCGGCATAGAACAATGTTCACACAGGGATCCATCATCAGGGACCCCAAAGTGTCAACATTTTCCTATGTTTTTTTTTTAACCTAGATAATATGTACATAAATTTCAAGTGACTGAAACACATACCTAACGCTATATCTTCTCATGTTTTGTGCTAAAAATTTAATTTCTGTTTCATTTGCTTGACCTCAAGACAAAGCAGTTTAGGCAAGGAAGAAATGAGTTACTTAGGTGCCTGCCCCACAAGCACAAGGACCTGAGTTTAGATTTCTAGCACCCATGAAAATGCTGGCCATGGCAGTATGTGCTGTAACCCCAGAGTTGGGGGGAGGGGCAGAGACTGGTGGATTCCTGGAGCCCTTGCCAAACTGAATGACCTCCAGGTTCAATAAAATACCCTGTCTTGGGGGGCGGGGGGAGATCAAGTAGAACACTCAGCAACCATCTCTGGCCTCTACACACACACACACACACACACACACACACACACACACACACACACACAACCAAAATGTAAAAAGAAAGAAAATAAAGCGATATGATGACTTAAACAGCTCAGAATATCTTGGTTTTCTCAGATCTGATCTTTCTTTTTAGAAGTGACTTTATTCTAATTTTGGTCTTAAGCAATACTTGAAGCAATGTGGGGTAAAACTATTTGACCCAATTTGGGTAGAAAAAAATCTATACCACTGGAATCGCTGTGACTTCTACACTCACTTATTGACCCTAGTCCTCTTAAGGGAAGAGTGAGTGCCCCTTTGTGGAGTCCCTACAGCTGGGCAAGAAACCAGTGAGATGTGGATGATTTAAGTAGCCCATGTGTCACATGAACAGCCAGTCTCATTGGAATTTAACCAAGCAGTTTTCTCAATAGCAAGTACAATTTAAAGACACAATTCCTCCTGAAAGGTCTAGGCAACATCTCTAACTGTTCTTCAACAAAGAATATTCTTAATCTTTAACTCTAATGGCTTTCAGTCTTCTCCCAGAAATACACCAGACATTTAAGATAATGGGTTAATGATAATCAAGATTTTAGAATTCCTGATAGACTATAAGATAATTTTAGAAAAAAAAAAGACTCTAATAACTGTATGGACAGCTCCCTTCTTGTGTCTCTCAGTATTTGGAAATGTTCTCCAAAGTCTATCATTTGCTTCTGTTTTCGAGTCTATTTGCAATTATATAAGTTATTCCTATGGAGAGATTTTAACACCTCCATGTAGCTGTGGACTATACCAACAGTGGCCACAGTTTTATATCTGATACTTTTCAGGTCAACCACAAGACCCCAGCTGAGCTCTGACCCCTGGCTACATTCAGCAGAGCTACCTCCTACAGTGTCACTTAATTAACGCCCTCCAGCAAATACCAAGGTGCACAAGGAGACCTTGTTTCTCTGTATCCTCAGATTAGCTGTGGCATGACAAATGTGATCCCTTGGCTCCCACATCCCTGAGCAGGCCATCACAAGGGACATTTCCATTGTCCTTTGTGAAGAACACAAGAAGACCAGAAAGGTTGAGGAGAATTTTGACTTTCAGTAGCTAGACTAGGTGGACTCAGATCTGGTTCTCTTTCCACATTATACTCTTGATCTGCCAGTAGAAGCCACTGACTTTTCTGTCTCTACCCGCAAGATTCCAAAGATCAGGTACCTCTCAGTGTCAGAGCAAAGAAGGGGACAAGATTTAGAAAAAGACACTGTTTGAAATCTACACAATAGGCTCACTTTGCATTCTTTGCCCAGTCACCACCTCCTCACCTCTAGCTTCTCTTGATATGACCAGAATGCCACACAGAAACCTGTGGGACACTTTAACCTCTTCTATTCACTCCTTTGAAATGGCTCCAAGTTGGCCGCTGTCATTCTTGAGTCAGACTAAAGAGCCCTTCTCAGGGAAAGAATAGCCAGCTCATTTTCCCTTACAGGCCCTGTATTGCCACAGCTACCTGTTAATGCAAGAGGAAGCAGCTGGCCTGCATTTCCTTGACATTCATAGATGGGATACGGCACTTGGACAGTAGAATGGGGAGATACGGTAAAGAAAATACTCTGTTCTCAAGACTTTTCACACACCCTATAACAAAGCCTCCAGAGACCATTCTCTCTTCTCTCACCTCTTCTTCCTTCTCCCTCTCCATCTCCCTCTTTCTTTGGTTCCTCTGGCTATTTATTTTTATTTGTAGTTCACAATCAAACATTTGCACTTGAATTTCGCTTAGCTTTGAGCTTCACTTCCCATGGATAACCAACTCAATCTTTGTTCCCCAGATACATTATAAAGAGTTGTGTGTGTGTGTGTGTGTGTGTGTGTGTGTGTGTGTGTGTGTGTGTGTGTGTACCAGAAGTATTTGGATCTCCCTGGAGTTGGAGTTATAGGTGGTTGTGAGCCACTCAATATGGATGCTGAGAATTGAACTCAGGTCCTCTGCAAGAGCACTAGATGCTCTTAACCACTGAGTTATCTATCTCTCCATCATACGCCTCCCACCTCAAGTTAAAAGTTTTAGACAGGATTGCTGATAGTTCAGTTTCAGGCGGTTATCCAACCATGGCTCATTATACATATCCAAAGAGCAATATCCTATAGTCCTTAGAGCTCAGGGTGGAGTAAATTATGACAACCCATGAGGTTGTATGTCTTGAAAGCCATGGGTCTTGAAATTCATCATTAATCACATCAACATCAAACCTACCCTATATAAACCGATCTTGAGGAAGGATGAAAAACACAGCAAAATTATGAGCTGCAGGAAGAAAAGAAAGTCCCTGACACTCAGTCTGGTAAAACCTGTCTCTGTCTCTGTCACCACTGGCAGCCTCAGCCAATGACAAAGCATACAAGGGCACATTCAGGAGACCTGATGCGTCTCTGAGATATGGGACCCAGGATCTCCCCAGTGACCTTGCTGAAGCCTCCTTGAAATCATGATAGTCTCATCCAACCTTTCTTCCGGTGGTCCTCACTTGGTCAGTTTGTGGTAGTATGATGACTCTTAGCCTGTCTTGGCTCCCAAACCATCCTTTTCCACTGAAGTCCCCTCTACACAAACATTCACCCATCAATCTCATCTTCACATATCAATCTCATCTCAGCGTCTACTTTTTCAAGGACTCAGACTACCCCAGCCTGGTGGCACTTCTGTGAAACACAGATGTGGCTGGAAAGACGCAGAAGACTCCCTGGTCACAGCTCCTCAGCTGGCCTGGATACCTGGCATGGACTTTCTTTCTTGTTACTGTTGTTATACAGTCCAAAGAGGGTAGTGCTCTGATGCTTTTAGGCACACACATTCGGAGAGAGAGGGAGAGGGAGGGAGAGAGAGGGGGGTGGTTTCTTGCCTAAATCTGTGTTCATTTGCCCGTGTTTCTCCCTCTCCTCAGCCATGTGTGCATCTTCTGCAGCCCCAAGCACCCACTTTGGTACAGATCATTAGCTTCATTCTTCAGTTCTGTCCTCTACGAAAGAGAGAGTATCCTGTGAGGCTCAAGGTGTAATTAATCCCTTTCATCTCAATGTGACCTTCCTCTCCAATGGCTAGGGGACCTTTTCTTGCCGAAGTCTTCTGTTTTTAACTCTCCCCCAGCCTTCTGTCCCTCTTCCATGGAGATTTGTCAGTCTTTGTCCACATCAATAACTCTTTTGAAAGTATCAGTGGGTCAGCTGGTTGCTGACTCCCCTGCCTGCCTCTTCCTTGTTAAGGATGTTGAAATCCAAATGCCCCCCTGCCGGGCTGTGGAGGAGCTATCTTTTGCAAGCTAAATGAAGGTGACCCCACAAATGAAAATTCAGAATCTCTAAGTCAAAATTTCAGAAAAGATACCCTTATGCTTTCGTCTTTAGGAGAAAAAAAATAAACAGCTCTTCCTAGAAAGAGATTCCTTTCTTTGATGACCTTTGCTAATTCAGGAATTCCTTGGGGACATTTCCACCTCTGGACAAAGGGCAGGAGTCCTGGGGAGGGTCACTGCCCCAGATGTGGCAGGCGCCTCCTTTTGTCCCCTGAGCGATACACACAGTGAACTCAGGTCTTTTACCGGGAATGTTTTATCTTCCTGATGACGTAAGCTTTGGCTTTGATCCATGGGTTCTTGTGGAGGTTTTTGTGACTGAGCCAAAACCCTTACTAGAGATGCTCAGAGTGATTAGGACAGCCCCTGAATGTGTGCAAACAGGATCTGGCATTGTTTTGTGCCATTTGGTTTTTGCTCTTCCTCCCAAGCCCGTACCTAAGGCAACAAAGATGTCTCCAAACTTTATACCAAGAACTCTCAGGTTGTAGCCAACATCAAAAACCAGAGGTCTAATGTCACATCCCACAAAGCATTGACCCAGTCTTGATGGGATGGGAGTGAACCTCACTCCTTCTGCTTCCCAGCAGATTTGACCAGTGACTATCGGGGCACTGTGTCAGCTCAGAGTTCAGGGCTTTATTCCTTGGTTTAGCTAAAATGACTAAAATAGATGGCTTTCCTAGGCAAACAAATAACAGCTTTTTTTTTCCTACTGCTTGTTCCTGTTTCTATTTTACTGTCCTTGGGGAATGTAGAAAAAGCAAATATTATCTATAGCGATTTCCTCTTATTAGTGACCACATGCAGGAGGCTTTATGTCCCCAAAGAATTTGTGGCCTGGCCTTTCCCAAGAAGGCTTTCTCTAATATCCTCTCTCCAGTTGTTTATTGTGACATTTCCAAAATAAACAACCATACAACGAGACACAGGCTTGGATGGAGATGCCTAGAGTGCAATGTGATTGGTTTCCAACAGCCTGCATGGAGAGAAGGAATGATCCCCTTAGCCTACTGGACTCTGTTCAGTTTCTCCAGTCACCCTGAGGGCTACAACAGCACACATTCCCCAGCTTCCTGCTGCAGTTAAGAGGCAGCCGTGCTGAGAGACAGATATCCCCATTCCTAGACGGAAATCTCTTGGGACTATCCACATGGCACATGCAGCATTCAGGCAAGATCTGGGTTTTACTCAGTATGTTGAAACTAAGACTTCAACACTTGCTCACCAAGTTTAATCTTGACTTCCAAATAGCCCTATTGAGAAGTTAGGAATTCTCTCCTCCTTGGTGTAGATGCAAACCCTTCCATCTGAAAGCATGCGCTCGAAATCTAAACTCCACTGCAAATGTCCCAAAATGGGAGAAAGCCAGTGATGAGTGTGGAAGATGTAAGAGGCCTAGATGTAACAGACCTAAATGATAACGGAGCTGACCAGGCTTTGAAGACTGCAATAATCCCTGGATGACAGAAGAGAAAGAAGATGTCCCCCACCACACACATCTGAGGGTTGGCACACATCTCTTATTCTGCACTGTAGATATGTCTCCTTTCAGCTTTTTCATTTACCTCTCCAGAGACAACTTCAGAAAGGAATGACTACTTTGCAGGTGATCCTTTTACAAAGCTACCTGCATCCCTGGGAAATCATCCAAGCCAAACTCTCTAACCTGAATAATACAATAAAACCAAGAGGCCCAGTGGCATACAAGTTAGGATGGAGTTTATTGTCCAATAACTTAATCACTTATATTTCATTTCACATAAAACTAAAGTGATGAGGAGGTGTCACAACAGACATTTAGAAGCTGCTTTTACACAATGCATTAACTCCTCACTTGGCTCTTGAAATAACTATGAGTAAGATGAGAGCTGGCATCTCTGCCTTCATTCTGTGTCTGTCTCCTTTACTTTGGGTCAGACTCCTGCTTAATTCTGCACAGGCATGGTAGTCACTCAGGGAATATCCATCTACCTAACCTCTCTCATTCCCTCTCAAGGCTGAAGGCATGAAGATAGTCATCTTGTATTTTGGAAACAGTTAAGGCCTTGTGGGACAATTATCCATGGTGGTGAGGCTGTACCCTAAAGCAGAAGTTATTATCTCCTGGCAAAGAGTTTGTCCCCCTAAACAGTCAGGACTTGGACTACCTTCAAGGCTAGAGCTGAGAAAACTACCAAGAGAAGCATACCTTGACCATGAGCATAGCTATCCATATACCTTATTGTCCCAAGTTGTTCTCTGTTTAAACCCAAAACACATGTCAGTGCCACGGAGATGAATCTGGGGCCCCTGGACCCCTTTATGAGCTCCTCCTCCCAGGATGTCACTTTCAGCAATGTCATCTTCATCGTCTTCAGGTAACGTGGTCTAGCCTTGTCTCTGAGGCTGATTTCACCCTGGAACAATCATGAAAAGAATGCGACGTGTCTTTTTCTTGAGAACCCAGCCTGGTGATGAACTAACAGCAAGCTCCCTGGAGGAAGACATTAGAATTATCTACCTTGTCATTTGGATAATAGACAGAGCACATTGTTGGAAAATGTGGAGAAAACAAACAGACCTTAAGGAAAGCCAAGAGAGAGCTAAAATGAAATTCAAGATGTGATGTTTTTAATTCTGGAACAGTACACACCCTGTGGAAGAGTACCCACAAGGAAAACCCCTGAAAGTATTCTCAAACACAGCGGGGAAATCCTATGGTAGGTATGAGAAATTCCTTAGCAACTCTTGCTATATAAGAGGGAAATTAAAAGCCAGTATTCTTTGATTGTTAAAGAAATTCCTCCTTCTAACAAAAGATGACCACAACTACAAGTTGAGTATTTTCATTTACAAGTCTGTAGACAGACAACAGACGTGTGGGCATCCTTCACTGTAGCTATTTACACCAGAACTAGCTTTACTTATGGGTCAAGATTCTTACTTTCCCTCAGAAGACGACAGCCCATGTGCTACCCAAAATGCAGTAGTTACATTTCAGAGTTAGAAGAGCTTGTTCAATGATGTGGTATATTTGAATCTGTATGAAGACAATGATCTCTGGATGTTTTAAAGTTCTGTGAAGACTCTTACTTAAAAATAAAATGTGTAAAAATGGAATGAAGCAACTTAATACTTAGGTGGGAATTCTTGCACTCAACAGAAAGGAAAGAGGGTAAAGGAACATTCTGGTGACATTTAGAGGTAATGAAAAGATGCTGGTCACAAGGGTGACTATATTATGAGAATTTTCAGAACGTAAAAGCATAACTTGCCTCATCCCACACCCATAATGCCAAGAACCACAGTCCCCTAAAGATGCTGAAATTCCTTAGAATGGGAACAAGAAGATGGCTCAGTCAATAAGGTGCTTGTGCACAGCATGAGGACTTGAGTTTGACCCCTAGCACCCATGTTTAAAAAAAAAAAAGCCATGAATAAATGTGCATGTCTGTAGTCCCAGAACTAGTGAAGCAAAGACAGTGTGACCACTGGGGCTGGTTGGTGACTAGTCTCACTAAATCAAAGAGCCTGGTTTCATGGGAGACCATGGCTTTTGAGTAGATAGATAGATAGATAGGTTGAAAAGCATTTGAGGAAGACACAGGATGTATGTAAAACTGTAAAACTCTGGCCTCTATATGCACGCACACACACACACACACACACACACACACACACACACACACACACACACACTTTTTCTGAATTATCTTAGAGTAGCAGTGATATATTTTGATGAACATTAGTTCATCATCTAATCACCTTCTAAAATGCACAATTAATCAAGCATGTATTTATTAAGAATTACTGTGGGTTAGGATTGTTGAAGACACTTTAAATGCATCAAAGATATACTAGAATTATCATCATTAAAAGTATTTGTGTGTGTGTGTGTGTGTGTGTGTGTGTTTGGCAACTCTCAGAAGTTGGTTCTCTTCTGCCACCTTGTGGAATCCAGGGATTGAACTCGAGTTGCCAAGGCTGCTGAGCCATCTCATGGGCCCCAGAACTTTGAAAACAATTAGAGAAAATAGTAGTCTGGGCAAAACTCGTGAGTTTCTGGTATAGCAGGAAGCCCCACAGAAATTTACAGAAGAATGAAGGTAGAACTATTGGCCCTGGAAGACTGAGTCCTGAAGGCAGAAGAGGGTAGGACTAGGCAGGGATATTCTTTTGCTCACAAAAAAAGTCCATTAGATAGCAAACAAGGCTTTGGGAGCCAGGTTTAGGCATCAGTTAGGAGGACTCTGACCCATCAGAACAGAGGATCTGAAGCATGGAGGAAGGTCTAATCATTCTTGGATGAGCCACTTGGGATCAGATGAGAGAAGTCTTTAATGTTAGGCAGGGATGTGTCCATCCCATAATAAGAAAATAAGGAGCTACTTCACGTTTCTGAGCAAGAAGTCAGGCTGACCAGTTACAAAGTGCTGAAAACCAGGCATCAGGAACCAGAAAAGAGATTAAAAAGTGTCAGCCAGAGCAACATGGAGCAGGAAAGAGAACAGAAACATTCCAAAGACAAGATGAGAGAGACATTTCAAAGGCACAGTCCATAGGACATGGTGACTAACTATCTAACCCAAATCTCCCTGGAGACCTGCCATCAGAGCCCGCCGGCGTCATCTGAGCAGAATGCCATGTGTGATTCATTTTCCCAAAATACTCTTTGCAGGGGACAGATGTAGGGAAGAATCTTTGCCCTGGTAATTCAAAAGGCAATGCTTGAATATTTGGTTGGAAGACCACATTATAGCTTTCAAAGAAGAAAATAATTGTGGGTTGAACCTGAGGACCACATATTGAAAAGAAGATGAAATGAGGTGAAATGTGGTTGGTTCTGTAAAACTGAAGCCACTCACTCCCACACTGAGGTCTGCCTTCCTGTCAGCAACATCACTGACTCTTGAAACAAATGGGGCACTGCAGGCCCTTCCTTCCTAAGAGGCAGAGTTTCACAGAAGAAAGAGGCATGGCTGGCACCATCAGATGCCTACCCTTCCGCAAACCAATCCCATGCCCAAAAAGCTCCAGCATGGGGACATCGGCAGCCCCAAGTACTCTCTATCCATTCCATTCCTAAGCCTTCTTCTAAAGAAGACCTCGAGGGCTCCAACTTCCTATTTTTACACATAAGCTTGGGTACCATACTTCAAGGATGAAGCAGCTAAATGTTGTCTCTTCTATCTTTAACCAATTATGGCAAGCCAAGAGGGACAGCTAATTCAGATGCCTCACTGATATTAATACTGCCCACTGCCTCTGCTCCAGCAGCTTCCTGTTCTAAAACACCACATGGAAAGCAGTAAATGTTTAACTACAGTCATATGACTGAAGGAAACAAGAGGAATCCTCTCCCAGAAGACAAGAGCAGTGACTTTTCCCCAATTCTCAATCCTCGCTTAAGCCTGGTCTTCACCATGATTCAGGGGGCCTCTTAGGATGTAATTCCTCATTTAAATAAAATTGACCAAAAGGCTCAAAGCACACTTTCCTATACTTTTTATTCTTATTTCCTAATATAGTACTCAACTGTATCCATGAAATCTCATCAAAAACATACTAAACTGGGCCGGGCAGCGGTGGTGCACACCTTTAATCCCAGCACTTGGGAGGCAGAGCCAGGCAGATCTCCGTGAGTTTGAGGCCAGCCTGGACTACAGAGCGAGATCCAGGACAGGTACCAAAACTACACAGAGAAACCCTGTCTCGAAAAACAAAAACAAAATACTAAACTGAAAGCAATGTATGTGTACCCCTGTGAGAATGTATATGAGGGTCAGAGCACAATCTCAGCTATTGTTTCTCAAACACATCCACCGTGGGTTTTCGGGGGGCGGGGGGGGGGGCGCTCTCAAGATTCAGGAATTCGAAAAGTAGGCTAAGCTGGCTGGCTACAGAGCACCAAAGATCCAGATGTTTCTACCTCCCCAGTACTAGGATTACAGATGTGTGCCATCACACCCTACTTTTTATTTTTTTTAACGGGTTATAAGTGATTGAACTGCAATAACAAGGCAACACTTTACCAACTGAGTTATCTATCCAGGCCCAGACGACAACAATTATTACGTTATTTTAAAAACAAACCACTTTACCTGGCATTCACGTAGGAATAAAAACGTAATCTCTGCAAGTGTATATTTAATAGGGATTTCACAGGGAAATGTCCACGCCCTCACCACTCGAACACTGCCATGAACTGTACTTAGAATATGGCCCACAGATACTTTAATCCTAAAGTGACTCATCCCACATACAGCTTTTATCTACAACTTCACTCCTTATGCTTGGTGGCTACATGTTCAGTTCTAACATGATGATCCAGTTGAAGCCAAAATTAAAACACACACACACACACACACACACACACACACACACACACAATGTTGAAAGCAGCTATGAAGTGGACTGTCTGCTCATTCTACCAACGGCTCACTCTGCCTGCCATGTCCTTCCTCACACTCCAAATAGAGCCCAGCAAATGCCTGCTGAGTCTCCGGATGTCAGACTTTCATTTGGAAACCTCTCTCTGCTCCCAGCCCCAACCTTTCCACCAAGAACACACCAGTCCTCTGTCCTGTGACCCAGCCAAGAATTGTCTGTTCACGCCTATGACACAGCTTTTCCCAGGTGCCCCATTCTGTCCCTGCCTCCTCTGTTCAGATGAAAGGCGAGTCTCTGACCTTCATCTAAGGGCTAGTCATCTTTACTGTGGAATTTTAACTTCTCTTTCTCCCTACGAATGTCCTACTAACCTTCCTATAAACATGTCCACATCACCTAATTTGTCTTTATGATAAACTTCCATTGCAAACCAGATTAGTAAAATGCATTCTTGTTTACATATAGGAGTTGGGGAATGGGAAAAGGAAAGTAGAAGGAATCAGTAAGCCCAGAGAGGACTGCTTCTGTAATAAGTATTATATGTAGAGATGCTCAGTGGATTAACGGTCTCCCGAGTTATATCACAAATCATTAATCCAGTGTGAGTTCTCTGTCTTGCAGTGCAAGACATCCACTCCTGCTTCCTGCTTGAGAACAAGGCTCCCATTGCTTAGAATGGCATTTGTAGTCTCCAGAAATATTTCAAGTTTTATGGGTGGACACGCCAAGCAAACATTTTTATAACAAGAGAAGGAAAATGAGTTGAAGGCATGCGTAGAGAAGAGACAAAGTTCAATTTCATTTTCAGCTCATTCTCTCAGCAGATGCTTGTGGAGATGTGACACGTGTTGAATTGTTCTGAGGACATGACGAAGTATATGGCAAAAGCCCTACCCTTTGAAGTTTGAAGTAAAGCATAATTAAGCATAATTTATAATGTAATATTGATTTCTATGAGGAAAATAAAGCAAAACGAAAAGACAGTTAAGTAGAGAAGTTTGAATGATATGAAGGCAAAAACAATAGGCAAAATAACAGAAGGCAAAAATAGGACATTTGGAAATAGCATTTCCCAGAAATTAAAATATGAAGATTGTGGGGTAGAGTGATGGCCCAGAAGGTAGGAGCACTGGTTGCTCTTTCCAAAGACCCAAGTTTGGTCCCCAGCATCTACATGGTGACTAAAGCCAACTTTAACTCCATTTCTCCGGGATCTGAACCCTCTTCTAAACTCCACAGGTACCAGGCATACATGTGGGACATATACATACATGTAGGAAAGACACCTATGCACACCAAATAAATCTAATTTTTTAGTTATGTTACTCAGGGTTCTTCAGAGACACAGAATGAGTAGCAACTCAGGGCTTCATACTCTGAAGTTCTGGTTTACTATGGGCCAATGCAGTCTGAATGTATCGATAACTGTTAACTCTTCTGAAAGAGAAACCATATTCATATAATTTTATTGCATTTGTATGGTAAGAACTATCCTATTTTATTAGCTTTTTCTAATTTCTTACTGTGTCTAAATTACAAATTAAATCTTATCATAGGAATAAATAGTATTATAAAATTCAATATTATAAAATTCAGAAAGTCACTCGGGGTCTTAGAACACATCCCCATAATAGTCAATGCTAATCTTTTCCAGAAACACCCTCCCAGACATACCCACAAATAATGTTTTACCAACTTCTGGGTACCTGCTAGTCAAGTCAAGTGTTATATAAAATTAACTATCACAAAGGCCATACAGGAGAAACTAAAGTCATTTATCTAACAAATAACAAGATTACTGGGTCAGAGCACAGGGAACATACAAAGCAAAACCAGAGAGAGGCTTTCTGGCTTCTAGCTTCCAACATGAAAGAATAAGAAGGTCAACAAATCTTCCCCCCATAAGCAAGGATGAAACTGTTCCCAAACAACCATGTCTGGAATTCTGAATAACCAACAATATAAAACAAATCGAGAAGCATTTCTTTAAAAATTCTTGAACTTCATAGGCTAAAGATGGAGTTCTTGTTGTGGTTGCTCCCATATCTATCTCTTCGCCCTGTCCCAAAGTCTCTGTGGGCCTTAGTTATAGCAGGGTGGCCTGGGAACGCTTTTGCTGCCTGTAAAACAAGCTCACTTGACCTACAGCATCAATAGTTGAAGTGGCCATCTCACTAGCAAGGGAAAAGTAGATTGGGCACCATGTTAGACTGAGGGACTGCAACAGACTGGCAAACCAGCTGGAGTGTAGCAGGAGTTCCAAGTGATACAAGGCCCAGGAAGCTTGCTAGGTTTTTCATATAATCCAGGTTTATCATGCGCAGACATGGAAAGATCCATGAAACATTGGCCACTGATAGACAGCAGGAAGAATAACATCTTCACATTTCTAAAATAGAATTATCTCTCAGAAGTTCTGTTTCCCGGGGGAAGTATCATTCCAGAATGAACATGAAAACTCCAGATAAACAAAGCCTGAGAGAATCTGTTCTTATCAGTAGTACTCTGAACAAAATACTGACAGAAGAATGAAATAGATGTGTTAGAGAAGGTAGATATATAAGTAATTTAAAACTAAGAAAAAAAGAAATCTTGCCTCTCTACAGCTCTTCTTCAACATACATAATATCAATAGAAATGACAGTTGTGGTGTTTCTGTTAACTAGATTTATTAAGTCTGTGGTACCTGTTGTAAATAACAAATGTCTACGGTTTTATCTATCCATTAAGACTTGCTTTAGTTTTGGACTTCTTAAAGGAAAGCCAGTCATTTTTAAAAGAGAGCAAGAAGAGCCAGCACCCTGGTGAATACAGGAAGTGCCCACCCTTGGAAGCTGAGGCAAGAGGATCTTTTAACCCAGGAATTTGAGGCCAGTCTGGGAAACAGCAATACTCTGTCTCGAGGAGGCAGGGAGAAGAACTAGACAAATATAAATTAACAAGGACAGCTGGTTTCTAATAAAGCTTTATTTATTAAAAAAAAAAAAAACATCTAAAGCAGTAAACAGAGAACTATACAGCAAACCATAACCAATCAATATGCACATAACAACTGATCCTGGGTTGTCCAGCCCCATTGAATACATCTGCGGCATGACTCCTGTACCCAAGGCTAAGGGAACATTGTAGAAGAGAAAGAGGAAAGATCGTAACAGCCAGAGAACCAGCATGTCTGCTGTGACACTGTGTCCCTTAGAAATGAGAGGGGAGCTACAAGCTTGATACCTCAACAATATGGCTGCCTAAACAAGACCTGAACAATAACAGCACCAATAGACATATCTGTGTGGAAAGGGAGAAATCTCACTGGGCCCCATCCACAAAGACCTACAGGCAACTAATGACAACTGAGAGATGGAGAATCGGTCTCCCCAAGGATGAACCCCTCATTGGTTATCCAGTATCAAGTGGTCAGCCCTGAAATCAGATACATGCAAGCAACACTAAATGGTCCCAACAGGTTTCACTTACATATTTATACATATATGCAACAATAACAAAGAAACCATTTGAGAGGGAGTGAGGGAGGACATGGAGGGATTAGAAGGATGAGAGGGAAAGAGGAAATGATATTAGATATTAATTTTTAAATGATACTTTTTTTTTTTTTTTTTTTTGGTTTGAGAAACCCTACACAGGGTTTCTCTGTGTAGCTTTGCGCCTTTCCTGGAACTCACTTGGTAGCCCAGGCTGGCCTCGAACTCACAGAGATCCGTCTGGCTCTGCCTCCTGAGTGCTAGGATTAAAGGCATGCGCCACCACCGCCCGGCCGATACTTTAATTTTTTAAGTGTATAAATTACATAAAGCAATAATAATGGTATTTTGCTGTTGGGATTTTTAACAAATATACATTATGATAGCAACAGAGAGGGACTAGAATTATATTGAAGCAAGCTTTGTTTATTTTACCAGAATTAACTAAATTTTTTTTGAAAATAGATTTTTTTCATACAATACATTCTTATTAGGGTTCTGTCTCAGTTAGAGTTTCTATTGCTATGATGAAACACCATGACCAAAAAGCAAGTTGGGAAGGAAAGGGTTTATTTGGCTTATACTTCCATATTGCTGTTCATATTGAAGGAAGTCAGGACAGGAACTCACACAGGGCAGGATCCTGGAGGCAGAAGCTGATGCAGAGGCCATGAATGGGATCTGCTTACTGTCTTGCTTCCCATGGCTTGCTCAGCCCATCTTCTTATAAAACCCAGGACCAGCAGCCCAGGGATGGCACTACCCACTATGGGCTGAGCCCTCCCCCATTGATTACTAAATGATGAAATGCCTCACAGCTGGATTGCAAGAAGGCACTTCCTCAGCTGAGGCTCCTTCCTCTGATAATTCTAGCTTGTGCCAAGTTGACACATAAAACCAGCCAGTACCCACCACCCTACCCACCCAAATCCACAACCTTGCTCTCTGTCTTTGAAATTTGCAGGCCAATGGATAGAACTAGAAAAGATCATCCCAAGTGAGGTAACCCAGACCCAGAAATTCAAGCATGGTATGTGTCACCTGTAAGTAGGCATTGGCTGTTCAATAAAAGATACTCATACCACAATCCATAGACCCAAAAAGGCTAAGTAACAAGGAGGGGGTCAAGAAGGGACTCATGGGTCTCCCAGGGGAAAAGAGAGTAGATTTTGTGGGTAAACTGGGGGTAGGTAGAGATGGGAACAGGAGGGATCAGACAGGGTGGGGGAGGGATTGAGAGAGAGGGGATTGGGAGAGGATTGGAATTTGGAGGTGTTTGGGGGGCAATGTAGAAACCTAGTGCAGTGGAAACTCCCTGGAATCTACAAGAGATTTTGACTCTATTCAAATGTTCTAGTAATGGAGATCTCCTAGTAATACAGAGTCCAAACTGGCCACTGTCCATAATAAGACAAGGCTCCTAGCAGAGGGACTGGGACACCAACCCAGCTACAAAACCTTTGACCTACAAACTGTCCTACCTGCAAGATGTAGTGGGGTTACGGTAGCACAGAACTTGGGGAAGTGGCCAACCAATGACTGGTCCAACTTGAGACCAGGTCTGACACTGCACGGAGGGCCAGGAACAAGAGGCAGCCAGTCCAGAGACCCAGGCCTAGTATATTCTGCTGTACTCATAGATTGGTGCCTAGCCCAATTGTCACCAAAGGAGGGTCAGCCAGCAACTGATGGGAAAAGATACAGAGACCCAAAGCCAAACACTAGGTGGAGCTCAGGGAACCTGTGGAACCCAAGGGAAGAGGAAGAGTTGTAGGAGCCAGAGGGGTGGACGACACCATGAGAACACAGGCCACAGAATCAACAAGCAGGACTCATAGGGGCTCACAGAGACTGAAGGGACAAACACGGACCCTGATGGGTCTGTGCTAGGTCCTCTGCGTATACCCTATGGTTTCATAGCTTGATATTTTTGTGGGACTCCCAACAGTAGGAGCAGGGGATTTCTCTGACTCTTTTGCCTGAGCTTGGGACCCTATTCCTCATACTGAGTTGCCTCACCCAGCCTTGATATGAGAGTTTGAGCCTAGTGTTATTTTATCTTATTGGGCCATGCTCAGTGGATATCCCTGGGAGGCCTGCTCTTCTTTGAAGGGAAATGGAGAAGAAGTGGATCTGGGGGAGAGGGGGTATGGGGGAGGGACTAGGAGAAGTGGAGGGAGGGGAAACTGCAGTCAGGATGCAATGTAGGAAAGAATAAAAGAAAATAGATATCCAAAATAACAACAACAATAATAATAATAATGTAAAAACAAACCAGAATAGTACAAAACAAACAGGGGGAAAATAGAGACAAAGAAAAAGCACAAGAACCACACATAGATGCAGAGACACAAACATTTGCACACACACAAAAATCCCATTAAAAACACAAAACAAGAAAATGGGTTATATAAGTAAAAGACCTGAAGGGTTTTTGTTTTTGTTTTTTTAAGACTAGATAAAGCATAAGACCAAAAAAAAAAAAAAAAAAACTCCTCCAAAAACACCATTAAAATTTGTTTTGTGTTGCCTCTACTTCTGGATACAGAGCCTACCCTTAAGTGTGGTTTGTATACCCAGTGAGAGACTCCATTTGGAGAAAACTAATTTTTCCTTTGCAAGCGGTTATAAATTGGAGATAGTTTCTAGGTTAGATACAGGGCTTGTGTTCACCTCCTTTTGCAGCACTTGGATCTAAATGACTTTGACCCGTGCAGGCCCTGTGCATGCCGCCATGGTCTCTGTGAGTTCATGTATGTGTCAGTCCTGTTGTGTCTAGAAGGCCTTGGTAGCTTCCATCCCTTCTGGCTTTTACAATGCCACCTCCTCTTCTACAGGGTTCCCTGAGCCCTGAAGAGAAGGCTATGATAGGGACATCCCATTTAGGACTGAGTGTTCCAAGGTCTCTCACTCTCTACACTTTGTCCAGTTGTGGGTCTCCGTATTTGTTCCCATTTACTGTGGAAGGAAGCTTCTCTGATGATGGCAGAGCAAGACACTGATCTAACAGTAGTACTTGGTTTCCCCTAGGTCCATGGCCTATGTAGTCCCAGGTTCTTGGCCTACCGAGTAGTGTCACTCATGGGTTCCATCTGGTAGAGCGGGCCTTAAATCCAATCACAACTCCCACGAGTTTTGTGCCGCCGTTACAGCAGCATATCTTGCAGGCAGGTCACCATTGTTGATCTCAGGGTTTGCAGCTAAGCTGGCATCTCTTTCTCCTCTGGTGCAGCATAACTTCCAGCACTGTGAACTGAGTAAGGGTACTACACATTATTTTTAAAGAGACTGTGATAAGTTAAGATCAATATTGTAACCCTTGGAGCAATTATTAAAAATAACCATTTTTTTTTGTAGTGAGAAAGTCAAATTGATTTAGAACAATATGCTAAAAATATTTACTTATATATTTATATAAATGATAAAAAAGAGCAAAAAAATATAGACAGAAAAGAAACACCAAAATGGTTTTTGGAAATTCATCCATATCAATAATTACATTAAATATAAATGGGCTAAATGCCCCATTCAATACACAGAGATTAACCCTTAGATAAACAAAGCAAGATTTGTGTATATGCTAGCTATATAAGAAATAAATGCATTCAAATTAAAAGCATAGAAAAAACTATATCCTGTGTGAAAGCATGAATATGAATAGCAGATAAATAGATTTAAAGAAACATATTTGTGGAGACCAAGGAAGGTCTTCATGGTGGTCAAAAGATCAGTTTATCTGATGGATAGAACAATTATTTATGTTTGTGCTCATGATAGCAAATCCCCAAAATACATGCCACATAAACTGACATAATAGTAATTGCTGGGGATTTCAATGCTCCAGGCTCAGTAGCTGATAGACCCACTGGACAGCAGCAACAACAAAAACAGATCAGTAAAGATATAACACTGGACAATGCTATCTGACAAAACAATCCTCCTAGATCACTGCAGCCAGCGATTATAAGATCACAAACCTCATCAAGCACAGAAAGAACATTCTTCAGAGACTTACACTGAGCCACAAAACAAGTCTTAACAAACTTAAACACATTAAAATTATACAATGTTTTCTGACCACAACAGAACGCGTGAACCAAGAGAGGAATAAATGTGGGGACTACTTGGACATGAAGCAACACACTTCTGAAAAACCGCAGATCAAAGTGAAAACACACAGGAAAAAAGTTAAAGGTTTTGAGCTGAAAGAAAATGAAAACACAACATCAAAATGTATCGGATACATAGAAGGCAGCATGGGAAGAAAAATACATTGTTTCAGTGCCTGTGACAGAAGCCTAAGCCAGTAGCCTAAGATTCCACTTAACACAGCGGACAGAGATGAACTAAGGATGACACAATGATTAGGATGGAGTAGAATGAAATCATAAACAGAAAAGCAATAAAATCAACACAACCAAAAGCTGGGCTTTTAAAAAGATTAACCAGTTTACAAATTTGTGTTGCACTAACCAATAAGAAAGAAGACACACATTACCAAAAGAGGAAAGAAGGAAAAGCACTACCAACCTCACAAAACTGAGAGGCTTAGAATAGAATATTACACCCTTATGCAAAGGAATTAGACTAAATACATGAAACTTTCAATTCCTAGAAAAAAAGCTGGCAAGATGAATCAACAGATCAAGCTATCGCCATGTAAGTGTGAGGACCTAGATTTGGACCCATACAGTCCATGCAAAATCAGCATGGATCTGCAATCCCCAGCATCCCTACAACAAGAAGGTGGGGATAGGAGAGAGCCAGTTAGCCTGGCATGCACAGTGGCGAACAGTGGGAGACTCTATCTTAAGATGGAAGCAAAGGCCAATACTCGAGGTTGTCTTCCGATCTCCATACTCAAGTTCTCTCTCTCTCTCTCTCTCTCTCTCTCTCTCTCTCTCTCTCTCTCTGTGTGTGTGTGTGTGTGTGTGTGTGTGTGTGTGTGTGTGTGTGTGTGAGAGAGAGAGAGAGAGAGAGAGAGAGAGAGAGATTAAAAATAGACATACCTAGAAAGACATAACTCATACAAGAAAAAACAGGTCTATTCATAGGTAAAGAATTTGTACTAGCAATTTAGAGTCTTCCAGTGGGGGGCGGAATCTCAGGACCAAGTGAACTCAGGACTATTTACTTTGCTAGTAAAATCTCTCATGTAGTCATAAAAATGAATGCCAATATTGTAAAACCTTATAGAAAGTAGAAAAGACTATCCACAATAAGGTCAGTGTTACCCCGTTAGCAAAGCCACACAAAAACATCACAAGAAAGAAAAGTCATTACGTCAATGTGCCCAATAAATCATTGACACAAACCTTTCACAAAGCTTTTTGTAAAATATGTAAATATATATATATATATATATATATATATATATATATATATATATATATATACATACACACACACACATATGCAAGGTGAATGTAAGGCTGGCTTAACACCCAGAAAATTTAAGTAGCAGAGGATTAAAATCCACATAATATTTTCAAAAGATAAGAGAATATAAGCATTGCAGTGGCCATAATAAGAAAGAAAACATCAAATATTGGCATGGATGTGAAGAAACTAGGGCTTATATATTGTTAATGGGAATATAACAGGGTGCAGACACTTTAGAAATCTGTTTGGATGTTTCATCAGCTTCCCAAAGGATGACTTGGGAATATTCTAAAGAAAGGAAAACACATGTCCACAGAAAAGCTTGGATCTTAATGCTCACAGCAACAATATACCGAAGAGATAAAAGACAGAAATATTCCATATATCCATCAACTACTGAATAGATTAAAAAGTGTCTGGTGTTATCTCTACAATAAAATATTTTCATCAATTAAAAGGAATGAAATATTAATAAATGCTAATGCTTAATAAGAGAGGCTAAATACTATGGCGTGCATATTTACGTTACTGCATTTATAAGGAATATGGAAAGCAAACATTTGCAAAACTTCAAAAAACTATTGTTTGCTTGCTACTTGGAATCTGAATAGATACTGATTGAAAGTAGTATCATAACAACTTTTGAGATTATAAAAATGTTTTCTTTAAAGGTTTATTTATGCATGAGTGTGCATGTGTCTGTGTGTGTCTCTGTGTAAGGGGATGCAGATATGTGTGGGTAGGTCCTGAGGAGGCTGGAAGAGATCACAGGGTCACTGGGAGCTGTAGGCTACAGGTATTTGGGACCTGCCCATGGTGGATGCTGAGATCTGAATTCTAGTCCTCATGACTGAGGACTAATCACTCTAAACCACTGAGTCATCTGTCTTTCCATCCCCAAGATCACGGAATTGTTCTAAACCTGGATTTTGGTGATGGTTTACAAAGACAATAAATTTATTAAATTTCAAAAGATAATTTTCGTAAAGCTAAGGCCAGAGGAAGAAGCAGGGGCCTTGAAAAGCATGGCAAAGGAATTGAGTTTGAGTGTATGGAGGAGAGCCATGGTAAAGTTTTAAGAAAGGATGTTGCATAGTCTAATTTCCCACTACGACACTTTCCCCTTTGTTTTAAAATCTCACCTGCTGTTATGTGAAAACTGAACTACGGGGGAACGAGAATAAAAACGAGGAGACTGCTAGGAGGACCTTACATGAGTAAGGCAAGAAACAGCGATAGATCAGATGAGGGACTGAATTTAGCCTCCAGAAAATAGAATTGTTGCCATTTAGCTCAATAAATGAAACCGGAGACCAAAGGATAAACAGTGCAAATTTTCCCCTCTCTGGATATAGTCATATAGCACAAGGAAAAAGAAAAAGAAAAATCCAATAGATACCTCCCAGAGAGAAGGCTAAGTGAGCAGCTAGCTTCTGGGTCTCCAGGTTCAGTGGTTTCCAAGAGATGAACGTGGGATAAACAAGAAAATGGAATGATTTTTTAATCATGCAGCAGTCAGACTGGTATGCAACATGTTATTTACATTTTAAGAACCTTTTTTTCCCCTCCAAGCATTTTATGTTTGTTTGTCCTAAAGAAGCCATCATCAAAAAATCCAGGGATCTGTGTATAGTTAGCAGTGGCGTACTTGAGTGGTGCATGCATGTCTGCTGCTCGTGCAGATGTACGGGGCCATTGATGGAGGCAATAAAAATGAGGAAACAGAACAGGGCAAGGCTGATGAGAGACGCCAGCTTTCTCTGCCGGCACCAGCGTTGAGCAGTCTTGATATTTCTGCGTGTATTTGAGTCTGCTGCTTGTTTTAATTATCTTCATCCAATTTCAAGTGACGCATGATATCAAGCATGACCAAGAATGGAAATATTTCTTGGTGGAATTTTTTAAATCTTGATTGCTGCAAGGGGAAAGAAAAAACTCTTTAAAAAAAATAGTATCTTTCCAAGAACCGAAGAGAGTCCTGTGACTGAGACCATTCCCGAAACGGAAGGATTAAAGTTGCGGTGTGTTTGACCCATTTCTGTTAGTCATGATGGTGTACCCCAAAAGGACTCAGAGGGAATGAACCACCAGAACACAGGAAATGAAACTAGTACAGCAGCCAGGGGGACCCTAGAAGGCTTTTTCATGTCTTGGTTTGTGAGAGGAAAGAGCTGTTTATTCAAAACGCTGCTTCAGGGGACAGGAAAACAAAGCGAAGAACAGCGACCCAGTGACCTCCTGGAACGGCTGGCGGTAGCTCAGTCTCCCTGCCTGGTCTGCAGGAAGCCAGCCATGCAGACTCCAAATGTCCAGCCCTAATCAGAAGAGGTGATGGGGCAGACCTCAAGTGCCACAAAAGCCATGAGAATGCTATTAACCATGTCCAAAGTTCAGGGCGCTGCTTCCTCCCCAAGCATCAAGAGGACACCAGACAGAAGCTCCGAGGCTGGGGGTCAGCGCTGCTGCGTCTAGGGTTGGAGACAGAGGACTTGTTCGCTCTCCCAAGAGAGTGGATGATCGAATGTGGGTGGTCAGCTTTGGCTCAGAGTCCTGGCTGAGCAGGAAACCCTCGTTTCTGCTGGGTCACTGAGTCACTGTGTCTTGGATTTGGAAGCTAGATGGGAACCTTATACAGTCTCTGAGTCCATCCTGCTGACTTTGCGCTAAGGTGGCCTTGACTAGTCCACAATGTTAACTTGACGTTATGACCTCTGTCAACCGTACTATCCCACACCATGCTGACTAGTCCCATGACCCACCTGGAAAATATCTGAGTACTCATGAGCTGTCCTGTCATTAGCATGATAAGAGGACATAGGTGTCTATAGATTGCTTCTATGGTTGGAACTATTTTGCTCTTACTCACTTTTAATACCCACAGTGACATCCCATCAGGACATGGTGGGGTATGTGAGACAAGTTGTGTCTGGGAAATAGAGACATGCCTCATAACTCCTGCCTTAAATTTTTTGGGGGGGAGAAACATCCAAAGGACATCAAGTTCCCAAATGAAATAATTGTTTCTTCTACCTGAAGAGACTTCACTCTTTTAGTATGTGTGTTATATGTACGTGCTTGTGTATGTGTGCACATGTGTATTTGTGCATGGATGTGTGTATAGTGATCAGACAGGCTCTCTCACTGAACCCAGAGCTCCCTGAGTCGGCTAGACTAACTAATGAGTGAGCTCCAGGTTCCTACTGTCTCCACCTCCTCAATGCTAGGATTCACGCACACACTGCCACTCTTGGCTTTTCTGTTGGTTTTAACATGGATTCCAAGAGTTCTCAGCCATCTCTCTAGCTCTGAAGTGACTTAGCATTAATCTGAATTAAGCATCTCTATGACTTCTTGCCTTCAAGCTCTGGAGTGTAGAAAGCATGTTCCTGCTACTAGAGTTGCATGTCACAACATTCCTCCATTTCACCTGTGAGGATATCATGAGCGATTCTCACCAAAAGCCTGCTGGAATCCAGAAACACTGTTTCAGTCCCCACCCAGCAGCCTACACCTCCTGCCGCTGGAAGACTCTAGCTCCTCTGTGCCATCTTAAGTACATCTGCACTCAGTGTTGCAACAATTCACTTGTTCTTGGGGGCAGATGCTAGTGAGCCATACTCCTGAGATTCCGCACTATCCGCTTCAGATCTTAGGCAGCTGCGATCAGAGCCCCACATTGATTGTGTGGGGTGCCATCCCATAGGCTGGGGCCTAAAATAAAAGAGAAACAAGGGAAAGCCATGAGTGCCAGTATCTTCCACTCTCAACTTGCTGATGTATCAAGACGTGAGGAGTCTCAGCTCAAACTCCTATCAACCTGCACTTCTCTATGTCTTCCCTGCCATTATGGGATGTCCCCTCCTAAACAGTGAGGCAAAATAAATCTTGCCCATAAGCTGCTTCCGCCAAGTATTTTGACAGAGATAAAAATAACTAAAATTCCAGGGCTGATGTACAACTGTCCTGGCTATAGTCTTATGCTATTTGAGAATGGTGACTAATTCCTCATAGGCATCTGATAGTCACCATCCTGTTGGAAGTCTAATTTTCCCATCACTTCCTTTAGTATACATTCTATGGAAGCAGTCTGGGAAGACACAGCAAGGATCTTGTGTACCACCCCTTGACCCAGGTCAGGGCACAAAAAAAAATACCTTTCTGTGACCCCAGCTCATCTCAGGGAAAAGATCAGGCAGTACCTGTGACCTGTAAGTAAAGGCTTACATACAGTGACAGGGATGTTTATAATTTTATTTTTAAGATTAATTTTATTTTTAATTGTATGTATAATCACCTATATTTAAGTATGTACATGTATATGCAGGTGGCCACAGAGGCCGGAAGAGAGTGTTGCCTCCCCTGGAGTCAGAGTAATAGATATTTGGGAGCCACTGGATGTGAGTGTGTTGGGAACCAAAGGAAGGAGTGAATGGAGTCCACATGGGAAATGGCACTGGTATTGGGTCAGGTGCTGTGTAGCAAAAAGGTTGGCATGAAAAGACTCAGCCCATGGCAGGTGCTACGTGCTATGTGTCCTATAACGTAATTGGCATTTAATCCAGGAAGTGATGGGAGATGGTGAGGAGTTTGAGCCTGGGAACAGTGCAGCCTCAGTTACGTTTTGCTTTGCTCTGGTGCTGGGAATGGAACCCAGGACCTTGCACATGCTAAGCACATGCTTCGCCCTCATCCCCAGAGTTGTGCTTTAGAAAAAATTAGTCTGGCAACTGGAGAGATGGCTCAGTAGTTAAGAGCACTGGCTGCCCTTCCAAAGGACCTGGGTTCAGTTCCCAGCACCTACATGGCAGTTCACAACTGTTTGTAACTCCAGCTCCAGGGGATCTTGTGGTGATATCTTATTCGTGCTGAAATGTGGTATTTTATTTGTGCTTTAATAAATAAAGTTTGCCTGGAGATCAGAGGAAATAGCAAGCCATTTTAAGTAAACAAAGAAGTCAGGCAGTGGTAGCACACGCCCTTAATCCTATCACTTAGCAGGCAGGATCTCTGTGTGTTCAAGGCCACACTGGAAACAGAGCCAAGCATGGTGACACACGCCTTTAATCCCAGTACCAACCATAGAGACCTGGAGGCCTGTACAGGCAGACAGAAAGTGACAGAGCTGTGTAGGAAGAGGAGGTGAGGTAGCTGAGCTAAGAGAGCCAATGAGAGGGCAGAACAGCAAGGCAATAAAGGCGGGGGTAGACAGGAAGTAATTCACATTTGGAAGCTGCCTAGTTGGTGAGGTAAGGTTAGCTGTGGCTTTCTCTATTTCCCTGATCTTTCTCTAAGACTTTCACCCCTATATAGTTGGCTCTATGTTTTTTATTTAATAAGACCCTTTAGAAATTCATCTACAGGATCTGGTATCCTCGTATAGACATATATCAGGCAAAACCCCAAATGTACATAAAAATAAATAAATCTTTTTTTTAATTAGTCTGGTAACTTCTACCTGAAAACAATAGAGATGAGACATGACAGACTCACTGGGAGGAGGGCCACTTGGGCAGCCATAGCAAAGTGTCACCTGGTGTAGCAACATCACAGAGCACACAGTAGCCTAGCTCCAAAAGTAGGGTCCCAACAGACAAGGGGAGAGCTGCATGTCCTCTTAGATGGAGTTCCCAGCTTAGAAGTGTGCCCTCCACTGCCCCAACCGTGTTCTGTTACCAGCAGTCACTATGTCCTATTCAAATTAAAGGACAGGGGACATTGCCTTCCATTCCACAAACGTCAAAGCATCTGAAGATGTTTACAACCGCTTTAACTCCTTGCTGTTTAGCTTTGCTTTTGGACATCTTCTCTTTCATTGCTCGGTTTGTTCTTTCTCTCTTCCTTTGCTCCAGGGCAGAGGAGTCCCTGGATGTCTGAAAGCCAGAAAAACTGTATAATAACTCCACACACATTCCTTGAGCTTCTGTCATGGGCCAGGCATTCTACAGAACTGCTCCTTCAAAGGGCTTACATGGGAGCTTAGAGCCCTGTAGAGGCCTTCCCCTCAACCAGCAGGTGGTTCCGATGGTACAGTTTGGGCCAGATTATTATGAGTCACCTTCAGACATCAACTATTTCACAAACTTTTTTTTGGAAAAGTAGAGTTTAAAAAAAAAAAAAAAAACAACAACAACAACAGTGAGATCACATGACCCCAGGGAGTATCTCTTGAGAATTTCAAGTTTAAAGGTTGTATTAAGGTTCCTTTAGGAAAATAATAATAATAATAATAATAATAATAATAATAATAATAATAATAAAGTCACAGAAAAGACATTGGGTCTCCAAATAACTACTATATGAAGAAGGAAATTAAAGTGAAGTGGGACTTTCTCCATAAAACACAAAATTATCAACTTCCTTAACATTAACCGAATGGCCGTGATGAACCCCAGATATAATCAATCCATCATCACCTGGGCTCACCTGCTAACTCCATCCGATATTAGACTCCCTTGCAGAATTAAGGGATGTAAAGTGCTAAACCTTAAAAAAAAAAATAAAATATAAAAAAAACATGCTAACAAATGATATAGATGATTCTTCTTCTTAGCTACATGAATGCAAGGAAATGGTTTTCATCAGGTCAGTCTGAAACATGATGATACAACCAAGCATGAGGAGAAAGTAATAAGAAAAGACTCACAGTGGATCTCAGGAGTCCTGTGTGACCCTTCAGCAGCTCGGTGGATGGTGAGCCTTGGGATGTAATCCAACAAGATTCGAACGATTGCCTTGAGGCATTAAGCTCACTGTTAAAGGGAATTCTTCCTGACTCTTCACACGTGTGTAGGTAAATATGTGTGTTGTGGTATTTTTGCATGTGTGCAGTGGGGGTGATTCTGCTGTGCATAAGTGCAGAAGCCAGAAGAGAATGTCAGATGCCCTGTCCCATCACTCGCTGAAACTGGAACTAGACTGGCAGCTAGCCAGCCCCAGTGATGCCTGTCTGCGTCCCCACAACATGGAGGTTATGGGCAGATGCACAGCTTGACTCAGCCTTATACATTCATGCTGGAGGTTTGAACTTAGGACTCCATGCCTGCACAGTAAGCTCTCATTTACAGTAGACCATCTCCCCAGCACCACACCCACCCAAATCTCTTTCATTTCCACAGTAGAAGGAGTAAAATAGCACATAATCTCTTGACTTACAGGCATCGGTCCCTTATTTCTCAAGTGGACAAAATTTACCTACTAAACAACTATGAAGACTCTAGATTCTGTCTTGTACATGTGTGTTGTTCATGTGTGCACATGTGCATGTGAGTGCACACACACTGTGTGTATGTGGGTATGGAAACCAGAGGTAAAGATTGGGTATCTTCCTCAATCACTCCTCATTCATTCATTCATTTATTTGGAATGGGATTTCTCATTGAATGGAGCTCACCAATTCAGTGAGGCTTGCTGGCCAGGGAACTTCAAGCATCCGGCTCTCTCTGCCCACTCCACACACCCCGCCCCCCCAATACTGGATTACAGGTGCATGCTGTCACACCCAGCTTTTTACATAGATGTTGAGGATCTGAACCTGGACTCTCAGGCCTGGACAGCAGGTACTACACCAACTGAGCCATCGCCCAGCCCGGGATTCTGTCCCATTCATTTCCCTCTGAGACATCCCTCACTACTCTCATAAGGGATGTTGCTGACCAGAAAATTTAGAACTAAGCGTTCCATCCCAGACTCTTTCTTTCCTCTCTAGAAACCTATGTTCTGACCTGGGAGGAAAGAAAGGGAAGGGGGAAAGTGATGTAATTCTATTATAATTTAAAATGTGTAAAATTTGTTAAATTTAAAAAAGATGAAGCAATCTATCTTCAGCGCTGGTACTATGAGTGGCGTGCTACATGTCAATCACTCTACAAAGCAGTACATTTAATTTCAAGTATGGTTTTAACAAGCCATCTAGCCATAGATGTAAGCCACTTTCTCTCAGCAATAAAGAAGTACTATCTCATAACACTCATATGACTCCTCAGTCTATGCTCCAATTGCTTCTAAAAACAGATATATGAGGAAAAGTCTGGTATTTATAATATGTATGGTAAAATACAACAATAAAAAAAAGATAGCAAAGTTCTTGAGTGGGAAAAGAATTTGAATAGGTATTTCTTCAAAGAAGATATAGAAATGGAAAATGAGAATGTGGGGGAAAAACTCACATTAGCCATGAGGGAAATGCACAGTGAGACCCTTCTTCACAGACTAAAAATGGCAGAAGATAGCCTGTACTGGCAAGGAAGTAGAGAAACTGAAACATTTATACATCACTGTGGGGATACTAGAAGGTACAGCCACAGTAGAAAACAGGCTGGTGCTGTGGAATGTCATTCTGTATTCTGTGAATATATGTTACTCTGATTGGTTGATAAATAAAATGCTGATTGGCCAGTAGCCAGGCAGGAAGTATAGGCAGGATAAGCAGACAAGAAGAATTCTGGGAAGAGGAAGGCTGAGTCAGGAGTCGTCAGCCAGACACAGAGGAAGCAAGATGACAAGGCAGGACTGAGAAAAAGTACCAAGCCATGTGGCTAAACATAAATAAGAATTATGGATTAATTTAAGTGTAAGAGCTAGTCAGTAATAAGCCTGAGCTAATGGCCAAGCAGTTATAATTAATATAAGCTTCTGAGTGATTATTTTGTAAGTGGGCCATGGGACTTCTGGGGCCTGGTGGGACCAGAGAAAACATCCAACTACAGGCTGGCAGCTCCTCACAGATGTAATCAGAGTTACCACTCGATCCAGCAATTCCACTCCTAAATATATACCTGAGATAACTGGAAACATACGTCCATGTAAAGCCTTACACATGGTGTTCACTTCGGCATCATTTATAATAGCCAAAAACTGAAATAAACCAAATGTCAATTAACTGATGAATGGATAGATAACAAAAATATTTGTTCCTGTAATGGAATTAGTTTAGTCATAAAAAAATATATTCTGGCTATAACATGGTGCTAGATGAAATAAATTAGACACACACATTTTCTCTCATTGCATTTGTATGAAATCTCCAAAACAGACATAGGTCAAGTGATCCAGAGAGTGGGTGGGTAGTGGCCAGGGATAGGAGAGAGTGGAACAGGGGTTGTTAATATGTTCTTCTTTTGTAGATAGTGAAGGGATATGGGGATAGATGATGGTGAATATTATACAATTTTGTGACTATATTTAAAATGACTAGGTTGCAGGGCTTCAAAGAATGAGCCTCAAATATATAGATTGTGTCATAACTTGAAAATTCAATCATTTTAATGCTGTGAAAGAGCAAGAGGCAAGAAAGCAAAAAAATTAAGTGGAACAATTAAAAACAATTTCTGGATACCATAGGCCAGAAGTGCAAGAAAGCAGAAATAAAACCAAACACTTTAGTAATTACTAGAAGGCTCAGCAGAAGTAAAATGCTCAATCTAGGGCTTCATCTTGTTCCTAGTTGTTTTTCTATTTAAAGTATCCTTTGCAAATAAATTCCTCTTGACATACCCATCAATATATCTCACTACATTTACATAAACAATTGCCATACAGGCATTTTTAATATATGTATTCATAATAAAAACATAATTTACAAAATTTAAAACTGCATATCACACAGGACAACATTCACCTTTCTCATGTGTTGGGCTTTTTCATGGCCGCTGACTCCATCTCACTGCAGATGACAGCAGCTAACACTTGACCCTTGAATAGGGTGTTACACTTTATACCTATTACCTCATTGACCTCACATCGAATACTAGGAGATATGCAGAACTGGTCAATATAACATTTTGCACATGAGAAAAACACTGCATCTTAGATCAGAGAGATGGTTCAGTGGTTAAGAGCATCTACTTCTCTATCATGAGGACCAGAGTTCAAATCTTGGCACCCACATAAGAACCTGGGTATTCCTGCAGGTGCCTATAACCCTAGTTCTGAGAGGAGTTAGAGGCAGGGGAATTGGTGTGGCTCACTGACTTCCCACAGAGCTGAGAAGGTACAGACCCAAGATTCATGGAGATACCCTACCTCAAGGGGAGGGGGAAGAGTGATAGAGAAAGACGTCAAATCCCTTCTTCTGGTCTCTGCAGATAACCTCACACAATCACAAACATTCTCTCTCTCTCTCTCTCTCTCTCTCTCTCTCTCTCTCTCTCTCTCTCTCTGCCTCCTCTTACACACACACATGTGTGCACACACACAAATATATAAATTTTTAATAGAAAAATACTGTATCTTAGGGGGAAGACGAAAATTTTTGCCCTGTGTCTCACAACTAAATGCCAGAACTGAGTATTAAGAATTCTAACTCTTGGTAGGCTCCATCCTGAGGATGGGTTGTGTCTCCTGTAACCATCTCCAAAACTCATGTGGCCCTGAGTTGTCTCTGATTAGCTAAGAGACCTCCATGACAGAGACTAGACATCCTGGATTGACCAGATCTTTGACGGCAGAATCACTGCTTTAATCCATTGAGGTCAAAGGGTTGTAGGATATCCAGCGAGGATGATATTTCCCAGCTGGACCGCACTTTGGGAGGGTGACAGGCTAATAACAGAATGAGCTGTGAAATATGATTACACTGTACTTAGACTGAGCCCAGGGCTGGATACCATGGTGTCTGTGAGTATGGGGAAAGGCACACAATGGTTGATCTTTTAAAGTCTTCCTGATGCACTGGGGATGACCAGTGGAGAGTCACTGTAATCAGCTCCAGAGTGCTGGTTCCTAAATAACCACGAACCACAGAAGAGGAAAAGACAGAGAATGGAAGAGAAATCTTCATGCATGTGTATGGGCAAACAAAGGAAGAACAGCTGCAAACAGCTGCCATTGACTTTAAATAATGTACCATATGCCAGTATAAAAAAATACTAGCTCACGTACCAGAATACTGCAGATATTCTGTTAGGTTTGATGCAATAGTTAAACTAAAATTAAATAAGAATTTGAAAGTACTATGAGATTCTTATGAAAGATAGCACACACAAGTATACTTAAAACCTAAGTGTTAACTGTTTTGTATATGTATTTTAGAGTCATCTGTCTAGAAAGCTGGAGAGTGGTGGTATTTCTTTTATTTATATTATTGGATTGCTTATAGTTAGTAGTAAATATATACTATTGTAAAAGGAAATATAACTAACATTATTAATGTGGTAGCCCACAGAGGCTTCCTAGTGAGACCTTACTCAAGGTCAGAGAATCTGAGCTTGTTCTACCCAGCAGGGCTGCATAAGATGGTCATGGGTGTGTTTACCAGGTATTTGGAAAGGTCTACACTTGGCTGTATGGTATGCTTTGATCTTGCAAGGGGGAGGTCTTTTGCCTCTCCCCTTGACACATTATAAAAAGGCCTTTTGAATAAAGCTCTAGGCGACTGGGTATTGACCCAGGGCCCTCCCGAAGCTGTGTCTCTGTCTTTCTACCTAATACTTCCTCATTCCTCTCTCCTCCACTCAAGAACCCTTTGAAAGGTGGGAGCAGGTTAGAGGAAGACTCTGGTAGATGCCCACATATTAAGAAAATGGTGTTGTGGGTTTTTCCTGCTTAATTTGATCCCAAAAATGAGACACTTGACACAGCAAACAACATTTTTATGTGAAGTTCATGAAATACCCTAATGTTTTATAGATTTATGTGAAGCACATGAAATACCCTAGGGTTTTACCTATTTATCGTATCCAGAAATTGCTATTTAAAGCAATTTATATACTATGAAGGCCGTTAATGCAGGACTGATGACATCCTTTCTTTCAGTTTCCAAAGATTAGGGAGAATGCTCTCATAAACCAAGCACTCATTCAGATGCCATTCATTCATTAGCTATACATTAAATTTGCTTATATGTGTGCATATATTATTCATAATACACTACTAGAAAAATATAAATAATAGGGATATTTTAATTATTCAACAAAAATGGCATTTTTTTTAATTTTCTTTCATATCTTTCTAAAATCTCCTGAAGGAGTTTTACTTATAGGAATTACTCACTTAATAACTGAGTGGTCCCATCAATTCCAGCTTAAGCTTAGCTTATCTAGGCCCATTCTAGACAGAGAACCATTGGTATGGGATTATTTATCTGTATTATATATGAGCAAAGTTGAACTGTTATAAACAGTGAGTGAACCATCCAACACAATCAGACAGAGGTGAGAGCGGTGGGCACACCAAGATCTTAGAAAGCATATCAGTACTGAGTCCAAGGTCCATGATGAGATGCATCAAGCCTACACAGTATCTCCCCCTGGTAACAAGCATCTTCCAAAGAAGCTCCTCAGAATCTAGCACTTATAGTTTGGTGGCTACATCACAGAGAAAACAAACTTAGTATCCTGACCTGATTCATCTGCTGATGAACAGATGACTCAGCAAGGGTCAGAGCAGGGACTTTGGGTGCACGTGTGGATGACTCCAGTTCCACTTTCTGAAAAGAGGTTTCCAGAGTCACCCTTCACTCCAGGAGACAGGCAGACACTTTCCTGTTGGTCTGCATAAGGTTATGCTCTCAAAACAAGACACGAGGCAGCTGTTTGGGACAAAGCCCTATCTGCAGCCTATCCCTGATGCATGCTGTTGGTGTTGGCAGTAGGAGGTACCACAGGAGAATCCAGTTATCATAACACTGGGGAGACAGGGGACTAGGAAATGGCACCAGAAGGAAAGCCAGATGCTTTGATTTCTGGCCACCCTTGCCCTGGCTGTCACAGAATCTCCTAGCAGGCTGTGCATGCTCCCTGATAGCGTTTCGAGCCCCAGGGTTTAATGACGCCTTGGGATTTTCGATCCTTTCAAGCCTGTTTTGTAGCCTTCCACTTTGTACACTTCTGACCCGCTCTGTTCCATGACTTACTCGCTCATCTGCTGAAGATTCTCCCTCAACTTCCTCTAAAATAAATATGACCTCCCCTCACTCTGCCCTGCTTCTTCCTTCCAGGATGTGGCTGGCTGCCATCGAGTCAAGGGTTGAGATGAAAGGGAAGCGGCTGCTAAGCAAGGGAAACAACACTGTCAGCTGTGGTCTCCTGTTCTGCCAGACAATCTGACTCAGAAGAAGCGGTGACACGGGGGAAAAGGGGGACAGGGAAGATTTAGGGACACTTCCCACCTCCCAGTGGTGATTGAATGAGGCTGGCTGCTAAAGAGAAGGAAGGAAACCGTGTTCATTGAGATTTATGACCAGAGTCCAGTGTTGCCTGCTGGAAAATTACTAAACACTGGACATAAATCTCCAGCTCAGAGAATCCTGTTCCCTCTTGATAAACTAAATCTCGTCAGCTGTACAGGATTCCCTTATCACATCTCAGCACCAAAACAAATGCACAAAATGTCACCTGAAATGATCTTCCCAGAGCCACTGAGATTCCTAATCTCATGCTTAGTTGACTGCAGGATTCTCACACTCTGTAAAGGGATCTCATACTAAGGACACCTAAGTGGCAAGCACCTTACTTGGACAAGTTGGGAGACTAAGCTTCCCACAGGGACATGAGCATCAGTAGAGCTTTCTGTATCTGAGGCAAGACAAATATGTCCCTTCCCTTCAGGATTCAGAGAGATAGAGACAGACAGACAGAGAGAGACAGAGACAGACAGAGAGAGAGAGAGACAGAGAGAGAGAGAGAGAGAGAGAGAGAGAGACTATGTCACTGTGCATGGCCTAGGATGTACACTACATGGGTATGAGTATTTTTTAAAAAGAATTTTTTTTAACTAGTCTTAAATCACTGAGTTTTTTTAAAAAGAAATACATACACAAAAAATCAATAAAAATGATCTATGTCCACTTAAAAAAAATGTATTACCACTCAAAAAAATCCACATTTAAGAAGTCACAGAAAAGTCAGGTATTTTGACACACAGTAGCCCAGGGCTGGGGAGAGAGACAAGTGGATCCTTGGGGCTGTTTGACCAATGACTCGAGTCTACTTAATACTGTTTCATATAGGACATGGATCAGGGCAAATGCTCAGCCCAAGTGGTGCTTTGTCTTGTTTTGTCTTGTTTCTTTGAGATAGGACCTCTCTATCCCAAGTTGGTCTTGACCTCTTATGTGGCCCAGGATAGCCACAAAATCTCAATCCTCCTGCTTCAGGCTCCCACGTACTGGGGTTCTAGGTATGCATTACCATGCCTTGTTCTAACAAATGGTATTACTGTTGACTTTTAAATTTTTATTTCAATAAAAAATAAAAGTAATTAACTGACACTTGTAGTTGTAACTATTTTAAAATATGAGACATCAACAACTTCAAAATTATGATATAAAAACCTTCAAAAACATAATGGTACGTGAGAAAAATGCTTCTCACTGGTATATAATTGCTTGGGAAATGACTCAGTCAGTACAGTGTTGGTGCAGGATATTTGATTGTACTGGGAAACTCTGAGACTGTGTTAATAAAATTAACCTGGGATCAGGAGACAGAGCCAGCAACTAGTTGACAGGAATTAGCCATAGAGAGGACAGAGGAGCCAGGAAGATGGATAGAGAGATGCACAGGAAGGAGTAGGGTGGGACTTAGAGATTCGCAGCCTTTTTTGTTTTGGGATGGCTGAAGAGATGCTTCTCTTGCTGGGTCTCCAGGCAAAAAGGAAGGTCAGATCACTGCTTCTCGGCTTCTCTGATCTAGCAGGTTTTCACCCAATATCTGACTCCTGAGTCTTCATTGGTAAATAGAACAACAGAGACTTAGTGTTTGTCAGCCACAGCTGAGGCAGTGCTGGTGAGACCAGAAATCCCTCCAGGCCAAGGTCTGAGTGTCAAGGTGCTGACTGTGGGCCACGAAGCATAGACAGTAGTTAAAATATCAGTAGATTCAGGTGTGGCCGCTAAGCCACCAGAAAAACACCACAGTGTATTTGGCAAGCATGGGGACTGAGTTCCATCCCCAGAACTCAGGTAAAGCAGGCTTTGTGGCACATGATTGTAGTCCTAGTGCTGAGAAGGTAAAGACAAGAAGATCCTTGGGACAAGCTAGCCCTAGCCAGCCTAATCTACATTCCAGGCTGACTTCTGGCCTACACATACACACACACACACACACACACACACACACACACACACACACACACACACACACACTCACACAAACTCTCTCTCTCTCTCTCTCAAATATTAATTTTTTATATTTAAAATAACATTATAAATTCCCATTTAGCCATTTTAATCATCCAGTTCAACATTTCATTCATTCACAACATTGTATAACCACAACCTCTATCTTGTTCCAGAATATTTTCCTCATCCTAAAAGGATTATCTCTCTATCCATTAACTCCCATGTCCACACCCTACCCCAGCTCCTGACAAGCTCCAGTTGACTTTTCAGCTCCACAGCTGACAGTATCTATCTGCACATGGCATAGGGATGCAGTCACAGAGCTTGAGGCCTTTTGCAGCTGGCCTCTTTCACTTAGCACTGTGCCTACACCATGAACCTTGGTGGTGGAGCAGCAGTGGGCAAGCAGAACGGACTGGCCACTGCAAGATTCACCTTTACTGGTAAGTGCTCAACTTGACTTCCTTTGCCAATTACAGTTTCTCCCTTGATTGCTCCTGTTTAATGCAGAGTTTAATTTTGTTGCTACATCATTCCTGAACCTGCAAGATTGGTGTCACCGGAGGTTTTGAGGCCTGTGACTCTGCCTGTTTGTAACACAGCACTGGGTTTGTGCCTATATCTTTTAGGATGTTTCTTACTGCAAGTTACAGAAAGCTCAGTTAAAGTACATTGAACAAGAGGCTTATTATCCTTTATTTAAAAAAAAAAAAAGCAATACCTAAAGGTAAAGTATTCATAGCATCATTCAGCACTTGAGCGGCATCTTCAAAGGCAAGTATTTATTATTTATTATGGGTTTCCTTCCTTCCTCCCTCCCTTCCTCCCTTCCTTCCTTCTCCCCTTTCTTCCTCCCTTCCTTTCCCTTCCTTCCTCCCTTCCTTCCTCCCTTCCTTTCTTCCTTCCTTCCTTCTTTCCTTCCTTTCTTCCTTCCTCCCTCCCTCCCTTCCTTCCTTCCTTCCTCCCTCCCTCCCTTCCTTTCTTCCTTCCTCCCTCCCTCCCTTCCTTCTTTCCTTCACCAATTCTCCATTGTGCTCAACTTGTTGCAAACCCCCTCCCCCTCTTTCTTCCCCACCAAGAGGGCAAGATATTCTTCAGTAGTTTCCTCTTTGATCTGTCTCCAAACAGAAAAGGACCACTGCTCCTCTTGTACTGGCTTTATGAGGACAGAAAATTTGCCCCCAATCTTCACAGCAGATGCTTTCTTGTCTCACTGACTAGGGCCACCTGTCCTAGGGCCACCTGTCCATACCTCCATCTGGACAGAACAAGCAATTGGATTTGTGTGTCAATATTTCACTCTTGGAATTGCAAAGAGCCCACCAAATAATACATTCCCATAAAGAACGCCTCCATGAATTGGGCTCTTAGGCAGGGAAAAGTTAGGAAAATGAAGTTTTACAGGCTTCCTACAATACCTGCTACTGTGTTTGTGTAGGAGGTACACATGCATGTACAATGGGAACTCTCTCCAAGTAGGCTAGACTGGCTGCCCTGTAGCTAGAGTTTCCCTGCTTGGCCCACAGTCAGGACAAATCTCTCTCACCTGCCAGTCCCATAGCCGCTCAGACCCGACCAAGTAAACACAGAGACTTATTATTGGTTACAAACTGTATGGCCGTGGCAGGCTTCTTGCTAACTGTTCTTATAGCTTAATTTAATCCATTTCTATAAATCTATACCTTGCCACATGACTCATGGCTTACCGGCATCTTCACATGCTGTTTCTCATCGTGGCGGCTGGCAGTGTCTCTGACTCAGTCTTCCACTTCCCAGCTTTATTCTCCTCCTTGTCCTGCCTATACTTCCTGCCTGGCCACTGGCCAATCAGTGATTTATTTTTTGACCAATCAGCAACACACTTGACATACAGACCATCCCACAGCACTGCCCAGTGAGGCCCAGGTAAGCAGCTGTCTCCACCTTCCCAGACCTAAGATTATAAACAAGCACATAGTGCTCAACGTCTTCTTATCATTGTTTTTAAATGGGCACTACAGATAGTTCTCAGTGCACAGCAAGCACTGTACCAGCTGAGCCATCTCCCCAACCCCTTGTGTTGATTATTATTTGTTTTTGTTTTCCAGTCAGGGTCTGTCTATATAGACCAGGCTGGTCTCAAACTCACAGAGATCCTCCTGCCTCTCCCTCCCAAGAACTGGGATTGAAGGCATTCACCACCACACCCAGCCCTTGTGCTGATTTTTAAACAATTGCTTTTCAAACTTTCCGGTTCCCTAAGGTCAAATAGTCTGTGACTCCAGACCAAAAGAATGGGATTGCCAAGGCATTTATCCAAAAGGTTGTCCTGTCAGAACTTTGAGAGCTCAAGTTTCTCAGCCTGCTAGCTGGTTCCTAGAAAATAGTAGACAGCCATATCAGAAGACCACCCAGAGCTGAAGGAAGACCAGAATCACCATGTCACAGGTGTCTATGATGAAGGTAGCATTTCAATGAGGTATTTTTTAAATGTCCCCGCTTTCCTGACCATAGCACTGAAGTAGTGTATTCCTGGAGTTCTTTCCCCACAGTTCAGAGGCTATTCTGACAATTCCTATTCACAGGGCCAGGTAGTTCCCCACAGAATTGCCTAGTTTTTTTTCAGGGACTAGCCCAAACCATCCATTGCTGTCATGTAGACAGTCTTAATTGAGCCCATAAATCGAGAAGTCCATCTATTCTGGTGACAGCCAGGGAGCGGGAGGACTCAAAGGAAGAAACAAAGCACAGCCCACATTGGGAGTTGTCCCCTTCCTCAACCCTCGGGGAAGAGGGAAGCCTTGTGAAATTGGAGGCATCCTTTAGCCAAGAGAATAATGAGGCTTAAATCCTGGTGATAGTGAGCAGCCTGCTCAGGAAGTGACACTATGGACCAAAGGACCCTCCAGTAGGGGGGACAGTGATTAATGTCCAGAACGTGACACTGCTATGTGGCTTGGAAAGGGACTGCATGGTTGGTTTTCAGTCTTAGGGCAGCGATTTTTCAGACGCTGAAAGGACTTTGGTAACTATCATCATTGTCTTTGCACAGCAGTGAGCCAGGAAGAAAGAAGAGAGTGTTTAGAACTGTTCTTAAACACTATTTGAAAGCTTGTTATCTGCATTCGGTGTGAGCTGGCTTCCCCCTACAATGGGAGGACAGGTTGCTTATACAGCAAGTTTTTCAGTGCTTATCAGCAAATTTCAGCTTTGGACTGCTGCAGGCAAAGAGCCACTCTCTTATCAGAGACTATTCTCTCCAGCTGTCCTTCTGTTTGTCTAGGGCATCACTCAGAGACAAGGTGCTAGCGATCCAGCCCAGCTCCTTGTGCATATGATACACGGGCTTTCTGACTGAGCTTCCACCCTCTGTCCCTGTTGTTGCTGGATCAGAGCATGGGAAGTGCACCTTTTTCCACACACTTAAAATGACAATAATTAAGATCTCTTAGAAAATGACCTTTGAAAACTGAACTCTCGACACCTCTCTAGACATATGCCATGTCTCTCTATCACTTAATTTTAAGTCTTATTCCAATGAGAATAGAATCGTTTATGAGAAAAATGCTGCAGAGGATGGGGAGATGGAGTAGGGTAAGGAGGAGCCTTTTGTACTATACTATAGAAATCAGCATGGAGGTGCCTCAAAAGTATTCAAATAGAATCATTCTACAAGCCAGATATATACTCTTTATATAGACCCAAAGGGTGCTAGGACAGCATGTCTCAGACACACTTACACATCTGAGTTTATTGCAGCCTAGGTGCCCATCAACAGATGATGATAATGGATAAAAACAAAACATAAATGCATAGTGGAGCTTTATTTAGCCGTACATCACCACAAAATCATGTCAATTGCAGGAAAGTGAATGGAGCTGGCGATCATCATGTTAAAAATAAGCCAGTTTCACAATGACAAGTGCCATGTGTTTCCTCTCATATGTGGAACTTAGGGGTAAGGAAAAGGATATGAAAGTAAGGAAACCCAGGAATGCAAAAGGGGAAATGAGAGAGAGAATATGAAAGAATTAGGGGTGAATCTGACCAAAATACACTATATGTGTGTTTGAAAATGTAATGAAACCCATTAACCATGAACATGTACAAGTACTACAGACTAATTAAAAAGTTGAAGAAAGCTGTGAAAATTACCTCAGTGCTACAAATAGAGTATGGATGGCAAAGGAAAAATTAAAAATGGATGGTGGAGGGGCTGGAGAAATGGCTCAGAGGTTAAGAGTACTAGGTGTTCTTCCAAAGAACATTATTTTGATCTCAGCACCCACATGGGAGCTCACAACTCTGTACTTCCAGTTCCAGGGATCCATCACCTCCTTCTGGCTCCCATGGGTACCAGACATGCACATGGAACACGGATAGACATGTAGGCAAAACACTCATGTATATAGTTGTTTTTTTTTTTTAAAAAAAAAAAAAAGAACAGATTTTTCTCGATAAAAAGGGAAAACAGCACTTTCCAACTGTATTAAACCTAAGATGTAGGAGTGACTTTGGCTAGATCAGAGTTTGCTGCATGAGAAATCAAAACCAATGGTGGCTTTGAAAACCAGTGGGTGATTTCTCTATCACATAAAAATCTAGAAGGGTGGGCTAAGGAGACGATTTGTTCATAAAAAACAAAAGTAGCTGATGAGCAAGGCTGTGGACCTGAACTTGCGTCCTCAGCACCCATGTAAAATCTGGGTGGACCAGTAACCCCACCATTGAAAGGGACTATGGAGAAGCGGGGGGTGTGGGGGGCATGTCTCTGGACTTTACTATCCAGCCAGCCTACGTGAGCAGGTAGGCTACAGGTTCAGTGAAAGACTGACCCTGTCTCAAAAAATACAGTGGAGAGTGATTTAGGAAGATATCTGATGTTGACCCCTGGCCTCCAAGCACACATAAATGTGCATGCATACCTGCATGAATACTTGTATACACACACACACACACACACACACACACACACACACACACACACACACACACAGAGGGGGAGGGATTATTTTTTTAAGTCTGGCCTGGGGCTACATAATCACTGAGGATTCAGATTCTTTTTTCTCCTGTTTTGCTATCAAAACAGCTTCCAATGGGACTGAAGAGACAGCTCAGTGGTTTCCCAGTACCCACTTGGCAGCTCCTTTAACTCCAGTTCCAGGGGATATCGTGCCCTCTTCTGGTCTCTGTGGGAAGTGCATGCATTGGTACACAGACATGCATACAGGTACACACACAAATAAATAAATAATAAAGGGCTGGAGAGATGGCTCAGAGGTTAAGAACACTGGCTGTTCTTCCAGAGGTCCTGAGTTCAATTCCCAGCACCCATATGGTGGCTCACAACCATCTGTAATGAGATCTGGCTCCCTTTTCTGGCCTGCAGGGATACATGCAAACAGAACACTGTATACATAATAAATAAATCTAAAAATAAATAAATAAAAATTTAAAGCTAGTTTCCAGTGCATAATTTAAGGTGGCTGCTCTACTTTGCATGCATTCTAGCTGGAAGAAAATAAAGTAGGGCAAGACAGCAGCATGTCTTTCTCATTTAAGAAACATATCAGGAGAATGGACCAGAAAATCACACACCTTTCCGCCATCTGAAAACCATAGCCTGTGTTGTCACCAGCTACACCTATCTATAAAGATGAAACCTTGTGCTCAGTGGACAATCTCATCAGTATGTAATAGGAGAGAAGGTATCTCAGGGGACAAGTAGCACTGTCAGTCATAGTTGGGTGTATTTGTCTAATTTGAGTTGGTTGGAGATCGGCCAATCCTCAATGATACCCCCCAGTTACTGGTTCAAAAGACAAGCTGTTTAGACTTCCATAGAAACAGGCTGACAGGAAGAGAATATCATACAAACTCAAGAGGATTTATACCAACTCATTCTCACTAACATTATAGCAAAAGGAGGATGCATCCTGGCCTTTTGTTAGGGCCCCTTTATCTCTTATAGCCTTGACACCATCCCTCTAAACTATTCTGCACGCAGCTCCAGGTACCTGAAAAAATCCTCATGGGAGTCCACACTCCCATTTACCCCTTCTGCTCATCAATATGCCATGGCTATGCCGTGCACTGTTTCTTATTTAGTTTAATGCCCCATCTACAGTTCATCTCCAGAGCTTGAAAATCCTTGGCCCTGGTTTTGGAAAGAGGGGAGAGTGAGTGATTCTGCACATTGAGCCCTGGTGAGTGGTTCTGCACATTGAGCCCTGAGCCCACTGCTACTCTGGTGTCTGGGAGGGGCCCACTGGCTCCCATGTGTGCAGCAGATTTGAAGGGTGTCGAGTCGGGAGTCTGCACAGTCCCAAGTAGCTGAAAGGAGACAGGAAGGCTGAGACACAGTGTTCTATTCTTCCAGTGGCTGGGGGTAGGGGGGTGGGGGATGGAGATGGGAGGATGGAGAGGAAGGGGGGGGGGTTGAAACTGTTTCAATCATCTTTCTCCATGCCAACCTCTTTTCAAGGGGATGCAAATCTAAGGAGCAGAGGTAAGAGCTTTCTAAGAGGCAGAAGTATGTGGGAGGGGAGCTTGCTAGAGTGGAAAGAGAGCCTTGAAGGGGTGAGCAGCCCAATTGGTAGGAGCGACCTCTTTCCTTACAGTTCTTTAGGTATGGTTGATTTCAGATACAAAAAAACGCATTGCTGGGGAGGAGTAACCCCAGGCTGACCCCCAATCTTCACACCTTTTGCCTGTACTTTGATCACCAGAGGAAATGAAAAATTCTCCTAACTTCCATGGAGGGAGCTTGTATTTGTATCAGACCAATAACAGCAGCAGGAATAACAATAATGCCACACCTATAGAGCTGGGGAGAGAGTGAGGAGGGAAAAATTACACAAGCCCGGTGCTTTTGCTCAGACCGAACGCAGGAAAAATGTACCAGAGGTTCCTTTAGCCCAAGTTGGAAGTACATTTTAACTGACTACATAGCCCGTGAGGGAAGTGGGAGAGATGGCTAACGCTTCTTCACTGTGACCCAAAAGTTCTCCCACCCTAAATTTTACACTGGTGTGTGGGCGTGTACCCGTGTTCTCATACATGCACATATCATGTGCAGGCCTGGCCACCAACTGTAAGAGGAGGATCCTTACTTCCCCTAGTGGGGGGGGGGGGGGGGACTTGTCTCTTCCCTTCCTCCAAGGGACCCTGTGTCCTTTTTCTCCCAAAATCCTGTGGATCCTACAGGCCAAAGAGAGCTCTTCCTGTGGGATGAGGGTCAGTCCTGCACAAGAGAAGTGGGGAGAAAGAGGAGACCTTGCCCTTGGGTTAGCAGCAGGTGCCGGAACACAAGACTTTCTCACAAGTCCCAGAGGAGTGATCCTGTGGCAGTTCCTCCATGTTGTTATGCTTTCAAGGTATCTGTGGGGCCTGGAGATGGCTTAGTCAGTGAAGTACTTACCTTGAAAGCTTGAGGACCTGAGTTCAGAACACCCGAACCCATACAAAAAGACAGGCACGTGTGTGCTTGTAATCCCAGTGATGGCAAGATGAGAGGCAGAAATGGACAGATCCCTGGATGCTCTATGGAAAAGCTGGACTACCCTCGACTACTTGGCAATGTTCCAAGCCAATGTGAGACCCTGTCTCAAAGAAAAAGTAGAAGGCACCCAAGGACCAACACTTAAGGCTGTCTTTGACACATGCACACATACATCCACATGTGTTCACGCTCACACACACACACACACACACACACACACACACACACACATTGTTGTATCATCAATGTGGTTACTGCTACTGTTCATGTCACTGTTAATTCTACTGCTTCTAACAAACCCCTTTTCAAGGTACTTTACATCTTGTCCCTGCCCCAGTACAAGCACTGTGTACATTATCTTCTTTAATTATCACAGATCCTGTAAATCAGTTCTGTTCTTAATTGCTGTTAGCCACATGAGCATCTTGCTAGTGGGACATCTTAACTTGCCTAGTAGTCACACAGCTGACGATGGCAGGGCCACAGAGATGTGTGTCATTGTTTGGTCACGGTCACTTTTAACAGTGGCCAGTTTCCCTTGCTTGGTCTCTCTCCCTTGCCTCTTCATTGTTCCCCAAAGGCATCAGAGCCCTTTCATCTGACTAACAAGGGCCCACATCGTACTGCCCTACCTACTTCTCCATCCCACCTCCCCACACTCCTACCCTTGCCTCCTCCGCTCTGCCTAAATCTGGGCAAAGTCTAAAGAAGTCATTTGGGAGCTTACGGGCCATTAGCTCTTCAGTTTTGTACATGTTCAGAAGAATTGTCCCCAGTGACCTCATCAGTTAAGACATCAGTCACCCCTGAGGGTATAGCAGGAAGAGGCACTCCCCATGACGTGCCCACAACTCCCTGAGCAACACTGTGGCACTCTCTGCCACGAAGGATACAACATTGACAGTTGCTATGGCACAGACTCAGAAAAGCGTTCCAGCCTTGGGAGATGCACGCACCTCCTTGGCCCCATCAGATTTGAATAGACAGAGTTGATCGGGTGCATGTGAGCAGACTCCAAGCTGAGGAGACAGCAAACCTGATGCTGGCAGGAGCTTGGGAGGTGACACTCTGAGAGAAGCTGAGGGAGGCTGGAGCTAAATGAGCTGCTGGCGTGTGTATGGAGTGAGAGAATGGGGACAGGACAGCAAAGTTCTCTGGCCAGACTTCGGGTTCCAGTCAGTAGACACGGGGCTGCTCGTGATACCAAAGTACTATCCTATGCAGTCAGTAACAGTGCCACATGCCTGTCAGCTCAGCGTTGTGAAGCTGAGACAGGAGGAGCATGCGTTCTGAGGCTAGCCTAGGCTACATAGCTAGTTCTAATTCAACATGAGCTATGTGGGGAGATACCGTCTCAAAAAAATAGACAAATAAGTGCCTTATACAGGTGAGCATCCTGAAAAAATTGGCATTTTTAAGCAGTCACCATGGCCTCCACTTCCACTGTACTTTTCTGCATAGCACTGAACACCGGTTTCCATGTGAGGATTTAAAGACACAGGCACTTAACCTGTCTAAATCCCCCAAGGAAGATTGTACTTCTATTTGCCTCTGCAATCAATAGAAAGAGGCTAGGAAGCTGCTTCCTTACCATAGAAGAAATGCCTGGGAAGGGTCAGATCATGGCTCTTGCCCTAGGGATGCAGTATTGCCCTGGAGATGGATAAATAAACAACCCTTTGTATTTGAGTTCACAATGAAGGAAAGATGCAGGGCTCACAGCAGGCCCTAAAGATGAGGGCTTCCCAACAGAAGAATGGCTCTGTTGTAGACAGTGCTTAAGCCATCTTCCTAGGAGTAGGTTTAGGGACAGTGATGGACAGTGTTGACACAGCTCAAGGTCTCCCCAGCAAGTGATATCTCAATGATATCCAACACAGATAGATTTTATGTGTGCCAGGCACTGCCTGAGGGCCTGATGGATATATCAGGACCCTGCAGCAAAGTTTCTTTCATTAACAATGTCTTCCAGATAAAGAATCCAATATCCACATGCGTTAAATAACTTGCCTATTTTCTTAAGCTGATAAGAAAGAGTCCTGGGATTCAGATGCTATTCTGTCAAAGCCACCTACACTCTGTGCTGAAGGCTAGGCAGCAACTCCACAGGGTCCAGAAGGTTTGGTACGATCTTCATTGCTACATCCTTATATCAGACCCAACCCTCCCTGCCACTGGCCTCCACTCTGATCCATTCCCAGCACTTGGTACCTGCGAAGCTGCTGCTCCACTCTCTGGGATGTAGGAAGTGGGACTGTGGTCTCACACTCAGGGCAGAAGGTTCACAATAACACATCCTCCTTGGAACAGAAACACACACACACACACACACACACACACACACACACACACACACACGCACGCACGCATACACTACATCATCCCCAGTTCCATTTTTCACAGCCCTTGTCACCAGTTAAAATTTTACATTTTCTTTACCTATTTATTGTCTGATTCCCTCACCATGATATAAAATATATTAAATTGTGAGAGCCCGTTCTCGGGTTCCTCGTGGCTTTACCCAGCAGGTCCGCATGGAGGATGATTAGGACCACGGGCCTGAGTGCAGGTGTCTGAGATGGTCTGCACTTGGCTGTGCTGGGGGAAGAGGTCTTTTGCTCCACCCCTTGGCGTCTCTATAAAAACCCTGGGGCAGAGACAGTCGGGGCCCATTGGAAAAGGTTCCAGGCCCTCTCGAGGCTATCCTTTATTTTCTATCTATTTATCTCCGCAAGATTCTCCGCAATAAATCTTTCTATCTAATATTTCCTGCTGCTCGCACTCAAGAAAACTCTGGGGAACTGTGGGGGTGGTTGGGTAAATGCCCCACATTAAATATATTTTGAAATATTTTATTCTATTTATTTATTGTGTGTGTGTATGTACACACCTGCCACAATGGGACAACTTGTGGGAACTCCACCATGTGGCTTCAGGGCTCAAATTCAGACCACTGGGTGTCTAAGTCGGGTTTCTGTTGTCACGATGAAACACCGTGACCAAAAACCAGCTTGGGGAGGAAAGGGTTTTTTCAGCTTACAGTTCCACCTCATAGCCTATTATCAAAGGAAGTCTGGGGACCTGGTGGGAGGAATAAATCAGAGGCCACGGAGGAGTGCTGTCCACTGGCTTGCTCCTCATGGCTCACTGTCACAGCCTGCTTTCTTATAGAACCCAGGACCACCAGCCAAGGGGTGGCACCAGCCACAGCTGGACCCTCCTACATCAATCCATCAAGAAAACGCTTGCCCATGGGCCAGTCTGGTACAGAGACATTTTCCCAACTGAGTTCCCCTCTTCCAAAATGGCCTATCTTGTGTTAAACAAGCGCCTTCCCTGCTGAACCACCTTACTGCCCCAAATGTGCTTTTTACCTCACTGCCCCAAACATGTTTTTTGTTTTGTTTTATGGTTTTTTTTTCCAGTGTTGGGAATTGAAGCAGGACTTTGTAAATATAAGAATTCTACCACTGAGTCATATCCTCAACATAATTCTTTAATTTTTCATATATTTTTTGAGAGAGTCTTACTGTGTATCCCAGGCTGTCCTGGAAGTCACAATCCCCATGTGTTAACCTCTGGAGTGCTGGGATTATGGGCATGAGCCACACACCTGGGTAAATATAATCTAAATCCCATAGTAACAGGGTTTTTAGTCTTTTAGCTTCTGGAACACAGTCTCAGAATATAAGAGGGGTCTTCCCAAAATAGCTTTTCATGGTTTCTTTTTTTTCTCCTCACCTGTTATACATTGCTTAAGATGTCCATATTCACCTTAGGAGTGATTAAGACAAATAGAAAACAGCCATAGATGTAACTGATTTAAAATAGCCCAATGATAACCCTAGCAAAACATGTTTTAGTGTTAAATGAAAAAAATCATTTAACCGTTATATAATACTGCAATTATGCATCACTGCATGTAAGGTCTGTGTATTAGAATGGAGCAGTAAAACTAGATCTGTTTTTAAATGTAAACAGAAAAGTTAATGTGAGATAATCTGTAAAAGTAATTATTTGGAGGGAATGGGGTTAGGATTCTCTCTCCAGCTTGTTTTCATTTTTGTTTACATTGACTTAAAATACAAGTTTTATTTGCACGTATGTGCACATATTTATATGCATGCAGAGGCACACCGGTGAAGGTGAGTGTGCACATGTGTGAATGTGTGAGGAGGCCAGAGGACATCAGAAGCCCCTGGAGCCGGTCAGTAGTGGTCATGAGCTGCTTGATGCGGGTGCTGAGAACCAAACCTGGGTCCTCTGTAGAAGCGGTACGTGCTCTTAACTGCTGAGCCATCTTTCTGGTCTCCATTGTGCTGTTTGAGACAGGGTTTCCTGCTGGCCTGGAGTTCCTTGAGAAGGCAAGGCTGACGGGCCAGTGAGTCCCCAAGTCCTTCAGTCTTCACCCCCGAACCCTAGGGTCATATGCACATGCCAGCATACCTCCACTGTTTTTTACACAGGCTCTGAGAGATCAGCGCCTTATACTTGCAAGGCAAGCATTTTACCGGCTGAACCATCACACCAGCCCTGCACATATTACTTTTATACTTAAATAAAATTATACACTATCTTTTCAGTTAATTAAAGGACAAATGAAGTTACTGTTGACCAACTTCCCAGTCCTCCCTCGGGACTGCTTTTAGCTGTGGAAGTTGGCTTTCCTCCAATTCTCACCTCCTTTTCTCCAACCCTTCCTCAAGGTCTATCATGTAAAAAAGAACTGCACCTCATGCTCGGACTGCTTCCAAATGCTGTTTCCTGACACTCCCGACTTAGAGGCTGTGCTTCTCCACTTCAGGGGAGGAGGGTGCTGATATCCTGGATATCACATGCAGCTGACTGAACAATCCTCGCATCGCGTCCCTCCCCTCACACCAGCCAGCTCCTGGATTTGCAGCAGAGCCTGGGTTGACAAATCCTTTCATCTGGAGTTCTGTCCCCAGACCGTTGGGAGTTTGTCTAAAGATAAGCGGGGGGAATCCGGAGAGGACACAGACGACTGTCGGCCCCAAGGGGAAGGAATTCTGCCGTCACTGAGAACCGAAACAAACCCACGTGGGATTGGCCTGTGGACAAGGAGGGGGATGCCATTGTCTTGCTTCTGACTTCAGACTCTGCTTTCCCTCAACTGGATCCAGGTTCCTTCAAACAAACAAAATCACAGAAGGCAGGACAGGGTGAGAGAGGCAGGCCAGCTGGACTTTGGCCATACGAGGGGGAAATGTTGCAAAGAGGGGTCCTAAAAGAAGGAAGGAATTCTCTTCAAAGTGTCCTTGTTTTTTCTCATTTGGGACTTAACTTACAACAAATTTTGCTCATTTGAAATGGAAACATGGAAAGGTGTTTTCTTCATGTAAATATTGTAACAAAAGGAATGCTTCCTAGGAGAAAAGAATAGGAATGGAAGAAACCAACTTGGAGATGTTTCAAGAGCATTCAACTTGAGTGTGGTACAGCATGCCTCTAATTCCAGCACTTTCGAGCCTGAGACAAGACTATTCTGAGTTGACACCAGCATGGACTGACTACATCGTGAGGTCCAACCCAGCCTGAACTGTGAATTCAGAACCTGGGGTGCTGATGCAGTCAGCAAAGTGCCTGTAAAAAAAAGCTGGGCACAGTAGACACACTTGTACTCACAGTGCTGGAGTGGCAGAGACAGACAGATGCCCAGCACTTGTTGGCTTGGCAGCCTAGCCTGCTTGATGAGTTCCAGAGAAGTGAGAAAGAACCCTTTCAAAAGAGGTGTGTGTCCAGGAAGGTGGCTCCGTGGGTAAAGGCATCTGCCCAGCTGGCCAACCTGAGTTAGATCCCCTGACCCACACAGTGGAAAGAGAGAACAAACTCCACACATTACCCTCTGTTCTCCACACACATACATGCTATAGCAAGTACACACACACACTCACACACACCAACCACAGAATAAATAAAAATGAAATTTTTAATGTAAAAAGTAATATACCAAGGGGTGGTGATGCACACCTTTAATCCCAGCACTCAGGAGGCAGAGGCAGGCAGATCTCTGAGGCCTGCCTGGGTTACAGAGTGAGTTCCAGGACAGGCTCCAAACTCCAAAGCTACACAGAGACACCCTGTCTCAAAAAACCAAAAAAAAAAAAAAAAAAAAAAAAAAAAGAATAGATGGAACCCGAGGAAGAACACCCACACTTATCCATTTTTCCTCCACGAGCACATGTACACACATGCATCTGCATACACACAACACTGGACATGTGGACATTCATGCAATGTAGGACCCAGGCTGGGGTGCGGCCTAATGGTGGAATACTTGTCTAGCTTGCATGAGGTTACAGGTTCCCCCCTCCTCCTCCAGCACTGCAAAAGTAAATAGTCAGCACCTAATTTGTAGCCGACGCTTTGACTAGGCTTGTGTGACTCACTGGCAATTTTAATTAAGATAGTTACTTCTTTTCTGAATGTTGTAAGCAAGAATTCTGCCGGGCGGTGGTGGTGCACGCCTTTAATCCCAGCACTCGGGAGGCAGCGGCAGGTGGATCTCTGTGAGTTCGAGGCCAGCCTGGGCCACAGAGTGAGTTCCAGGAAAGGCGCAAAGCTACACAGAGAAACCCTGTCTCGAAAAAACCAAAAAAAAAAAAAAAAAAAAGAATTCCATTATTCACATATATCAGCCATTCTGGATTCTTGTAGTACACCAAGAGAGGCCATTTCATTACATGCATTTCAAAACCTGTCCTGAAATCACTTCAAAGTCTAGTCATCTTGCCTTACAGTTTTGTTTTCCTTGTCCGCAAAATTCCCCCTTTGCTCCATAACAAAGTTTTCATTCCCAACAACAATATTGACTGAGCAGCACGCCGAATGCTTTCATCCTGGACCACGGTTGTTCAGGTCAACATGCTTGGAAGCCTTGGATTATCATAAAAATCCCCTTAGACCTTAGGTTCTTTCGGTTTGTATCTCACAATGTTTTCTTTCATTTTGTTTTATCACAGGCTTTTGAAACACTGGATTCTCCCCAAAGCTGCAGTCTGTTTCTAGGCTACACATCTTTTCCCATTTCAACAGCTTTTCAAAATAAGGCAAGGGAGACCGCATTAAGAAATATTTAAATTGTCAACACACTTCAAAATTTATGTCTTCAAAATGGAGTAAATAAGAAACAATGGTGCTCACTCAGATCCAAAACATAAAGATCTCCTCAGTGTACATCTTCAAAATAGCAGCATTCCCCGGGAGATTTGCTGAGAGATCTTGGTCAACTGAAACTTCGGAGTAACATTTAGAGACTTGGAGACTTAGTAGTGATTTTCATTACCTTCTCTTCTCACCACACAGAAGACTGGGCATGATTTGCAGTTCCAGACAAAATGGCAGCCACCCTTCTTTAGTCCTGGCCCTTTCTAACCAGGGTCAATTGCCAGCGAGATGTGAAAACTGAAAAGTTTGTGAGTCCAACCACGCCAGCCGCAAGGGCTCAATCTATCCTTGACTTTGCAACCATCTGATGCAAATAAATGTTAACAGAGTCACCTGCCACACCAATTTCTGGCCCATCCTCTACACCAGCTGCCCAATGCTCGTTGTGTGTATTAATGAGCCTTGTTTGCCCAGGCTTGAGATTGTGTGTCAATGCATAGCCCACATTTTAGATGTGAATTCTTCGGGGCTACAAACAGAGACCCTGTCTCAATAATAATAATAACCCGGCAAGAAAAGTTTTTTTTTTTTTTTTAGTGTGATGGTTGTAAAACAATCTTTGATATGGAATTATTTCAAGGTTGAGTGGGAGGGATTTTAAATGAGGCCAAGAAAAGTTAAGCCACAGGAAATGGATAACACAAGATATTTTACATGCCATTAACACAATCCATGGTTCCCCTCCCCCCTTTTTTTTCACTGTTTGGATCCTTCGGACCATGTGCACGTGTTGTTTCACAGGTAAATGAGCTAGAGTGGCCTTAAACAGGCAATCTTCTTGTCCTGCTGAAGACAGAGAACCTGTGTCCAAAGTGGTGGAGGAGAGGCAGGTAGCTGATGGACAAGGCCACCATTGCCCTACATGCAAAGATTGGCAGTTCATCAGAAGCCTTCCTTAGAACGCCTCTCCCCTGTTCTCCCTAGTACCCCAATACCCACCTTCCCAGTCTTTCAAGCCCCTCCCCTTCTCATTCTCAGCTACCAACCCTCTGGCCATGACATTCAATTAATAAAACATGCAGCCCTCTATTTAAGACAGCAATTTACTCTAGAGCCTCCATTCAACAGCTAGCGTGACAGCTGCCCTATCCAGACCTCTCTGTCACCCAACATTGTGAATCAGAAACAGAGCAAGGGGAGAAAGGGAACTCAGTTCATCAAAACACTGCAGGGTTGCACTTGGGAGGAGGCGAAAGGACTGTGAGTTTGAGAACAGTCTGAACTACACAAGGAGATCCTGTCTCCAAAAGGTAAATATAAATAAAAAGCAATAGAGTCAGTCCACAGACTTCCTTAACTATGGCTGATCACTAAGTGAACAGCATGCCACATCAGGCTTTTTGCTAGTTGAAGCTACCAAAATATAGATAGATAGATAGATAGATAGATAGATAGATAGATAGATAGATAGATAGATAGACATATAGATATAGATATAGATATAGATATAGACATAGATTATAGATTCAGGCAAGGTTCTTCTCCTAGAGAGCAGTGGTTCTCAACCTTCCTAGTGTTGCGACACTCTAATACAGTTTCTCAAGTTGTGGTGACCCCCAACCACAATTTTTTTTCATTGCTACATCCTAACTGTAATTTTGCTACAATTCATAACGAATTGTAATATAAATACCTGTGTTTTCTAATGGTCATAGGAAACCCATAAGAAAGGGTTGTTCAATTCCCCAAGGGGTTTCAACCCACAGGGTAAGAACCACTGTCCTAGAGGCCCTACTAATACAGAAGGTGGGCACATCACTATATCAGGGCAGTATCATGTGATATTTGTCTCAGACAGAGAAGTGGCAAAACGCTGATGTATTAGTCAGGGTTCTCCAGAGTAAAAGAACTGATAAAATCAACATATACAAAGGAATTGATTCGAGTAGCTTACAGGCTGTGGTCCAGCTAGTCCAGCAATCCTGTCTACCAATGGAAAGTCCAAGAATCCAGTAGTTGTTTAGTCCACCAGGCTGGGTGTCTCAGCTGGTCTTCATTGTGTGCCAGAATCCTGAAGACGTAGACGTTAATGCCAGCGAAGGAATGGACTTGCCAGGAAGGGTGAAGACAAGCTGGCGACGAGCAAAATGTCTTTTTGCCTGTCCTTCATAGTGGCTTCCACAAGAAGGACTAGCCAAGATTAAAGATGGCTCTTCCAACATCAAGTGATACATATTTAAGATGGGTCTGCCTTGCTCAAATGATTCAATAAATTAAAACTCCCTCACAGGTGGATTTTTAGTTATTCTAGATGTAGTCAAGTTGACAACCAAGATCACAACTGCTGAAATCCCAGAATTAAGGAGCATGTCTGTCCTTGAAGGGTCTCACACAGGAAAGAGGAAAGACATAAATACCCTTTGGGCAGCACCACAGCAGACTGGAGTTCAGGAGACCAAGAAGACACTCTGAGAAAAGCACAGACCAGCAAGGGGGGAGATGAGAGGAAAGACCAGGCCAGAGAGTCAAGGGGAGTAAGGCCCAGCCTCCCACCTAGTAATCACTTCAGTCAGGAGGTGATACTGTTTGTTCATCTGGTGAGAAATCAGGGCAGTTTATAGCACCCTCTGGCAGCTGACCCACAAAACAGAACGAGCACCACGCTAATTGCGTGTTGGGGAACGTGCCGCTCACTTTCATTCTGAAAGATGCTGCTGCTATTCATGCCAAATGTGTAAGTGAAAAGGGTTGAAAAGGCAGTGTTTGGATACAGGCTTATATCTGAAATGACTGCTCTGGTCTGCGGCCATTAATGAGCTAGCCCTTGGCTGGTGCCTCCCTGTCATTTGGGTGTGATGCAGATTGCTCCTGCTGGTGAAGTCAGTGGCTGTCAATGCAAGTCCCTGGTAACGCAGCTCTTGGAACTCTGGAAAGCGCAACACTAATCATGAAGAGAGTTAGTTCTTCTCTCCACCCTGCAAAGCGCTTTTGTGCGGCTACATTTAGTTTCATAGGCCTAAGTTGCTCTTTCTTAAGGGATATTCCAATGAGCCATCCAGTTTAGATTTTATTTTAAACGCTGCTGAACTGAATTTAAATAAGAACAATAAAAACAGTGGAGATGATAATTTCTGAACAATAACAAGAAATGACCCAAATAATTCTCCCCATTCACCCACATATTTCCATATGGGAAAATTTACTAGACTGTGGTACAAGAGCAGGGAAGATGCCGTAACTAACACGCCCCCCACTCAACCACGCCCCCCACTCAACCACGCCCAGCTCTGTAGGGATAGCTGTAGCTCAGAGACATTACTGTCCACTAAATACCAATCCCCAGAGCTGAGACACAGAACAGCGACATCCCCACTCATGTTCCCAGAGCTGTTTTGATGTCACCTTGACACTTAGAATAAGTCTGAGATGGCCAGCTCCCATTCCGGCCTTGAGACCTTTGTGGGACACCGAGCTGGAAGGATCCTTCTTCTTCTGTTGACTCTGGCTGTCGGGCCTGCTTTCAATTCTCCATTCTGAACTGTAAATGAGGACAAATAAAAAATTAAATTGTAACAAAATGATGGGCCCGGGTTTTTTGTTTGTTCGCTTGCTTGCTTTCATTTTGTTTGTTTGTTTTGTTGTTTCGTTTTGTTTTCATACCAGATTCTTCACCAAGAACGAGTTTTTAATAAACCCGGCATGGTGGTAGCAATCCGCTTGTCATTTGCTTTTCCCAGGAGGACTTTTTAGAGCAATTAGCTTTCACTTTGTTCTGCCTTCTCCTAATTTAGCCAAATAGCCTGGAAACCTGGAAGAATACCTTGTTTATTTTGTATTGATTAGAGATAGCAATAAAAAGGGATTTTAAGGCTCCTGGACTCCAGTGCTCTGGATGGAATGAAAAGTAAAATTAGATTACCAAGCAGGCAAAGAGCAGGGACCTGCCTGATCAAAAGCACTTAGGGAAGTGATTTGGGCTTAGAAATGATGGTTTCTGTGCAGCAAACAATCTAAAGATTCGCCTTTAAGATTATCAACAAATTGCCAGGCAGCGGTGGTGCACACCTTTAATCCCAGCATTCGGGAGACAGAGGCAGGTGGATCTCTGTGAGTTCGAGGCCAGCCTGGGCTACAGAGTGAGTTCCAGGACAGGCACCAAAACTACACAGAGAAACCCTGTCTTGAAAAATCAAAAACAAATAAATTTTAAAAAATTTTTAAAAAAGATTATCAACAAATGTGCATAAAGAGGGACATGAAAAGTCACGGAGAACACGTACATACAGGCTGTAGAATGGTTCAGTCTTCATGATTGAAGCATGAACTTTTCATGGCAGAGAAGCCCAAGAACTTGGCTAGAACAGATCCAGAAACAATGGACCAGAGTTTGTCCTCTGGCATATATATATATACACATACATACATATATATACATAAATATGAGATCTGGTCCCAGTTTTCAGAACATACATCAGTACAGGAGTGTTATTGTTTGTTTTTTCACTCTTTGACTCTTTGGGGGTGGGGAGTCCACTACCCAGCTCCGAAATAAATCACAGAGTCTTATTCTTCCTTAGGAATGCCCCCGGCCTTAGCTTGGCTTATTTCTAGCCATCTTTTCTTAACTTGAATTATCCTGTCTACCTTTTGCCTCTGGGCTTTTATCTTTATTCCATATACCTTTCTTTACTTCTTCCTCCATGGCTGGTTGTGTAGTTGGGTGGCTGACCCTGGAGTCCTCCTTCCTTCTCTCACTCCTAGATCTTCTTCTCCCAGATTTCTTCTCCTATTTATTCTCTCTGCCTGCCAGCCCTGCCTATCCTATCTCCTGCCTCGATATTGGCTGTTCAGTTCTTTATTAGATCAATAAGGTGTTTTAGACAGGCACAATAACACAGCTTCACAGAGTTAAACAAATGCAACATAAAAGAATGCAACACATCTTTGCATCATTAACAAATGTTCCACAGCATAAATGAATGCAACACATCTTAAAATAATATTCCACACCACAGGAGTATGTTAACACAAAGCATAATCAGCAAAATTCAGTCTGAGTTCTAAAGGAAAAGCAATCCAATTCTGTTTCAACAATGAAACACCAAGAGAAAACAGAAGCGATGGGGAACTAACTATTCAACAGTAAGAGAACTGGCTGCTCTTCCAGAGGACCCAGATTCAGTTCCCAGTACCCATAATCATGGATCACAACCATCTGTAACTCCAGTTCCAGAGGATCCAACACCCCTCTTCTGAGCTTAGAGGACACCAGGCATGTGCTGGTGTGCCTACCATTCCTGCAGGCAAAACATTCATGCACATAAAATAAATTAAAATAATTAAGAGGCACGTGGGCAATTTCACTGTGTAGATTTTATTTTGGATTGGGTGTCAAATGAATCATAAAAAATGTTTAGTACACAGTTGTAGACATCTGAGTCCTCACAAGTTAGTTTATGTCATATGGACTCACTAATGGTGGTTTTCAAGAGTAAACATGGTGTGGTTATGTTTAAAGAAAAAGTCCAAGAGTAATGTCCTGGAAAAATGAGATTTGCTTCAAATAATCAGAAGAGAAGTGTATAAGCAGATAGTGTGTAAGGTTCAAGACTGGCCATGAGTTAATTGTTAAAACTCCAAAGACAGAACCTGTAAACATTATCAGACTCAATTGAGGGGGAGTGAGAGGGAGGGAGGGAGGGAGGGAGGGAGGGAGAGAGAGAAGGAGGGAGGGAGGGAAGTTATAGTGTTATGAAGGCGGTCTCCTGTATATTTGTCTGACTGTAATAACGGCCACAGAAGGCAGGCCAGAACCACAAGCTCACACAAAGGTCAACACAACCTTACACAAACCAGCTGCTGTCTACACAGCTGCCAACAGCTGCCTTGGCCTCTGGACTGATGGCATCCTTGTTCTTGGTTCTTGTCACAGTGCTGTGGGCAATCTTTTCCCTTTCCACTTGGCAAACTCTCCTTTGCTTCAGTTGAGCTCAGGAAATCTGCACTTGGGACTCCTTAAAGTCCTCCCAACAACAGACTGCACCCTCTCCCCTGGGCTCCGCACTAGGGCTCACAGCCCTGGCAGCTGTACTGGAGACCAGAGTGGTCCAAGGGACCGCAGGGAAGACACTGCCCATTGCTCACTAAACCCCATTTGAGCCCATCTATCAGCCGCACACTGCACCCCCATCTCTGGGCCCCATAGCCTGGCCTAGTACTCTGGAAGAAGTCTTCGGCTTTACCAGAGGCCAGATCTAGAAACCCAGGTAAGACACTGCCCACTACCAACTAACACTCCTTAAAATCCGCCCAATAACCCAGGCAGAGGGCGGGTGGGGAAGGAAAGGTGGGGGCTGGGGGATGGAGAGGGGAAGTACTGAAAGAGACTGCTGGAAAGGGGACACATTTCCGGGTCAGGTAAAAACCTGGGAAAGGGAATCCCCCAGGAGTCTATAAGGAAGATCCCAGCTTAGATACTTGGCAATAGATAAGTAGCCTGAACTGGCCATCTCCTGTGACCAGACTGGTGCCTAGCCCGATGGTCATCAGAGAGACTTCATCCGGCCACTGATGGAAACAGATGCAGACCTACAGCCAAACATTAGGCAGAGCTCAGGGAATCCTGCAGAAGAGAGGGAGAAAGGATTCTAAGAGCCAGAGGGGTCAAGGACACCACCGGAAAACTCACAGAATCAACTAACCAGGGCTTATTACGGCTCATGGAGACTGAACCGTCAACCAGGAAGCCTGCGTGGGACTGACCTGGGCACTCTGCATATATGTTACAGTTATGTAGCTTGGTCCTTTTGTGGGACTCCTAACAGTGGGGGCAGGAACTGTCTCTGACTCTTTTACCGGCTTTTGGGACTGTACTCCTCATACTGGGTCACCTTGCCCACCCAGTCTTAATACACGGGGAGGTGTTTGTTACTGCAACTGATATGCCATGTTTTGTTGATATTCATGGGAGACCTGCCCTTTCCTAAACAGAAACAGAGGAAGAGTGGATTGGGGGGTGGGAATGGGGAGCAGGTCTGGGAGGGGAGGAGGGACTGGGAAGGGAGGAGGGACTGGGAGGGGAGGAGGGAGGAGTAACTGCAGCTAGGATGTAAAATAAACAAAAGACATATACACACAAGTAACATAAAAAAAAAGAAATGACAACAGAACCATTTACATGCAGCTGTCCGTTGTTGCATGTATAGATTAAGATTATTTGAAATTTTAGAGCTAGGTTCCTTTCTTTTGGCTTTTTAAAACAAGGTTTCACTATATAGCCCATGCTGCCCTTGAACAGCCAATCTTCCTGCCTCCAACTCCCAAGTCCCTTGATTATAAGTGTGTGCCATCACACCCAGCTAATTCCATTTTGATCATCCCAGATTACATATTGATCCAATATTAAATATACAATTTAATAAATACTGACAAAAATCTGCACATGATCCAATATTAAATATATTCTACAATTTAATAAATGCTGACAAAAAACATCTGCACCTGGTTGACGGGCGCATCGCCTCCTTGTTAACACCTTTCCTGCAAAAAAACATGGCTCTTCGGAGGGTCTTGTTTTAACCGGTCTGATAGTTGCTGTTCTACTCCCCCCATTTTCGTGTATATATCTGAAATTTTGATTTTATAAGTTTTTGGAGGCGGGTGATCGTCAGTGCTCTCATGTGCAAGAGGCGGGACTCAGGTCGCCACTTCTCTGAAGAGCTATTTTGGGTGCTGGAAATAAAATGGAAGGTGCATTCCTAGAGCCTACCATTCTACTTCTAGGCTTTTAGAAAATTGGAATCCTAAAAAGCTGAATTACCCTCTAAATTTAGAAATGGCTTTCTAAACTCCCGGCATACTGCTTCCTAACACTGTTAGAACTCAATGCCTGTGTGAGATAACATGCTACATTTGACGAGGAAATGTGAAGAGAAACTATTATGACAGTACTTTTAATGCATCTTGTTATGAAATATTTAAGGAGACCTCACATTGGAGCAGGAGTGCCTCTCCTGTGTGTTTGATGCAACAGTAGAAAAGTGAAAGTGATATAATCGTGTATCAGGGAAAGAATGGTTTAAACAGAGCTCCGACGTCCAGCCTTCCGGTCCCTCTATTTCTCAGATTCAACCAACAGCAGATCAAATACATGGGACTGGGCTGTAGCTCCAGCTCCAGGAGATCCAGTGCCTCTGACCCCCGGAGGCACCTGCACTCACATGCATAGATCCACATGCAGCCTTATATTTTAAAATAATAAAAATAAAATTAAAAATATATCTACCAAAAGATGTGTCTGTGCTAAACACGTACTTGTCTGAGTCATTATTCACTGAAGAATACAAATAAGTGACTGTTTAAGTAGTATTTTTGTTTTATTAGGTGCCCTGGGTATTGAGAAGATAACTTGAAGACTGCAGAGGAATTTGCATAAGTAGTATGCAAATACAAGCATACTTTACATAAGGAATGTGAGCATCCTTGGTTTGGGGTACTGAGAAAGGGGATTCAGGTGGGACTAACACACCAAGTTTGGAAATGTCGCTGTCATCTTTGTGTTTTCTTCCAAACAGCAAGTATGTGTATGTTTGTTCTTTTTCTCTTATTTGTACTCTGAAATAGTTATGACACTTGCTGGAGAGCGCCAACGGCTACACATTCACTCTTCAATTACTTTCCTAGCCTCAGTGACTAGTTTTTTTATTTTGATTTTTTGATTTAAAGGGAGTGTTTTTTTGGAAGTGTCAATTTGGTTTTCAGAGTAGCACAGCCACTCTAGAATGTGTTAGATTCGCGGCAGGTTATACGTGCTCCTCCAAATGGTAAGACCTGGAGTGAACACAGTTTCAGAGCCTTCATAGTCTCAGATGAGCGTTATTGAAGATACATTCCTCATGGACAATATCTGTTTTCAAAAAAAATCTGTGTTTTGCTCAGGTACAGAATTTTAAAGTATGAGGAAAAATAAAAAAGCACGATTTTAACTGTAACCTGCTTCTCTATTCCAAAGAGCCAAGGCTGAAATTTGACCTAAAAGACGGTTTAGTAGCGCCACCTACTGGACTCTGTTTAGTAATACACAGCCACGCAGGAAGGTCCTAAAATGTGGAAGTTGGGTGAAATAAAAGAGTAAAAAGTAATGACTCATAAATTTTATAATTGAATTGTTAATTTCATTTTTTTCAGCGATAGAGATGGAAGCCAGGGCAGCCTTCACGCAGGAGTCGAATACCCTACCATAAGCTATACCCTTACCTTAATTATTTACTTCATTTTTCAACGTTATTAAATTGGATATGTGACACAGAGTATGAAAGTGTATTGTATGTTGCCTTCTGGATATGGCTGTCACACTCATGAGCTCACAGCAGCTGAAGGGACCTGCACAAGGCCTGCATAAGAGCAAGTCAGCCAAAGTTCTGGCATAGATGAGGGATGCTCCCCCAGACCCCACCCCACAGACCAAGGAGCTATGTTGTGGGAGGGGAGGGGCAAATCACTCTGTTCTGAAGATGTGTCCACTGGTAGATGACTGTAGCTGAAAGTTTTTCCTATAACCCGCCTTGTCCACAACTGCTCAGGCCCAAGAAAACACACAGAGACCTTTATTAATTAAAACTGCTCGGCCATTAGCTCAGGCCTACCACTGACTAGCTCTTACACTTAAACTCAGCCCATTTCTGTTAATCTACATGTTGCCACGTGTTCTGTGGCTTTACCTGTATGCCATTACATGCTGCTCCCTGGACAGCGGGCTGGGGAGCAGCATGTAATGAGTCTGCTAACTCAGCCTTCCACTTCCCAGAATTCTCCTTCTTTGTTTATCCCACCTATACTTCCTGCGTGGCTACTGACCAATCAGCTTTTTATTTATCAACCAATCAGAACAACACATTCACAACATGCAGAACATACCACAGCAGATGATGCCCATGGTCTTTCCTCCAATACCCACTCACATATTCACAGACATATTCACGGAACTAAGTGGATTTGGTGGGTAATTAGAGAATAAATAAAAAGACATTAAATTGGGAAGAGACACATTGAGAAAGGTATGGGAGGAGTTAAAGGAGGGAAGTGGAGGTTAAATTGTTTGGGGGTATCCACCAGAGAAGACTACTCAGATTGGGTTTAAGACAACAGAAAAACTGTATTAGCCAGCCTATGACTATACTGGTTGTTTGGGATCCCAGTATAGACCCAAACTTTCTCAGGGTGTGCTTTTAAGCACAAAGAAAAAAAAAGTTCTGGGTTGACATACTTCAGTCAACAAGAACAGTTAGCCAGAAGTGGAACTACAGAAGCCAAAAAACAAGGTTAGTGTATTTAGAGACTTTGCCAGAACTATGGACTTTGATGGATTAGGTCTCTGTTTTCAATTTGGCTGGTGATGCTGTCTATGTGCTGAGTTTTATGGTCTAGATGGTACTTCCACCGTGGAGTGGGGCTTATTACAAAATATGATCATGTTTCATTATATCAATCTATGAAATTCTCAAAAATAAAGAACAATTTAAATCTGAATGTTAGGCATAGATGCATACACACACACACACACACACACACACACACACACACACACACACACACACACACGGTGGTATTGTGTTCCCCAAAATATTGCACCCTAATAAACTTATCTGGGGTCAGAGAAGTGGCTGTCTAGCCACTAAATACAGAGGCTAGAAAATGGTGGCACTCACGCCTTTAAACCTAGCATTCCAGAGGTAGAAATCCCTCTGGATCTCTGTGAGTTCAAGGCCACATTGGAAACAGCTAGGCATGGTGACTCACACCTTTAATCCCAGAAAGCGAGCTTTTAATCCCAGAAAGCGAGCTTTTAATTCCAGGGAGTGGTGGTAGAAAGCAGAAAGGCTTATAAGGCGTGAGGATCAGAAACTAGAAGCATTTGGCTGGTTAAGCATTTGACTGGTTAAGCTTTCAGGCTTCTAGCAGCAGTTCAGCTGAGAGCCATTGGGATGAGGACACAGAAGCTTCCAGTCTGAGGAAACAAGATCAGCTGAGAAGTTGACCAGGTGAGGTTAACTGTGGCTTGTTCTGCATCTCTGACCTTCCAGCATTTACCCCAATAACTGGCCTCGGGTTTGATCTTATTAATAAGAACTGTTAAGATTCATGCTACACACACACACACACACACACACACACACACACACACACACACACACACACACACACACACAAAGCAAAGCAAAGCAAAGCAAAGCAAAGCAAAAAAGATTTAGCGGTGTGTCTCAGAGTCTTGGCCATGTGGTCTGAGAGCTTAGTGACTCTGTCCTGCAACCACAGGTGACACTATAATTTTTTTATCTATTCTGTTTTTGTTGACTGTCTCACTGTTTCCCAGTTACTATAAATAACCTGCTATAAAGATTTTGGCATAAGTCTGTGTTATTTGTATGTACCCATTTTGAGTGGGTCTAGAAAAAAAATACTGTATATTCTACCCCTCCTAACTGGACACTTTTGATAGTAAAGGTTAATATTAAAAACAATTTGTGTTTATTTATTATTAACTACTAAACTTGTAGGAGGCCACAGAGGCTTCCTAGTGAGATCTGAGCTTTGTTTACACAGCAGGGCTGCATAAGGGGATGGATTGACCACATACACGGTTACCAGGTGTTTGGAAGGCTATGCTAGTGGGGAAGTCTTTTGCTCCATCCCTTGGCATTCCTTTAAAAAGCCCTTTAGAGGAGAGAAAAGGGGCCGGTGGATAAGGATCCAGGCCCTCCCGAGGCTATCCTGTGTTTCTGTTTCTCTCTCCTCTATGTTTCTATCTAAATCTCTTATCCCTCACTCCTCAAGAGTACCCTTGGGTAAAAAGGTGGGGACGGGCCTCCCACATAAACTGACTTAACAGATTAGTAGAATATAAAATGATTTGTATTCCAAACTGATTTTCAAAATCAAAACCTCTCTATACACATTAAAGTAAAGTGAAAAGTGATTTTGAAAAGAAAAAAATAATTCTTCTTGGCGTGTATTTACAGACATAAGTTAGACATTTTAGACACATGTACCTTCTTTGAATTTTTTATATTTTAGTGTGGTCTTATTTATTTTTTGTCAAGTTGCTAGCAAACTTTCCTCTAAGTTCCATCTCATGCTCTTAGTTTGGTTGTTGACATCTTCAATGTCTCTTTCTCCTTAGAATGTGTTATTAACTCAAAAAATAGTCCCGGTTCAAGTGTGAGGACCTGGGAACTTCAGGACAAAGGTTGTTTAATAATGGACAGTCTCAATTTAAGTTTTTGTGGTATGAAAGTGCATAAATGTTACATCTAACATTGTCCACAAACATCATTTTTTCGTTTCCATCCAGAATACTTTTCTTCAATTAATACTTTTATGAGCAAAACTTGTGAGTTGTCTCTATAATCCTTTTGAATGTTTTGGTACATATAATTGCAGTAAAATTATAGGCTGCCTTAGTTCATTTCTGATATAGAATATAGATGTCGCCAACTTAAAATGAGCACCCTGGGGGTGGCAGCGGCAGCTCAGTGCAAGCATGAGAGTCTGCGTGCCAATGACCAGCATCCATGTACAAGCCAAGTGTTACAACACATGTGTGTAAACCTAGCACTGAGCGTGGAGCCAGTTAGAGATAGGTGGATCCCTGGAGCTCACTGGCCAGGTCCAGGCTAGCTCAGTCAATGAGCTCTGGGTTCCTTTAGAGACACCATCTCCAAAAACAAGGTGGAGTGTGGTGGGGTGTGATGGCTTTGGCCTCTATACACTAACACATTCACATCTTGAGACATGCACTCACACATACACAATTGTGGTGATTTATTGTGTAGCCTAATAAAATTTGCTTAATAAGGATCAGAGAGATAAAGGAACAAACCAACTCTTACCTCTAGGACTTCTCAGCCTGAAAAGTGTCAACCAAAAGAACTTAGTTCCTGTCTCCTCACGCCTTACATACTTTTCTCCGCCCACCATATCTGTAGTGGGTAGCCATTCTAGCTTTGACCTGGAAGTTCCAACCCCCACTGAGGCTTCGGTTACTGTCACGCCTACAAGGCGGGGCCGAGAGAGGACCCTGAAGACTCGAGATCTGGATGCACTGGCTCTCTTGGTTCCTGGACCCTGGACACTGGAGGTAGAGTTCTCCAGAGAACATCGCCGGACTGCGCTATGCCTTTTCCAGACCCTGTTACCTACCCCTTCATTTGTGAGTTACCCCACAAAATAAACCTCCCTTTTAACTACGTGGAGTTGCCTTAATAATTTCATCAATATATATTACTTCCTGTCTCAACCTTCCTAATGATGAGATTAAAGATATGTGACTTCCAAATACTAGGATTAAAGATGTGTGCCACCACTGCCTGGCTCTGTTTCTCTCCTAGACTGAATCAATCTCATGTAGTCCAGGGTGACTTTGAATTCACAAAGATCCAAATGGATCTCTGCCTCCCTAGTACTAGGATTAAAGGTGTGTGTGCCACCACTGCCTGGCCTCTATGTTTAATCTAGTGGCTTATTCTGCTCTCCGATCTTCAGGCAGTTTATTAGGGTACACAATATATCACCACACACAGTAAAAAATTTAAAATGAGCACTCATCAGGTGTCAAATATAGTTCAAAATAAAATTTCTAACTCTCAAAATTAAGCCTTGTACAGAAATCTAGCAACAATTTGCTGAATCACACCACAAATCCCAAAAGCACCACCCCCTCCCCCCCGGCCTCTATAAGAATAAAATGCAGTGCCTCTCTTATTATAAGCATAAACTTCAATGATTATAGTTTGCCAAATTCCTAAAGCTGATCAAGTCTTGATGAACATCTTGATTAAGAAATTTCCAGTCGGGCTGGAGAGATGGCTCAGAGGTTAAGAGCACTGACTGCTCTTCCAGAGGTCCTGAGTTCAATTCCCAGCAACCACATGGTGGCTCACAACCATTCATAATGAGATCTGGCGCCCTCTTCTGGCCTGCAGGCATACATGCAGACAGAACACTGTATACATAATAAATAAATAAATAAATCTTAAAAAAAAAAAAAAAGAAATTTCCAGTTGATTCTGAACAAAATTTACAAGGTCCACATTCTATTTCCCTTCCCTTAAATGTACCCCATCCCCCACGCTGTGGCCCTTTACTACTTTTCTGATCTCTATGGGTATTCCAAATGAAGCACACGCATCTGATGATCCAAAACTAGCATCTTCAAATGAGAGAAAACATGATGTTTGTCTTTTGGGTTACCTCATGTCCTGGCCAGTTTCATGTCACCTTGACACAAGGTATAGTCATCTGAGAGGAGGGAACCTCAGCTGAGAAAATGCTCCCATAAGATCGGGCTGTAGGCAAGCCTGTAGGGCATTTTCTTAGTTAGTGATTGGCAGGGGAGCGCCCAGCCCATTGTGAGTGGTGCCATCCCTGGGCAGGTGGTCCCAGGTTCTATAAGAAAGCAAGCTGAGCAAGCCAGTAAGCAGCATCCCTCCATGGCCTTTTCATCAGCTTCTGACCGTTTGAGTTTCTGTCCTGACTTCCTTCAGTGATGATCAGTGATGTGGAATCATAAGCTCAATAAATCCTTTCCTCCCCAAGTTGCCCTTGGTCATGGCATTTCATTGCAGTAATAACCCAAACTAAGATGCCTCACTGTTGTTTGGGGGTTCTTACTCTTTTTTGGGGGGCCCACCACCCAGCTCCCAAATAAATCACACATGAAGGCTTATTCTTACGTATGAATGCCTGGCCTTAGCTTGGCTTGTTTCTTGCCAGCTTTCCTTAACTTATCCCATCTACCTTTTGCCTCTGGGCTTTTCCCATTCCCTTACTTCTGTAAATCTTACTCTTACTCTGTGGCTTACTGTGTAGCTGGGTGGCTGACATCTGGAGTCCTGCTTCTCTGGCTACTTCTTTCTTCCCCCCAGATTTCTCCTTCTATTTATTCTCTCTGCCTGCCAACCCTGCCTATCCTTTCTCCTGCCTTCTATTTATTAGACCATTTGGGTGTTTTAGACAGGCAAAGTATCACAGCTTCACAGAGTTAAACAAATGCAACATACACAAAAGTAACATACCTTAAAATAATATTCCCTAACACTTCACTTAAAATGATTGATTCCAGAGCCATCCATTTAACTGTGAACTTCATAATTTCATTTAACTGCTAAGTAGTATTCCATCATATAAATGAACCACATTTTCATTATCCAATCATCACTTTCTTGATGTCCAGGTAATTATAATGGAGTAGCAATAAACATAAATGAGCAAATATCTGTAGCACGAATCCTAATTGGTCTTAATAATAAAAATCTGGAGTCAGATATTGGGGTAAATGCTGAAAGATCAAAGAGACAAAGGAGCAAGCCACAGCCACCACCTCTTACCTCACCAACTCCTCAGCTTGCAAAAGAGTAAACTCCTGTCTCCTCTTGCCTTATATTCCTCTCTCTGCCCAGCCATATCACTTCCTGTCTCCACCGCCCTAGTGTTGCAATTAAAGGCATGAAATCCCAAGTACTGGGATCAAAGGTGTGTGCCACCACTGCCTGGCCTCGATGGCTAACTAGTGGCTTAGCTCTGCACTCTTATTTTCAGGCAAGCTTTATTTGTTAGACCACAAACAAAATATCACCACATTTCCCCTTTTTCTTTTGTGTCCTGCTTGTCCCATTTGGACAGCATACTGTCAGCAGTCGAGGCAAGGGCATTTTCTTGCCCAGCGGCTAGCTTTTGCCACAAAGAAAGCAAACTCCATACAGAGTTTCTTCAATGGCCATCATCTTCTCTGAAGTAGATTGGTGCTGCCAGGAGCGGGCATGTCTCATTGTCATAAAAAAAAAAAAAACACCTATGATTCTTAATGATTATTAAATCATCTTAAATGCCATATTCTGTAGATTCCTGAAGTGCTTGAAGATGACCTATCTATCTAAAATATACCTGTTTGACCTTGAAAACACACCTAATATGACTACAAGTTTAAATGTAATAGATGACTAATTATTAACCTTCATTTCTTTATTATTTTAAGTAGTTAGGTCACAAACAAAATATCACCACAAATATCTCTATTGTAGCATGTAGAATCCTTTGGGTATTTGCCTAGGAGTGATATAATTGGATTATACAGCAGATTTATCTTTAGTATATTGAAAACCTCTGTACTGATTTCCATACTGGCTGCACCAGCTTACATGCAGAAAGTGTCCCCCTTCCCCCATATCCATGCCAGCATTTGCTTTTTGTTTTGTTTTGTTTTGTTTTGTTTTGTTTTGTTTTGTTTTGTTTTGTTTTGTCTTAGTCATTCTGACTGGGGTAAGATGAGCTCTCAAATTAGTTTTAATTTGCCTTTCCCTGCTAACTAAGAATGATGAACGTTTTTAAAATGTTTCTCAGCCATTTGTATTTCATCTTTTGAGAATGCTCTTGTTAGTTCTATGCTCCCAAATGTCTTAATATCATTCCAGAACAATTGTTCAAACATTTCTAATCATGATTGATGATGAACAGGAAATAGGAAGACATTGTGAGTGAGCGTGTGTGTGTGTGTGTGTGTGTGTGTGTGTGTGTGTGTGTGTAAAATGTTTGGAAAGTATATCTTCCATTTAGTATTGATACAATAGCACATTTTCATTAGTAAAATGTATATAGTATAAAATTTGCTACTTTTACCATATAGTTCAGTGGTCTGAAAGGCACTAATGTTACATAGCCATGACCAGTGTCTGTCTCCTAGCCATCACCACCATCAGTCTATCTCCAGAACTTATGATGGTCCCAAATAGAAACCCTGCACTCATTTGAAAAACCACTCTCCATTTCACCCTCTACTTGGTGCCTGGGAACCTCTATTTTCTGTCTCTACAAACTTTCCCACTATAGGTATGTCTTAGTTAAGGTTTCTATTGCTGTGAAGAGACACCATGACCACAGCAACTCCTATAAAGGAAAACATTTCATTGGGGTGGGTTATAGTTTCAGAGGTTTAGTCCATTATCATCATGACAGAACATGGCGGCATGTAGGCAGACATGGTCCTGGAAAAGGAGCTGAGAGTTCTACATCTTGATCCACAGGCAGCAGGAAGTGAACTGTGTCACTGGGTGTAGCGTGAGCATAGGAGACCTCAAAGCCCAACCCCACAGTGACACATTTCCTCCAACAAGGACACATCTACTCCAACAAAGCCACACTTCCTAATAGTGCCACTTTCTTTGGGGGCCATTTTCTTTCAAACCACCACAAGGTGTTTCCCGTAAGTGGCCATTTGATATTTGTCCTTTTGTATCTGACTTTTTCACTTAGTGTCATGTTTTGAAAATTCACCCAAATGTATCCACATTTCATTCAAGACTAATACTCTATTGTGTGTGTACATCATATTTTGTTTGTCGGTCTAGCTGTTGGCCATTTATTTTTTGTTTTTGTTTTCTTTCTGTGTCTTGGCTGTTATCAGTAGTCCTGCTGTTAACACCTGTACACAAGAAGCTGTTTTAAGTTCCTGCTGTCAATTCATTTGGATATAACTCTGGAAGGGGAATTCCTGGATTGTGAGAAAGCACCATTTTCCACAGTAGTCATACCGTTTTGCACTTCCATGGGGAGCATGTGAGGGCTTGAATTTCTCCACATCTTTGCTAACATTCATCCCTCTTCTTTTTATTTTGTAACCCCCTTAATAAAAGCCCTCATAGTGAATGTTAAGTGGTATTTCATCATGACTTTTATTTGCATTCCCCTAATGACTAATTATGTTAGCATCTTTCATGTATTCAGTGGCCATTTGTATATATTTTGTGGAGAAATATCAGTGCAAATACTTTGCCCATTTATAAATTGGATGTTTTTGTTGTTGGATTGTCATTCTTTGTATATTGTGTATATTAATCTTTTACAGAATTTGCAAATATTTTCTGCCACCCTGTAGACTGTCTTTCACTTTCTTGATACTGTATTTACTCCAATGCAATGTTACACCAAAGCTTGTATGTGTATTATCACTAACTAAAATACAGTTTGGTACTGGAGCCATGGCTCAGTGGCTATAACACTTTCCTCAATAATCGTGAGGGCCTGAGTTCAGATCTCCAAAACACAGCAGGACACAGTTGAACACATTTGTAATCTCAGCACACTCTTTCAGTGAGAAGGGAAGTGGAGACAGGAGAATTCCCGGATGTTTCTGGGCAGCAAGTGTGGTGTGTGCACAGCAGTGAACAAGAAGCCCTGCCTCAAATAGGTGATGGTGAGAACTAACCCTGAGCTTGACCTCTGACGTCTACATGCATGCTGAAGCACACTCACTCATAAAAACATACCTGATACATACAAACACACATATATTATATGCACACCAAAAAATACTTAAAAATACAGTTGGTATTTATGGGTTACCTAGTCATATTAAATTCAACCAATTATAGATAGAAAATGTTTGAAACAACTTTGAACATGTATAGATTTTGATTCTTGTCACCATTCTCTAAGCATTTACATGCATAGCATTTATATGATGCTGGGTAATGTAAATCATGTAATGTAAGCACACAGGAACATCTGCATAGGTTACATGCCATTTTATACAAAGCACTTGAGCATCTACTGATTCTGGTATCCAGAGAAGATTCTGGAACCAGCCCACTGCTGACACTGAGGAAATACTGTGTGGTCTTCGGTGCTAGTGTTTTAATGAATTTATAGAAGCATTTTATTACAATACTCTACATCTTCCTTTAGGTAAAACGAATTTTAAAAGGCTTTGTCGCTGAATTAGAGACAATTCAGCCACCGCTGAAACTACTTTCCATTTGAAATATGGTGGCACTCGCATACAGCAGGTGCCATTTGTCTGTCTGCCAAGTTCTTATTGTGCCCAGGGCACCAACCCTCTAACAACTATTGCTTCGCTGGACTGTGTGAGAACACAATTAGCTGCTATTAGACTCAATGGCCAGTGGGGGCAGCAGTGTCCAGAATTTCTTTCACTATAATTCCACACTTGAAGAAGCTAGCCTGACGTTTGTATCCTAAATTTAAATAAATAAATAGTAGCATTCTCCATGCTACCTATCAAGGAAAATTTTCAGAAGAAAGTTAGGGAACCCAAAGTATATTCTCTCATATTGAATTGAATAGTAACAATGGATTAAAGTGTCAAGCTTATTTAAACCGTGTGTGTGCATAAATGAATCTATGGTACTTGGGGTTCTTCTTCTTCTTCTTCTTCTTCTTCTTCTTCTTCTTCTTCTTCTTCTTCTTCTTCTTCTTCTTCTTCTTTTTCTTCTCCTCCTCCTCCTCCTCCTCCTCCTCCTCCTCCTCCTTCTCCTCCTCCTCCTTCTTCTTCTTCCTTTCTGATCCCCCTCCTGACTCCACCTCCTAAGCATTGAGGCTACAGGTAGACATCATCAGGCCCATGTATGCAGTGCTGGGCATCGAACCCATGTCTTTGTGCATCTTAGGCACAAAGACCCACTGAGCTACTTCTCCAGTCTCATTTGTCTTTTCAATCTTGACCTTTCCGGCATCTGTGCAATCAGACTTCATGTGGTTTTAGTTTCGTCTCACCCAATTAACAATGAGATAAACACATTGGTATTTTTACTGACCACTTAAATCTACCCATCTCTTGAGCTACCTGCTCAAGGCCACTTTTCTATTGGCAAATAGGCATTGCATTTATTTTATAAATTATAGGAAATGTTTATATAATTAATAATTAAGGCACTTGCCAGTCATTGTGTTACAAACATATTGCTCTTGAGTTGTCTTTCTTCTTCCAAATAGTTGCTTTTGATGTAGTTAGTGAAGTGCATTAAACTTAGCTTTAATGAAGTCTAAGCCTATTTGGGGATTCTTATTCCAGGATCAACATGTCAGTTGGTTCTTTGAAAGTCTTGTTTCATCTTCTGTCTTCATCTTCCCAAAAGAACTTTCTTCGGGCGTTTAAATTTTTTACTGTACTATGCCTTTTATATTTACCAGGATAAAAGATAATGTCTCTTGAGCCTGGTGTCTTTTTCAAATAGATACAAAAAAATATTTTGCTTTCTCTGAAATTATAAGGTAGTTGTTGGCCAAATATTTGTTCCAGAGATTAGTTTGGAGGAAAAAAATGAGAGCAGAGAAATGGAGATCAAACTCATAGTGTTATTCCTGACAAGGGTGGCGTCCAGGAAGATACTAATCCAGATTGCAAATGGACTTCTGTTACTCCAGCAGAAGCTTTTGTGTTGGTGCAATGTGCTGTGGGATGTTCTGTATGGCAAATGTGTTGCTAATTAGTCAATAAATAAAGCACTGATTGGCCATTGGCTAGGCAGGAAGTGTAGGCGGGACAAGGAGGAGAATAAAGCTGGGAAGTGGAAGGCTGAGTCAGAGAGACACTGCCAGCCGCCATGATGAGAAACAGCATGTGAAGATGCCGGTAAGCCACGAGCCATGTGGCAAGGTATAGATTAATAGAAATGGATTAATTTAAGCTGTAAGAACAGTTAGCAAGAAGCCTGCCACGACCATACAGTTTGTAACCAATGTAAGTCTCTGTGTTTACTTGGTTGGGTCTGAGGCTGTGGGACTGGCAGGTGAGAGAGATTTGTCCTGACTGTGGACCAGGCAGGAAAACTCCAGCTATAGCAATGCTCCCAGTGAGGATTTTCATCTGCAGAACAGACCTTGTTCTCTCAACCACTGCCTGACTCTGATGGGACCATAAGAGTGAGGAAAGAGGAAAGCAATGCCATCGTCTGAGGGACCCACTGCATGGGCTGAACCAGGGCAACACACTGCAGGAGGTTATCCAGAGAAAGGGGGAGCACTCAGTTATTTGTTGGTTCCTCCTCCAGTCTCACAGTTGCCTCAAGAGAATGGACAAAGAATGGGCCCACGTTTCCCTCCCAGATAATCAAGTATTCCATTGGAATAAACAGCGTGATGAACATTTGCCCTAATGAACAAAACGTTCATTAGGAACACTTCCTCATTCTAGCCCCTAATCCAAACGCTGGGTGAACTGTCAGTAAATCCTTAGACTATGTAGAAATTCCTGGTGTTTTATTTCAGAAATAACAGGAACTTCCTGTACTGTAAATAGAGCTTTGGGAACATGCTGAATTCTCATACACCAGTGGAAATGCTAAATGTTCAGCCATTTTTTTCAGAGATGGGTCCCAGGGTTAGGGCAGGTCTTATGTTCTTTCTAAGTGCCCAAAAGCAAGAGGACCAGCAGCTAGTTCCTTGCCAGCTGGAGTTAGAAGCTACTCTGATATTAACAAGTTATTTTGCTTATCATAAACTTTCCAAGGAAAATAAAGGTGGCTTACATGAGCAGAGTCACAAAATCATAGGGAAATTAGCAAGAATTTGAGCAGCTACTGAAGCCACCAGCCAATTCCAGCAAATGGCCTACACAGCATTTTCCATTTCAGAGAAATACATCTTATCTCAATGATTACTCATCAAGACCCAAGGCCAAGCATCTTCAAAATATCCCATTTTATGAAAGCACACAAGGGGAATTCTAGCGAGAAACTTAGCCAAAAGATGAGTAATACTTAACCATTGCAGGTCAGTTAAAGGAGTTTAGGCCATCCCGGGGACAATTTGAGATAATACAAAAATCGGGGTTATGCACCTGGAAAAGACTAAGTAAAACTGAAAAGACGATATCTCTGCATGAAGCTCCTCAGATTTTCTAAAAGCAGGAAACTTTCCCTTTCTTATTCTCTCTCTTTCTCTCTCTCTCTCTCTCTCTCTCTCTCTCTCTCTCTCTCTCTCTCTCTCTCTCTCTCTCTCTCTCGGTGTGTGTGTGTGTATGTGTGTGTGTGTGTGTGTGTGTGTGTGTGTGTGTGTGTGTGTGTGTGTGTGTATGTGTGTTTGAAAGAAAATGGCCCCAATGGGAGTGGCACTATTAGCTTTGTTGGAGGAAGTGTGGCCTTGTTGGAGGAAGTGTGGCCTTGTTGGAGGAAGTGTGGCCTTGTTGGAGGAAGTGCATCATTGTGGAGGTGGGTTTTGAAGTCTCATAAATGCTCAAGATCCACTCAGTGTTGGAGACCACTTCCTGTTGCCTGCAAGATGTAAGACTCTCAGCTATTTCTCCAGCACCAGGTCTGCCTGCACCCCACCATGTCCCACCATGATGACAATGGACTGAACCTCTGAACTCTAAGCAAGCCACCACAATTAAATGTTTCCTTTATAAGAGCTGCTGTGGTCATGATGTCTCTTCACAGCAATAGAAACCCTAACTAAGACAGTGTGTGTATCAACTAAATAAAAAGAGGCCATGGTTTAGAGAAGGGGGAAAAGAGGTGTACAACATCAGGACTGAAGGGAGGAAAGAGAAAAGGAAATGATGTAACTATATTTTAACTTAAAAAAAAAGAACTCTGCCAATCACCAGTACACCCAGGGCTTGAGTGCATGTACCAACAAACCTCCATCCACACTGCCAACCCTCGGGCTCCTAAAGAGCACGGACATCTCAACTGGACACGGAGATGCATGACTGTAATCCCAGCATTCCAAAGGCCGGGGTGGAAGGATGGTGAGTTTGAAGCTATCCTGGGATACATGGCAAGACCTTGTATTAGAAGTAGGAGGAAGAAGAGGAAGAAAAGAAAGAGGTGGGGGAGAACAGGAGGACCAAGAAGAGAAGGAGGAAGACAATATTTTGCTACTCATTTGCAAGGACTCGATGAGGAGGCATTCAAAATGTATTTATTTGGTTAAAATATTGATCCAATAGTATTTATGCTACCACTGCCTGACCTCTATGTTTAATGTAGTGACTGGCTTTTTCCTCTGATCCCCAGATAAGCTTCACTGGGGTGCACAAATAAAATATCACAGCAGGCAAGGATAAGAAATAGAAGTCACCACAGGATCAGAGTCATGATAACCGTGCCTCCAGCTGGCTGCAACCCTCTCAGTGCCCCTCTGTCCTGGTTAGGTGTCTACTGACATGATAAACATCATGGCCAACAGCAACTCTGGGAGAAAAGGGTTTATTTTGGCTTATGCTTTATAATCCATCTCCGAGGGAATCCAGGACAGGAACTCAAGGCAGGAACCTGGAGGCAGGAACTGAAGAAGAAACTATGAAGAGATACTGCTTACTGGCTTGCTCTCCAAGGCTTGCTCAGCCTGCTTTCTTATACTATCCAGGACTACCTGCCCATGGGGTGACACCACCCACAGGGAGCTAGGACCTCCCACATCAATCATCAATCAAGAAAGTGCAATACCCCACCAACTTGCCTATAGGCAATCTAATTCCCCTTCCCAGGTGACTAAGCTTATGTCAAGTTGATAAAAAATAAATAAAAACTACATAAATAAAAATAACACCCAACCAGGACACTGTCCTTTCATCATTGACAGCTCAACTTCCATCAAGTTGGGGAAAATGATATTAAATCCTTTTGGTTAATGTCGGATTCATAGATAGAAATCACTGTGCAAATCTTCACAGCTCCCTAACAGGGAAATACCTGTTTTAATAAAAATTCCTATTTGAGAGATGAGAAAATCAGTTCCAGAATCAAGAACCCCATTTTTGTCTGGCTCAAAAGCCAATGATTTTTTTTCTTTTTTTGTGCTAGAGATTGAATAAGGACCTTGTATGCTAGGTAACTTCCCTGTCACTGGTTTAGACAGTGCTGGGCCTCAACCCCTGGACCTCAACCCTGAAGCCTCAGCATTGGAAGCAAATCATTGACAGCTCAACTTCCATCAAGTTTGGGAAAATGATATTAAATCCTTTTGGTTAATGTCGGATTAACCTTGCAAATGAGTCCTTGCAAATGAGTAGCAAAATATTGTCTTCCTCCTTCTCTTCTTGGTCCTCCTGTTCTCCCCCAACTGAATTATATGCCCAACCCCCAGGCTTTGTTTTTTGTTTGCTTGTTTGTTTATTTGTTTTGCTTGTTTTTTAGACAAAGCTTCTCAATGTAGCCTCAACTGGCCTCCCACTTGCTGAGTAGTCCAGAATGGCTGATCTTGGGCCCACTTTAGACCTATCTCAAGATTCTCCTGCCTCTGCCTCCCAAGTGCTGGTATTTTGGGCATTTTCTGCTGTATCTGGCCCAAAGAGCAAACTTTTGATCACCGTCTTGGATTGCTCACTGCAAGCTCAATGGTACCAGTCTCAGAAAGATCAACACCCTAAGAATCAAGATATTCTTGCCCTTCCTGTGCTGCTGCTGGGCCCATACAGACTTGAGTGACCTGTACTGCCGCCTGGAGCCAGGGCGTCATACAGGCCTGAGCTGAGGCAAGGACCATGTCTGGGTGCTTGGCTCTGCCACAACCAGGGTCTGCTCTGATGTCCAAAGTTCCTGTTGCCATCAAAGGCCATATGGATGCCGAGAATCTGGGCCCACAGCTGGGGCCATGTGAGAGTTCGAGGGTCATGCTACCGTTGGGTCCGTGCCAAACTAAATGACCTACTGCCAACTGTGGCCATGGTGACATGGGACTGGGCAGCTGCCAAGGACCATGTGTGGGTCCATGGTCTAACCACAGCTGAGATCTATGTTGATGTACATGGCCTGTAGCGCCACTAAGGACCATGCAGACCTCAGGGGCCTTGGCTGCTACCTGGGGCCAGGTTAGAGTCCAAGGGTTGATTGGTCCCGGGGTCATGAGAGTGTGAGAGCTGACCCTCCCTTCACCAGCTGCAGCACTCAGGAGCCTGGGCCCTCCACCTAGCCCAGGTGCTGACCCCCTTGACAGGATTACAGGGGATCCATGCAAACTCAAGTGGGAGATCTGGCCCCACGCTTTATCTGCCATATGGTGGAGTGGGAGAGAGAGAGATGACCTCCCTCTCCCCTCCCCCTTGCTACCTAGGTGGCAGGTATGGTGGGTGGGCAAGCTGGCCCTGAAGTCATGAGAGTGAGAGAATAGGCACTGCCCCCTACTGGCAGTAGCACTGGGGAAAGCAGGTCCTGCACCTCACCTGGACAGCACAATAGAGCCAACCCTGTTGTCAGGGGCACAGGTGAGCTGGGGTGGGGGGCATGAGAGGAGGAGGACTGACCCCCTCCCCACTTGTCTGCTATGTGGTGGCATGGGTGAGGGAAAAAACCCTCCCTCTCCTTACCCTTTGCCACCTGTAACAGGTGAGAGAGTAGGCCTTGAGGCCATAAGAATAGCAGAGCTGGGCCTGTCCCTCACCAAGAGCAGTAGTCCAGAAAGCACAGCAGCCCTGCACCTCTCTCATCTGGGCAAAACAGAAGAGCTATCCCAGGTGGTGTGAGTGTGGGTGGGCCGATCAGAGGGTGTGAGAGCGGGAGAACTGGCCCTCTCTTTGCTGTCTGCTACACTGGGTGAGAGAGCTTGCCCCGGTGGTGATGATGAGGGAAATCTGGCAAGCTGACCAACCCAGCTACCACCCAGGCCCAGAACCAGGGCAATGAGTTAGCCCACCTCAACACCCACTTCATCTGTGAACTGCTGGAGCATGTGAAGGGGCCAGACCTGCAGATCCAAAACTACAGGATCTCCACGACACAAGGCAACATTAGGATATCCAAGAGGAGCCCCAGTGAGGGCCCAGTATCGAGTGTATAGCAGAAGCCAGAGACCTCGAACCAGACCAATGATTCACTACTTACAAGTAAAGATGTGTGGACTAAAGGCTAAACTGTGTGACTCACTGGGCCACACTGCAGCTTTCACACTGAGATTTTTTTGTTTGGGTTTGGTTTGGTTTGGTTTGGTTTTTTTTGGTTTTACTTTTAAATTTTGTTGTTGTGGAGCTGCAAGGGCAGAGGGTGAACGTGAGGGGATGGGAGATAAGTGGGATCGGATGCATGATGTGAAATCCACAAAGAATCAATAAAAAAAATTTTTTAAAGATAATTGCCCTTCATCATGGGCTATCCTGTCACCTCACATTATTCACTGTAAGGAAAGAGAACATTGAAAATTATCCTTCATCAACAAATAGTTGTGAGATAATGATGAAATAAATTATGTATTCCCTCTAGCTTAGTGTTAAAGACAGTAGGGTCTTATCACAGGGTGCAGGCAACATGCCAATCAGAAATACACAATGGCCCCCCACTTTAACATGTTTCAGTCTATCTAAGGAGGCCAGAGACCAATAACATCATGTGAACAATTTGACAGAGCTCTCCCATTAAGAATTGGGGGTGCTGATGGCGTACACTCAGCAAGTTGAACAAACCAGACAAGTAAGACTCCAAACATCATTAAGTGAATAATAGTAATAATAATGAATTAGTTGATTCCAATTTGAACTAATGTACTTTGGGAGTAAAATGCTCCAAGAAAGGTATTTTTAGAACCTCAAAACAAAGGCTATTTTTGTTGTGCATGAGGTCATTTCCTGCATTTATTCCCAAAACTTACATGTATAAATTCTAAAGGATTAAAAAATGATATTGACTTGTCAAAGAAAAGCGACTGTAGCCACCTTTTCTTCATCCTCCCAATAATCACCGATCTAGCCCAGGAAGGTTGAGAAGGGGCCCACAGCTACTTGTAGATTGACCTTCATTTGACACATGAGGAAGCTGTGATTCTGAGAGATAAGGTAGCTTGCCAAAGGCCTTCCCGGTGTCACAGCCCAGGCTCGGGTCTGTATGTTTTGATAACCATATTGGTATGTTTTCCATATACTCCTTGACCTCATGGTGCCAGTCTGGCTGCTGGTTCTCACCAAACACCTCTACTTGTAGGATGGCTTGGCGATGGGAGGGGACTCTTGTCACTGTCTTGAGTTAAGGTAAATAGATCCTACCCTTCTGCCTCCAGAGCACCAATGCCATGTCTCCCTGGTGATTTCCACTATTCTGGTTGCTGCCTTTTAAGGAACCATGTCAACAGCCAGGTTATCTTCTAGAGTTTGACTTCTGCCATCTGTTCTCCAGCTGTAATTACCACCACTGTTACCTGAGCCACAGGTAACAGGTATGTGGACACACAACACACACACACACACACACACACACACACACACACACACACACACACACACACACACAATGAATTCCACCTACCCATCTCGACCACCTATTAACTCTAGGCTCCACTGTCTCTGTCCCAGTCTTCCCCTTATTTCTCCAACTTCTTGGTAAACTTGCTAAGAAACCCATCATAATAATCATGCAAACAAATCCAAAGGATAGGACTTAGGTTTCTAGAAGTACAGTGTAGGTATGACGACTTGAAGCTTTCACACAGAAAATACTAGATTGTGAAGTCACCCTTTCATATGAATAAACACATTTTAAAAATCAAGTTCCTGCGCTGGTGAAATGGCTGGGTGGCTAAGGCACCTGTCCAGAGCCTGAGAACCTGAGTTCAATCCCAAGGACCACATAGTAGAAGGGGAGAGCCAACTTACCAAACTTGGCCTCAGACCTCAGTATGTGTGCCCTGGCACAATACTCCCCTGCACACACACACAAAATAAATAAGTCTGTAATAAAAACGTTTAATCAAATTACTTCATGAGTGTGTACGTGTAAAAAAATAATGGGGTAACTTAACTGAAACCAGGAGCATGGCTCTTTTTCAGATAGAGACCTACCGCTGCCAGATGTGCAGAGACAACACCGGGAGTGAACTTCTGTGAGCAGGATGTCAGCTCTCGACCCTCCATGCCACCTGCTCCAGGCCATGCCAGTCTGTCTCCTAGAATGAGCGAGAACAAGGCAACTTGACAGTGTCAGGGAGAGGGTGGCTGCCCATCCTCGTACCCACAGGAAGCCACCCTGGATGTAAAATGCGCTCTGTTTATGGCACAGAAAACCACAATCCAGGAATTTTTCCTCTCCAAAGACGCTGCCAACAGCAGGTGCAGCTCCTCTCACAGGGTCAGAATTGCCATCCGTGTCCGTACCCAAAATACCAAGAGGAGATTGTATTTTTCAACTCACCAGAACAGACCAGGGCTTCTGTGGTGGCCTGAACCCTGGCAGACCACCTTGCTCTCCAGGAAAAAACACAGCACCTGGAGGCAACCATTCCTAAGCTGGGGTGAATTTATTCATTAACTTTTAGATTTGGCAGGAGCAATTGTCATTTGCACACATTTCCCACATTTTGATGGGAAAAGGGCCTGTACCATGATTCTTTTATGTCCACACACAGCTGTGTCCACACTCTGCACTTTAAAAGTCAGGGTACGTCACGGGCTGTGCTTTTTGTTGTTTTTTTTGTTTGTTTGTTTTTTTGCTTCTTTTTTCTGTAATGAATCTCATTGTTGCCAAGGGTGCTCTCAAAGTCAATGGCTCATCAATCCCTCAACCACAGCCTTTCTGGTAGCTAAGGGTGGGGGCCACCACAGCCTGCTTTCAAGTTACAATGTGAATGTGCTGGTTTTGTCGTTACTTTTTATTTTTGTTTTGTTTTCTTTTGTCATTCTTGGGGTACTGGCAATTGAAATGAGAGCTTCACAAAAGCCGGGTAAGCACTCCACCGCTGAGGTAGATCCCTAGTTCCGTGCCTGTGTCTTTTAAGTCATATACTGTCAGGGAGTGGGAGAGTGTAGCTATGTTTTCCTGCCTGGCCCACAGTCAGGACAAATCTCTGTCACCCGCCAGTCCCACAGCCGCTCAGACCCAACCAAGTAAACACAGAGACTTGTATTGCTTACAAACTGTATGGCCGTGGCAGGCTTCTTGCTAACTGTTCTTACAGCTTAAATTAATCCATTTCCATTAATCTATACCTTGCCACGTGGCTCGTGGCTTACCAGCATCTTCACATGCTGCTTGTCATCATGGCGGCTGGCAGAGCCTGACAACCTGAGTTCAATCCCAAGGACCACATAGTAGAAGGGGAGAGCCAGCTTCCAAACCTTGGCCTCGGACCTCAGTATGTGTGCCCCGGCACAATACTCCCCTGTACCCACACAACATAAGTAAACCTGTAATAAAAACGTTTAATCAAATTACTTCATGAGTGTGTACGTGTAAAAAAACCTGGATAGTGTTACAATTTGAATGTGACATGCCCCCTCCTCTCTCCAAGCTGAGGGTGCTCTTTTACAAGACTATGAAACCTGAAGAGAAAGGAGTGACTAATGAAATTAAGTCATCTGGAGGCTGTAGCGTAGCCCTTGGTATTGACCTTATTTTCTGATTCCTGGTCCATCATGAGGTCCACAGCCTCTTCTACAGGCCCTCACCACCATGCCTTCCCATTGTGGTGAGCCGAACCTGGAGCCAAAATCAATTGTTCCTTCTTTATTTCTGTTTCTGTCAGATACTGTGATCACAGAGATGCAACGGTAGTTAATATAAACGGTGCCTTCCCATGCTGAGGGTGGATATCCCCCACTTAGCTCACAGCCACGAAAATCTCTTCTAGAGCACCCTCCATGCAGGTACTTCCTCATCCAATCAAGTCAACAGCTAAAATTAACCCTCCTAGAGTTCTATGGCATCTGCCCTGCCAAACGCCCTGACAGGAGTCTGTTGGGCCCGCATGAGTGAGCGGTGGACACTTGGTGACAGCCTCTTAGTGATACTCAGAGGGATCTGCTTCATGAGATGCAACAGGAAGATGAATAGGATCCGGTCCAGCTGCTGACCCCACAGACATGGCCCTGGGTGGTAAGTCCCAGCCCCAGAGGCCAACAGTACCTTTGTGAACTACAAAAAGTATAATTTCAAATACCAAATTTTAGAAATTTAGCCACTAAATATTTTCATAATCCTATGATTTGATTTTTTTTTAAAAGCAACATATTACATTGTCACTGAGCACAGAGGAGATAAAAGCTTGACTATGGAAAACTGAGAGAACTCAACTCTCTGACCAAAACAAGGCTGCTTACCCCATTGTTCTTCCCTTGGCTCTGGGAATGAGCAAAGGAAATACAGGGGAAAGGCATTTAGAACTTTTAAATAAAAGATAACATCGTCTTTCCCTGATGATTCAGAAGCAAGCGGAACAAGGAGGAATCAAACTGTCACAGACAGTGCTAGGAGCCTATCTTATAGTAGAGGGCATGCTACACGTCCAGACACGCTGCACTCTGTAAACTGTCAATACCTTCAAAGGAAGGGTAAAAGGAAACAGCGTTTTTGAAAGTGGTGCACAGTGCTGCACACCTGCTGCCCTAGAACTTGGAGGCGGAAGCAGGAGCATCAGGAATTCAAGAACATCCTCAGCTACACAGAAGTTTGGCCAGCTGAGGCTCTGAGAGACACCATCTCGAACAAAACACGAATTGTGTAAGGAACTGTGCATGGTGCTCAGTGGCAAAGCACCTGCCTAACTCGCCCAAGGCTCTGAGTTCAGGCTCTAAACACAGGGAAAATAAAGTTAAATTTAAATGTATTTTTGTAATTGTTTAACTTGACCCAACAATTCCAAGGACTCTCTCTGGGAAAATAAGTACTTAAGTCCTGGATATTTTTTGCAGTATTACTTGCAACAACAACAAAAGCAATACTTAGATATAATATTAAACAATTGATATTCCTGTAATATGGAATACTATGAAGGCATTAGTGTAGTATTGAAAGTTTGTGGCTTTCTTGGCATGAAAGGATAGGTATAACAGTAGGTAGGTGTCAAGGCTTCAAAGAAACCTTGTACACTAACTCATTTCTAAGAATTCATCATACAAAAATCAAACAGATTCCTGTTTTTTAGCACAGTGGTAGATTCTGCAGCAAAACCCTAGCACAATGAAGGCCTACTGGATGGGATTGGCTAAGTATATATGCTAACACCACTCAATAGGGCCAGACAGGCTTGAACGTTACACTGTCAGTTTATCTGTGATACATAGAAAGCTAAACTATGCTATTAATGGAAAAAGAGTTAGTGTGGGATTCTACCTTTGAAAAATCTATAGAAAACATTCCCTCTTCATGTAACCGTCTTTGGTTCTCTTCAAGCCTTGCATTGATTGGAGGAGACTTACACAATGGAGGCAAGTCTATTTCATTAAAGTCTACCAATGCAAAAGTTAATGCAAAATACACTGCTCAAACAAGCATCCTGAGTATTGGACCACACATCTGGGCACCCTACAGCCCAGACAATTTGATGCATGAAATTAACTATCAATGTGTAAGGATATGGATACATACATATGCATATATATGTGTGTGTGTATGTATAGAGAGATAGATAGATAGATAGATAGATAGATAGATAGATAGATAGATAGATAGATAGATGAGAAAAACAAAGAAAAGCAAGGTTACAATAAATACTGCATCTAGAACGGCAGTCATTTGAGTTGAAGGAGGCCGGAAGGCAATTTGGGAAGGGCACAATGATCTGAGCCCTAGCTCTCATTTCAGACAGTGTGTCCCTTATCTAAAAATAATTCGATAGACATTCACAACCCAGCCGGGCCGATGGTAAGTATGCATGTAAGGGACTGACTATGTGCACATGAGATTCCAAGTTACTTCCTTATCTCTTTATATTTTAACTTTCAACATCTTCTATGTTCCCATGACAACTATGTGTTTCTTCTGTAATCAGTGCATGATGTTGCCTTTGAAAAGCTCCAGTGGTACATGGGGATGCTTATCAGCTAAGCACTAAAACCCGGTATTTGGAACTGGAGTCAGTGCACTCACCAGGTCAGACAGGTCGCTGTTTTTGCTTCATTAGAGAAGGTTTAGCCTTGAATATCTTATTTGGGTTTTACTCACTTATTGGAAGTACAGCAAGCCTAAGGCTTGTTTGAGAATTCTTGTGTCTTCTTTTATTTTCATTATCTTACATATTTGAGTGCATAGCATCACCTTCACCCCTGTGCATGAAGGTAGCTGCTTAATAATGCTTATTTTTCAGCCATTTAAAAAAACCACATGTGCCGGGCGGTGGTGGTGCACGCCTTTAATCTCAGCTCTTGGGAGGCAGAGCCAGGCGGATCTCTGTGAGTTCAAGGCCAGTCTGGGTTACAGAGTGAGTTCCAGGAAAGGCACAAAGCTACACAGAGAAACCCTGTCTCGAAAAACAAACAAACAAAAATGTTCCTTTCTCCTCGTTGGCCTCCACCCTTCTCAGATTCTCACCCACTAACCTACATCTTCCTGTATTTCCAGAAGAGCCATAAATAAATGTTCCATGTGCCACACTGGTGAAATTTCCTCTTGTCCCCTCCCCACTTCAGACCTTCTTCGGCTCCTTCTCTTTATAATTTCTTGCCTTCCAGCTCTCAGGACCTGAGACTTGTGCTTGCTTTGGGGATCGATTTCATAGCTGTAGGAGAGAGGTTTTGTTTACCCCTCATTCTTCCTTGGCTCAGTGGTTTTAGTATAACCAAGTGGGCGTGAGGAGGCTCTCTGGAGTTCATTCCTCTTAAGCTGGGCCCCAGAGCCTCTAGTGATGCTGTATGCCTGCTGGCTCCTCAGCCAGACAGCCTCTTTCTTCCTTCTCAGGGACAGATGGTGTGCTCAGTGGGGGAGTCATCCAACAGATGTGAGCAACTGTGTTCAGGTTGTGGGGGGAGAGGCACAGGCTTCTCCTCCCGGGAAACATCTTATGACCTGTTTCCACATCCCAGCATTTAGCAGAAGCCAGTCTTGTTCTGACCAGGACCGCATTTCATATGTAATAGGAGGTGTGGGATTCTGCAGCTGTCCAAACGGTGGTGGTTTCCAACTTGCTTGGTGCCTCACACCGCTTTTTCAAGATGCTGTTTCTGAAAGAAGGACATTGGATCCTTGCAAAACCACGGTCAACTGTTTGTATCTTAAATGTCACCCATGGGCCCCTGTTTTGAATGGTGCTATTTTAGGGGCAGTGGAGTCTATTTTGAGGGAAATGGGGCCTGGCTGGCAGAAGTAGCTCACTAGGGATGGAACTTTGAAGATTATACCTACTTCCGGTCCTGATTTTTCTGTTTCCTATTCTGTACATTGTGAACAAGACACACACCTAATGCTTTTCCCACCTGACACACTCCCCCACCTCACACTCCCCACCTCACACTCCCCCACCTCACACTCCCCCACCTCATACTCCCCCACCTCACACTCCCCACCTCACACTCCCCACCTCACACTCCCCACCTCACACTCCCCACCTCACACTCCCCCACCTGACACACTCCCCCCACCTCACACTCCCCACCTCACACTCCCCCACCTGACACAATCCCCCCACCTCACACTCCCCCACCTGACACACTCCCCCCACCTCACACTCCCCACCTCACACTCCCCCACCTCACACTCCCCACCTCACACTCCCCCACCTGACACACTCCCCTCACCTCACACTCCCCCACCACACACTCCTCCACCACACACTTCTCCACCATGTCCCCCCTGCCACGCCTTCCCCACCAAGACTGACTGAAATCTCTCTGAAACTGTGAGCCACAATACGCGCCCCCAAGTTGTTCCTTCTAATAACAAGAAGTTAATACATTCACATAGAAAGTTCTGGTCTCTTCTATACTGAGGAATGCTAGTTTATTCCAAGTCTCTATACTGTAATTCTACTGAAATCTTTGAAGTAGAACATATTTCTTTTTTTAAGTGTATGTGTGCATGTATGCATGCGTGCATGCGTGTGTGTGTGTCTGTGTGTGTGTGTGTGTGTCTGTGTGTGTGTGTGTGTGTGTCTGTGTTCATCCTGGGTGCATGTGTGGAGTCCAGATGTTCACATTTGTTGTCTTCCTTTGTCACTTCCCTTCCCATTTTTTTGAGACAGTTCTTTCATTGAACCTGGAGTTTGCCATTTCCACTAAATTAGCTCTCCAGTGAGCACCTAAGCTCTGTTTGTCTCCACCCTTTAGTGGTAGGATTACAGATACACATGTACCTCTGGGCCTGGTGTCTGATGTGGGAGCCTGGGGTCCTATTATAGCAGGAACTTTACTCACTAAAACTCTTCCCCAGACCCTGGAACACATTAGTTCACCAGTCATCTTAACTCTCTATACTTTAACAATAGGAAGAGTACTCTTTTAATCCTTCATCCACATTCCCCTTCTCCTATTCCTGTCCATAACGTACTCTATGTAAGATCTGTTCCTGCATTATGTTCAGTCTTTGTGGAGAGGCTGGCTCCCACTTTTTCCCAGGGTACTTGAGGAGAGAACCTCTCTTGAGTACTTCTCTTGAGGAGAGAGGGATAAGAAATATTTAGATAGAAAGATAGTGTGGAGAAGACAGGCAGAAACTCAGGATAGCTTCCGGAGGACCTGGACCAATATCCACCAGCCCCTTCTGTCTCTTCAAAAGGGCTTTTCATAGGAATGCCAAGGGGCGGGGCGAAAGACCTCCCCCTAGCACAGCCAAGTGCAGACCCTTCCAAACACCTAATGCAGCCCTGCTGGGTAAAGCAAGCTCAGATCTCACTAGGAAACCTCTATGGGCTCCCACAAGTCTTCAGATTTTGCAATGCATTATTTGGTCCTCAAAAACTATTTGGGAATACCTACTGACAAATGTTACAATAACTGATCTGCACATACGCCATCTTATTTTTCTTGTCCTTCACCCACCCCAGGTGTGATCTGGAACTCCCACTGAGGATTAAATTTAGGGCTTTACTTCTCTGTCTGCCCAACTTCTAGGGCCTTGCAATCAAGCCTCCCATTCTTATGTTCCTGGTTCTTTGTTGATCAGCCCTTCCTTCCTCTGTTACAGAAGCTTTGGAGACAGGAAAAATCACAGTTTCCTGCTTTGCTTGTTTATTATGCTTAATTAACTTCTCTGTGGTGAGTTCTACGTTTACTGGCCAGTATGATATCCATCTTTTAAATTGTGATCTCCAACCGTGCTTGGTTCTACAATAGCTAATGTATTAGATCTGGTTTCTGTGATTCTCTCTCTCTCGCTCTCTGTCTCTCTGTCTCTCTGTCTCTCTCTCTGTCTCTCTCTCTGTCTCTCTGTCTCTCTCTCTGTCTCTCTGTCTCTCTCTCTCTCTCTCTCTCTCTCTCTCTCTCTCTCTCTCACACACACACACACACACACACACACACACACACACACAGGACTCCTATATATTACCCCGAAGGTAACTCACCAAGTGAAGATGGGTTGTGAATTCTCGTGCACAAAAACAAGTATGTAGAGAAACCAAAAGAGAAAACTATGGTGGGTGGGTTAAATTTCAACCCATAACAAAAATGTTTACTCTAATACACCAAAAGTTGTCATGTTTTTAGGGGCTTTCATTTGGTGTGAACTAGGCAACTGGCCACAGATGCCATAGATGCTGGGATGTTGATTTTGTGTGGAAAGGGATGTGGATGTGGGTGAACTCACATGAAAATGCTCATGAGGGTCGAAGGTTGACATCAGAGTCTTCAATCACTTCTCCATTCTATTTATTTAGGTAAGTCCTCACTGAACCTCAAACTTGCCATTTCAGCTAGACTGACTAGCCAGCAAGGCCCCAGGATCTGCCTGTCCCCACTCCTCAGTGCTGGGGTACAGGCGCAACACCACAACACCAGCCTTTTAAAAACATGGATGTTGGGGACCCAGACTCAGGTCTACATGCTTGTATGCTGGGTACTCTGCCCAACGAGCTTGCTTCCCAGCCTTGTCACGTGTTCGACCTACATCACAGTAGGAGTCTGGTCTTCTGGGATATGGTTCTCACTGTGAAAGCAATCATAGTCAAGGACTTGAGGAACTAATTCAGTACCACCTCATCCAGCAAGCAGCATCCAGAGCCAATGAACTATGGCTGCCCACTATTTCTGATCTCTAAATTGCCTGGATTCTTTTGACTTTAAGTATAGAAAGTCTAATTCAAAATGACTGAAAGATAAAGAAAAGGAAACGATTAGATTGGCATGTGGAGAAATCCCAGAAAAAGGTAGCTTCAGATGCTGGCTGGATTCAAGGGCGGGTCTCCCTCTTCCCCTCTCTTACTTCTGCTTCCTTCTCTTCGGGGTCCAGGCTTAAGTTCTTACCTCATAGAAGCAAAACGGCTGCCAACAGCTGCTGGCTTCAGTCTCTCTCTCATCAATTCCAGTTGGAAAAGCTTGCCTCTCTCCAATGTTCTTTTTTAAAGGTTTGGGATTAAGTCTCACTGTCTGAGTCATACTCTGGCCCTCTGAAACAGTCGCAAGTGTGTCTCGGGTGCAGCACAGTGTGACATTTGCGGGTGCTGCCATCAGTCTTGCATTTGATAACAGACACGAATCTTGCTAAGGAATGACACTTTCTCCCCTCTGCTTAGGTGACTTAGGGTTAGTCCAAAGGTGAAAATTAGCATGTCCATCTTTATCTCTAACTACAGTTCAGAACCAGATGCCAGGTTTAGCTCAAGACTGGCGAAGCGGCGCCTATCTAACTGAGGAGAGATGGCTGAAGAGTAGTAATTGCTGACTGGGTCTGGGGATATGACTCAGTGCTTAAGAGTACTTGCTGGCCTTGAGGAGGACCTGGCCATGCACATGCACGTGAACACACACACACACACACACACACACACACACACACACACACACACATGCACACCCACACATAGTCACACTCAGCACAAATACAAATACAAATAAAGTAACTTGGAGTTGGAGAGATGACTCAGCAGTTAAGAGCACTTGTTGCTCTTCCAGAAGACGGGAGTTGGTTTCCCAGTATACAACTGACTGGAACTTCCAGTTCCAGAGGGTCCAACACCCTTCTCTAGCCTCTATGGGCAGTCATATGTGTGGCATATATAGATACCAATACACACATATGTTGTAAAAAAATAAATAAATCTTTAGGGAAAAATAACGATAGCAGTGACATGGAAAGTTCTAGGCGGTGAGATGAGCTCAAAACAGGGTAGAGTCTTGACTTTACTTACCTAAACTTTGGGTTCGTGGTTAGAACTCCATAAATATTTGCCAATTTATTGATTTGTTCAGGATAGCAAACCTATAGCATCTTTAGAATAATGAGAAGGAAATGTTTGCTTCACTGTAAGATGGGATTTTTCCACTTCAACTCGTGGGTTTTGGTTTGATTTCTTTTATTAAAGTACTGGAGATTGAACGTAGGTCTTCCAGCATTCTAGCCAGGTGCTCTACCACTGAGCTACATCGCCAGAGACTGATAGCTACCAACGATCTCCTTTGTGCCAAACATTTTTTTTCTTGGTACTAAAAGGATGGCAGTAAACTGTATAAAATCCCTGCTCTCGGGGAGTTGATAGACTAGTGGAGGTGATGAGCACACACCACACGAAGCTGAGTAAATAAGTACGACTATCAGGGGCTTGGGAGATGGCTCAGTTGGTAAAGTGCCTGCCCTGTAGGCAGAAAGACTGAGTTCAGATCCCAGGCATCCGTATAAAAGCCAGATGCAGTGGCTTTAACCCTAGTGCTGGAGTACAAAAACAGGAGGATCCCTGGAGCTCACTGGCTAGTCAGCCAGTCAAGCTGAATCAACAGGCTACAGGTTCAAAGACCTGTCTCAAAAAAAAAAATTATATATATATATATATATATATATATATATATATATATATATATATATATATATGAAAGAAAAAGTAGTAGGGAGCGTGCGTGATTGAGGAAGATACCTGACATTGACTTCCACACACATGCATATGCATGTGCAAATGCACACACCCACACAAACATAAGCTATTAATAATAGCTATTATTATTATTTTGTAGATCAACTCAGAGCACCTGGTATTTAGAAGATGGTAGAGAAGACAAGGCAATCACGAGGATCCTAAAGAAGGTGATATGTGTTCATGTGTGTGCAGGTACACCTCTGTACGCAGGTACTTGTACAGGTATGTGCATGGGCTGTCATTCCTTGGGCACTATCCACATTGTTTTTTTTTTTTTTTTTTTTTTTTTTTGGTTTTTCGAGACAGGGTTTCTTTGTGTAGTTTTGCGCCTTTCCTGGAACTCGCTTTGTAGACCAGGCTGGCCTCGAACTCACAGAGATCCGCCTGCCTCTGCCTCCCGAGTGCCTTTAATCCACATTGTTTTTTAAGACAGGATCTCCCACTGGCCTGGAACTCACCAAATAGGCTAGACTGTGTGCCCAACAAGCCCAACGTGCTCACCTGCCTCCACCTTCCCAATGCTAGAATTATGAGCATGTACATCTCACTCGGCTTTTTACGTGGGTTTCAGTGATTGAAGGCAGGCTCTCCTTCGATTAAGTTCTCTCTCTCTCTCTCTCTCTGTGTGTGTGTGTGTGTGTGTGTGTGTGTGTGTGTGTGATATCAACATCTCATTCCCTGCTCCTATCTCCAAATCCAGATCCGGGGTCACAGACAGATACATCACAGCTAGAATGGCAACACTCACTGTCGCTCCTCCCTTGAGCTCACTTTGTTGGAGAGAGCAAGTTAGGGAGTCAGAGAAAAGCAGAACTGAGAACCTCTCCTTGGCATTCAAAAGCTCTCATTGACCTGAAAAGAACTGCTGAGCAGGTTGGTTTCCCATTGGCATTAGCCCCGGACGCTCTGCCCAATGGTAAAATCTATTGATCAAGGACCTGCAAAGTATCCCAGACTCCTCAACTACTGTGGGACACAGGAGGGAGAACACTATCCAGGGACCGACAGGTACAGAAGCAGAGATTCACATCCGCGGCCTCCTCTGTAGTCACAATGCTCCCACAATGCTGCCTCCATGCATTCATTCACAGAACTCTGCTGGGCGACATGCCTGTCCTGGCTGGGGAGCTACGTGAAGGAAAGAAAGTAGTAGCTTGTCTAAGAAAGAAAGACTCTGTAGGAAAGGCACAGGATTCACATAGAGATCTGAGCCCCACATAAGAGACCAAAATTAGTGTTCACCTAAATACAGAAGTCCCCCAACAGTGATCCCCTTACTTTTCATTTATTTAATTACTGATTTTGAGACAGGCTCTCATGTAGCCCAAACTGACCTCAGATTCACCATGTAGCCAAGAATAACCTTGAATTCTTGATCCTCCAGACTGTACCTCCCAAATACTGGGACTAAAAGCATATACCCACCACATCTAGTTTTATGCAGTGCTGGGGGGTAAAATCCAGGACTTTCTGCATCTTAGACAAGCATTCTACCAACTGAAGTACATCCATAGCCTTCACCATTCCTTTTGTTTAAGTGGTTAACAAAGAGGTTTAGACTAAAATGCTAAGCCCTTACAATTCCTAACTTTGTGTACATTTAATCTAAACTGTAATCAAAATGCCAGCAAACAGCACTCCTCTGTGCTACACTTCCTGACCTGCACAGTGCTCCTAAGTTAGCTGTTTGCTAGCAGCTTCTGATTCAGGGGTGGGGGATCTGGGGCAGGGTCTAGGAGAGGAAATGTGGAAAACATAATGGCTCTCAAAGTGGACTCAGACAATTAAAATGCCACCACAGGGGTGCCAACCCCAGGAAAGAGCTCTGCAGAACAAATAATCTTGTGCTAAGAAACCTTGACGCACAGTTCTAAAGTCAAGGCCTCCGGAAAATTCGGACAGGAAAAAGTTCTGCATGTAGCTTGCTCTTTTGGCACAAGCCTCAAAAACTGAAATAAAATACTGCACACTCAAGTGACTTCAAGTAAGTACAGTCATAAGTCATTTACTCAAACAATGAGCAATTTTAATAAGGGCAACAGGAAAAGTTCTAGAAGGAAAGAACACTCCCGACTTCCATTGTTCTGTGAACACGCCCTCTTAAGCACATTTTCCCCCCACTGCAGTTGCTGAGTGGGTGTCTGAGGATCGGAACATGAGAAAAAGGTAAAACCAACTTCTTTTTATTCCAGTAAAGAATCAGTGTAATTATTTCATTCTTACGTAATGCTGGATGCATGATTCGCAAATGTATTTGCTTGTGCAATGACGCAGAATTTGTGGGGTTTTTTAGCCTCCCACCCAAGAGACTAGAAAATATCCATGAGATAAGAGAAGGCTTCTCTGGGCTGGCTTTCTTCTTGGCTTGGGGACCGGCTTGCAGAGGCCGTCTGCAATTCATTTAACCTCTTTCTGTTTCTCAGGGGCATTTGCAAAATAGGATAGGGTGGTGGTCCTCAAACTGTTTTTCCTATTTTTCTATGATTAGAAACTATGTAGACCTCGGTGTTGCTAGGAAGGTACATAGACTTTAAAGGCCAGATTCTCCATGAGAACTTTGTTACACACACAGTAACGGTGACAGTAATAGTAATAACAACCATCACATTCAAAAATCTGGGCTAAGGATTGTAGTTTTTATTAAGACTTCTTGTTCCTTTAAATGTTCTAAAACTATACAGCAGCAGCTCACACACCAGTGGCCTGAGTGAACCAACAAGGCTTAGAAAAATTATGTAGAACAGATGTGTTTGCTCTCGGAAACATTATTTGAAATCATGATAAACTCCTAAGATATTACTAAAGGCCCTGTATGCTCCTTCCAGTTTCCCAAACTATAGCATCTTATACATCAGAAGTGCACCATCAAAGCCCAGAAATGGACACGACACCATACTGGGAACTAGACTCAGACCTCACTGGACCTGAGTTGTTAAAACATTTGGACATTGCTGGTGGTGATGAGCCATTTGCTTTCAATTTGTTCTTGGAGGTGACATGCTACAGACAGTTTGAGCTTGCAATCAACAGACCGGTATTATATTTGTAGTAAATTATTTAATAGCACTAAATCTTGTGTTCTCATTTATAAAATAGAAACAATATCAATCAAAGAAGCCATTATGAGGAAATACTCTAGTCCAGTGAGTGGCATATATTAAGAATCCCCTGGGCTGTGGAGATGGCTTCAGCAGTTGGTAGAGTGGTTATAAGTTGCCTTGTAAGCACAAGGGCCTGGATTCAGTCCCCAGAACTCATAACAAAGCTATGTGGTGACATGCACTGAGGGAGGCAGACACAGGGATCTCTGAGGCTTGTTGACCAGGCAGCTTACCCAAGTAAGTAATTTCTAGGTAAAAGTGAGTAGACCCTGTCTCAGAAACAAAGGTGGACCACGTCCTGAAGGCTACATCTAAAGATGATGTGTACATGTACCCACCACACATGTTCACACAAACATCCCAAATTCAGAATTTATCAGGTGTGTGTGTGTGTGTGTGTGTGTGTGTGTGTGTGTGTGTGTGTGTGTGTGCTCCTCGCGCACTCAGGAGCAAGGTTTCCATGGTGCATGTGGCAGTCAGAGGAGAGTCTTAGGTGTGGGCCCTAACCCTTCCACCTTGCACGGTCTCCTGGTTTTTCTTACTCTGTGCACTAGGCTAGCTAGCTCATGAGCTTCTGGAAATTCCCATCTCTACTTCCTACCTTGCCTTAGGAACACTGGGGTGTTACTGAGTCCAGCTTTTAACGTGTTCTGGAGACTCAGGCCGTCACACTCACATAGCAAGTACTTTACCCAGTGAGCTGTTTCTTCAGCTCTCGCAGAGTGTTTTAATGGATGAGTTTCAACTCTGGAGAGCTTTCCTTTTAATCACTCCTGTTAGCAGTAGCCATCCCCTACCCAGCCATCTCCCTCCTCTGTACCCTGGGCCCCTGTGGGCCGGCACCCAAGTAGGAGTTGAAGGCTCAGCATGCCTTTCATCTCCTTCTCCTAGCTAGGAGTTGGATCTGGAATAATAGTAAGGTGGCTGTAACCCTAGCATGAAAAGGTGAGGCTGTCCCTGTATACAGTTTATATATAGTGTAGCTCGGGCCATGGAGGTAACTCTCAAACCCACATGGACATTGCCACCTCCAAGTTTGTATTGTGTATCAGAAGAATTTGTTTATGAAAAGTCGACGGGCAAGCCCCACCCTTCACTGTCTTTCTGGTGCATTAACTGCCTGCCTTCACTTAATAAAATTGCAGTGATGAACCCCCTTTTGGCCTCTTGTTCTGGAAGCAGTTCTGGGCACACCGTGATTCTGGAGCAGATTTCCTCAGAGCTGAGGGGACTGTGGGGGTCACTGCAGTGCTGGTTGGGGATGCATTAGAGGGATGGGGCATGAGGGTTTTATGGGGAAACACACAGGCAAGACTGTAGATAGAAAGGGAACTTGTGGTATCGAAGGTGGCATTCTTTGACTTAGGACAGTCTGGAGATTTGGGCAAAGAGCTCTCTGACTTTGGAACAGAACTGATTTTATTAGAATCTTCTTCTGCTACTGTTTCTCTCCCTGGTTGCTGTGATAAAATGCCACGACAAAAGGACCTTAGGTGTGAAAAGGGTTATTTCAGCTCACAGTTCCAGGTTACATTTCATCATAGCCGGGATGCCAAGGTGGCAGGAGCTTGACAGGATTCATCACATCACACCTGTAATCAGGAACAGAGAGAAATGGATGCATGCATGTTAGTGTTCAGCTCGTTCTCTCTCTCTCTCTCTCTCTCTCTCTCTCTCTCTCTCTCTCTCTCTCTCTCTCTCTCTCTCTCTCTCTCTCTAATGGTTTTTCGAGACACAGTTTCTCTGTGTAGTTTTGGTGCCTTTCCTGGATCTCGCTCTGCAGACCAGGCTGGCCTCGAACTCACAGAGATCCACCTGGCTCGGCCTCCCGAGTGCTGGGATTAAAGGCGTGTGCCACCACCGCCCGGCTCTGTTTTCTCTGCTCTTAAGCACTTCAGAATTCTCCTGCCTAGAGAATGGTGCCACTCACAGTGGGCAGATCTTCCTACCTCAATTAACACAATCCAGATTGTCTCCCACAGACATGCTTATGGACCATCCCAATCTACACACACACACACACACACACACACACACACACACACACACACACACACACATACACACACACACACACATACACACACACACACACACACACACACACACACACACACACACACACACACACACACACTGCTCCTTGGTTATAAACAATTGTTTGTCCATGCTTAGTCTCAAATCCAACAAAATATATCTCCCCTACTACAAAATCCCATTGTTACAGCCTCCATAGCAATGCTCCTGAATAGTGCCCCCCTTGTGTTTTAACACACCATTGAAATTTTTTTTTCATAAAACAAAGGTGAGGATGGGGAGAAATCACCCAGTGAAAACTTCCTTACCCTTCCCTCTTAATGCTATACAAGCAGGATTGAACCCGTGGTGTTGGGCTTTCTGCAGTCGGGTTTAGGTATTATACTATCCTACCGGTAAGACTGGCTGTCAAATCTACCCTGGGGGAAGTCAGAATAGTGGCTCGGACAGCTGCAGGATGGGAGGTCACATCCCAGACTCGATTGCTTCCTATGGACCCGCAGGTAACCGAGCATGACGTCGAAAGCCTCGGGCCTTCGGGAACCGCTGCGGGGGGAATGGGAGCCCCGGGGCGCTCAGCGCAGGGGTCGGGGGACGCGGGGGAGGAGGGGAGGGGAACTCCCGCAGCGCGGCGGCCGCCAGATGGCACCACGGGCCCGGGGCCCATGCGCTCCCGCGGGCGCGGGGCGGGGCAGGAAGGGGTTAAGGCGCCGGCAGAGCGGCCGCGGCGGTCGGGGGAAGCCCGGCGCGGGGCGCGGAGGAGGGAGCGGCCGGCTGCGGGGCCCCGGCCAATCGGGCGGCTGGCCGGGCGCGCGGAGCCACAGCGCCATGGAAGGAGGCGCGGCGCCCGGCCGCCCGTGACCGAGAGTGGCGAGCCCGAGCGGCCCGCGGCGCCCGCGGCGCGGAGATGAGCAGGTCCGCCGCGCTGCTGCTCTGCCTGCTCGGCTGCCACGTTTGGAAGGCGGTCACCAAGACGCTGCGGGAACCCGGCGCGGGAGCCCAAGGTCGGTGGGCGGCGGCGGCGGGGCCGGGGGGCCGCTTTTGTGTCGCGCCCGGGCCTGGGGCGGCAGCGGTGGCGGCTGGACCCGGGCCGCATTGTGGCGGAGGCCCAGCAGCTCGCCCTGCACCGCGGTTCTGCAGCCCCCACGTCGCGATACCCGGGGGGCGGCGCCGCCCCGGGAACATGCTGGGCCCGCGGCGCAGATGCTCCCTGGGGATCTGGGTGGCACCAGCTGCTCTGGCTGCCGCCTAGGTGGCAGCCTCTGGTGACTCTTCTGCTTACATCCCAGGCACTTTCCTTTATGCATGACTCGGACACGCGGCTCCATAGCCCCTGCCGCGGGAAAGGGCGACGTGGGGCTCACTGTCCTCTCTGCTTCCCTCTCCGGGATCCCCGGAGCTCCGGTCCTGGAGTCCCAGCATGAAGGCTGCGCCTGGCCCTTTTGTTGTAGCAGGGAGGGGGGCAGCGGTCGCCCTGGGTGCCCCCTGTGCCCTGGGGACCCTAGGTCTGCTGCCGCAGTTTAGGAAAGTTTCGGGGTCTTCTCCCCCCACCCCCTTATCCTACGTGGTTTCCAGACCTTTAGGGATTTGTTAGGCAGCCACAGGAATCATCGTGAGAAGAGAAGAGAACTGGAACTGGGAAGCCCTGATCTCTAAAAACCATTTCCATGTCTGTCTGTCGCCAGCTCCTGCCTTTTGTCTAATCTTTGGCCTCTTGCAAATCTGCTTTCCAGTCGCACAAGTAACGTGGTCGCCACCAAGAATGGCCATGCGTTTAAAAAAAAAAAATCAGAATTTATTTGAGGACAACCCTGGAGCTTCCTTGACATGATTTTGTGGGGACAAAGTCTAGTGTTTCTCTGTTGCTGGCCTTTTTCTGAGGAGCAGCTAAGGCCGGTAGATGAGCATCTGTGAATCTATCCAGGGCACCTCTTGCCCGGGGTTAATTTGGCGATGGAGGGGCCTTCACTGGGCTTCTGTGAGCTCCTGCAGGCACTCAGACCCTTGCCAAGGTTCCTGATTCCTGGCAGAAAGGTGTATGTCCTGCTAAGTGAACCCTACTAGCTGAATGAACGAGCGCTCCATCCCCAGTATCCTGTGACAGGGTCCTGCCTCACCCTTCTTCCCCACCCTTTGGAACTTGGGACTAGGGAAACCTTGACTTCCACGCGATGTCCTGTTGGTTTCTGTTGACAGTCTGAGTTTAGTTAATGATGCTGAAGGTTTTCATACGCAGTGCTTGCCGAATTGCTGGCTGGCATCTTTTAAATGCATTGCTGCACCCGTAGTTGACGGTAAAATATGACCATTAGGAACTGGGTGTGAATTCAGTAATGTATGTTATGGAAAGGAGGCTTTGACAAGGTACCAGGAAACCCATAAGCCTCAGTAGGAGGGGAGTACTTACGGCATTAGGTCATCAGTGCTGAATGATAGCCTCTTTCATTTACACCCCACTGCTTTTTGAATCAGCTATTTCAATGAATGATATTTGTGCCTCAATGAGGCCATTATTTTCTGAGGGCAGGTTGGGTGTTTTGTTTTGTAGTTGAAATAGCAATACATGGAAATAATGAATTCATGAATTTATAAAATAGGAAAAGGCATGGCTTCAATTGAAAAAAATCATGGAGGGGGGAAAAAAACCACTGGTTTCAGGTCTAAGACCATGTTTTTATTAAGGTCTTACTGCTAACTCCCTGGAAATGGAATTTCCATGAAGCAAAAGAGAAATGACCAGCCTGTGAGACGATTTATGCCCTGTCTCAGTATATCCTAGAGTTTCGATGGAGATGGATACTGTTGCCTTTGGGTTTCTTTCTTGGCTTGTTATTTCCGGTAAAGGTGGTGTTTTTAAGGTGTCAATATCAACACTTGTAATCAGAAGTCTCTGTCGCTCCACCTGGTCCCTGGATTTGAGCTAGTGGGTCTTTAAGGAAATGGACAATTTCTCTTGTCATTTGAGGGTACCTTTAACTTGCCGAGTTCTTCAAAGCTTCTTGATGTCTGTCATTCTCCTAACATAATCGATTTATTATGGATTTATTAGAATAAGTTAATCGATTCATGTTTTCTCTGCTGCCTAGATCTGAATACAAGACAAGCACTAGATCTGATTTCACTGTGCATATGTAAGCCAAGTGTGCATTTGTGTGGCACATAGAGTCAGTGCTGGTGGGGAAAAGTTGAAGATACTGAACTATACACCACAGTGTAGCCTGAGGTCCTTCTATCTGCGTGTGTTTTAGGAAGTTTGTATACTTCCTCTGAAATCCAATTTGTAAGAGCTTTGCTTTTATTCCAGAAATGAGCTTGAATTGTAGCTTGAACAAAAGCTGTATAGAAACAGGGCTTGGCTATTATTTCAGGAAACCTACCGAAACCTCAAACATACGGAAACCACCCACTCTAGGATGACAGCTAGTTCCCAGGACTCAACAGTACCTCCTTTAGTAAGTGTAGCCTTGTTGTGATATCTGGGGAAGTGAGCATCGGCAACGTTTCCTGCTATTTCTTTGCTCTTTAAACATTCATGATAAAATTCAAGGGTTGGCTTCCGTTGCTGAAGCTGCTTTGAGTCTGCAGAGTGACTTACACAATGCAACAGTTAGTGGCCATGTGACTGACTGGCCGCGACTGTAAACTCTCTCTAGAACATGACTGGATGTTTTCAGATGTTTCATCCGCATTGTACCGCAGTACACAGTATCGTTTTGTGGGAACTGTACAGAAGGCATTATTTCAAAGAGTTGACCAACAACTCTGTGCCTCTTACAAAACCACACTGAGGGGACTGACAGAAGATTCTTCTCCAAGGATGGGCTGTGCAGATGTACTACTCTACCGGGATGTCATTTTGAAGCCCAATGCCACTTGCCAAAAGAAGGCTCAACATTAGGTGAAGGACTTGGTGCTCACTCTCGTCATAGGACCTTTATTTTGTTATGATCGGACAGAAAGGTATTTTATAGCGATATATTAACTTTTCCTTCATCTCAGAAAATCTACCATCTGCTGGAACATTTGAGTGATTGTTTGGCTGCTTCTCTTTCCAAGAGGCCTCTTCTTTACCAAACTTGAACTTCAGTTTAGAATACTGTGTTCAGTTGAAAGACAGGGAAGCAATGGATGGTGGGCGGGGGGGCCTCTCAGGAAGAGCAGGCAACAAGCTACTCTCCTTCCTTAACCTAAGACTTAATTTCTAAATACAACTCATGGGCTCACATTTGGGAACACGGACGAGCTGGACGTACCAAGCCCACTGGGTTTCAAAAGGAGGATTTTTTTTTTCCTTACCCTTCTACATCTTACAATCTAGTTGGAAAATAAATGAACTAGAAGATATCACTGACATCCTTTTTATGTAATTAGCCAAGAATCTTTGGAGTAAAGTGAAGTACTCACGTGACAGAAAGGCTAGCTTCTGGCAGTCTGCCATGTTTACTTCTCGGTATGTCGGTCTACTCACAGTGCTCAAGGGAGGTTGTATTAAGGACAACATAAGCGCACAACACCTCACTCCACGCTCTCAGAAATGCAGAGCTGGGCAGAAGAAGGCTTTTGGACATCAGATAATTTGAGCCACTAAAGCATAGATTAGGCAGCACTGGTACTGTAGAGATTTCCAGGCTCGGTTTCAGGCCACAACTCTGGAGCCAGTTAGGTAAAGCTATGTTCTGTTGGGTAATCTAGTTGGGAGGGTAAGATTGTCAAATATACGTCTAATATAGTCATCAAATATTTTAAAACCCTTTATTTTTCATAAAATATAAAAGGACGACCTCCTTGTGAAAACTACAAGATGGTTTGGAATTGTGGAAAGTCACAACTAGAGCAGAGAAAGGCCGCCTGGGGGACAGATGCTTTGCAAGTGAGTTCGTTACAGCTGGTGTCGCTGGACCGTCCTGGCTGTTCAGCTCTCTCCCACAGGAAAGAAGTCTGAGTTCAAGGAGGAGAGGCACACCTATTTTTAAATCCAATGAGTACCCTCATTTGCTTAGACTTGCTTTTTTAAGCTTAGGGTTTGAATAGAAAAAAAAAATACTGAATTTGTGATGGGAACACGATTTTCTTAATGTCATCCTGGCAGAGCTGAACGGAAGACACTGGACACTGGTTAAAGCTGTCCCGTGTCCCTTGGGTGACTCACATCAGTAAGGATTCAGATTTCAAAACCAGGATGAGTCGCCCAGTCTCAGTGGACAGGGGTTTCGGCTCTGTGGGGTAGGGCTGTGCTCTGGTCATTCATTTGCACTACTCTACTGTCATGAGAAAGAGTCTGACCAGAGGTATTTCCTAATCTCACAGAAGAAATTAAACCCTGAGGGCACTGTCTTGATATTTTCTTAGTAGTAATGTTTGCTGTTTTGTTAATTACTTATTGACCATTATCATCATATTCCGAGTAATTTAGATGAGGTCTTTGTTGGGTCATCGTTTATACTTTCTTATTCATAAAGTTTTAGAAGGTGGGCTTACAAAATTTAGACGCAGAGAAGGCGTCCGAGGGCTCGTGTGATTAGGTTGGACCTGCAGGCTAATTTGTGATCTGAACTCTCTTACTTGTGTAAAGACTTTCTCTTGTTACCTCTGCAGCCCCTGTTTCACTAAAAAAAAAAAAAAATGTGCCTGTATGTGTAGTGTATGTATGTATATGTTTGTGTGTGTGCACCTGTGTGGAGGTCAGAGGCCAACATCAGGTGTCTTCTTCAATGGCTTGCCACCTTATTTTTTGAGGCAGGGTCTCTCACTGAACCTGGAGCTCACTGTGTCAGTGGCCGGCTGGCCCGCGAGCCCCTGGAATCTGCCTGTCTCTACCCTTCCAGTTCTGAAGTTACTGACACGTGCTACCACGTCTCACTTTTTGCACGGCTTCTGGGGATCCAGACATCAGGTCCTCATGCTTGTCTGACAGGCACATTGCCCACTGAGCCACCTCCTCAGCTTTGCCGTGACATATTTGTAGAGTCCAGAGATAAGAGTGTGGATGTAGGGTGGTATGTCTATGGTATAGGTTGGGTCCTGGCTGCTCCAGTGAGTGGAGACCGACTACCCTGATATAGGCCTTTCAAAGAAGGAGAAAAGTGACTAACATTTTAGTGACTAAAATGCCTGTCAGGATCAACTTAAGCAAAGAGAGGTTTATGTTGGCTCATGATCCCTGAGAGATTAAAATCATTATGTTGGGGTAGGTCTAGCAGAGCCACTCAGTCTGTGGCAGTGGGGGTGTGACATGCTGTTGCCATCATGATAGACCAGAAGGAGGGGTACTTAGACTGGAAGCAAGGACTGGCCTATAGCCTTCAAAGACCCCTGCCTCCCAAGGGCTCCCCGGCCTGTCAGGTCAACATGGCCAACTAAGTAACAAGCTTTTGGAACATGAGCCTGAGGGCTCATTTTAGGTTCAAAGCATAACTGCTAAGCACATGTGTTCTCTACAATTCTCAGGAAGGGTTTGGGGCAGGTGAATTTAGAACTTGGCATAGGCACACACGAGAAAAGCATAAGGCGGCTTATGAAATACCAAAAGCTGTGTGTGGAAGTGCTACATTCAAAAACGGAATTTTCAGTTTTTGACCTGAGAACTTAAGAGTGAGGCTTTTTAAAGAGTAGCTGTGATTTATTAAATTCTTCCAATTGTAAATATTTATGGTATTTCCATCACACTTAGTATTTTACCAGTGTATTAGAACACAGGTCCTCTCACAGGGAAAAATAGTAGTGATAGGCTAGCATGGGTTAAGTGCTTGCTACCACATGAGGGAATCTCATGAGTTATCACGTGAGGCCCCAAGGATTCACCTGTCTCTATCCCCCCAGCTCTGAGGTTACCCGTGGTAACCAATACACCCAGGCTCTTCATATGGGTTCTGGGGATTGAACTCAGGGCCTCATTTATATAGAAAGAACTTTGCCACCCAAGCCATCTCCCCAGCCCCTCGATGTATCATTTTCTTTAATTAAGAATGTATATCATTCTCCTTTTATGGGAAAAGAATGTGGGACACAGAGACAGCAAACCACTTTCCCCAAATCACACAGTAGTAATTCGTAGTGTCCACTGTGAAGGAGGTTGTCCCCACTATGCTGCTGTATGCTGGGGACAGGGATCAGATAGAATTTTATGCAAGTCCGATCATCATAGTAGTATAAGAGGTTCTTAATAGTACAGATAATTTTTATGAAGACAGACAACAGTATCGTCCATGTGGCCCCTCTTTGACCTATCGAAACTGACCTCCAACAGACATTGGCTGAGCAGCTCCTGAGAGCGAAGCTTGGATCCAGATGTGGAGAAGAGATAAGAAACTCATATAAATAACTCTCAGGGGCCCTTGAGGGAGGTCTGTAAAGCAGGGTGGGATTGTGGGTTGGGAGAATCTTCTGGCTTGGTTTCAAAGGCCATTAGTGCTTCACAAACTGTTTTCATAATAAGGGAAACGTGTTTGAACCCAACGGTTGTGGGGGAGGGGGTCGGGAAAGATGTGGTCCTGTGTAAAGCTTTCAGGTTGGGTCCTTAGAGCTTAATGAGATGCCTTTCTCTCTGCAGAATAAGGGGAAACTTTCTTCTGCTGCGTGTGTGAAATACCACTTTCATCAGTGTTTGGGTATACTTGCAAAAACTTAACCTTTTTCTTTCTAAAACAGTCTTTCTACTTCCCTTTTGCTTGTACGATGACCCCAAAATTAATTTTTATAAAAATGATGGTTTTAGGTAACAAAAAAGTCGTTTTCTAACCTGTTTCATGGAAACATTTAACCAAAAAAAAAAGGGAAGAATTTTGTAGTGAGTCCTCAAACACACTAGATTCTACAGTTGATGTCCTGCTGAATTTGTTTTATTTATCTATTTATTGACACGTTGTTCTCTCCATCCATTAATCTTAATTTTTTTAATGCATTTTAAAACATGTCTTGGCTGTCAGTAATCTTTTCCCCAAGTTCTTCAGCATGTATATCATTAGAGCAGAGTATTTTTTTTCTCATAGGCAAATTTACATATGAGGAAATATATGATTTGGCTAACATTTGCGAACATCTGTGCACCTCAAGCCCCTTTCAAGGTATAAAATATTATCATCACTCCAGGAAGTCCCCTCATTCCTTGTCCCAGCAAGTCCCTGTCCCTGGCATTCAAGAGCAACCATGGTTCTTATATTTTTCCTACCATAGATTATTTTGTTGTTGTTTTTCTAGAACTTTAAGTAAATGAGACTGGAGAGAATGTATGTCTGCTATTCATCAGAACAATTTTTGAGGTCTACCCATGTTGTAGATGATAGCAACACAGCCAATTCTTTCTTTGTTGCCAGTTTTCCATTCTATAGCTACTGTAGATTGTTCATCCATTCTTCTGCTGAATGGGTACTTGTCCTGGCTAGTTTTGTGTCCCCTTGACACAAGATAGAGTTATCTGAAGGCAGGAAACCTCAACTGGGAAAATGCCTCCATAAGATCTGGCTGTAAGGCACTGTCGTAATTAGTGATTGATAGAGGAGGGCCCAGCCCATGGTAGGTGGTGCTATCTCTGAGCAGATTGTCCTGGGTTCTATAAGAAAGCAGGTTGGGCAAGCCATGAGGAGGAAGCCAGTAAGCAGCACCCCTCCATGGCTTCAGGATCAGCTCCTGCCCCCAGGATCCTTCCCTGTTTGAGTTCCTGTCCTGACTTCCTTCAAAAATAGACTCCAAAGAGTAAGCCAGATAAACCCTTTCCTCCTCAACTTGCTTTCGGTCATAGTGTTTCCTTGCAGCAATAGAAACCCTAAAGTAGTACTCGAGTCATTTCTAGCTCTGTCTGTAAATATGGTTTTGATGAACATTTTACACAGTTCTTTTGTGCACATACTTTTCATTTCCCTTGAGACTATACTTAGAAGTCACTGGGAGTATGGCTCAGTTGATAAAGTACTTGCCAAGGACCCAAGTTTGGTCCCCAGAACCAACATAAAGATATATGTAATTATGATTCCAGAGCAGGGGAGGTGGAGACAGGATGCTCTCTGGGGTTTGCTGGCCAGCCAGCCTAGACCAGCCGGTGAGCTTTAGCCCAGTGAGAGACCCTTTCTCCAAGAAAGTGAACGATGTTCCTGAGAATGACACCCAAGGTTTTCCCCTCGTCTTCACACACAAGCACACACACGAGTGCACATGTTCTCTCTCTCTCTCTCTCTCTCTCTCACACACACACACACACACACACACACACACACATATACACAATTGCATATACACACAAACATGTGTGGGGATGTTTTAAAAACAGAATTGCTTGATTAGGCAAATGTTTAGTTTCATAAGAAAAATCCTAGAACTTTTAAAAAGTTGGTTTTATCTCTCTAGTCTCTCATTTAAAATATACAAATGATTCTCGTTTCCTTCTCTCAACACTGGCTGTTGTTCATCTTTTTAATTTTAGCCGTTTTGAGGACAAGTTTCTTATATATGTATTTGATAAAAATATATGTAGTGTATGTATCTTCCCAGATAGAAATTGCTTGAGTTTTTGATGTGTTGAAACATTTTTAGAAACCAAAATTTAAGTTTTGGTAATATATTTACATTTATTTTTCACTGACACTGGAATGTAAATATTTATTTTTTCTTTGATATTTAATTAGTTCTATGGTGCTATCAGATTATCTAGGTGACTGTCTTATCTGATCATGTAGAATCACTTTATCACACTCCTATCAGTTATGCTGTTGTGTGGGTGGAGGTATACACGAGCATGTGTGCACATGCATGTGTGCATGCACCTGTGTGTGACCTGTCTAGGATGGAGACGGAGTGGGACAGAGGCAACACAGGGCTGTTTCAGTGCCATTGTCTTTCTTTAAAGACACATGCCACCTAGGGATGCCAGTTGCCACACTCAAGAAGAACCAAAATCTCTTCATGCCTAAGCAGTTTCTAGAAATTATTTGGGGTCTCCGTGAACCCTTATGAGTCATCAGTGCGATGAGATTTGAAGAAGGCAGAAGGCAGAAGATTTGGTCCAGTGTTGAGGGACCAGGACGTGGTGTACAGTAAAAAGTAAAATGTCTTGAGATTTACGCAGCTCTCCCCAAAGACTGGGTAGGTCCTTTAGAAGGACGGGCAGAGTGTGACTGTTTTCTGTCACTAGCCTGTTGTCTGCTGCTGTGCTCTAGTAGGATTCCAGTGGCAACACCTGAGCCAAAGTTGAGGGCTCCAGAGCCAGCCTGACGTCCTGCATAGTGTCCCCCAGAGGGAGGTAGAGCGGTGAAGTGCAGGAGGAGAGCTGACTCATGCATAGGCTGGGTTTCTCTGGGCCTCTCCCTGAGACTTGCAGCCATGCTGCTGCCGGGTGAATTGCCTCAAAAACATGACTTCCCCCTCCCCACTCGAATGCATAGCCCAAATGCACTTGGGAAGGTGGAGGGGGCACCCCAGCACACTGTGATATGGAGGGGCACCCCAGCACACTGTGACATGGAGGGGTTACTGCAGTGGTTTTATGATCACACATGCACCATCCTGACAGGTGAAGGGGGTGGGGGAGGACCCTCAGAACCATCAGTCCCCTGCTCAGCATGCACACACCTCACTGTCCCTGTCCCAGGGGCTTTTTCAAAGACAATGCCCAGAGTCAGTCACATTAATTCTGAGTCACCGTGTACATATTTGGCCTTTCTGGTGAGCGCACCTGGCCAGGTGTGAAGAGCTATTGTAGCCAGCCATATTTGGACTTCGGAAGAAGTGGGTGCTGGAATCCGCTCCCTCTCTTTGCAGCTCTTCTTCTAATTTCTTGGGGTCTTTCCTAGCTATTCTATTTGTGAGCTTCCTGCTTTTAGAAATTACACGGAGAAACCAGCCCTGAACACAGAGCTATCTATATACACTGTCCTTCCAATGGGGCTAATTCTCAGTACCCCTTTGGCTGGCTTCTTTGGACTTTGCATAGACAGGTAGGATCAGTGGTATAAATAGTCCTCTGTGATTTGCTATTAAAACAGCATTTATGAAAAGAGGGGTGTTTCACTTTTCAAGCCTCGCCCATTTGCTCGCTTCCATGCTCATGGGGCATGCTCCTCAGCTCCTTTCTCCCTGTGCAGTCCCACACATAGCTGGGATTTAAAGTGACAGGAAGTCCTGTCCTGGGAGTTGCTAATCAATCTGACGTCATTATACATGTGCTTGGTTCTAACCCATCCCCCTGCAACACTGCCCTTTTGCCCACCCTCAGCTAGTACCCTTCCACTACCTAACTAGTCTCCCGTTATACTTCACTTCGATGCCCTCTTTTCCCCTTGCTTAAGATCTCTTCCTCTCTCTCTTGATCACTTGCTAGGTTCATGACCCCCACACACATAATATATAATATATATGCACACACATAATATATATGTATGTGCACACACATGATATATATATATATATATATATATATGCACACAAAGACACACACACATATACTTTTAAATCTAAGTCCTATTATGAGAGAACTCATGCAGCATTTCTTTCTTACTCTGGCTTGCTTCACTTAACATAATGATTTTCATTTTTGTGCAGGTGTCATGACTTGACTTTTCTTCTTGGCAGAATAAAATTCCACCGTGCATCTGTACCGCACTGGCTTTATCCTCCATCAGTTGATGGAGATCTAGGCTGGTTTCATTTCCTCCATATCATGCGGTGATAGACACTGCACAGGGATCTCTGTGGTGTGTAGACCTAGAGTCCTTTGGGTAGATAGCTGAGGGAGGTGTAGCTGTCATCTGGAGGTCTGTTTTCAGTTTTCTGGGAAGCCTGCATATGATTTTCATAGTCGCCGCACAAGTCTGCCTTCAAACTAGACGTCTGTATGGGTTCCCATTTGCCCACATTCTCACCAGCCTTTATTGTCATTTGTTTTCTTGAAGACAGCCTTTCTGAATGAGGTGAAATGGGAGTCTCAGAGCAGTATCAGTTTACTTTTTCCAATGACTAAGGATGTTGAACATTTTATGGCAGTTCCCCCCCCCCCTTGGAGAACTGTCCGTTCCGTTCATGAGCTCATTTATTGATCAGATAATTTGCTTTTTGATGTTTAATCCTTGTGCTTTTTTAAAAAATATCTCCTAGATGTTAATCCCGTCGGATTTGTGGTTGACAGAGTTGTTCTTTGGTTTTTGTCTTTGTTTTGTTTTTTCCATTCTGTACGGCACTTCTTCACTCTGGGGATTGTTTCCTTTGCTGTGTGGAAGCTTCTTAAATTCCACGCAGTCACATTTGTCTGTTCTTAGGATTCTCCCTGTGTTAATAGAGTCTTCTTCGGGAAGTCCTTGCCTGTCCCCATATCTTTAGAGTGTTTTCTTGTGTGTCCTCCGGTCATTTCAAGGTTTCAGGTCTTGCTAATACTAAGATCTTTGAACCATGTTTAATTAATTTTTGTCCAGGGTGAGCTATGTGGATCTGTAATAGCCTTAGTATTTAATGTGGAAACTGGTTTTCTCAGGATCATTTGTTAAGAGGGTGTTTTTCCCTTTATATGTTTTTGACATCTTTAAGTTATCTGTGTAGGTATGTTTCCTGGTCCTCTCTTCCAGTCCCTTGATCTACATGCTACTTTTGTGCCACTAGTATGCTGTTTTGTTACCATGGCTCTGTAATATAACTTGGGATCAGATGTTGTGGTGCCTCTAGTATTACCCTTTCTGCTGAGGGTCTTTTGTGATTCCATATGAATGTAGGGATTTTTTTGCCCTGTTTTTGTGAAGAATGCCATTGGAATTTTGAAATAGCTTACACTAATATTATTAATTAATAATTTTATAATATGTAATTCATAATATAATTCATATTAATATATTAATAGCTTACATCAATTTTGGTAATATAGCTATTTCACAATATTAATTGTGCCAATTCATAAACAAGACTCAGAGGTACTTTCATGCTATTGCAAATGGGACTTTCCCTTCTAACTATTTTCTTGGCATATTCATTATTGGAGTATAGAAAAATTATTGATTTTTGTCAATTTTGTATCATACTACTTACCTGAAAGTATTTATCAATTCTGAGAGTTTTCTGATGGAGTCATTGGAGTCTTAAGCATTGGATCATGTTTTCTTGGATATGATAGTTTTACTTCTTTTCTTGTCTGTAGTTTTCTTCCTTGTCTTCTTGCCCGGAGACCTTGAGCACTACATTGGATAAGAGTGAAGAGTGAAACACCTTCGTCTCATTTTAGATTTTAGAGAAAATATGGATACTCAGTATTTCTGTATTTAGGTTAACTAAAGGTATGTTTGCCATGGGGTCATCATATATAGCCTTTATTATATTTAGATATATTTCTTATACTCCCAGTGTCTTCAGGACTTTTATCACAAAGGGATGTTGAACTTTGACAAAGTCTTTTCCTGCAAAGACTATAGTGGTTTCTGCCATTAAATTGATGTGTGCTATTATTTATTGATTTATGTATGTGCTCAACTAACTTTGCATCTCTGGTTTGAAAACAACTTGGTTGTGGTGTAGGAACTTCTTAGTGCATTTCTGAATTCAGTTTGCAGGAATTTTATTGAGAATTTTTGCATCTGTGTTTCCCAGGGAAACAGGTTTTCGGATTTGTGTCCTTATCTGATTTTGGTATTAGGCTTCACACAGTGGGGGGAGTGGTGTGCCCTCCCCTTCTGTTTTATGGATCAGTTTAAAGAGCACTGGTGCCAACACTTCTTTAAAGGTTTGTTAGAATTTGGTGGTGAATTGGTCCAGTCCTGTTTTGTTTTTTCTTTGTTGGAAGACTTCATAGTAATGCTTCAAATCTCATTGATCGTAAAGGATGAGTTGAACTCACTTATGCCCTCTTGATTCAACTTCGGTGAGTAATCTATGTCTAGGAATAGGTCTGTTTCTTCTATATTTTTTTCAATATTTTTAGAATATAACTTTTCAAAGTATTCCCCAGTGATTGTCTGGATTTCAATGGCATCTGTAATAACCCCCTCACCCCCTCCCCCGCCTCCATCTTATTTGTGTAGCTGCCTGGAGGAGAGACAGGTTTCTCTGTGTGGCTCCTGGTAAGGTGACCACTCTCCAGTGGAAGACCACACATCCAAGACTATTTGGACAATGCAAATTAGTCTTGAAGGTTTAACAAAAAAAGGACACTAAGTTGGTTGGGTAAGAAAGTTGGGGTGAACTGGGGAAGTAAGAGTGTATTCTTCAATGTATATGTGTTTGTGTAGTTTCTGTTTATTTTTAGTTTTAGTGTTTTAGTTTATAAGATACATGGAATTGTTTTGATTCTTTTGTATCCTATCAGACTTGATTAAGTCTGTGTTAAGGGATGTTCCAAAGGCTCCTGAGAAGACACTCTGTGTCTGTTTGGTGGATTTTTCTATATGTAATTGCTAAGCCCATTTGATCTGTGATGTAGTTTAACTCTGAGGTTCCTTTGTTAATTTTTAGTTTGGCTGACCTCTTTGGAGGTGACAGTAGGTACTGAAATCACCCACTGTTACTGTGTCAGAACCCATCTGACCTTTAATGCGCTTTAGTATTTGTTTGGAAACATTCGGAGCCCCAACATTTGGTATATATACTTATAATTATTAAGCCCTCTAAAGGAATTTCTCCATTTCTTGTTATGTAGTGAATTATCTCTTCTGACTGATTTTAGTCTTGAGTATACTTTATCAGACATGAGAATAACACCAGCTTGTTTCCAGCTCCCATTCCCCAGATTCCTCTGTCAGTCAGTAGCCATCTTTCCCTTGGAGAAAATAGATATTTGGGTCTAGTTTTTTAATCCAGCCTTCAAGTCTTCATGTTTTTGTTTGTGAGTTGAGGCCATTTACATTTTAGTTTATTATTGAGAGATGCTTATAGATTCTTCTCATATTATTGGTTGTTTTCTGATTGTTTGGAGTGCTTGATCTGTTCTTTCTCCCAAATTAGTATCCGGAATCTGCTGCTTTGCTATGTGGCACATGATGGAGTCTTCCCTTGTTCTCCATTGCTCACTTTTCACTTTTCCTCTTGAATGTTGTCCTTTCCTGCATCTGACAGCTGACACCTGTCTGCTCTGTGTGTAGTATTCCTGTAAGTGTCCTCTACAGGGCTGCTTTGCTGTCCATGAATTGCATTAATTGTGACTTCTTGAAATGCCTTTATTTCCCTGTAGGTTTTATTCCATTTATTTGTGTGTCTGTGTGTATCTGTGTGTGTGCACACACACAAACACACGCACACAAAGAAAACAAAGCTTATGGATGTGGCTTGTGCTTCCCCTCGGCACTGAGGAGGGGGAGGTGATGCTGCCCTGTCTTCTTACTGTGGTGTTATCCTGTTCTCCACACTTCTCAGCACCCTTTCACTTCCTTTGTAGAGTCCAAAGCTCCTCCTCTCTCTGTCTCATTGGAAGAGGCTTTTGGGGTTTTTTGTTTTTTTTCCTTATTCTGACTTTTTTCACCAGGTCACCCAAAGGCAGCTGCTGTCCTGCTCTCTTATGTAGAAGTCTTGGTCATTCTTTTCTGATAAGGAGGAAATCTGCCATTATTTCCACTTAGATCAACAAAGCCACATTAGAAAAAAAAGTGAGTCTGTTATTCTAAATACTGTAATATAAAACGACAACACTAGCTCTTTCTGGCGAAAGAAGTTACTTGTGCTTAATGTCACATGGTTTTAGAAGCATCCCTGTTGAGTCAGGGTTTGGAGGTGAAGGGCTGGGGTGCCGCCTTTGATCAGGATTTTCCACTTTTTGCCCTGCTGGTCTAGCTCTGCTCTTGGCAACCTACCATCTGCTCTCCGTGTTTTTGCATATGTGATAAGGCATATGGTTAAGGGATGGAAAAGTCAACTCATGCAACTGGTGAGGGTGGGGGACACCGTGTCTGCAGTCCGGTCGAGTTAGCGGCCCATCTGCCAGAGCACAGAGAGCCCTTTGAGCAAGCAGCTTGACTCCCCGGGCCGGTGGGCCTGTGTGGGGAGTCCCTCAGTCCACGTTTGAAGAGGATGGAGCGTGGTAACAACAGAATGAAGGCTCTCCTTCCTAAATGGCTTGCCACGAAGTGCAGACACCGCTGTGGTTTACGGATTTGTTTTCTTTGGCTGGAGACCTGAAGAATGTTAATGAGATGAAATGAAGAGCGACCTCCTTGCTCATCTGTCTCTGGGTGAAGCAAACTAGTCTAGGGCCTTTGCTCCCCATCAGGGTCCCACGTACAGCCAGGCTGACCTTGAACTCCTGACCCTCCTGCCTTAGGCTTCCTGGTGCTGGGATTCCAAGTGTCACCATGCCCAGCCTTTGAGGGGCTTTTAATGTACATTGGTATCTTCTGGAGAATTGACTTGGAGCATGGAACTTGGGGTTTTTTAATTGGACTGAAAATTAATGAAAGGCTTTTATTGTATGCTTTCCCCATGACTCTGAAAGTTTTCTTCACCATCTGGACTCTTGTTTGCCTTTTTAAATTAAAAAATAAAACCACTGCCTGTGCTGTTAAAGGTGATAACAGATTAGTAGAAATGATGGGGAATAGTTGGCACGTTAACTATTAAAGGTAGGCTTCTACATCGGTACTTCATGTATGCTAAGTAAGCAGGAGAGGCCTTGCTGGATTTTTGAAGCAGGGGTTTAACTGATGTGCACACATTAGAAAAAAATGTTCTTGAGGGGGACTTTCCCCTAGCGGATCTCGTTTCTAAACTCAGACTCCTTCAAGTCCACAAAAGAAGAGGCTAGAAGACTCCGAGGTCGGCACTTCTAACTATTCTTCTGCTCATCGCCTTGTGACTTAGGCGCGTCCTTCATTTGTCTCTTCGTCCATCTGGCCCTCCACCAAAAAGTCTCTGCTTTGAACCAGATGAGATGGTGCATACCTGTAATCTCAGGGCTCAGGGGGCAGAGGAAGAAGGGTCAAAAGTTCGAAGCTAGCCTGGGCTACAAAGTGAAACTATGACTCGAAAACATGTCAAAGAACTTTATGTACTTTGGCCCACAAAATGTCTGTATCGGTATTATAAATGTGCATGGTCCTTGCGGGAGCTCCCCATCAAAATCCACTCTGCTCCCCACCATTCTAAATCTTTCTGAAAGATGCCATTCCTTCTCACAGTGAGAAAAATGTGACTTGGAGTCTTGTGGTGCACTTGTTGGAGGTGGCAGTCCTACACGTGTCCTCCTTGTCCTGTCTCCCACACGCTGTCTCCGTGGCTTGAGCACCCACATTCTACATGGCGGGGGGGGGGCGGGTTCTGTCCTAAGTCACTTAATTCCTTGGCAGCACTGACTGCTGCTACCAAGCGCAGCCCAGAGGAAGTGTGAGCAGTCACTTGGCATATCCCAGCCCTGGGGACATCAGAATTAACACCTAGTCCTGCTTTCTAGGAACTGAGGCAAAAATAAAAATAATAAAGAATTCAAGTGGAAGCAGCCACACTGTTGGTAAGAACATGCCAGCATGGCATGTAGGTATGGAGCAGAGTGTGTGGGGGATGGAGGGGTCGGGGAGGGGGGCAGCATAAGACAGGATGGATCAGAGTGAGTGGGGGATGGAGGGGACAGGGAGGGGAGTGGCATAAGATAGTAGCTCCAGCAGGGGTTCAAATTAGTCGTACAGTGGAGATAGATACCCTTTCCATGGGCCACAGTTTTGTTTGTGTGAAGTCTAATTTGTCGGAACCAGAGGGTCCTGACATCCTGACATCCTCCACAGCCAAGATGGCTACACTTACACATTCTAAAGTATTACCAAAAATAATCATAACTTTGGGGGGATGTCTGGAAGCTAGCTCAATGGGTAAGTGCTTGCAGCAGAAGCGTGAAGGTCTGACTGAGTTCAGATTCCCATGAAAAGCCTGATGCAGTAGCGCACGCATCTGTAATCCCAGCACTCCTGCAGTGAGTCGGGAAGCCTGTGCAGAGGCATCTAGAAACTCACACCAGCTTGTCTGGGGACACAGCAGCAAACATCAATAGACCTGGTATAAAACAAGGTGGGAGGCAAGGACTGCCAGTCAGTTTGTCCTCTGCCCTCCACATGCACGCTGTGGCATGTGCATAGTGGCAGTCACACAGAAACATGTACACACAGAGACAGAGAAGGGGAGAGAGAGGATACTTTGTTTTCATTTTCTTTCTTTTTTTTGTTTTGCAAAGTAGCCTGTTGCTGGGGTTCCTAGTCAGCTCAGTGGGTAGTGGGTGGCAGTCAGAGCCCGTGATCTCGTTGCCATGTCTATGTGGACTTCCTCTTTCAAGTCACTATAAATCTTCTTGGTCTATTTGTGCTTGTTGGTTGATTAATCTTCAACCAGATAGTCTAACATCAAAGCGTCCTGCTCTTCCAGCGTAACTCCCCGCAACCCTGGCCTCTGCTCCTGTCACGTCATTTGCTTAGAATGTAATTAGTTGTCTCGGTGACTGGAGACTGATCTCTCTCTTTCCTCATTCTTGTTCTTGGCTTTCCAGTTGAGTTCACCGGGAAGTGTCCACATCACAGCTAACAGAAGGGCACAGAGAGTTCAGCCTCTTTCAAGCAGACTTAAGAAGACCCTGAAAACTATAAAGTGGCTGAGTGAAGCTGCTGGGACCCAGTTTATATAAGAGTTATCAAATATGCAATATTTATCTTCCTAAGTCGCCAGATATTTGTGGGAAAGAAGCTAGTCTTTAGTATCTTAGTGGTGGTGAAGGAGAAATTCAACTCCAGGGGAAGGGCGCTTTCAGGGGTCCTTGTGGATGCTGCCCAGGAGGGGACAGCTCGGTGTAGGAGTGGCCTCTGGGCAATCAGGAGTGAACTGGGGGTTCCTTTCGTTCTTTTGGCTTGGAGAGTCAAATGGGAAGCAGAGCATGGCAGGGAGAGCCTAAGTGCTCTCCCTGTGCCTAAGTGCTGGTCATTATTCTTGCTTTTACTGTTATTCATGGATCCCCTCTTCCTGTTTGTCAGGCACTGTAGAGGGACACATGATTGCCACCTCCTAAGTTTACATTTATTGCATGAAGGTAGCTATTCAGTTAGCAGGATTGCCATTGCAGATGGGAAATATGTGCTTAGACCTGTTGTAAAACACCTGTCTACAGGTGTGTGACTGTGCGGGGAGTCTAATTACATTTCATTCTTCTTGATAATGCTCCAAGGGACTTGTTGGCATGTGGTGAAAACCCAGGTTTGCTAACAAGTCAGTTAGGAGCGGTCATCAGAAAGGAAAAATGTAGCGCAGACTAGCTAATGTTGACCTTAAAACTGTATCTCCCTTCTCCCTACACTGTTATGTAAAGAGAGAGGCATCATGCAGCAAAGACAGAAAGATCGCTGGAGCCGTCTGTCCAACAAGCCTAGCTGAAAGGTGAGCATCAGGTTCAGTGAGAGATCCTGTCTCGAAAGAGTAAGGAGGTGAATGACCGGGGAAGACACTCTATATTCTCTTATTTCCACATGTACCTGTGCATGTGTATGTACACACACACACACACACACACACACACACACACACACACACCTGTCCAAGGCACCTGCATATACACATGCACACACAGAGACATGTACACATACACACACCACACATACTGCAACAAAATTTTTGAATAAAATTAAAATTAAGGTTTATGAGTTGGACATGATGGTTCAGGCTTTTAACACAGCTGAGATGGGAGAGAAAAAAACGTTAGAAGCCAGACTGGGCTACACAAGATCTTATCTCAAAAAAAACTAAAATTAAATAATAAATAATGCTAATGGGTAAAGAAAAGGAAAACAGCACTATATTTAAAATACAACAGAAATCATAAGCCAAAATGTAATATATTTAAAGGACTGCAGGGTAGCTTCTGTCCCCTGCCTGTCCCCCATGTTGCCTTTGTCTAGAGGGTAGCAATACAGATGTCTGGGCTGCTTCCTCTAGCTGCCATTGTGCACATGCGCTTCGCGTGTGGGCCAGTCACCTGCAGATCTTATGAATGAGTCCGTGGGTCTTGTGGGGTCCTTGAGAGTAGGAAAGTCTCAGTAAATTCCCACATGAACCCTGGCGCTGTCTGCTTTGCACTCCAGATCCCGATGTGTAGCAACAGATGGGTGGGTCCAGGACACAGTCGATGGAATCTGGTTCTCCTCACACGCACTGTGGTGGTGCTGCCCCTGCTCCTGGCAACGGGCAAACACACCACTCCTTCTGCCGTCCCCTCTCACCCTTGGACACCGCTCTTCACTTCATTCACAGCCTAAAGGAGCAAGGTTTAAAGGGAGCAAGGTTCACAAGAGCCTTGGAAAGACTGTGCATATTTTTTTTTCTTGGTACGTATTCATTTGCTGACTTACCTCCTACTATAAAAATATTTACTGTATGCATGATTAAAACATTCCCTGACTCTTAGTGAGACAAGTTGCAGACTCTGGTTTGTCTTTAATCTGCTCTTGTGAAGCACTCCTTGTCCTTTTAAAATGGGTCACAACTCTGTTCAGGTGCAAAGCTTGCACGTTTTTAATCCATTTGCAGTAGTGTGCTTCTAGTTTTGTGCAAATGGCATCTTGGAAAAGTCATTTCGTGCACGCCGGGAGGGGCGTGAAGAAATAGCGATTCACTCTGTGACTCCAAGATGCAGTCTTTGAGATACAGATGTGTCTATCGCTTACATTGTTTTAGGTGTATTTACTTTTTTAATGTATCTGAGTATTTTGCCTGCATGTGTACATGTGCAGCACATGGATGCATACCTGGTGCCCTCAGAGGTCAGAAGAGGGGTCAGATCCCCTAGACCTGGAGACATAGAAGGTTATGATCCACCAGGTGGGTTCTGGGAACTGAACCTGGGGCCTGTACAAGAGCAACAGGTGCTCTTAACTACTGAGTCATCCTTCCAGCTCTGAGATTATGTTTGCTGTTGTTTAATTGCGATTTTTGATGCTTAAAGTTATTTATTTATTTATTTATTTATTTATTTTATGTGTATGAGTATTTTGCTTACATATATGTCTGTATCATGCACATCCTGGAACTGGAGTGAAGGACAGTTTCAAATAACCATGTAAGTGCTGGGACTTGAACCCAGGTCCTTTGCAAGAACAAGTGCTCTTAACCGCTGAGCCATCTCTCCACCCACCCACCCCCACATTTTTTTTTTTTTTTGATACTGAAAGGCTAGATCTTGGAGTGGCCAGCTTTCCTTGGCTGTATGCTGCTTCTTTGTCCCTGTGCACTAAGCAGTTCAGGCATTGCCACCCAGTGACCTTTTAGTAACTTATGTCTCTGGGGATTCTTGGCTACGCTCCCAGTCCCTACCCCGGACTTTAGGAGCCGGTAAAACAATGATCTCAATGAATCTGACTTTCCTCTTCTAGAGGCTTTTGCTGTTTCAGTGTGTGGTTCTAAGTGAATTAAGTGCATTTGGGTCCCCTTTCTGCATGAGCCACCTACCTCCACACCCCCTGTGGAAAAAATGACTCACAGAACCCCAGCAGGGGCTGCAGACAGCTGGCCATATCACATCCCTGTTCCGGGGGGACTGGAAGTTGCAAAGGGCCCCCAGAGTGGTCACTCCTAGCATAGACCTTTCTTCTCTTCATCTGCGGTACTGCCCACCTCTCTCTGCCTGTGGCATCATCTCTTGAGGCTTCTCCTTCCCCAAGACCCTGTGACGGACAGCACTCAACTTACTAATGTCTTCCATTCTGTTCCCAGGAAAACTGCTGTCTACTCTCCATGTCTCCCGTTGGCCCAGCCCAAGTATGTCTTGTTTCTGTGTGGCCTGTCCCCTGTCCCAGCCACACACCCTGTCTGTCTAATCCAGAGTTCTTGGTCTGCTGTCCTCCTGCCATTCTAACCTGGCTTCCCTCCGCTTGCCAGGGCTCCAGTTTTTCTTCGTCTCGTTTGGGACCTTCTTTTCCTCACTTTCCCTGTTAGAGGGGAAAAACGGACCAGACATCCATCTCTGGCCTCTCAGAACATCCTTACTCTACTTGGGCTTCAGTTCTGGACCAGGTATTTCTCCATCTGTACCTGGTCCAGATCTTGCTTCTGGCCACCTGCCTGGGCTGTTGTCTTCCATGCATGTGTGGCTCCAGCACACTGGCTAGTTACGCTGCTCTTCCCTCACACTGGCTAGTTACGCTGCTCTTCCCTCCTTCCCAGCGTGCCGTGGCCTCACTGAGCTGTTTCCACTCTTCTTCCAGCATCAGGAGTCATCCCCTTGGGAAGCCATCTCTGATCCTCCCGCCCCAGGCCCGTGTGCTCCCTTTGCTGTCCATCAAACGGTTTGCTGAGTGCTCAGTGTCCTGGCCACCGAGGGTCACAGGACACCCCCCCCCCCACTGCATTGTGGTTGTTTGTCCGTCCACGCTATGCATCTGTCTCTCCCCAGGCCAGAGCCACCCCTTTCTCAGCTAGTTCGCAGTGGTATTTGCCAAGAGCAGATCTGATCATGCCAGTTTCCTCCCTTTCTCTCCTCCCCCTTTTCTGTGCCTTTTCATCACCTCTCCCAGGAGTCAAAAAGAAAGAAAGAGGAAAGAGAAGTTCATAATCACAAGATTAGACTGATCAGATTTCATCTCCATCCATTCTGTTTTCTGCATGGAGTTTGTTTAAGCATTTGGTGTGATGCAAGGTGGAGGTTGAATGCTTCCTTTGTTTGCTAGATGTACTCAGCTGTGGCCAACAACAAAAGTTTCCTTTCTGCTGTGTCCTTTGTCCAGGGCTTCAGCACCTCGTCCTTTGAAAAGTCCCTATGAGAGAGGAGGGTTCTCTAGTCTCAGAGGGCCCATGCCTATGAATGTGAAAGCATTTTATTAGGTAACAGACCCAGGATCTGCAAATACTTTTATCTTGTAATATTGTCATGCCTTTGTCCCCAAACAAAGAAAGTAACCAAATCTCCTAAAATGCAATGCCTCAAAGCAAGACAATTTATTTCAGGGTTGATTATCAGTTGGTTTGCCAGATAAACTATAGAACACATAGTTGAGTTTGCATTTCAGAAAAGCAGTGAATTAAAAAGTTTGTACAGAGGAACCTAGGACTTTGCACATACTAAATATCCACTCTATCAATGAGCTACATCCTAGCCTGAACATTTTTTTAGTCTAAATATGTCTCAAATATTTCATAAATATTTAAATTTTTTGTCTAAAATTCCATGCAAGTGGAGAGCCCAAGGTTTTATACACTAGTTCTTGTCACCACTTACTACTGGCAGAAGCCAGTTGCTAGGGGTTGACAAGTTTTAGTTCTCAATTTGCAGTCATGGTAATGTTTCAAAGGAACAGCTCAGTATTTGACGTGAGTTGCTCTTCTTTGTCAGTGTTAAGTCTCAGCCACACTTCTTTCTAGTGAACTGCTTAGCCCTGATTGGGAGAACAGTGGAGGAAGGCTCCCTCATTCATTGCGTTTCTTACCATTACAGAAATGGAGGTTTTCTGGTGTGTAAATATATCCGGCTCAGTTCAGCGGTAATTCATCGAGCATCCACTTGTTAGATGGAAGGAAACAGTGCCAACCGCAAAGGCACTCGTAGTCACTGGGGAGAGAAACCTTCCCAGCCAGGCTCGGGTGGGAGCAGACTTAGTAGTAACCTGGAAAGCACTACAAAGCAACTTCCCGGGATCCTCATCCTGAGTCACCTAGTTCTGTGGGCAGGAAAATCATCATGGCTGCCCAGGCTCAGCTGTCCAGTGTACCCATCCAAATCTCAGCATGTTGTTTCCTAGTCCAGAGTGTCACAGTTGGGGCTAAGCCACATGCAGATGAAAAAGGAAGGAGCCAGGGAAGCAAAAATCTTTCCAGAAGTTCCCAGTGGACTCAGAACACACCCTTCCTCACCTGGGTGACCTGGGCCTTGAGACTGCAGTCACCTGGACTGAACTGAGGTTCTATTAGCAAGAAAAGCAGGGAAGGGCAGGCTTTGATTGGCCTGAACGTAATATACTTAACACAACCAATGCTACGGCTCTCATACTTTATTTTAGTACACAGTTTTAAAAATCAATTTTAAATGTTTCTCTTTTTAATTGTGTGTATGTGCATATGTCTATGTGTGGGTATGTGCCTGCCTCCCGCCATGAGTGCAGACGCCATGGAGGCCAGAGATATCAGATCGCCTGGAGCTGGAGTCAGATAGCTGTGAACCAACCCCCAGGAATGCTAGAAACTGAGATCTAGCTCTGTTCCTCATGACTGTGTAGCAAGTGTTTTATCCACCAAGCCATCTCCCCAACCCTAGGAGGTAAGATTCTGTCTCTATCCACTGTGTTTAGAAAAGTCAGCCCCAGGATATGACCCCTTCAGTTGAAGAGCCTGACTCATACTTGTAATACCAGCTCTTGAAAAGCCGAAACAGGAGGAGTGCCGTAAGTTTGAGGCTAGCCTGTGCTCCAGGGTGAAACTCTGTCTCCAAACAAGACTCCTGCCCCAAAGAATCTCTGTCTATTTAAAATGCGTTTTATCATTGTATGTGTGCATGTTTCTATGCTATGGGTGTGAATGTCAGGTCTCATGAGGCACAGTTGCGCATGTAAAGGTCAGAGGACATCTGTGAGCAAGCTCTTTCCTTCTACTGTGGGTCGGAGGCCTGGAACTCAGGTCATCAGGCTTGCCTGGCAAACGCACTTACCTGCTGAGCTGTCTTGCTGGCCCCAGAACCTAACTTAACAACATTGTTTCCAGGTTACCCCCATGGCTAGGTTATTGTGTACATAGTGTAACTGATACAGAAAAATGTTATTCCTATTCAAAAATATGTTGACCTGGAAGTATACTACCACTTTTGGATTTTATTGGCATTTTAATTAAAACCATACTTATATAAAATTTAAAGGAGCTGGAGAACATGAACAATATTATCTTGATTTGAAGCATGCCTAAACCAACACCCCCATGTCCTATGCCCACTTGGATTATAGATCATATCCAAATTTTAGAACTATTAGCAATGGAATAGAACATCTTAAAGTCAAAATACTGGTGACACCAGTTTTTGCTGTCCACAGAAAATGTTTCTTCTCTCTTTTGTGCTCTGGCAAATTCCACAGCCTCCCTGTGCTGGCAGCCATTGATATTCCAGCGTCAGTATTCTCCTTGTATCTAGGGTACAGATAGATATTGCTGATAAAGCTGCTCTTTGCTTTAAAAGAAAACAAACAAAAAAGCAGATCTCTTTTAGCCCACCCTTTCAACAGAAAACATATCTACAAAATACCTAGTCACCCTGGGAGTGTTGGGTACCACCTGCATGGTGGCCTTTGGTTATAGGTGTGTGTCTGTAGGCTTCCCTGTGGCCCCTTCTACTTTTTAGGTACTGTGCTCTGAAGGGCATCCCTTTCATTATTGTAATCATTCTTTTCTCCCTCAGACTACGGTATTGATTTTGGAAATTTTTTTTTTTTTTTTGGTTTTTCGAGACAGGGTTTCTCTGTAGTTTTGCGCCTTTCCTGGAACTCACTTTGTAGACCAGGCTGGCCTCGAACTCACAGAGATCCGCCTGCCTCTGCCTCCCGAGTGCTGGGATTAAAGGCGTGCGCCACCACCGCCCGGCTGATTTTCAAAAATTTTAAAGAGTTATTTATTTAGTGTGTGTGTGTGTTTTCTCATGCACACCCATGGGGGGAGGTAGAAGCATATGCACCATCACAGATGTGAGGAGGGCAGAGGACAACCTCTAGGACCCCCCACACATGCACCATGTGGATCCCAGCGACGATCCAGGTCATCAGGCTTGGCAGCAAGAGCCCGTACTTGCTAAGCCGTCTCTCAGCCATCTCACTGGCCCCGGACTACAATATTATTGACTAGAGTATAAATCAGATTTCACAGCCGTCAGTCATAAGGGCCTTTGATGTCACCTGCTGTATTAAGTTCCTGATTGTGGATTAGAATCTAAGGGCAATTGCAGAGATCAATAGGATTCTTTCCTGTCACTAGTCATGGTAAATAATGAAAGCTTAGGCCGAGTCAGAAATTCAGGTCTTAATAGAAGATAAATAAAAACAACACCAGCCTTCATTATCAACCGTAAGACCCTGTTCCTTTCTTATTTTTTTTTTATGTACTGATAAGAACAGAACCCAGGGCACCATGCCTGCTAGGCAAGGTCTCTAGCACCGAGTTTCACCCTCCGGTCTCTAGTTCACCCCTAATCCACGTTAGAGGAAATGGTGTAGCTGTACCCCACACTTGTTCCGTTTAAATGAAAACGAAGATAAAGTTCATCTGTAAGCAGAGAGAAAGCACAGTGGAATTACAGTTTGATTTTGTTGACAAGTTAATCTCTCACACAAAGAATGTGTTCTGGAGTCTAGCACAAAACTCTAAAAGGCTGAAATCCCTCGTCAGCATCAGGATACAAGACAAACAACTTGGGCGGTTTAGTTTTCAGCTCTCAGTGTTATTGCACAACAGAGTACATCTCTTGAAAAGTGTTTAATTGCTATTTAAATTTTAATAATGTCGTCGGCCTATGTGTTGTTTTCCTTCTATTTAAAAAGCTGCTGAGGGGGTTTGGAGAGCTGGCTCAGCAGTTAAGAGCGCTTCTTGCTGCTCAGTCGTGAAGACTGGGGCTCAGATCCCAGCACCCACATCAGTCTGTACACAGTCTCCTGTAACCCCAGATCCAGAGGATATGAGCCATCTCTTCTGGCTCGTGCACAAACATACACACAATTGAAAATAAAATATTTTTTAATTAAAAAATTGATCCTGTTGAGGGACTCCATGATACTGTTTCCATGGGAACATCATCCCTGATGGGCTACATGAAACTTCTCAATGATGCAGTTGTTGGGGGTCACTCATGCTTCTCTGGAGGACCCCCTCAGGTGGCTCAGTAAGTCAGCCCAACAAACTCATTGATTCACTAAGTTGGAAAAAACATTAAAAGTACTTTATGAGTGTGGTAATTTTTTTAGTGGAACACTTTTATTTTTTTGCACAAACTTACAAGATTGATTTTTAAAAGTGGCATTTTTAGTATAATTATGTTATTATTAGCCAACTTCATATTCTTTTCCTAAATGATAAACGGAGAACAGTATTGAAGTAAGATAACACCTTTGAGCATACATATTGATTTCTCATCACAGTGTAGGAGGCTAGACCTATTTTTACACTTCTCATGAGTCAGGTTTGTGCAGAATTCAGGCTGCAGCATGGAAGGTGTTTTGGGAAGGTGTCTTCCTGAGCAGCAGGGTTCTGAACTCACATGACCTTGTCGGCATAAAGCGTGCCATTCCCTGAAACATGCAGAGCTCTTTTGATGGCTAGGGGTAGAACTAGGGAGTAAAGTATGTGCTCAGTACGGGTGAGCTTCGGGGTTCAATGCCTAGCATCTCCCCCACAAAAAAAAATCTTCACCACAGCAAGAAGAAAAAGAATCCAGAAAGCAAAACCAAACATTGCCCTGTTAGCAAGCCAAGTGTTATAAGTGTTTGGGACCCCAGTACAGTCATGAGCCTCTCTCAGGGTGAGCTTTTAAGCACAAACGCTACATCCTGGGTTGACACACCTCAGTTTGCAAGAACAGTTAGCCAGAAGCAGAACTACAGAAGCCAAAAAGCGAGATTAGTACAGTTAAGGACTTTCCCGGGACCATGGACTTTGATGGAGTAGTTCTTTGTTTTCATTCTGGCAGGTGTTGCAGCCCATGTTCTGTGTTCCAAGGTCTAAATGGTACTACTGTCAGGGCATCAGTCATGTTAAGGCCTGGGGACCTGTTACAGGAGCAAGAACCTACCTGTTAAAACAACTAATTACAAAATAAGGAAAGGATGAGGAGGTGGCTCAAAGGGTAAAACACTTGCTGATAACCATAAAGACCTGAGTTCAAATCCCTAGCAACCACACAAGAAGCCAGACATAGCTCTGGGTGTGTCTCTAACCACAGCATTGGATGTAGGGGATGAAGGGAACATGAGGATCACTGGGGCTTGGTGGCCACACCCTAGCCCAAATTTCAGTGAGAGACCCTCTCAAGGGAATGAGGGTAGAGGGTAATAGGGTAGGACATATGATACGGTGGTCTCTGTGTGCCCGCCCATATATACCGCACACTGAGAGGAAAAGAGAAAGTGAGTGGGAGAGCACTGTTGTGGAAACTCTGGGGAATATGGTACAAAGAGCCATGAACCTGAGATAGGAGCTGTGGGCTCTGAGCTTCCACAGATCACCCTACCCTAGCGGACATTTTCAGAGAAGCAGCCATCAAGAAAATGAGTGACCTCTGCCTGCCCCAGGTATATTTGTGAAGCCTCCTCAACAGTTCCAGCAGCCATCAGTGTCCTGTGCATGCCGTGTGAGGAACATTATTTTCAGGGTCCGATGCTTTCGATTTTGTTTGGCTTTAAATATTTCTTCAGAGTTCCGTAAATGAACTGTGGTGTTGGGCTATTCTAGTTAACTATTCCTGTAGATTATAAACAAGAGTGAGGTTAATAATGTAAGGGACTAACCATCAAGTGAGAAATAGGAAAACTGAACCCATCATCACAGAGCCATGTCTAAAAGTCCAGGGTTTGAATTTTCCTGTTTCTCCCTAAAAGGGAGAATAAAGGCAGTAGAAAATCCTTGTAGTTAAACTACCCACAGAGGGATGTGTACAGAGAAACCATAGACTTGCCAAAGCCATCATAATGTAGCTGTGACATCTGGGTGAGCTTGTTTGAATGAATTGGAGGAGAGCCTCCCTGGAGAAGGGCTTTAGGTAGACAGGAAGCAAAATTCCAAGCTTGCCCTCATGCTCTGGTCGGAAGGCTGCTCCTGAAACTTTGAGTTGGGGTGAACACCATAAAAAGCAAAGAGCAGTGACCATGATGGGCAAGAAGCTCTAAGAGGAATCAAGGGGAATGGTGCTGCTTTCCCCCCAATTTTTTGAGGCAAGGTCGCAAGGTCTTACTTTTTATGTAGTCACGGCTGACCTAAAACTCACTATATAGCCCTGTTTGGCGTTGACCTTACAATCCTCATGCTGAGAAGACTGAGGTCTTCTGAGTACTAGTACAGCCTGTGCCACCATGCCAGCTAGCCACAGAGGGCTTTAAAAGCATGAGCAGCCCCAGGCCAGGAGCCTAGGTACTCAGGAAAAGATGCTATTCTGCAGGCAGCACTGAGTGAACATCATTCTCCCAGGAAGGAGACTAGCCATAAGGACCACCAAGAGAGGATGTACAGGGTGGACTGTACTGCTCATCTCATGAAGTGGCTGTGATAGTAACATCAAAGGCTTGGAGACATTTGGTACATATGCTCCTCAGTGAGTCTTGTATTGCAGTGTCATTGGTGGCATTGAAATTTGAAACATCTCTTAGTTGATTCTGTTCCCTTTTGTTACCATAACTATCGTAAGATTGCAAATGACTCCACCCTCTCCTTTCTGTGCTTGTACATATGGACAGAAATATTTTGCTCTCAGCCTTCCCATTCCTTATCTCCATTTTGGGAAAGGATCAAAAGGAAAACTAGAATGAGGGGCTCCAGAGATAGATGACTCAGTAGTGAAGGGCTTGCTACACAAGCATGTGGACCTGACTTCAAATTCCCGGCACCCGTGGAAAAAAAGCAGACGCAGAAACACGTGCCTGTAACTCCAGCACCGGGAGGACGGAGCAGAGGGGAGAGACAGGAAGATCCTGGGGACTTGATGGCTGGAGTGGCCGGCCAGTCTAGCTGCCAGGTACGGTGGATGATAAGGTGGAGAACATATCGTACATGTACACTCAAACACACACACACACACACACACACACACACACACACACACACACACACTCCACAAAAATAAAAGGCAAAACCAAACAGCACTAAGGGCAAAGTAGAATAGTTGGAGTGCTCAGGACACACTGCAAGTCAGTTGGTGTTCAGCCAGGCCTGTTCTAGGCATTCACCTTCAGAGGCAGGTGCTTGACCTGTGAGCAAGACTCCCCTGTGATGGTAGGATAGAGGTCCATTGGACTTGAGTTAGAACACCAGGGTTTTCCAAGTCTGGCTTCTCAACTTTTTACTTGTGAACTTGTAGACATTACCCAGTATCTGTAGACCCTAATATCATGGTTTGAATATGAATGCCTCCCTATCTCCACCCCCGCTTATATGTTTAAAAACTTAGTCCTCAGCTGGTGAGGGTGGTTGAGAAATGTTTGGGACAAGGGGTCTAGCTATAGGAAGTGAGTCCCTGGGGATGAGCCTTGGAGGCCATATCTTCCTCTGGTCCCAGCTCAAGCTTTCTGCTTTCTGATCCACCAACTTGTGACAAGCTGCACCCCAAGATCCTACCGATATAGACAGAGCCAATTCAGCTGCCAGCCTTCCCTACCTTGATGGACTGATACTCTTGAAAGTCTTAGGCCAAAATAAAACTTTTTTTAATACTGTTTCTGTAAGATGTTTTGTCACATCTACAAGTCTTAGTTCAGGGTTTCTAGTACTGTGATAAACACCATGACCAAAAGTGACTTGGAGAAGAAAAGGTTCAATTCACCTCAAAGATTACAGTCCATCATGAAGGGAAGTCAGGGCAGGAATTTAGGGCAGGAACATGGAGGCAGGAACCAAAGAACAGGACATAGAGGAACACTGCTTACAGGCTTGCTCTCTGTCTTAGTTAGGGTTTCTATTGCTGTGAAGAGACACCATGACCATGGAAACTCTTATAAAGGAAAGCATTTAATTAGGGCTTGCTTACAGTTCAGAAGTTTAGTCCATTATTGTCATGGTGGGAAGCATGGTGGCGTATGGGCAGACATGGTGCTGGAGAGGTAGCTGAGAGTTCTACATCGGGATCAGCAGGCAGCAGGAGGAGACACTGGGCCTGGCTTGAGCCTTTGAAACCTTAAAGCCCACTTCCTCCAACAAGACCCCACCCCCAGTGGTGCCCCTCCCTGTGAACCTATGGGGGTCATTTTCATTCAAACCACCACACTTCCCATGGCTTGCTCAGCATGCTTTTTTATACACGCCAAGACCACCTGCCCAGGGGTGGTTCCCCCTACAGTAGGCTGAGCTCTCCCACATCAATCATTGATCAAGGAAATTCCCCCAAAAGGTTGCCTACAGGCCAGTCTTATGGAGACCTTTTTCTCAGTTGTGGGTTCCCTCTTCTCAGATAACTCTAGTTTGAGTCAAGTTGTCAAAAGAATGAAACAATCTCGCTAGGACAAAAAGTAGCTAATACACCCACTTTCTTGTTTTACAATGATCTTGTAATGTGTCTCACTCTGCAGGGATCTTGTTAGGCTCCATAAGATCATACATGTGGAAACGCACTGCAGGGGCTTTTTCAGGCCACAGCAGAAGGGGTGACACTGTGTGACATTTATGTCTCTGATATAACAGAGAAGTTGAGAGACGTTTGGTTAGTTATATTGATCTTGTTTAATTCTTAGGGGGATCTTCCCAATGGTGGCCAGTCTCTGGGATCCAAGCGCCTGCCAGTTCTCTCCCCCTTGACTATGGAGAAGATTTTTTTTTTTTTTTGCTTTTTCTCCTTTATTTCCATTTGCAAATGCATGGCTCCCTACCCCAGAAGCCATGGTGTAGGCAAATGGAATAAAAAGAGAGAAATATATGAAAAGATAGGGGTTTGCCAGTATCATAAGACGATCCTGTTTATAATAGACCCAAGCTTCCCATCCCATCAACCATTCTTGGGGGGAAATGTTTAGCAAGCAAATTCAGTTCATAAAAAAAATGACGTTCTGGTCTATTGCAGTGCTAGCCAAAGCAGTATACAAAGTGTTTATCCTAAATGTATCCTACAACAGGATTTTAAAATTACTTTAAATGCATTTCTTCTTGCACAATTTCGTGTGTGTGCATGCGTGTGTGTGTGTGTGTGTGTGTGTGTGTGAGTGTGATGTACTTTGATCCTATTTCCCCTCATTATTCTCTCAGCCCCTTCTTTCTTCCACTTTCCTGTCTTTCTGTGGCACTGTATTTAATTAGGGCCCCCTGCATGAGCCTGGGGTTAGCTGAGCCAGGATGACTTACCTGGCTGCACCCCTGAGGATTAGGACTCCCCAACTCCTCCAGCAACCATTAACTGCTCAGAGCTCCCCAGGGAGGCACGGGTCCCTATGATCCCCTCCCTCGATCCATCATGGAAAGCCACAGCATTTTTTTTTGTTAAGTTAATAAAAAACTTGACTAAAAACTAGTGTAACTAATAAAGGTAGTGTTTGCCAGAGGCTCTAAGTTAATAAGAAGCTTGACTAAAACCTAGCTTAAATAATAAACGGAGTGTTGGTTTGTGAGACTAAAAGTCCAAGGCATGGTGTTGGCTTCAAGTGAAGCTTGGCAGTGTCGCCAAGGCCCCTGCCTTCCTTCTCTGTATCTTCTTTGCTCTCAGGAGGCATTCTGCCTGTTCTAAAATGGTTCCCTTGTGATCTTAACATGACTTCAGTAGGTCCTTGGGCCATATGTACCCTTGTTCCCAGCATCCCCTAAAAAGGTTGCTCCGTTTATCCTCAAGGCCATTGACTAGTTCATTATTCTTATTAGATGTCATCTCTGGAGCCAAGGAGACCCCTCAATGGAAACCAGGGACAGTCATTATTGAAGCGCTCCCTGCTGTCTCTAGCTGTCTATTATGTCTGACTGGTCGGGATAAACTATTCCTATTTCATTCAAGCTCGTACACCCACTTCAAACTTATGAATGAGTATCTATTAAAAGGCGTCAGCCGGGCGGTGGTGGCGCACGCCTTTAATCCCAGCACTCGGGAGGCAGAGGCAGGCGGATCTCTGTGAGTTCGAGGCCAGCCTGGTCTACAAAGTGAGTTCCAGGAAAGGCGCAAAACTACAGAGAAACCCTGTCTCGAAAAACCAAAAAAAAAAAAAAAAAAAAAAAAGGCGTCACTCTTGCCTTCCCCGTCCCCATCACTGTGGCTCTTGGCCTTTTACCGTGTCCTGTACCCACCACTGTACTGAAGGCTTCCTCCCACCTGTGTGTCTGTTGGAACGTTGGTGCCCCCATGGCAGTGGCTCTCTGTGCTAGCCTTGACTCACAGTGGGAGCTTTGCCATTGCCTCTGGTTTGTATCCTGGTGAGCCAGAGGTTCTTGATGTAACTCACCCCTTTTCCAGGGTGTTTTGAATGTTTCCTCGGCTGCTGTATCTGTTGAAGAAGGCCAGTGATGGACGTGCAGTTGCTGGTCCCAACCCTGATAGTGAGAGATGGGAATCCAGGGTGCCAAGTCTCCTGGTGCCCTGGGGATACCTGTTTTTGCTAGACATTAAAATCTGAAGTGAAGATGCTTGCCAAAGCCTGAGCGTTTTGCAAGCCAGCTTGCCAAGTGCCTGGAGCTGGATAAGGAGTAGAGACAAAAAGTAGCGAGGAAATCAAGGAAGCCAGTGAAAGGAGAGTAACATCCACCCAGTGCGAGCAGCCAAATGCCCACACTGTTAGCTTAGGAAAGTCTGCACTTAGGGTAATTCTGTTTTCTGAGATGGGGCAGTTACATAGAGCATCTGTGTTATGATGCCTCAAGTATTAAACTCCAAGGCACCTGTCTACTCTTGTTTATAATTGCTCAGTTCCCGAGGAAAAAAACAAGGATCTACCTTCTATCTATTCACCCACCCATCCATTTATTTTTGAGGTAGGATTATACTATATAGTCAAGACTATCTGAAACTGTGTATTACAGGCTTCAAACTGGCTTCATGCTCATGATGTTCCTGCTTCAGCCTCTGAGTGCAGGGATTACAGACCTTCACCCCCATATCTGGCTCTTAATATTTGTTATTAAGAAGATTTTCCATAAAGGCTGCCAACCTACCTGGTGGGTCTGAACAATGGCTGTGCAGTTAGCTCTGCCTGAGCTGTTGTGATCTAGTTCCCTTGTTAAGATAAAGTGAACAACAAGGTCATCTCTCACAGTCCCGTGGGAATATTAATAGGCACTAGCATCTTGTGAGCACTTAGCACAGGCCAGGTTCTGGCTTTAGCACATAGCTTATTCTCCTTGGTCCCCATGGTGGCAGGCAGCCTGTCTAAGGTAAGCACGGCTAAGAATGAGCAGGGGTGGGATTGAAGCTTTGTAAAAACTAACTTCAGAGCTGTGGATCACTATACCGTGTGACTTCCTAGTGACCTTGGTACTTTAGATGGAATGTTTGACTTAAAAGTTAAAGTTTGTTTTATAACGTGTGTGTATATGTTTGGTGTGTGTGTGCACACATATGTACAGAATGTGCCCGTGCCCATTGAGGGCAGAGGTTGCTATCAAGTTTCTCCCTCCACCGTGCTCCACCTTGTCTTTTGAGTCAGGGTCTCTCGGTGAACCTGTAGCTCACTGGTTTGGCTAGAATGGCTGGCCAGGGAGGTCCAGGGATCCTCCTGTTCCATCTCCCCAGCATTAGGGTTACAGACATGTGCCGCCGTGCCTGGCTTTTTACATAGGTCCTGGGGATCTGAATTCAGGTTCTTATACTTGCTTAGCATTTTCCCGACTGAGCCCCATCCCTGAACTGTAATTTTCTTAATCAATACTTCAGGGGAGAAAAAGATGGATGATCGTTGATATTTAGTTGTTAACACATTTGAGTGGTGAAAGTACACGGTGTGCCTTTGTCTCCAGGAGGCAGCCGCTTGAGACTTGTTTTTAATTACCTACTGATTCTGCTTCAACAAACTAACTATGGGTTTTAAAAAGGGGGAGTGTGCTATGAAGGAGGCATGGGGAATGGAAGTCTGTCCTCAGGTGACATTTGCAAGTTATGAATAGAACAAAAAACCAGAAGAATCTAAACTTTCTCAACAGATAAATTAGAGAGTAATTAACTGCGGTGGAAAGTGATTCTTTTGCCGAACAGTTCATCATCGATTTCTTAATCCTGTGCATCCTCAGAGTGTTTACAGTGAGACTTGGCATAGATAGGGTTCATCTATATTAGGCTAAAGTCAGAAATGTAACTGAAGAGCAGGATTCCAAATTGATCACTGTTTCAAAATGAGTGTGGGAGCTGAGCAGAGCAGCCCATGCTTGTAATCCCAACACTCAGAGACAGAGTTAGAAGGATCTTGAGTTCAAAGCCAGCTGGGAACATAGCGAATTGAGAACCAACCTGTGTTATATAAAAAGACCCTGTTTCTAATTTGGAAAAAAAGAAAAAAAGGAAAGAAATGATAGTGTGGAGAGATGTCTCAGTGGATATATAAAATACTTACAGCATAAGCATACTGACCCGAGTTCAGACCCCAGAACCCACGAAAAGCCAGGTGTAGTTGCACACATCTGTAATCCCAGCCCACCTCTGGAGAGATGGGGGGCAGAGACAGCATACTCCCCAGGAACAATAAGACTGTCTCAAAACAGGTCAAAATTAAAGACTGACAACCAGGTTTGCCTTCTGACCCCACACATGTCATGGCATGTTTGCTGACACATTCACACACACACACACACACACACACACACACAAGCACACATAAACACACATGTACTAAATAATAAATAGGAAATGACTATGAAGAGAGAATAGTGGGACCCTCAAAGCAATTTCTCTTCCCTGTATGGACATCAGAGCAAAGTATTCTTTCTACAGCCTTCATATTCAACCTCATCCCACCATTCACTTCCTGGCCTGACTGGACATAGAACCCAGGCATTGTTATGGGTGAAGACAAGAGTACCACATGGAGATTGAACACTGAAATGGAGTATGCACTCCAGGGTTTATCTAGTATCAGAGCTGGATTCTGTTGCATGCCCCACACAGAACAAGTTCTGTGAGGTTTTGAGTCCCAGCAGTGTGAAACACCCTGACCTAAACTAAACATGCTTGGGGGTTTACAGTGCTCAGGTTCGCAGAATGGCCTGGAAAAAAAGTCAGGCCTTGAAAGGTCCTGGCATTGGAACCCACAGACAGAAAGGAAAGGCCTGGAGAGAAGAGCCGAGGTCCAGGCAGAGTCACAAGGGTGCTTTCACGGGGGCATCGAGATGAAGGTAGTGGAAGCTGATTGGTCAGAGCATGGGGTGGGGGTGCCAAGCTGGCTGGAGGAGGGTGTGCAGCCAAAGCAAGCATTCCAGCCCATTCCAGCCCAGTGCCTTTGGCTTTTAAGTCTCATAAACAAATACCACTTTTATTGTATAAACCAGTTCTGAGCTGAGCTTCTTATTAACTTAAAAAGGCCCATTGTGAGATGTATTTAAGATCAGCCCCTTCCGCATTCACGGGACAGCACTCAGACAGATTCAGCAGCATTGTCTGTGTCTCTGAGCTGATTTTGCTTACTGAACGCTTTTCCCCAGAATGGACAGTGGAAAGCCTGGCTCGATTCGAGATGGGATCATTTTACTATGTTGTCAAAATCGTGAGCCTTTAATAAAGTTTTCTCTTTTTATCCCACTTGCTGACACCATGGCTTTGGGGAGGAGCCATGCAACAAACAAATAGAAATAAAGGTGGAGAGGCAGGAATCTTCTCCATGATAGTCAAAGGAAAAAGAGCTGGCAGGTGTTCAGATGAGAGAAATTAGTCCGAATGTCTTTAGTCCTTGTTCATCCTGATAATAACCCCTCTTGTTGAGCACTTCCTATAGGGAAACTTGAAGACAGAAACCCTGGCAAAAAAATCTCTTAGAAGTTGTTGGTGCTTTACCTTATACAGCAGAGGCTCTTCTTGGCTAACTCGATGGCAATTACAGGTGTGATAAGCACTCCCAGCTTGCTAGATCCACCAGTAACTACATGGGACTGGAACTGGTGCCCATGGCAACAGAGTACATAGCGAGAAGGAAAAACACACACACACACACACACACACACACACACACACACACACACACACACACTCCAAATCCACACATCACACTGTCCTTGGGAGCTGAAGCCCTTATTTGGACGATCAGTTTTGTTCATAAATTGCTGTCACCAGTTGAACTCATTGGTAATTAGATGTTTTAATTAAACATTTCATAAACCAAGCAAGTGCTGTGGGATGTTCTGTATGGCAAATGTGTTGCTCTGATTGGTTGGTAAATAAATCACTGATTGGCCCGTGACCAGGCAGGAAGTATAGGCGGGACAAGGAAGAGAATAAAGCTAGGAAGTGGAAGGCTGAGTCAGAGAGACACTGCCAGCCGCCATGATGAGAAACAGCATGTGAAGATGCCGGTAAGCCACGAGCCATGTGGCAAGGTATAGATTAATAGAAATGGGTTAATTTAAGCTGTAAGAACAGTTAGCAAGAAGCCTGTCACGGCCATACAGTTTGTAACCAATATAAGTCTCTGTGTTTACTTGGTTGGGTCTGAGTGGCTGTGGGACTGGCAGGTGAGAGAGATTTGTCCTGACTGTGGGCCAGGCAGAAAAACTCTAGCAATAAGCAAGTGCAACAGGCAGACTAAATTTCATGAGGAATAAGTCAGGGTTTTGAAAAGGCTCAATAAAGGTCGGGCACCGTTTGTGTCTTGAACTGCATAGTAAGATTGGGAAGAGGGCAGTCATAAAAGACTAGAGGGTTCCTACATCAGACTGCTCTGCCCTGTTTTAGACGCCTGTGTCCTTTGAAAAGACCAGTTGGAAACTGTGGACAGTGCTTTCCGTGTGCAAACTAGAACCCCACCAGATAAAAAGGAGAGGGTAGACAGGCAGCTTGTCAAATCGTGTGTCTGTGTCTATCTGTGTGTACAGCTGCATGGGCATGTAGAGGCCACAGGACAACCTGAAGTATCGTTCCTCAGGTACTTTCCTCTTTGTTTTTTTGGGACAGAATCTTTCACTGGGTCAGCTGACCATTAGGTTCAGGATTCTGCCTGTCCCTGCCTCCCTAGCACTGGGATTAAAAGCACATGCCACCACACCCAGCACTTTTATATGGATTCTGGGAAATGGACTCAACTCCCCATGCTTGTTTGGCTAGCTGTTTACTGACGGACATCTCCCAAGCCTTCGTGTTGTTTTAACCAGTTTGTTTATTCCTGTAATTTGCCATGTGAAGTACCTCTAGCTTCTCTCAAGCCTCGTCGGTTAGATTGCGTCTTTCCATTTTGTTTCGAGTCTGCAGATGTGAAATATATGTGTTGGATGCCGGAATTGTTAACAGATGTTTTTACTCACTTGTGGCTCCTATCGTGGTAGCGAGGATATAATGGGTTGGCTTGGTGGGTTCTTTCTGTTCTTGTTTTCAACAGACTCTTATCTCTTTTCCCACTTACCCTCCCATCTAAGGATTTTTAATAATTGCTTGTGGTTAAATGAATTTTATGGGCATCAATAGGAAACCTCTAGACATGGCTTAGGTGGATGTGTGTGATGTGAGTAAAGCCACCACTAAAAGCCAGCTGGGTAGACATGACAGCCCATTAGGGTGGGAGACCAGTGGGTGAGTGGAATTCATGCTATCAGAAATGTTCTAATGTTTCTTTAAGATGATCAGTCACCAAAAGAGTATGGTTAATGTTTTGGGGTTTCTCATTATTTTATGTTATCAAAATAAATGGTGAATGTCTTCCCCAAAGAAGAAATACGATAGACCTCTTATGAGTGTTGACTGTGGTTCAAAGGATGACTAGCCCGAGGATGGTCTCCTGTTCACACTCTTAGGTGGACTTTTCTTCTGCGGAGCTAGCCTCGTCTTCCTAGAGAAAAACTGAAGGGAGAAGTTAGGTCCCAGGTAGGCAGGAGTCAGGAAGATCCTCAATGTTCTATCCCCTGCTATTCACAGTCAAGCATGCTGCATGTTCATCTCCATCCCTTATTTGTACTGAAGTTACAACTTACATTTATCTGGCAGTCATTCATTAGGCTTGTTGTGAATTTCTGGAAGTATAACAACAACAACAAGAATCACATGATTGCACTTTTCAAAAACTGGCTAGCCGCCGCCATCCTTTCCATTTTTGATGCTCCATTTTGAAGTGGCCTGTGTCCTATGTGGACTTTTTTGATGATATATTCTTAGTAGTACCAAAAGGGGAAGCTTTTCCCAGCAAGTAGATGGCTCTTTTAAACTGTACTCCCTCTCTCTCTCTCTCTCTCTCTCTCTCTCTCTCTCTCTCTCTCTCTCTCTCTCTGTGTGTGTGTGTGTGTGTGTTTAATTGCTGAAAGTAGATTATGCACTTGTATAACACTGGAATCCTAACGTAATGAATGATCTTTTCTTCCAACTGTCACTTCCCACTTAGTATAATTATAAAATGGAGGTTAACAGACACTAAGATCCCTCTGACAAAACTATTCTGATTTTGTGTGTGTGTATATATATATATATATATACACACACACACACACACACACACACACACACACACACACACACACACACATTGGGCTATTTTAGCCCGACACCATTCAAATGCTTTTGAATTCTGTAATTAGCTGTCCTATTTTTTGATTCAATTTGTCATGGCATACAAGTATATTTCACATTATGAACTGGCTTCTTGGATAGGTCTGTTTCCCAAGGTAGCAAACATTCTGGTCATCTGTTAATAGTATTGTGGTCTTAGAAGTGATATCATTTTCACTTGCAAATGGAGACTTTGGTATTTTGCTTTGATTCCCCAGTCTCTGGCAGCTGACTGATAGAGTTCAGTCTGTCCTGGGGCCAACCACTCTGCCAAGGCTAAAGACAGACACTGACATGAATTTACCGCTCTGAGAGGTCACAAAGGTAGCCATCTCCGTTGCTGTGTGCAACCATTTTTCATGCTATTTGAAACATTAATTGTTATTATCAAATGCTTTGGAGAAGAGTGATCAATAATACCAACTGGGGGTTGATGTGTTTGAATGCGTGTAATATCTTGATGCAGGTAGCTTGGCCACAATCAGCCATAACTACCTATATCCAGCTGGTTTAAGAGTTAAACTATTTCCTTTTAACTCCACAGTCTACTGAATCTAGCATGGATGGAGTGTGATGGAAATGCATTAAAATAAAACCATCTTTTAAAATGTGTTTAAGATAAATAAGACTGGTTTGAATGTTGGAGAGCACTCTGGAAAAGAAAACCTAGCAGTGAACCAAATGGAAGTACCTTGGCGGCCGACTCTGCCTCCAGCTGTATTCAGTTATTGAACAGCTGTCAAAGAAAGCAAAGCATTATTTGTGCATTAGAACAATTTCGGAAAGCTGTTTTTAACCCCCAGTGGTGTTTTTCTGCAGCCTTCTAATCTCTGTGAATGTTTTAAAAGCTGTAATGACCCATGCCTGTATCAGGCCTGAGGTTACCACAGAGCACAACATGACACATTTAGTCTCATGTGCAAGGAATTATAACCATTAGAATTTTATTTCCTGCAGAATTTTCACTGTGTCATATAATTACATATAACTCCTTTGGCCCAAAGTCAGCAGAAGTATCTACTATTTGTTTCTCAGCTATAGGACAGATGTGCAAGACAGGAAACCATGCTGTATGTAGCCCATGCATAACAAAGGGGTTGGAAAGAACTCCAGGGTGAATTTGTGTCCTGTACGTTTCATATTATAGATAGGTTAGACTGAGTTTTATGAATTTGTAATGATATGAAATAATTCCAATGTGGCGTTTCTTTTTGGCTGGATACACAACTCATTTGCATGAATCCCGGGGACAAAACTCAAGTCATTATGATTGCCAGGCAAGTAGTTTACCAACTGAACTCTCTTCCCAAGCCTGAGCTACCTCATTTCCTAGTGAAAGCTTTTTACATTTTTTATTGTAGAATTTTATATGTATGGCTGTTTGGCCTGCATGTATATTCATGAACCATGTGTGTGCCTTGTCTGCCATTGCCCGGAGGGCATCCAATCCCCTGAGACTAGAGTTACAGATGGTTGTAAGCTGCCATGTGGTTGCTAGGAACCAAACCCAGGTCCTCTGGAAGAGCAGCAAGTGCTCTTAACCAGGGAACCGTCTCTCCACCCCCCCCCCACACCAGAAGCTTTAAATAGTTGTACTTGAAATATTTCAAATAATAGATATTATCTTGATTAACTTTCCCAAATGACAAAGTTGGACATAAGGAAAATTCTTTAACATGGGAACCTTCTTGACTCAGACACAAAAATGGTCAATTATAAAGTAAACTTGTGTGAATGTTCCAGTGAATGCCAAGGTCAATGAAAACTGCTCCTGTCACAGCTCCATTAACTCTCAAAACCCCCACTCTCTAGTCTTGATTCTATTAGACAAAATAAAAGTTGTCTGAATTAATTAGACTCTTTCATGGTTCCAATAATACATTTCACTCTACCTCCCATACATTATTGGTTTAACTGTTTAAAAAAGCTAGGGGTTGGGGATTTAGCTCAGTGGTAGAGTGCCTGCCTAGCAAGCGCAAGGCCCTGGGTTTGGTCCTCAGCTCCGGAAAAAAAAAATGTATTGCCGGGCGGTGGTGGCACACGTCTGTAATCCCAGCACTGGGGAGGCAGAGGCAGGTGGATCTCTGTGAGTTCGAGGCCAGCCTGGTCTACAGAGCTAGTCCAGGACAGGCTCCAAAGCTACAGAGAAACCCTGTCTCAAAAAACCAAAAAAAAAAAAAAAAAAAGCTAGAATATTGTTTTTATGGTTAATAATGGTTGACCTAATTTTTATATTTTGCATATATATTTGCATTACATTTACCTTTTATTCTCAATTCTTGTGTAATCAAAAGGAATACTGATAGAGAAGTATTTTATCAAAGAAAAAGTGGCTTGCCCATGTTCTCTTTTTCCTGACATCATTATATGAAGGGATTGTTTGTGGACCACAGCCTTGGCTCCCTTGGCAACCCCCATCATACACATGCCTTTCTGTACACTCTTGACTTGTCTGGCTTCCTCTCAAGCTTCCTTTATCCTCAGCAGGCAAAGGCCTGTGCTTTTCCTCCATGTAACTGTCATCACCTTGTAATTTTCCTCCAATGTCCTCCACATCTGTTTGGACAAGTTACCAGACATAACATCTACTGGGCAAGAGCAGTTACCAGCTTAAATGACAATTAAATGTTTAGTCCCTCGATCACTCTGTCCCCTTCTAGGCCCGGGATGGGCAAGCCTATACGTAGAATAAATCCTTAAATCTCTTGTCAAAGAATATTTGCATGTCTAAATTTGATAGTAGGTTTTACTCAGGAGCCCTCCAAAAGGCTTATTTTTATATTCCCACAAAGTGTGACAGTCAAGTTGACATTTTGCCACAGTTACGTCAACATAGTGTATCTTCAAGAGTTTGATTTTTGATCAGTCAAGTGAAAAACTGTATCTCATAGATAGCCTCCTCCACTAGGAACATCTTTCTCTGTGGTTCTGCCTAGGTCTTCCTTCTTATGGAAGTCGGAAGAAAAACGCGATTGGGTGGGGGTGGTGTCCTTCCTCACTCACTGAGTCAGCATCTAGAAAGCTGGTGCTAACAGAAGCCAGGTGCTGTACAGTTGCCCTTCATAACGACAAGATTAAAAGAAGCCTTGAGGGGTGACATTCCAGTGGTAGCCCTAAAATCTGAGCAGAGGATCTAGTCTATGACATTTCCGTGGTAGCCTTAAGATCTGAGGAGAGGATCTAGTCTTTCATTAAACCAAGAACCACCTGCTGCTCAAGTCGGATAAACCTTTATGTACTTGGTCAAATGCTCACTGAAACCTTATGTATAGTGATGAAAAAAACTGGAGCCTACAGATCCACACAAGGGATATAATATCATATCCACAAATTAGGTTGCTGCGCGTGTGTGTGTGTGTGTGTGTGTGTGTGTGTGTGTGTGTGTGTTATGAGAGGTGCATTTGTATATCTGTGTACATCTGTGTACATGTAGCAGGGGTGGGGGAGCTGGAGGCTAGAGGTTAACATCAGCTGTCTTCCTCAGTCTTTGTTCACCTAATTTTTTGAGACAAGGTCTCTCACTGAACCTGGAGCTCACTGATTTGACTAGACTGGTTGGACAGCGAGCTTCAGGGATCTACTTTTCTCTCTTTTCTTCCTTCCCCCTGTGCTGGGTTATAAGTGCTGCTGCTGTCTTTATCTTGGGTGCTCACAATCAAAATCAGTTCCTTGCACAGCAACTAGTCTGAGCTCTTTTTCACCCTAATAGGTTGTCCTTAACATGAAATTAAATGACAAGAAGAAATATTTGGATGCTAAGTTCAAATTAAACTGTATCCGTGGCACAGTGGCAATACATGCCTATAATCTCAGCCCTGGGGTGGCAAAGACAGAAATCATCACAAATTTGAGGCCAGCCTTGGCTCCATAGCAAGTTCTAGGCTAACTGCATAGCAAGGTCCTGTCTCAAAAATACAGAACAAACACACAAAAGAAACAGGCCTGTAGTAGAACCTTCCTGTCACGCAAAGAACTGCAAAAAGCTCCAGACACAAAAACGAACCCCGGGTTCAAAGCATCTACAAACACTGCACTGTTCCATATGGGAGCCACAAGCTATGTGGGCATGGAAATTAAATGTGATATCAACTACAATTAAATCAACAGTTGAGTTCGTCGGCCACACAGGGCACATATCCAGTATTCATCAGCCGCACATTGGCGGCTGCCATATTGGACACCACAGAAAGAACATTTCATGTACATATTATAACCTACAAAATCCAATTAGTGCTGCACATATGCACATCAGTGTAGGGCCATCCATTGGAACATGGACAACCTACCAGAGGTCACACTTCTGAAGAAAACTGATTCTCCCTTACCCATTAGCCATCAATGGCCGAAAGTTGCTTGGCTAGAGGTGAAGCCTCTTGTACAGGCAACCGCAACTGTTCGGAGTTCATGAGAGCAGTGCCCTGATCATAACTAGAAGACACTGTTTCATAGGAGCCTTGCCCATCTCTGGCTGTTAGTCTGTCCACACCCTCTTCTATAGGTTCCCTGAGCCTTGCGGGGAAGGTGTGGTATGGATGTGCCATTTAGGGGTGAGCATTCCTGGCATTTTTTTTTTCTGTACTTGGACCAGTTGTGAATCTGTGTTAACCATCAGAAGGGACATTTCTATCATTGCCCAAAGTTGAGTTAGTTGGCTAACTAAATGAATTCTAAAGCAGTCTAAGTTTCTTTTTCCCCCCTTTCCTTTACTGGTAGTGTCAAGATTGATGGTGCTGACAATGTCATGCATTCAGGTCAAACCTTCCTCCAACTGTTGGCTCCTAGGACAGAGCGGAGGGCAGTATCCTTCCGGCAGCTGGCATGAAAGAAACACTCCTGCTGTCCAGGGTGGGAAGGCTAAGTGGGCACCCAGGGAGGAGGAAATAGCTCTGTTCAAACGTTGATGGACCTCGGGATTCCTGGAGCTGGTTTCTGGACCTGCCCTCCATTCCCAGCACGCAAGGAGATGCTAAGCTCAGGCCAGGCTGGAAATCAGGTGTCAGCTTGGAAATCCAGAAGGTCTGGCTCAAAGTAAAAACCAAAAAAAAAAAAAAAAAATGCCAAACTTAGTCTGTGTAATTGCTTTACATTCTGATGCCAAATCATCATCATCACCCAGCGTATAGAAAGGCACTTCTGTGAACCATATCTGAGTAGCATAAGCCTAAGGTGTGGCAGGACAGCACCCCCAAGAAGGCAGAGCCCTAAGCCGGGTCCTTTTGCCCCCCACAGAGCATGCTCCACATTTACTTAGCTTCAGTTTTATCTTTTGTTAACCACTGAGTTTAACTGGGGTTGCTCACGTGAGCAGGAGTGGAAGTTACATACTGGAGCAGGGCAACCTCACACTGGCTACAGTACCACAGAATACCAAAGATTACCCCTCCCTCGGCAACCATTAATGGCCCAATTTCAATTTCATCTTAAAGGTAAACTCTTAAATTTATCTTAAAGAACAGTCACAGCGACATAGACAGAAAGATGATAGATAGATAGATAGATAGATAGATAGATAGATAGATAGATAGACAGACAGATAGATGTGTGTATGTGTGTGTGTATGAGAGAGAGAAGAAGAAGAAGAAGAAGAAGAAGAAGAAGAAGAAGAAGAAGAAGAAGAAGAAGAAGAAGAAGAAGAAGAAGAAGAAAAAGAAGAAAAAGAAGAGGAGAGGAGAGATCCTGGAAATAAACCCCACATAGCAACAGACTTTGGAATTTAGCGACAAGGTGCCAGTGTGGGTTGGGATATGGGGTGCACTTGTTCATGTCTGTGTGGGTACCTGGGTGTGCAGACTCATGTGCACATGTGGAGACCAGAAGACAATATCTGATGTATTTCTCAAGCAGTATCCACCCTATTTTTTTTTTTCCGAGACAGGGTCTCTCTGTGTAGCTTTGCGCCTTTCCTGGAACTCGCTTTGGAGACTAGGCTGGCCTCGAACTCACAGAGATCCGCTGGCTTTGCCTCCCGAGTGCTGGGATTAAAGGCGTGCGCCACCACCGCCCGGCAAAGTAACAGTGGACTCTTTTTTTTGGTTTCTCGAGACAGGGTTTCTCTGTGTAGCTTTGCACCTTTCCTGGAACTCACTCAGTAGACCAGGCTGGCCTCGAACTCACAGAGATCCGCCTGGTTCTGCCTCCCGAGTGCTGGGATTAAAGGCATGCGCCACCACCGCCCGGCTCCACCCTATTTTTTGAGACAGGGTTTCTTATTGACCTGGAACTCACTGATTCTTGGTCATAAGCCCCAGGGATCACCTCACCTATGCTAGGATTATAGGTGTGTCCCACCTTGCCTGGCTTCTTTGTGCAGGTATGAGAAAGTAACTCAGATTTTCTTGTTTGCTCAGCAAGCAACTGAGCCAGATCCTAAGCACCGTTTTCCTTGGGTTGAGCTGTTACAAAACTTTATCTGCTACACAAGGGGAGAGGTGATTGAAAGAAACATCCCATGGATGGGCTAGGGCAGAGGAGAGCTGAGTATGTAAGTTTCCTTTCTTCCCTGAGCCCTAGGTGCTCTCTAGGGAAGGACACGAACCTCCTTCCTTTGAGTCCTGAGAGCTGGCACCCGTCCTCCAACCCCCTGCAATTAGTGTAGGGCAGATTACTGTAATGCAACAGGGAAGGGAGAAATTAGCACCCAGATTGAGTTGAAACTAGCCTAAGAGGCAGCACAGAGCCCTCTTTGCTGTTTAATGACAGGGAGAAAATCCATTTCTTTAAAGGAGGAAACAAGAGCCTTGCATGGGGCAGGCTAAGCTGGCTTCCATGCAAACTAGAGCCTTTCAAGGCTATTTCCTACTCTTCCAGCAAGAGAGTTAGAAATTATTAAAAGGGAATATGAGTTTAATATTTCCCCCCTATCTTCTCCCTCCACTCCAATTCATTGAAATATTGAATGCAAATGGAAAATTTGCAGCGATGGGTTGGGAATATACTTATGCTGGCAGAAAGCATTGAATGTTTTCCATCTTGTGCTTGTAAAAAAAAAAAAAAATGCAGAAGCCTGCCCAGTCTCTCTGAACAGAAATGCTTAGACTCTGAGTATTGAGCCAGTAGCCAATATTTTAAAAGGAAGGCAGAATCTACTTGTATTGTTTGAGGAACCAGGGAGCAGCCTCTGGGCAGATCTTTCAGGCTGCAAGTATTAAAAGCACAGTACAGATTCACCTTGGAGCCCTTCAGTGCCCTCTACCCTGCTGGTCTGGACTCTGCCCTTCCCCAGAACCTGCACTACCTGAGTTCCTTCCAGGCACAGGGTGTGGTAGGGGTAGGAAGAACCTCTGAAACTTACATCCCATGGATAGTTATGCAAAAACGACTGTTTTGAACACCCACCAGCTGGGAAGAGCTTTGGGTGCAGGAACAAGCCAGGATGTGTGAGAAGACACTTGACTGGCTGCTGCTGCTCAGCAGAACTAGCCCAGGCTAGGCCACTCACAGTGTCCTCACTCACCACTAAAGACTCAAAGTGCGTCACAAGATCAAGCCAGTTTGCTGCCTCAGCCTGGCCATTTTTAAAACATTCTTAGCCTCCTTAGGTCATCTTTACCTTGCCTATAAACCAAGAACATGGCTTGCTCTGCCTGTGTCATGAGATTACTATTAAGAGCAAATAAGAGAACCTGTGTGATTACTGTTAGAAAACTGTAATATCAGAGACTTGTGTGCTGTTGCTATTATTTTAATCAATTTTCTTTTCCCTCTCACCCACCAAATGCCTTTCTCAGCAAAAGCTTTCTCTCAATCCACCCCACCCCCATGCAGGCATCTCAACAGAAACTGGAAACTAGCCATTCTTTTACATAGTTGGTCTTTGAAAGCCAGAGAGCAGTTTTAACTGTTTGGCATCATGGGCTAGCTAAGCCCAGCTCTGTTTTACTGTCAGGCTGGTCTAGATTTGTGACGTACAAAGCTAGATATATTAAAGACTAAGGCTTCTAAATTCAAGTTATCTTTTGTGTTCTTCTTTTTTCCTCATCGGAGATTCACCTGATGAAGTAAAAACTGTGTTTTTCTATGTATGTGTTTTTATGTATATGTCTGTGCATATGTGTGTGCCCTGCCTGATGAGGCCAAAAGAGGGCAGCTGGTGCCCTAGAATAGGGTTACAAATAGTTGTGAACCACCCTGTGATGCTAGGAATTGAATATGGGTCTTGGGAAGAGCAGCTGCTTATTAAGCCCCTGGTAAAAATAATTTAATAATTGGTAAAAATGACAATAATAATTTAATAAAATAATCTCTCGAGCCCCTGGTAAAAATAATTTAATGGACATTGAAGTTCCTCCATTCAGCTATTTACAGCACTTCACATGTGTTTTTACTGAATATCTGTTTCCACCTGCAGAAAATAAGGCATAAACAAGCCCATAGAAGTTAGATGTCAACAGATTCTCTGGTGCAACATTTGTACTTTCTTTTGGATTAACATACCATTGAGTCTCTCTTTCTCTCTCTCTCTCTCTCTCTCTCTCTCTCTCTCTCTCTCTCTCTCTCTCTCTCTCTCTCTCTCTGTCTCTCTCCCTCTCTCGGTTTTTTCAAGACAAGGTTTCTCTGTGTGGTTTTGATGCCTGTCCTGGATCTCGTTCTGTAGACCAGGCTGGCCTCGAACTCACAGAGATCCACCTGGCTCTGCCTCCCGAGGGCTGGGATCAAAGGTGTGCACCACCACCGCCTGGTGAGTATCCCCTTTTAAACTTGGAGAAACAACTGTGGAGATGGCTCAGAGATTAAGTACTTGTCAAACAAACGGGAGGATTGGAGTTCAGATTCCCAGAACTCACATGATATGTGAACAATCAGGTGGGCATGGCAATCCACTGTAGCTCTACCTCAGAAGGCAGACACAGGGCATCCATAGAACAAGCTGGCTAGCAAGACTAGCCATATCTGCAAGCTGTGGGTTTGATGGAGAGAGCCTGCCTTGATGAATAAGGAGGAAGGTAATCAAGCATGATTCTTAATGTCAACCTAAGGCCCCCACACACTTGTTCACATACAGACCCATACACATATGCCCACACACGTGCAAAACATGCATACACACAATACATACCACACATCTAGAAAAAAAAGAAAAAAAAACACTTGGTGAAATCTTAGTCGAGACTGTAACAACTATGATTTGCTGGAGGTATCTTTTAAATAGTCAGTTGTGAGCAAATGTTCATCTTATTCATTGTTTATTTCAGCTATACATATTACAAAGTAAGATAAACTTGATTTCTAGTTTGTATTTTACTCAGGTTTAAATTATGTATGGCCATTAATTCCTGCTTACCCATAAGAAAATAAGAGATGTGCAATATACGGAAAACTGAGTATTAACTAAATATTCAAATTATAAAATAGACCCAGGTTTTCACAAAGGAATAGCTATGCACATAATGGTCGTATTTATTTTTATTTAACATTGAAAAACTAGTAGTTATTTATAGAAATGCTGATTAAAATAGACTGTCCAGATAACATGTCTGAGCTGTTCCGTGCCTTTAAACACGTTCTACTTTAAAAAACCAAATGTGAGCAGATGTTTGTCTATTTACAAAGCTTCTGCTGGAGAACTTCTCCCCCTCACATTTATTCATTTTCATAATGAGGTAGTGGCATTTCTTTCTGGCATTATAGTCGGTGTGCATCCTTAGTGAGCCCTGCATAGTATGAGGAATGGGAAGTAGAGTGTAATGTCTTCCATGTGGACTTTGTATGTGACTGTCACTAGTTTTAAAAGATTAATGCATAGATAAGGACAGTGTGAGAATGACGGAAATGTGAAATATTTGCTAATTATTAAAAGCCAGCCCAGTGAAGGGGCTGAAGAGGTAAAGGCACTTGCTGCTGAGCTTGATGGCCAGAATTTGATCCCCAGAGCCCATATGGTAGAAGGAGAGAACCCCCTGACTTCTGAGTTCGGCCTCCAGAGCCCACATGAAAAGCCAGACATGGTGGCACATGACTGTAATCCTAGCACTCCTACACTGAGACCTGGGGCTGGGGGGGGGGGGGGGGGCAGCACAGATTTGACCACCTCGACGGGAGTGTAAGGTACAGTAACAGACATAACTGGAGACCCGCCTCCACAACAGCATGGAGGTGAGAACTGACTCCTGAAAGGATGTCCTCTCACTTCCCATTCATGTCCACACCCTTGACACACACACAAAGGAAATTAGTTTTAAAAAAGAGTGAAAGTCTTCATGTCCCCACATTGACTGTGCTGCTGAATAAGTACTCCTCATTCACTGGTTGTTTCCACGAGAAGGAAACATCACGGTATTGGGAGAATAATCCCATCTTTGTAGTGGCAAATACAGTCTTCCCTGAGTTTCTTCCATATTCAGATGAGCTCTTCAGTATTTAATCCTGTAGATGACCAATTAGCTTGGCTTGTTAGCAGCCTGTATGCATTACACCGAGGTCATAGGTCCATACACATATGGCCATGTGTACGGTATCCAACAACATCATGCAAACAAGTGGAGAGAGGTCGGGTTAGTTCTGGCTCACAATTTCCTGAAAAAAAAAAAAAAAACAAGTCTGTGTCTCTGCTCTCTTGGGGGTAGATGGGCAGTATCACCCTTACACCCTGTGATAGCACATGGAAGGAAGAGATGAGGTCACCCAGTGGAGAGCATTTTGACAGTATTCTGGATCTAAGTTAATTTCTACACCCCCAAGGTGTAACCACCCAGACCCCTGGGGAGAGTCCCAAGGTTCAGCTCAGTTACTGTATGTTCTTGAAAGGGCTTGTGGTATGAGTCTGAAGCTTGATCTGGCAGAGATATTAGCCATGATAGATGTGTACTGAGTTTGGCTCCTATGGGAAGGGAGGATATGACCTAATGGAGCAGAAGAAGGAAATCCAGAAGTAACTGCCAGTTCTCTGGATGCAGGTTGTCAGTTTTTTAGCTTGGTTTTTCTTTTAATGATTCAAGGAAATGAACCCAGGTCCTTATGCATGTGGAGTTAAATAGAGTTCTACCTAGTTCCCCTTCGTAATTGTTCATATATATGATATGATATAATGTGTGGATGTTTGTGTTTGCACACACATGCTTGTGCCAAGGCATGCCTGCGCAGGTCAGAGCACAGCCTCGATTATTTGTCCCCACCTTCTACCTTGTTTGAAGTATGATCTCTTTGTTGTTGGCTGCATATGCCAGGCTGGTTGGCCCGAGAGGTTCCGGGGATGCACTTGTCTCCAGCTCCAGCTCCTCCTAGGAGTGCTGGGGTTACAGATGTGTGCTACTGCACCCAGCTTTTAAGTGAGCTCACATCCTCACACTTGGGTGATGAGCACTTCGCCCACTGAGCCATCTCTGCCCCCGAATTCTTTAAGATGCACTTTCCTGTGCTGCCATTATTTATACTTTCTGAATCCTCTTCGGGAGTCTTCACCCTGAGTCTGATTCTCTTGTTGGTCAACCTTAAAGGCACATCTAGCCCTAAGAAAGCAAGATAAATTATACTGAGTTGGCTTGTATCACAGACAGGATGGTTTTAACATTTTTCCACTAGATAATTCTAATATTTTAAAAATGACCTTTTTCAAGAAAGAACCAACAATACTGTTCCCATCTAGTCTCAGTGAAACATCTGCACTGAAATCAGTAACTTGGGCAGGAGATGGAGTTAATGGTAACTCTTGCATGGTATGCACAAGTCCCTGGATTCAATTCTCAAACAACAAACAAGCAAATAAATAAAATGCAGATCTTAAAATCTTCTCAATCAAGTCCTTCTATGTACTTCCAAGCTAGGGGCCATTCTTAGCAAGAGATGGACAGTGGAGTTACACCCTGAAGCCATCCCTGATCTATAGTTACCATATGTGTGTGGATTTTCCCAGTTTATGATATTCCTTGGCGAGTTTGTGATAGTTGAGGAGCACTTTTCCCCATTCCCGTGCTTGGAGCTCTCCTCTTGTGATGAGAAGTGGGAGAAAATCAAGTTACTCTTCCCTCTGTTCCAACATCATACACACGCACAAGTCGGTAGAGCAGCTAGTGTCCCGAACTCTGGCACTGGATAGCATTTCTCTCTTTATCCCTTTGTCCACTATTGGTGTCTATCTTGTATAGTGCCGTAAAATAAGCTACCTCCCTCCGCTGCTCAAAATCTCCAATGACCCTCTGTCTGTCAGAAGTCTTTCGTTGGTTGACCTGGTCTGTACTACGTTGTTCTACGCATGTCTGTGGTTTGAGGGTGACTTGAAAGTGAGCTCATCACTCTGAGGCTGACCCCCCATACTGTGTGTCCCTCACCAGAAATGTTCTCCTCTAGGTGCCTGAGCGTTTTCTATGATCTAAAATTTGTTAATTCTAGAAAATTCATCCTCGTAGCAAGTGTGAACATAACTAGCTCTCTACCCAAACTCTGTTCACAACATATCCTCAGCCAAGAAAAGCTGGAGTCATCTACTTTTAAATACAGGTTTTTATTATTCTTCAGGTAGGGAAAAGCTGGATGATTGAGAGACATTTGTCAATGAATACCCTGTTATGGTCCCCAAGAGGAAGGGACATGCTGAACCACTAAGGAAGCCCCAGCAGCAAGGTGCAGTCCATGAGTAGCAGAGGAAGTGAGGGAAATACGGGAAGAGGTAGGTGTGTGTGTGTGTGTGTGTGTGTGTGTGTGTGTGTGTGTGTGTGTGTGACAGAAGAGAGAGAGAGAGAGAGAGAGAGAGAGAGAGAGAGAGAGAGAGAGAATGAAGTGTGTGAGTGTGGGGTGTGAATGTGGGGTGTGAGGTGTGTGTGTATGAAGTGTGTGAGTGTGCAGTGTGAGTATGTGGGGTGTGATAGTGTGTGGTATGTGAGTGTGTGTGAGTGTGTGTGTGTGTGTGTGTGAAAGGGGGGTTAAGGATCAGCCAGGGCAATCATTTAAGATTGGTTAGATGGAATATTTTAAGTCAGTTCTAGAGTTTAGAAGCTGTCTTCATTTCTCTGGTTTCTGGCTCTGGCGTAAGGGCAAAGTCATAGTGGCCTAGAATGTAAAATCGTTATAGGAGGTGATTAGGAGTATGGGCTCTGGATTGCAAGTTACTTATGAAAGTCGCGTACAAGGATGAGTAATTTAGTGTCTCTAGGAATTAGATATTCTGGAGAACTGTGGTCCCCTCTAGGGTCAGCTAAACTCCGAGATCAAAAAGGCAGAATACCAAGCCATATCCATGTACTGCCTTATCTTGTGGTACCCTGTCAATTACAAACTGTCTGTGCAACCTTGGCTGAGAATTCAAGTTCCTCGCCTGAGAATTCAAGTTCCTTGCCTGAGAATTCAAGTTCCTCACCTATAGAGCAACAGGTTAAAGATGATGGTATATTGACAGCCCCCTGTTTCCTCCCTGTAAAGATAAAACCCGGACACTTCATACAGCTTCCTCACAGTCCCCAAGTTCTTCAGGCCCAGGTTCCAGTGGGAAGGTACACTATCTACCCTAGGAATAAACCCTAAGCCTGGACCCTGGATGATGTCTCACTGTGGCTCTTGCTCAGGAGGTCTGCTTAGCAGCCAGATCCCAAAACTTTGTTTTAATCCCTTTCACATGTGGCCTTCTCTACTTGCTTCCATATTCCTAATGCTTTTGGCTATTGGCCTCTCTCAGGGACATAACCATTGGCCCCGAAACTTTCCTAACTTCAGAGTTCCTGGTCAGAGCCAAACAACTTAAATGTCTAATCCATGTCTGAGATGGACAACATTTAATAATGCCTTTGTGGAAGAGAACTAAAGACAGCACCGTTTCCAAGTCTAACGAAAGTTCTGGCAATCGCCTCTTGGAAAAAGAACTCCTCGTCACTGAGGTGGCAGTGAAGGGGTGTGGGGGGCTCTCATTGTTTGGGGTCCAAGAAATACTTTATTGACATTGCTGCCAGGACATGAGCAATAAAGGTTAAAAGGTGAAAGGTTAATCCATTTGGCACCAATCTATGAATTCAAACTGTGTGGAAAATATTATACATTAGTGTTTGCTATGGGAAAATAATCAGAAACAGTACTTTGCTGTTTGCAATAGATTTTTTTCCCCATAGATGAAGCAGGATATTTCAGTTGTGTTGTGAAAAGGTTTAAGTTTCTCAGAAAACTGCACATTGGATTTCATAAATATTGGTGTTAATCGGACCATTGTGAGGCTTTGTAACTTGTAGGCGTAAGCATAGTTTACGGTGCTGCCCCATTTAAAAAGAGTTGCTTTAAACAGATGTGAAAAGCAAGAGGGGTATTTGACTAAACAAAAGAGTATATTTTTGAATGCTAAATGAATAGCAACCTACTTAGCATATCATTTGAATTCTGCTCTTCAGTGACCTAAATGTGGCCTCCAGGGCTTACAGTTTCAACAGGAACTAAAAGGATCAGTGCTTTAAAAATGAAATACTCACCAAGACTTAGAGGGGACAAGCCTCTGACTCTACTACCTCCTGACATTCTGTGGGAAAGGCTGGACCTCTATGGAACGTTCTAGAACAACACGTCCAACTAGTGAAACAGAACTTCTGGCTGGTGGGAGGGAGCATGTGTGGCTTGGGCAGTGGGTGTGGTTAAAGAACAAGCTTGGCCATTAGCAACAGGCTTAAGAATCTGGCAGTCCATTAGTGAAAGGGCCCTGCATCGACGTCGGAGCCTTCTCCTCTATGTGTCTCTCTGACTCTCATGCCCCTTCTCAACCCTCAGCCTCTTTCCTGACTCACTTCATAATTGATGGGATGCTTTGCGTTCCTGAGTAACTGTCAAGGACAGTCTACAGCCTAAGAGTCTAGCCTTCCTGGCACGGCTCTGTGGATGCTGGCAAAAAGATGACAGTCTGTTTATTGATCATGGTAGAAATAGTAGCCCTAGTCTCAGTGTGCTTGCACCGGTTCCCTGAGCCCTACTTTCTACAACAGCCCGGAGAAGCCAGAATGATCCCTGTGCACACAGTGGGGTGCTTTATGGAACAGTGGGAGGTAAGCATAACTGCCCTTGGCTGTAGCAGGAGACAGTAATTCTGTCTTACCTGGTTGCTCACTAGACAGACATCCTTTAAAAAAAGCCTCTGAGCCAACATTATTACTCAGTGGTAAAGTACTTGCCTAGTGTGTAAAAAGCCCTGGGTTCACCCGCTAGCCTTGCAAAAACTGGAAGGAAAAGATAGTTCAGCACAGAGGGCATCCAGTGCCTTGCTTGTGAGCTGTGCAGAAATGGAAAAGGCACACAGTATTGTCACTGTTGTGTATGAGAGAGAAATAAGAATTCTATGTACTCAGCAAAGTACAGCCAGCTCCTCGACTGTGCCTGTTTGGAAATCTCCTACAGTCTTTCTGTGGGCCCTTCTTGGTGATCATTTAGGAGTCAAATTCTGGTAGAGATCAGCCATTACAAAACTATCTAGTGGTGATTAAGCCTTCACCGTGTGTCTCACTCCATGAGAAGTACCTTGCACTGGTACCTCAGGGTAGCTGAGAAACTATGGGCAGAGATGGTGCCTATTCCTTTACAGGAGAAAATTCTACTTTGAAACGTTGCATTATAAATGGCAGAGCTGACACTACATACGGGTTGGCTGAGCTCAAACCTCTGCACCCCGAGAAGCATACACTTCCTCCTCTTTCTGTTTTCTTTGGCTAAGAAGCTGATGGTGGACGCGGTAATGGTGTGGTAGTGCTAGTGGTGCTGGTGCTGGTGGTAACGATGATAATGGGGGGGGGGAGTGGGGGGGGGATAGTGATAATAGTAACAGTGCCAGTGTGAATGGTGGTTTAGATGATGGTGAGAATGATAGGGGTTATGGTAATGGTGATGGGTCTTAGATGGTGTTTCTCCGGGTAAAATTGGTGGAATGCTTGCCATGTGGGCAAGATCAGGAATATCCTACTCTCGGACATGATACAAATATTGTGACCGTCAGTCCTCCAGAACATCCTACGATCTCTTCAAGGCAGTCGGCATTCCAGTTTTGTGAGCAAAGAGTGGTGGATTGCAGAGGCTGTCCTTGTGCAAGACCAAATAACTGATTAAGTTAGGAGCCTGGGATCCATTCCCATCCCACTTTGCCACAAAGTGGACACTCTCACCAAATATGTTCCTAAACAGACCCTAAAGTGCCCTGAAATATGTCAGTGCCATCTGAAACATGCTTCATGATGAATCCGCTCACTGTAGCTTGTTAAATATCTTCATTTCTTTGAAAGATAAGCACATATGTATAATGTAATCACCACATTGACTAAAGTTGAGTTTTTGCAGGGGCCTTTATCTGGCTTTCATAGTATTTCAAGTGCCAGGGAGTCTGACACACTTGAGCCATTCACAGCCTTCCAGCAGTCTCTTCAGCTGGCCCGTTCTTTCCCATTTTTTTTTTAATTCTTAAAGTAATTGATGAGTCAGTTTCCTTGCAGTTGCCTCCCACTTAGCACTCTCCAAGCAGTCTCTCCCATGGGGAGACAGGACTTGCTAAAATCACCATTATCATTCTCTTCAAATCTCAAGGCTTTGTTCAAAATAAATGTTATGCTGTTTTGCTCTCACTGTATCCCTAGACTACCCTCCCCCAAGAAAACGATATAGGTGGATCTGGAAATATGCGCGCAGAATTTTTCCCCTACCCAGGTTGCCTTGGTAACCATTGCACTAGCGTCTTCCAACAGATGTCTGAAGCTTGGCTAAGGTGTGCACACTAGTTTTACAGACATGTTTACCATTGCTCACTAACCTAGCCACTCCCAGTATCTTCCAGACCTGCATGAAAAGGATCTGCACCTTCACGCACATTTTAAAACGCCAGTGAAACAGAAGTATTTTCAAGTGGTTTATTGTTGCTATTTTCTTATAAGCACTTGTGGGTCCTCTGGTTGCCACCATGTTGTGTCATTGTCCTTCCTTTGTTCAGTCCTATGTGGCACTGAGTGGCGTCCAGTGACCACATCTCCTGTGTTTGCATTGCTATGTAACCACCACTGTATATCTTACCACATCTGGCAAGAATGAGGAGATTGCTCAGCCTTTATGGACAAGTTCTGTGAAGCTGGGAGCATGGTTTTTTTCCCCTTTGACCATCTTTATCATTATTTTTTATATTCATTAGGTGTTTCAGTTCTTCTTTGCATAGCCACATTATCTTTTTTTTTTCTTCAAAACTTTTGCTGAGTAATTCTATTTTTGCAAAGTACTTTAAAGCTGTCCTTAAGTGGTTCCTAATACCATGTATGGAAGGCTGGGGTCATGTCAGTTTAGTTTGCTGTCTGGTTTCTTGTTTAGGTGAGATCATGGGAACTTCATATCTTTCATTTTTTCATGAGCATGTGGTTATCTGTGTGAATTATGCAAGTCCAGCAGGAGTTTTCAAATGCAAGGGTTCAGCTACTCTCAATTTGTTCTAATGGCAGAGTACTCATGTCGCAGCAGCCCCAACAACCTTCACTTTTTATCAGGTACCACAGCAGAGTGTGGATTGCTGCTGTTTACCTTAGCATCGAACGGACAGACTTAACAGGATCCTAGCCAGAAGTTACAAGAGGTCGTTGGTATTTTCTGTTTCTATTATAGTGTGTTTAAAATGAAAGGTGTTCTAAAATGAAAAATAGAAAGTCGTGTGTGTGTGTGTGTGTGTGTGTGAGAGAGAGAGAGAGAGAGAGAGAGAGAGAGAGATTTCTTTAATTGATATATTTTTATGAATGTTTGGTATTCTGCATTTCAACATTCTGACAAGTGGGTTAGAAATTGCTGTTATGGAATGATCATCAGTCTGTGCCTCATACATCTTATAGGAGAAGAGGTAGAGGAATCTATTGATTGTCCTGAGATCTCCTGGTCCGGCCATGGGTGTATGCATCAGAGGTACTGAGAGATAAGGAGGTTGAGGTAGGAAAGAACATCGTTTGCAGAGCCTGTCAAGACTGTGATGGGAATAAAATGCTCTAAGAATGTGCCAGTAGCACTTGCTGGCTGCCTGCGTAGACCTCTTCTCTCCCTTTTCCAAGCTGAAGCTGTTGTGTCTACCACATCACTATCTCTTCCTGTGCTGCAGCGTGTCAGTCGGTTGCCTGTGGTGGTAGACCATCAAAAAGCACAGAATGACGTTCTGAGTTCCCAAGGGCTGTGGTTACAAACTTATCTCCTCCACGCTTTGCAACAGAGTAGAAAGGAAGTCAAATACTTGAATAGAGATTGCAATACCCTGGTGAGCACTAAGGAATGCTTTTAAAAATAAACCCAGCGGAGGTAGAAATTCTGTATCAGACAGTATGACCTCAGATCAACAGAGAGGTTGGGGGAGGCTCTTTGTACCATCAATAGCAAAAGGTGTCTACATGAAGAACAGCTAGAGAGGGCTAGTCAGGGAGCCAGGAGGGTTCTAGGGCCTTGCACTAAAGTGTGTCTACATTGTCCATTCTCTTTGGGAGGCCAGTACAGAGGTCTGACCTCTCATCTCCTCGACCTGAGTATTCCTTTTAGAATCAAACAGACACAGGGATTGCCAAGTGCTTTAGTAAGGCTGGGAAAGGAATCCAAGAACATACACATTATAGCAGATGTTTATTGAGCTATATTCTATGCTATTATACTAATTCAGTTTATATATTACTCTAATCTCTTTTCAAGACAGGAGATTGCAATTTAGCCCAAGCTTGTCTTGTACCACCACACCTGATTAATAACCTGTCTTGTAATATAGAGTGTACAATGTATAGGTCTTTAAAAGTATATCTGTAATTTTTAGTGAACTTCATTCTCTGAGATTTGAAATTTTTAATCAGTTTAAAAAACAAAAATAAATAATACAAGGTACATGTATGCCATATAAAAATGGATCAAATAAATTATGGGAATACGAGTGACAAAGTACATCCTAATTTTATCAGATCATTAAGTCAAATAGGTCTTTCGTGTTTGTAAAAGAAATAAGATAGACTGACGGAAAGCTGCCCTGCGCTTGGCAGGCATCCTCCAGCCTGCTCTTGCTCGCGGTCTAGAAATACAGAGATTCAGATCACACACTGCTCTGGTGAGACTCTAGTAACACGGGCACACATATCTTAGATAAAATAAGAGCGAAGGCCTGGTAGCATTTTAAAAATAAACTCTCATTTTGGAAAACGTTGTAAGTGGTCAAGTGATCTTTCACTGTTTTAGTTAAGAGATGTGAAGCCCATTGTGAGTCTGCTAGATTGGGGTTAAATATAGCTAACCGTAGTGCTGGAATCTAAGCATTGTGACTGCCTTTTCAGCTGCTCTGCCTACTACTGGGCAGTTCCTGGAGCTCCAGGCAACATGACATTAGAGGCCAGGCTGGGTCTGCAAGGTCGAAGTGGCTTTCTTTCCACTAGGCTCTTAGGACCAAGCCAGAGAAATGCCAGGTTCCCTGCTAGGGTGGACATCTATGGAAACTCAGCTCAAAAATATTCAAGGAAAGGAAAAATTAACACCCCCCCTCAAAAAAAAGAAAAAGCCAATTTGAAGAAATAGAAAGGGCAACCAAAAGCACTAAGTGGGGGCTGACAGCCCCTCAGAAATCCCACCACCCAACCAAGTCAGCTTTGCAAACTTCAGTTCCTTTCCTGGACAAATCCAGAGTCTGTCAGACTAGCTGTTGAAAATGGAGAAGTGTGGGCTGTTCAAACAGCAAGTGAACATGTTCTCCTAGCTCTGTTCCCAGTAAAAGCCTCAAGTGTTCTGGAAGGTTCCACATTAGGGAATGGTTTTTAAGGAAGCAATAGAAGGTTTTATGTTGGATGATATATTATAAAATAAATGTATTCTGTCATTTGCACAAAAATAGAACATATATTATTTGAAGATGAAGGGGGTTGAGGGAAAGCACTGAGTTTTCTGCCTTTTTGTGCCCTTGGTCAGTTTTGTCAAATCCCGATGGGGGAGCCTCATGCGTGCATGTGGATTATATGCCGTAATTCAGCGCTCCTGTCCATGCAGTTATGTCTGCTTTTAACTTAGTGCCTGGAGATGCCTCCTCCCAAGCCACCAATTTGAAACAGTCTTGTTGCACTTAGTTCTAAATCTGTGGCAGTTAGAAAGGAAATGTCTAAAAGATAATGCTGGACTTTTAAAAGATAATGTTTAGTTTTCTGCCCACAAAGCAGATGTTTCCCGTACTGCTTCCAATGGACTGACTAGTCAGTGCCCACAGAGCCAAACTGCTCATGTTTGCCAAGAGCAGAGGCGCTCTGAATCATGGCAGAGGAAGAATTCCTCAACATTCACTGTCTCCTCCTCTGCTGGCTCTGCCTCTGGCTGATCAAAATCTGTGACTGAGTAAGCAGCAATGGTTAAATGCCTGACCAGGAATAATTCACTGTTGAGTGAATGGCAGGAAGAGGCCTGAGCAACCACCTCTTGGGTCCCTCAGCCTGAGCACAGACAGAGTGGAGCTCGTGGGGTACTGAGACGGAAGGTTTGAGGTGAAAGGAAGGCCAGGGGATGTGGCCTGGAGATACTCTTTAGGAGGCCCTGCACCCGGAATAGAAAACAGCACTACCCACCCTAGCAGGTATCAGGAAAAGAGACATTCATAAAGCTTTTGTGTGGGTCACAAAACTTCTGAGAAGGCCGGCTCAAAGCCAGAACAGTGTCCAAGCCATATGGCGGTACTCTTCTCCATGGTTCCCAAACTAGACAGCTCCCTGTAGTCCTTTGGTGAGGGAAAGAGCCTGCACCTGTCCTCCAGATCAAGTGTAGGACATCACCCTAGCAGAGCCGGCTTCTCTGGGAAGATGCAAATGTGCCCATGCCACCCACTCCTCCCACCTCTCCACTCTCAGCCCTGTTTGTCATTTCTCCCAGAAAGCACTTCTCACTGGACCCATAACCCATAACCAGGGCAGTGTGCAGGTAATGAATTCCAGAAAGCCACAGCCGTCCATCCCAACAGACGTTCTGACCCAACCCCATCTCAACAAACGCTGCCGTGGCTTTCTGGGATCCGTTTGGCGTTGCTTTTCCACTCATGATCTCGGTAGCCTCTTCTTTGCTGTGTTTTTACACTGTGCTACCCAATTTCATCCTCTTTACTCCCTCCTATGTGAGTAGGCCTCCCTTCCACTTCCAAAAAACTACTTTATCGTCTCTCTTCTTTTCGGAAAATATTTTACAGTTCTTAGTGTCACCCTAAGCATTCCATAGCTGCTCAGTACATATTTTCTGATTAATTCGAGTTCATTTATTATCTGAACAAACTAATGGTTTTCAAATTAATTTAAATAGTATTTTTTAAGACTGGTGAATAAGAAATAAAGGAAACAAAAACAGAAATACTTGTCTGCATTCCAATAAAGCTTTATTTATAAGCACTGAAACTTAAGTTCTAGATCATTTTCATTTACAAAAAGTGCCATTTTTTTCCCTTCAGACATTTAAAAATGTTAAAGCTACTCAGGAGACAGAGGCAGGTAAATCTCTGTGACCTCAAGGCTTGGTCTACATAATGAGTTCCCAGCCAGCCAGACCTGCATAGTGAGACTCACTCAAAAAATAAAAAATAAAAAGGAAAAACTACCTGAAAATTATCCTCAGATTGACTTAGTTAGTAAAAGTACTTGCTGCCAAGACTGACAACCTAAGTTTAATCCCCAGAAGTAGAGAACAGATCCTGAAAGTTGGCCTCTGACTTCCACACTTGTACCATGGTGTACACACACACACACACACACACACACACACACACACACACACACACTACATAAATAAAAAATTTTTAAAGTTGTCCTTAGCACGTAAACCATTCAAAAACAACAGGCTGGGGAAGTGAATCAGTATGTAAAGTGCTTGCCATTCAAGCGTGAGGACCTGAGTTCAAATCCCCAGGATCCATGTAAAACCAGGCTCTGCAGCATGAGTCTATTATCCCAATGCTCCTAAGGCAATAGAGGAGGTAGAGACAGGAAAGTTACCAGAAGCCCTCAGCCTTCTATCCTGGGCATACACAGCAGTGAACAAAAAGAATCTTACTCAAGCCAAGTAGAAGGGAAGAAATGGCATCCGAGGTTGTCCTCTGACCTTCACACATACGCTATGGCACACACATGCACACACATACACACATACATATATGCACATCATACACAGACAGAAACACAAGAAAAAAACAGTATTTTGGACCATTTATTGACCCCTGATATGAGTTGGGGGTCATTAAAGCATTCTGTGTAAGCTGTGTATTCTACACAGCTCCTGACTTCACTGGGACTTCGGGGCTCAGGGCTGAAGAGGGGCAGTTTGTTAACAGGCTGTGACTCATTCTGCGTGATGGATGGTGAGGGCTTGAGGTAGGACAGTGTTGACAAGAACCCACAAAGGAGACTATCTGGGAGATGTGTGTTTTGGAACCAACCTCAGCAGAACCTACCAATGGACATGCGCACTAAGGAGTAAACAGAACGGGGTCCCGATTTCAGGTTAGAAATCAGGCGTCCCAGCCTGGAATGCTGCTCAGGCTCTCACTGACCACCAAAGAAATAGGATACAGCTTCTTAAAAGTAGTTGCATTTTCATTTATGTGTTTTCTTTTTTATTTAACAGTTTCATACATAATAGCAGTGTACTGTGATGATGCCCATCCCCACTACCCCCTGGTCCCTCTCCCACTCCTGCTGACTCCTTCCCCATCCTCCTCCTCCTCCTCCTATTCTGATGTCTTGTGTTTGCTTGCTTTGTTTTCTTTTTTCTTTTCTTTCTTTTTTTTTGAGACAGGGTTTCTTTGTGTAGTTTTGGTGCCTGTCTTGGATCTCTCTCTCTGTAGTAAACTGGGTTGGCCTCGAACTTACAGAGATCCACCTGGCTCTGCCTCCCGAGTGCTGGGATTAAAGGCGTGCGCCACCGCCGCCCGGCTTGTTTTATTTCTTATGCTGCTAACCGTAGCTGCCTGCAACAGTCCTGCCATAGCCAGAAGAACGCATTTTATACTGCCCCTCATCGAGAGCCGTTTATGGGGTCTTCCTTTCAGACTCCAAGAGGGAATACTATGGGGAATAGAACCTCACAGGAGATTTCCCATCTGGTTGTCGTTTGAGGGAGCACTTTTGCTGACTAGATGGTCTCATGCAGGGTTACTCTACAAAAACTGCAGCCCCACTAACATGTAGGGTGAGGCATGATAGGCCTGGTGTGCACAAAAAGGAAGAAAACTCTCCAAAAAAGTGACACTTTGGTGGTCTGTAGTTACCCTCTCATATTGGCATTCCCCCATCTTGAGACACTAAAAGTCAGTGCTAAGTGATCCCTTCCAAAACATATCCCAGAACCCAAACAAAGCGACCGCATTAGAGGACACTGAGGCAGTAGGATCTAAGAGACTAATGGAGTGAATGCCCTCTTTGTTTACTCACAAAACCACACCTCATCATACAGCAAAGAGAGAGTAGAAGCTTGTAATCTCAATTATTAGTAAATGTTACGTTACCGTAAAATGACATAAATCATCAAGGTTGCCTGGCAAAGCCTTCCCACATGCCTACTTCTGGAAGATTTTTGCAGTGTGAATATTACTAAAAATTCAGTTGATTTGTGTTGTAATTTATCATATTACTTGGGGGACAAGGAAGACCAACTTGAGTAAGAAACTATATGTGTTCTCTATGTGTGCTAAACACCCTGCAGGAAGATGAGACTGAAGAATTGACTAAGTGTGTATTGAATATCACATCCCTAAATTTCACACCGTGGACTTGATTCCCCATTATAATTATAATTATTATTATTATTATTACGTTTATTTATTTGGGATGAGGTGTGCGTGCTCCAACATGCATGTAGAAGTTAGAGGAAAACCTTCAAGAGTTAGTTCTTGGGGCTGGAGAGATGGTTCAGAAGTTAAAAGCACCGGTTGCTCTTCCAGAGGACCCAGATTCAATTCCCAGCACCCAAATGGTGGCTCACAACTTCTGTAACTCCAGTTCTGGGGTATCCAATGCCCTCTTCTAGCCTCTGCAGGCATTGCGTGCATGTGGTCCATGACATACATGCGGGTAGAACACCCATACATATAAAATAAAAATAAAGTTTAATTTTAAAAAAGTTAGTTCTTTCCATCTGCCACGTGGGTCTTGGGGATCAAACTCGGGTCAGTCCTGGCAACAAGTGTTTTTGCCCCCTGAGCCATCTTGCTGGCCTCACAGCCGTCTACTTGCTAAGTATTGGCTTTCCTTTCTCCTTCTATAAAATGAAGTATCCCATTTCGATTTCTGTAGCATTTTTTTTCTTTCTGAAAGGTTTTAAGGAGTTACTTGGTATGCTTTGTTAGTAAATCTGAACCCTTTGGGGCTTGAGAGTAGTGCTTGGATCAAGCCCAAGGTGTCTGTGCATGCTGGGCAAGTGTTCTGCCACTTACCCCAAGCTTTAGATGGGCAATTATTTAGCTGTCTTCCATGATAATCTGCCCAAGAAATCTGTTAAATTAGTACGTGGGGAAAGTGAGCAAGAAGATGAATGATCACCTGAAATGTATGGCTTTGAAAAAGTTGTATCAGTTTCGTAAGACAGATAGTTTAGTTACCAAGGTAGAGATTCTTCTATGTGATTTAGTGCAGAAGTGGTATTTTTCATTATTTTTATTTTATTGACTACTAGTGATTGAACCTAAAACCCTGCACATATGAGCCATACATTCTACCCCTAAGCTACACCCAACACCAAATCTTCAGGTACAAAATATTAACATTTTCAATGGGATGTCTCACCCCTTTCTTTGAAACCTTTATGCCTCCACATCTCTTCTCTGAGCTCATTCCATTGCAGAGTAAGTGCATACAAGCACAGTGATTGGCAGAATGGAAGCACAGTATTTATCACTGGCCTTCCTCTCTCAAGCCTGTGTTCTGCTGTTTGCACCTGTAGTAAGCTGCGCCTTGCTGGCTTCCCTGGCTTACAGAGGGGAAAAGTGAGACCTGAAGAGCATAGTGACCTACCCAGTGCCATGTGGCTGGTCCCTGGGGTCAATCCTTGAGTGCTAATTGCAGTAGACCACCACAGTGTGTCCCACTGAGCAGCACCTGTGGGCTCAACCTGATCCTCGACCTTTATCCACCCCTTCAGGTTCCTCCACACCCTGACAGCCTCACTGGCCAATCCACAGAGCCTTGCTCCACATGTTCTTGCATCTGTGAGCCTCCCTGGTCCCTTGTATGTTTTTGCTAGTCTCTACCTCAATCTACATTTCAAGTTACCGTAAGTCTTTCAGATTGAAGGCAGCTTAACACATACATCAAGTAATGTGTGAGTATGCCCAGATGGACTTATGTCCACTCCTTTTCTGAGCAAAGAGGGTTTACTGGAGCAGTGGTCTCTTCTGACTTGGCCTCTGTCTGATTCTGAAATTGATGCCCACCATGAGATTGGAGCCTGGCCCATCACTATTTCCTCTCTAGGCTTCTACTGAGTGCCTGAGCCAGATGCTTATCTGCAGATTATCCTCACACTCAGCCCATTCTTCACCTAGATGTAGTTGGAAGTTTTCCTGTGTCCTGCCCAGTCTGCAGCCGCTCAGACCCAAATAAACACACAGAGGCTTATATTAATTATGCTTGGCCATTAACTCAGGCTTATTACTGACTAGCTCTTACACTTAAATTAACCCATAATTCTTATCTATGTTTAGCCATGTGGCTTGGTACTTTTTCTCAGTTCTGCCTTGTCATCTTGCTTCCTCTGTGTCTGGCTGGTGACTCTGCACTCAGCCTTCCTCTTCCCAGAATTCTCCTTGTCTACTTATCCTGCCTATACTTCCTGCCTGGCTACTGGCCAATCAATATTTTATTTATCAACCAATCAAAGCAACACACATTACAGCATACAGAACGACATTCCACAGCACCTAGATCTAGAGGTTTCTATAACTAACTTCGATTTCCACACCCTGCCTAATACCTCTGTGACCTCTCATGGTCCTTACACGAAGCTCCCGAAGTAATCTGGCCCCTGCTTGCCCAGCATCCTTGGATTTCTCACATCCTTTACATTTTGCAAAACCTGCTGTGGTTTCTTCTGGAAGTGCCCCCTTATCTTGCTTTTGAACCCTCACTGGCTGTTCAAAGCCATAGTATTTGCTTTGTACTCCTGTGTCTTCTTTACCGCCCATGATGTGACAGTTCTAGCCCTAGGGGCAGAGTCAAAGCTCAGTAAATATCTCTTGCCTGAGTAAAGAGAAGTCATTCAGTCTTAATTTTTCAGCAGTTTTGACCCATGTGCTTTCAACCTTCCTAATCTGCTTTGGCTAGTATTACTGACTGGACTTCATCCCTCCTTGCATAGGTGTACTCTTGCTCTCTTTATTCTTCCAACCTTCTTTTGTTACATTCTTTGGGTCCTCTCTTTTTAAAATTTGTGTGTGTGTGTGTGTGTGTGTGTGTGTGTGTGTGTGTGTGCGCGTGCGCGCACACGCATGGGATGTGGGCATGCATATGTATATGTATGTTTATAGGGGCCTTGTGGTAGGAGTCCAGTGTCCTTCTCCATCATTGTCCACCTTATCTTTTGAGACAGCAGCTCACTGAGCCTAGAGTTCACCGATGTGGCTAGTGGCTAGCCTGTTGGCCAGCAAGCCTTGGAATCTTCTCCACCTCCATACCACTGATATTCCAAGCATGCATTGCTATGCCTGGATTTTCAGATCCGTGCTGGGGATCCAGATTCAGGTCATCATGCTCACACAATAAACACTTTACTCCTCAGCCCTTGAGACTTTTTTTTGTTTTGTTTTGTTTTTTTGTTTGTTTTTCATGACAGGGTTTCTCTGTGTAGCTTTGCACTTTTCCTGGGACTCACTGTGTAGCCCAGGCTGGCCTCGAACTCACAGAGATCCGCCTGCCTCTGCCTCCCAAGTGCTGGGATTAAAGGCATGTGCCACCACCGCCTGGCCCCTTGAGACATTTCTGGCTGCTCTTCAGTCTTGTCTTTGGGGTGACCAAACTGTAATCCCAGCATGCTTGTGTTGCTTATGCTCACTCACCTTTGCTGAGACTTTTGTGGAGCCCACCATGAGTCTCCCAGCCCACCGTGAATCTCCCAGCCCACTGTGAGTCTCCCAGCCCACCGTGAGTCTCCTACCCTACCATGAGTCTCCCAGCCTACCATGAGTCTCCCAGCCTACCATGAGTCTCCCAGCCTACCATGAGTCTCCCAGCCCACCGTGAGTCTCCCAGCCCACCGTGAGTCTCCCAGCCCACCGTGAGTCTCCCAGCCCACCGTGAGTCTCCCAGCCCACCGTGAGTCTCCCAGCCCACCGTGAGTCTCCCAGCCCACCGTGAGTCTCCCAGCCCACCGTGAGTCTCCCAGCCCACCGTGAGTCTCCCAGCCCACCATGTCCTTCTGTAGTAGCCTGAGCCCAATAGGAGCTAGTGCCCAACAGTGCAGGAAGGATGAATGACTATCTTATCTGTTTCCTTGTGTGAGAACGGGTGAAGCTTCCTCTCAACTGCCTGTTGACATAAGGATAAAGCAGCACATGGGAGCAGGGGCTTTAAAGGAAATGGGATTCTTTCATAAGGAAAAGGATTTTTTTTTAATTTCAGAATTAAAAAATTAAATTTTGTTTTAAGTTTTAATAATAAGAAGAAAATGACCCTAGTCAGAATTACTTGTGAAAGAATGCAGTCCTAGATGTTCTTAGCATATCTCCCCTCGGGCTTCCCGTCAGGGCTAATGTGCTTTTTCTGTTTCTAGAGGTGACCTTGAAGGTGCATATTAGTGACGCCAGCACCCACCAACCCATCGCAGATGCGCTCATTGAGATCTTCGCCAACCAGGTGTCTATCGCCTCTGGCACATCGGGGGTGGATGGGGTTGCTTTCATCAAGTTCCAGTATAAGCTGGGTAATCAGCTGATTGTCACCGCCACGAAACATGCCTATGTGCCAAACTCCGCCCCATGGAAGCCCATCCGATTACCGGGTAAGTGGTTCGTCTTTCTCTAAGACAACAGACCTCCTAGTCAGAGTGATCAATGATGAGGTCAGACATGGAAGCACTTTCGTGGTAGGAGTCAGGCAGGGGAATCTGTATGCCAACACTTTGAGTTACCCATGCGGGTGCCATTATGTGGAGGAATGGTGGGGTGAGTACGTGAAGCTGTCTGGGGCTCCACTGTACACGTACACAGAGGTCACAGAATCTCAGTTTTCTGCCTATTTTCCCAGTGTTGTGCCTCATGCCTGTTTGATAAGCAGTCATGTGAGCTCTGTACTGTAGTGTCCGGCATCCTCTTGACTTCATAGACAGTCCTGAGTTCACCGGAGAGTGAAGGACAGTAGGCTCCACATATGCTCCAGTAGCTTTCCTCGTTGCTGCAGCAAAAGACCTGGTCAGAGCAAGCTAAGGAAGGAAACGTTTGTTTTGACATCCGGTTTGAGAGAAAGTCCGGCGTGGTGGGGAAGACTAGGTAGCATCAGGGGCAGGAGGCCGCTGCTCACGTTGCATCCATAGTCTGGGAGCAGGGCGTGAAAGGCGTGTGCTCAGCTAGCTTTCTTCCTTTTATGCCCTTAGAATGTCCCCGCCCATATTCAGGGTAGGTCCTCCCACTTCACTTAACCTAGATAACCCCTCCCGTCTCTGGTGATTCTTAGATTCTGTCAATCTGACAACCAATAACATCATCAGAGGATAGAACTCAGGCATCAAAAAATGCAAAGCCCTTTTCCTTCCCTAGGTTCCATCTAAAGGGAATGTTTGATCTCCCTGTTGCATGACTGGAAGTATGCCAGGGTGGGGGGTACAGAGAGTATCTGCCTGCTTCAGAATAGCGGCCCCACAAGGTAGGGTCTATATATATTATTCGCCAAAGTTACAGTCTATAAAGGTTTCAGTCCCAGAACTGGTAAACACTGAATCTCTATTACAAGGGAAAAAGAAAAGACTAACTTCCCAGGGCGCTCTAGTCACAACATTTTTATCAGCTGGTCAACATATGCCTCTATTTTATGTGTGTTGGTTTAAATATGCTGCTGAATAAATGTAGTTGACTTGTTAACCTTGTGCTCAATCCCACAGCACTATAACCTATGTCTGAACAACGTCTCTCTATCCCCTACTGTCTCCGTAAGGCTCACTATAGCCTTCTTATACTCAGGACCCTCAGCATTATGCATGGAGGCCATGTAAAATAGTGAAATTACCAACAGAAAGCACAAAATGTGAAAACTTGGCACAAATAGGTAAAGAAAAGTCACTCAACAAGAGAGAGCTGAAACAAGAAGATAGAGTGTCGCCCTGGGCAGCCTCTGCTGGGAATGAGCACCATGTGACTGTCTATGGGCACTGTGATCACAGGCACGTACACACAGGGACTGCTGATTGGAGGGTGAAAGGAACGTTATAGCAAGCATGTCCATTTGTAAATACGGGACCTGTGAATAGTGAGAATCGGCCGTCTAGTGGCTTTCATTTTGACACCTTTAATATGATCCAAAGAAAGGAAACTGTTCCCATAATATCCATTTTCTTGAATGAGTCCAATAATGGAAACAATACAGTTTAATTGAGAGTTTTAGATACAGTGTGAAAACACCTAGAACCCAGGCCTGCCTTCCACTAGCTGGCCCCACCCTCGTGGGCCCGCAGCAGGGCTTTCAGAGCCTGTGTTTCTAGTTTCTGAAAAGGAAGTAATTGGCCTGAATCATTTCAGAAGACCTTCCCATGCCTTTGACTATTTGCCGACCTTTTCAATATGATAAAGTCACTCCTCACTAGCACCTAAAAGAAGTGTGACCAGAATGTAGACTGGCCTCTGGTGAAAAGCAGAGTAAACTGTTGTTTTAGTGTGTATTTTTAGAAGTGGAGTCTAACGCTTCTGGTATTCCAAACAATTGGGCAAAAAAGGCAGAAGAGCTGGGAGCTCTGAAGTAGAATGAAAAATTGAAACCGGGATTCTTTCCTCACTACATGTACAGTGCATTCTTATTTTTAGTTTACAGGAGCATTCCTATGAGAGCTTGGAATGGATTTCTTCTCTCTTCCTGAACAATAACTCCTAAAGGATGTGTTAGGTTTTCTCTTTCATGGAAGGGGGTATAGACGAGAGTGAGGGGGCTCAGCAAACGCATCAAACAGGGATACACAAATGTGTCCATATACCATTCTGCTTACTAAAGCTGCTGCTGCTGCTGCATCGTAGCTCTTCTTCCCATTGCTCTGGCCAAGAAGGTGGTGGCCAGCACAACTGCACTGGTCTCTGGCCTGGTTAATTAGCCTCTTCCAAAAACACCCACCACATTGCAAGCACTGTGTCTTTAAATGCACGTGCCCGCTGTGGTTACCTACACAAGACAGAACCTTCCTGTCATGAATAGGAGAGAAAGAAGCTCAGGAGGCCATGAGGAGCTCTTAACAGTTCATCATTGCTGGGGGAGAGAGTGTCGTTTCCTACGGTGATGTAGCCATTGATAACCCTACCCGAGCTCTTGCAGGCAACCCTGCTGAGACTCAGTAGCTCATACAACATGACAAACGGTATGAAGGAAGACGAGGGACTGGTTGGGAAGAAGAAAGTAAGCAGCAGTAGGAGATTGAAAGAGTAATGGCGGCTGAAAATGACCAAAATACATTCTATGCATGTGTGAAATAATCCAAGAATTTTTAAAATTAAATACATGTGCCCAGTTACATTACACCCTGCCTAAAATCCTTCAGTGGCCTCCAGGGATTAAAAATGACACACAGAGCAACCCCCCCTGGTGACCTCTCTCTTTTTGTGTCTCATGAGTTGGCCAGTCTGGGTAGTTGTTCCCTGAAGGAGTCTGGCTGACACTGTCACCCTCTCTGTATGTTATCCTGGAAGCTACTTTTTATCTCGTTCATGGAAAAAGCTGTGTTCTATCTTGAAAACCCCAGTGGGCTGATTTCACTCCAGGAAGTCACCCTGCTCCCTGAAGCAGAACTGAGATGTTCCAATCTTTCTACTTTCCAGAGAGAGAGAGAGAGAGAGAGAGAGAGAGAGAGAGAGAGATCAAGTTATAACTCAGTGACAGAGTGTTTGACTAGCATGTGAAAGACCCCAGGTTCCAGCCTCAGCATTGGGGGAGAGGAGGACCCTGAATGCCTTCTTAGTGTGAAGAGCCTTCAGTCAACACCCTCTCCAGAGTGAATAAAAATACCATGTACTGAGAACTCGGTGGGCCTCTCTGCCACCTCCCGTCCCTGAAGCACTCTATAGAACTGGGTCCATAGCCCAGTGCTTCTGCTCCCTAAAGCCCCTGTCGCACATAGCTGGCCCACTATAATACAGCACTTGTTTCCCTCTGACAAATCAAATTTGAGAAACAGTTTGTCAGGGCGGTTTCCCTGGTGATGGAAAGGCCAAATGTTCCCTGTGAGACAAGATTTCAAAGCACATTGTCGCAGTCCCCTAGTGTCTTAGTCACTGTTCTATTGCTGTGAAGAGATACAACGACCTGGGCAACTCTTATAAAAGAAAGCATTTCATTGGCTCTTGCTTACAGTTTCAGAGGTTTAATCCATTGTCTTCGTGGTGGGAGTCTGGCAGCATGCAGGCAGGTGCTGGAGCAGTAGCCAAGAGTGCTACATCCTGATCCACAGGTAGAGAGAGACACTGGGCCTGGTGTGGGCTTTTAAAACCTCAGAGCCTACACCCAATGACACACCTCCAACAAGGCCATACCTCTGAATCCTCCTAATTCTATCAAAGAGTTCCACTCCCTGGTGACTAAACGTTCAAATATATGAGCCTATGGGGGCCATCTTACTCAAACTACCACACCTAGTTCTAGATAAAGATCACAGGTGGTCTCAGACCACAGGTGGAACTCACACCAGGAAGCACAGGGGTGCTCGGGGCCTGGCTCTGGCAAGCTCTGAGAGGAAGCAGGGCATGGAGAGGCATGTATGGAGCAGGCAGTTTGGTGGAGCCTACACATGTAAGTGAACTGCTTCCTGTAGGTTATACTCTCCACAGGAGACCTGTCCTTTCTTCCTAGCCACCAGGGGCCTAACCTGTGCCATCTGGTAGAAAGGGGCAGAGCTAATGGTTTAGATAACCTGTGAAGTGTCCATAGAGGATTTACCCAAGTTAGAGACTTGAACCCTCTCGTCTTTGCTCGTTTATGGCCCCACAAAGGGTCAGGAAGAAAGAAGAGCCCCCAGCAGTCTTTGCGGTGGCTGTTTCCTCTTGTATTCGGATCTTCACTCCTCCAACTTGGTCTGAACTTTTCTCCCAACTTAATGTCCCAATCATTGTGATTTCCTTTTTGTTTTGTTTTGGGTTTTATTTTGCTTTGCAGTGTTGAGTATGGAACCCAGGGCTTCAAGAATGCTGGCCAAGTGTTCTATCATCGAGCTATATCCAAGCCCTTTTGCTATTCTTTATTTTTTGAACCTTACTGAGTTATACAATTTGGCCTTGAATTCACTGTGTCATGTAGGTGACCTTGTTTTTTCAGTCCTCTTGCCTCAGCCTCCCAAGGAGCAGATAAGTGTCATGTACCATAAAGCACACCATTTTAGAGACTGTGGAAAGGAAGGATTCCGTCAGTCGAGTACTGCTGTGCAAGCTTGAGGGCCTGACTTTTGGTCTCCAGCACAAGGCATCCTTGTGCACTGTAGTACTGGGGAGGCAGAGACTGCAGAATCTCTCTGCATGTCGTCCAGCTAGTCTTGTCAAATCAGTGAGCTCCAGGTTCAGTGAGAGACCCTGTCTCAAAAAATAAGGTGGGACTCAATAAAGAGAGACACTGATATTGGCCTCTGACTTCCAAGATCATATAAACACATTTGTACCATGTACCTATATACACACATGCACACATACACCACACACCAAAACCCACCATTTAAATGCATGCTTCAGAATACTCGGCTAGCTCAGTTAGTAGAGCATGAAACTCCAAAAGTGTGTATACTTCATGGTTTTGTGCCGCTATCATATCCCCATTATCTATTTCCAACACATCCCATCACCCTCTATTAACTGTATCCATTAGTTCTGACTTCCTATTTCCCATCCATTCCAGCTCCTAGCAACTTCTCAATTGCCTTCTGTCTCTGGATTTGCCTGTTCTAAAGACTGTATATAAATAGAATCAGACAGTATGTGGCTTTTTTATGCCTGTCATCCTCTCAGCATGTTTTCAAGGCTGTGATAATTAATTTTATTGTCAACTTGGTGGGATTAGAATTGCCTAGAAAAAGAGCTTCTGGCTATGCCTGTGAGATTTTTCTAGATTAAATGAGTTGGGAAGAGGTACCTCAACTTCAGTTGGAACCATCCTGTGGGCGTGGGTCTGGACTAAATTAAAAGGAGAAAGCGCTCTTAGCAGGAACACTCATAGCTCCATGCTTCCTGACTATGTGGCCTGCGGCTTCAAGCTCTACCACCACAGCCCCCCTACCTTACTGGACTGTACCCTCCAACTGTGAACCCAAACAAACTCTTCCTTCCTTCAGTTGCTTTGGTCCAGTATTGCCACTCAACAAGGCAAGCAGCTAAAATAATATAAAATATAATATAATATAATATAATATAATATAATATAATATAATATGAAGGCCCATCCTTCTTGAAGTGCATGTAAGTACTCCATGCCTTTCTATTGATGAATAATATTCATTTGTATGTGCATGCCAAGCTTTATCTATTTCTCAGTTGGCAGACATTGATTTGGGCTAATTCCACTTTTGCTGTTATGGATCACGGCTGTGTGAACGAACGTACATGCACACGTGTTTTGCACGAACATGCCTCAGGGCTTTTTGAGTTTGCACCTGGCAGGGAAGTTGCGTGGTCATTTTGTGTTGACTCTCTGAGGAACTGTCAGGCCATTTTCCATAGCCCGAAAGTGCATTATTATATTTGTCATGGCACTTGCCACCCTCTGCTTGTTCTCCAGCTGTTTCCTGTGGGTCGTGGTCCCCGATAATGAGTAATACTAAAGGCAGAGACCACAACCCACATTTATATGCTCTATTCATGCTATAGCCTAGTCCTGGAATACAGCCACAGCTGAGTGCATTGACTTGAGTGGAGGGGAGGGGAGAGGACACACCAGTAGCCTGGAGGAGGGGTGCTTATGGAGAGCCAGCACTGCCAAATCACTAGGATTCTCAACACTTGATCTTTCTAAGCCTTGATGTTTTCATAGAAAGTTGTGTGACTTCCTGATGTCATAGGGAATACTCATAATCCCAGTGTGAGCCTCACTGGGAATTCCAAGTCAACCTCAGTTATATCGTGAAATGCTGCCACAAAAATAAATAGGTAGATAGACAGACAGACAGATAGACAGATAGATAGATGGATGGATGATAGACAGACAGACAGATGGGAAGAAAGCCTAATCAGTGAAGAGCTTGCTGTGGCAATAGCTGCTCACTAAGTTACTCAGGTTGGCCATGAACTCACTTTGTTACCTCCCCAGACCCAGGTAAAAATCTGAGATCCTGGGGGTAGAGAGATGGCCCAGCGGTTAAGAACATCTGACACCCTCACACAGACGCATATAAAATAAAAATAAATAAATCATTTAAAAAATATATCTGAGATCCTAGCCCTTCCCCCATCAGCTAGTGGATATCTGGAAAGTTACTTCCTCATCTATAAACCTATTTTCTTACCTGAAGAGCAGGCACCTTAGAGTTGTTTTCAGGCTTAGATAAATTACCCAGATCAGTGAATTTAGAGCTACATCTGACCTGTCAGTAAGAGCCTGCAAATGTTAGTCTACAGTGGAATTATTTTCGGGGTTTTCCCCCCACAAGTAAAATTGCATGCGACAAAAAGGAAGGATTTGTTGTGACTTGTGTCTAAGAAGAAATGCAGTCTGTCACGGCAGAGAGGAACAGCAGCAGTAGTGTGAGAGGACTAATCACATTGTGTCCACAGTCAGAAAGCAGACAACAGACAGGAAATGCTCAAGGCCAGTCCCCAGCGACACACTTCTGTAGCAAGGCTCTACCTCCTAAAAGTTCCACAACTTTTCAAAACAGCGCCACCAGCTGGGGACATAGTGTTGAAGCACATTTCACAGCCAAATCACAGCACACATCTGCCCAGAAACTTGGAGGCTTTGTGAATCTGAGTTAAAAGTCCAGATATTTGGGTGATAATCCTAAAGTAATATAATTTGTGTAATGTTATTACTTCCAAAGTTGGGGGGGGGGGACAGCTTTTGAACATACTGCATATATGAACCCAATCACATATTTTAGAGTCTTTCTTAGTGTGTATGTATACCCATATATTCTATACATAATAATCTTAACACTCCAGTGTCAAGAGTCTTACTTCACTAAAAATATCTTACAAGGGAAATGAGGAGATAATTCAGTCATGCCAACAAGACCTCCATTTGTTCCCCAGCACTCATGTAAAAAACCCAGGAATGGTGGTGCACACTTGTAGTCCTTGCATTGAGAATGTCAAGACAAGCCGATCCCTGGGGCTTGCAAGCCAACCAGTCTAGCCTAATCCAGTCCCAGGGAGAGACCCTGTCCCAAAAACACAAGTTGGACAGCACTGAGGGACAACACTGAAAGTTGACCTCTGACCTCTACACTCTCATTCACACATTTGCACATGTCCCCTCCCCCCCCCCCAAAAAAAATCTCACCATCTTTGTTCAAGTTGACCATGGCAAGACAGTCGTTATTACATGAGAATTACAATACTGGCATTTTGAAGGTCTTTCACTCATCCTTTGGAAAAATCAATAGTGTCGGTTGATTTGAAATAAGAAAATAGGAAGAATGCAGAGGGCCCAGAACGTAGAGTGAGCTTTTGGATTGGACCATCCGAGTTCCCTTACGTCCGTGTTGTTCTTGCAGTGTTTTCCTCACTGAGCCTTGGGCTGCTTCCTGAACGCTCTGCTACTCTGATGGTCTATGAAGATGTTGTCCAAATAGTATCAGGATTCCAAGGTACGTTTCATATTGAAGACGAAAACAGTACTAACATTTGGGCCAAATGCTGACACTTTTTGAGCAGCCTTCTTCTTGGGTGGTGGCAACAGTCAATTCATCCATAGCTGGGATACAGTGTTTGTTGTCCCTGTGAGGCGTCTGTAGTTCAGTCATTTTATAAGTTGGCTCTAAAATTACTTCTTCCAGAACCATCCTTTAAGTTTATGTGGGAAAAGGAAGGGGCCTCCCTGCTCTGCTCCCCATCATCTCTCTGTCCTATGAAAAGATTGCTCATCTTATTTGGGTCACTGCCCCGGTCTATGATGCCTAGAAGTCACTCACAAAGGTTGTGAGTATGTGGGGATGGGTTTTTCTTGCCTGCCTCCTATTTTTCAATGTGTTTCATATTCAGTGTGAACCCTCACCTCACCCCAAACACATTTGGCTCTTAAGATATGCTAACATGGAAGGTTCTGGACACTTGCCCTCTTCTCCTCAGTAATGGGATTCAAGTTGGAAATAAGCCTCTGTGCTGAGATCACTTTCTTCCATCACAGCTAGAGAACCATCATATTTCCTGGCGCTGCTGAGTGTTCTATAAGATTTATTTGTTGAGGTGCTTACATTTGGCCCTCATTATCCTAAGATTCAGTGTTGCAGGTTCATATAAAAAACGTGTGGGCTGGAAATGTGGCTCAGCAGTTAAGAGCAGTTGTACAGAGGACCAGCGTGCAGTTCCCAACACCCACATCAGGCAGCTCACAACTGCCTGTAACCTTTGCTCCAAGAGATCCAACTCCACCCTCTTCTGGCCTCGTGGGCACCCATACACACAGGTGCATACATCCACACAGACACACATATGCATAAATAAAAGATAAGTCCTTTATTTAAAATGTATTACAACCAAACATATGTAGACCTTTATTGCTGTTACTCCCTCACAGAACAGTAAAACAGTTGCTTACATACCACTTCCAATGTACTGGGTATGGTTTAAAGGGTAATAGCATATATCTCTGAACTATGCAAAAAGCACTGTGCCATTTTTGTGAGCCTGGAGCATCTCAAGATTCTTAGTATCCTCAAGGGGTGCCCCACATATATGCAGAGACTTTATTCTTTACTGATGCTACCATGCCATGCCATCATTCTCTGTCACAGAGATCTATGTAGCATTAGAAAATGAAGTATGTTCATTTATTCCTTCATTAGTGGGGGATGCAGGGAGATTCAAAAAGTTTAATATGCAGCTTCTAATTTTAGAGGCTGATTTTGAAAAGAAATGGAAATGTCTGGCAGCATTTATGACTTAGGCTTGGGAGAGAAAACAGAACAGAGGTGCAGATTTTGGTGTCATTTCACAGTAAAGTTCTTGGGTTTTTGTTTGTTTTTCATAAGACAACAGTGCTAGGCCCGAGTCTTCCCTGACTTCTCCATGGCCTAAGTCCATGGCCCTTTTTCTTAAAGTCCATCTTCCATTAGCTTTGCTATAGTCAGAGTCACTTACAGCCTCCATATTGCCCAACCCCAAAGACATGAGTTACCACTTCATCCTCTTGATATCACTATGTTTAGCAGAGGTAACAGGTTGGTCCCCTGTTTTAAAACTGCCTTCCCTTGTTTTCTTGACTCCATGCCTTAATTTTCTGTCTTGACTCTTGGTCACCCTTTGGGAGACTCCGGTGCCTTCTTTGGGCCCACATGACCCCCCTCTCCTTCTTCTAGGCCAGCCCACACAGGGCCCTGGGTTTCAGTGTTTTCTAAGTATTCATTGCTCCCAGCCCCTGTTTCCAGAGGAGCTTGGCCTCCTGGGTGGAGGCTCAGAGGTGGCTGGTTATCTGCCATCTCACCCTGGATGTCTATTGAGCATCTCCCACTTGGCATTTACACATTGAGCTCTTGGGTGAGTATAATTTGCTAGAACTTCTGTCTCGGTAAATGACATGAACATGCACTGTAGTTGGTCAGGCTGAGCCTTGCTAAGCTTCCTCTCCATCCTTATTGCCACCATGACTCCCCTATATCCCCTCTGAGCACTGCAAGAGGTTTTTGACTAATGATGTATTCCTGTTCTTGCTGAGGTCTGGTCCTCAGAAGATTAAAATCGAAGCAATTAAGTCAGCCAGCTTTGGTTCCTCAATGGTTTCTAGTTGTATATCAATAAAATCCAAACTCTTTATACTCAGGGATACACGATTTCCCTGGCCCTGAGTTTTTGGTGAGTGCCACAGTCATCCAGAGATCATGGTTGGTTAGAAACTGGGCTTGGGGACAGCCCTTGAAACATGGGAGTTTCCCAAAGAACCAAGCTCCTTGCACCCATTTTCCCTTCACACGGAGCTTTTAGCCCCACACAGCCTCGTCTCCCTCACAGCCACCTGGCATAGTTTCTGAACCTGTGTTTCCCTTTATTAATGTTAAAGGGGGAAATGTGTGACCTCCTCTTCACCACCTTCTGCCCTGTGCATTGTACACTGGCCAGGGCTCAGTGTGTAGGATGCAGAGCAATGGACACACTGGAGTCTGTCGTGGTTGCTCAGGCTCCTTGTGACTGCCTCTTGTATTCCTTCCTGTCGCCCACCAGCCCTGACACCTGGCTCTCCTCCTGTGGCTCTGAGGAGGCTCCTGAAGAATCCCACTGTTGTGCACTGTCCGTAAGCAGTCACCTTCTCTCTTTGTAACATTCTGTGTGGCCTTCGTCTCCCCTTCTGAGACCCCCATGAGTCAGAAAGCAGGTACCAGAAGCCTGGCTTTACAGCCTGAGTCACTCCACAGTCCCTGTGCCTGCCTGCACACACTTGTGTTCTTTTCTGCTGCCCACCTGTTGCCCATCTGTGCTCCCAGGACCTGCAGGTGGATCTCTGCAGGTGCTTCCTGCCAGCATGCTGCTCTACAGCCATTACACTAGGGTTGGAGTTGATATCAGTCATGAAGCTCCACTTCATGCCTTGACTGTCTCTTTCCCCATGTGTCGTACACCGAACTGTTGATGTAGTCTTCATGGGGCCAGGCTCTAGTCCTTTCTCTTCCAGGTTGCCATCTCACTCATCCTCACTAAGCCATCTCACAGGCCACTGTGATTGAGCCTCCGTCTCCCTACTAAGTGTTCGTCTGCATGGGCTTTGTTAATAGCCCAGCTGGGTTTGTTCTGCTCCTTCCCATCTGGGCCATCCCACCCCATCTTCCATACTGTCTTTAAACTCTCCTTGGACAGCAAGGCCAGCCCCCAAACCACATTCTCCAGGCCTTCCTGTATCTCCATCGGAGATATGAGTCACACCTCCTGCCTTGCCATCCAACCCAGCTGGTAAAGACCTGGAATAATATGACCCCTCCTGGCTATGGTTGTTAGGTCTGGAATGGGCACCCAGCACAACGTTACTAAGCCATAGAGAGGTAATAATTGCAAATGAATGGTCATGAAATATAGGCTAGGTCAGGACTGTGGATAGGCAACCTGTGAGCTAGTTCAAGGAAGGCAGCAGAAGCGAAGGAAGCAATTTGGTAGCAGGTCAGAAGGGAGTCCACGGGGGGAGTGGGGGGCACTAGTGGAGTCATGGCAGTGACAAGTATGAGTGTGCAAATGAGTCCCACTTCCACCTACTCACCCTACAGCTGCTGAGCCTGGGCAGCACCAGCCTCTGAATCTTTAGTGTCCTCTGGCTGCCATCCTCCAATGGCAATAAATCCCTCTTTCCCTCACTGCCTCTTTCATCCTGTGAACAGCCCTCTAGCTGGGAGTCCTGAGTCTTTTAAATGGCATCTCCTTTTCCACCATGTTTGATAATGTTCTGACTTAGTTGCTTTTCTTTTTTGCTGCAACAGATGCCTGACAGAAACAACTTAAAGGAGGAGGGGCTTGTTTGGCTCACAGTTTAAGAGGACACAGTCCGTGATGGTAGGGAAGATGTGGCAGCTGGAGCCCAACCCCTGGTGCCTCTGCTTATTACGTTTTGGCAGACTAGGAATCGGAGCACTTAGGCCTGAAGAGCATACTATGTTTAACTCTAAAGTCCCAACCCAGGAACCCACTTCCTGCAGGTAGACCCAACCTCATAAAGGGTCCCCAGCCCCTCAAAACAGTGCCACAAGCTGCAGACCACTGTGCGTCCAACATTTAACTGTAATATATACTTTTCTTCATCAACTGAGTCGTTGTATCATCGTCTTAGTTTCTGCAAACCCAGGCCCTGTGCCTGCTTCTTGACAGGCGCCCAGTGAGCCATTGAGTAATCAAGGAAACAGAAACAGATAATCAAAATCCATCTGCTCTTTGTGCTTCCAATTTCCCCATGGTTGGTTTCTTTTCTTTGTTCAAGTGAATTGGGGCTGGGGGGCATGCAGTTAACATACAGATACACACACACACACACACACACACACATACACACACACACGCACACACACACACACACACGAGGGGGGAGGGAGAACTGAAATACATTCAGTTAGCTTTGTTATAATTAATTGATCAGTATATGTACACCCCTGAGTCCTGCAGCTAATCAGAAGCCATCTAAGAACAATTTCTTCCTTTCTGTAGTCTCATGCCCATACCAGCTCCCTGCCATTACAGATATTTGGTTAATTTTAAAATGCATCCTGCTTCATGAGCTTGAAAGGTTTAGTTATACTATTTCTTATCTCAGTAGAATTGAGGCAGGGCAGTAAGAACAATGGGTCGTTTTATTTGATTCAAAGCTTTTTCCTTACTGGAAGGAAAGCCATATGTAGTTGAGTAAATGGGAATCTTTGCCACCATTTGCTAAATCAGTTCCATTCTGCAAAATCAGTGTGATACTGAAAATATGAATGATACATAAAGTGTTTTAGCCTCTGGCTGGTCACATTTGGTTGCATGTGTCATTTTTCAATGGGTCTAAATTCTTGTCTGTTCAGCAATAGAGCACTATAAGCTGCTTGTTTATAAGCATGTTGCTTATATAGCATGGTGTGCCAGCCCACCCTGGAAAGTTCCCCAAGCTTGATGGTGGTTCACTTAGGAAACCTCACACCACCAACTATGTGCAAGGTCACATGATGCCATTGTTTTAGGTGACACTAAAGGAAAAGCTCACAAAGAATAAAGGCCACTAGGAGAGATGGATACCAGGGATAAACGGGGGGAAAGGCCATTGGTCCCTGACATGTGCATGAAACTTCAGTTGAAGGTTTAACATAATTACATCCAAATAAAATACATTAATGAGAGCTTTTCTGTAAAAATAAAAAATAGTGTCCACTTGTCCTCTCTGTAGATAGACTAGATGGCATTTATGTAAATTCTAACCCTATACACCGATAGAGTAATTCTCATTGGAGTAGGCTGAGTAATGAATGAGTGTGGCTGCAAACGTAAGCTACACAACAAATCCATGCTTCTAATAAGGTTGTCATGAGCAGTCAACAGCCCTTGCATTTTAAAAGTGAGGCAAGTGATCCTGCTGTTAGTGTTGCTGTGGCTTCGTGAAGAAGTCTTCCGACAGTGAGAGGAATGGGCTGGGCCCACTGAGTGACTGGCCAGCTAGGGGAGTTTCCCTGAGAAGAGGCTGTGTCTGAAAATGTGTTACTTGTAAAATGCTGGCAAATTTCTTTCCGACTTGTCATCAAGACTGATAAAAAGAATGAAAAGAGAGGACATTTGTAGATTGTTATCTTAGAGAGTTTTGTGTGTGTTGCTGAAGAGCTAGTTAGTTGAAATCTGTGGAGAGGTTTAGGGGACAATCCAGAAGTGAATCCCAAGATGCTGAGATATGGAGGGTCTGGGGAGTTGGCTCAATGGGTTGAGCTAACTTGCCACACACACCTGATGGTTTAAGTTCGGATCTCCAGAACTCATATAAGAGAATGGCATGTGTCTGTGACCCCATGTGTGAACTCAAGAGATGCACATGTCTGTAATCCCAGCACTCCTACTGGGGATGTGGGAGATGAACTGGGGGCGCTCCAGAAGCTTGTGGGGCAGGCAGCCTGGCATTGGTAGCAGCAAATGACAAGATCCTGTCTCAAATAAATAAAATTGAAGGTAAAAACTGACTCCCAAGATTATCCTTTGACCTCCACATGCACACACTGACACCCAAGGTTACCCTCTGACCTCCACGTGCACACACTGACACCCAAGGTTACCCTCTGACCTCCACATGCACACACTGACACCCAAGGTTGTCCTCTGACCTCCACCTGCACACACTGACACCCAAGGTCATCCTCTGACCTCCACCTGCACACACTGACACCCAAGGTTATCCTCTGACCTCTGCATGTACACATTGACACCCAAGGTTGTCCTCGACCTCCATTTGCACACACACTGACATCCAAAGTTATCCTCTGACCTCCACCTGCTCACACTGACACCAAGGTTGTCCTCTGACCTCCACGTACACAATGTGTGGCATATGCATGCCTATGATCACATTCACAAACACATATTTTTTAAAGATACTAAGAAATGATGGAGACCAGACTGGAGACCCATCCTGTAGCTCCCACAGCCCCCCAGGAGTTTCTTATTCCCCGAACAGTCCCTTTATGTTCCACAGAACACCTGCTGGAAGCCTCTCCTACTCCACATACACACTACTTTTAGCAGTCTCCCTGTTTCTTGTTTCAGAGGGAAAAGTAAAGGTCTCAGGGAATGACATCTTCAATTCTTCAATTTTCTTCTTGTTCTTTTTCCTGTATGTGGTGATACCATTCCTTCCCCCTGCTTCTCTGCCTAACCATGAGTACTTTCACATTCCCAGTGGATCCTGTTGCCCCCTCTCCAGCCTTCCTCCACATATGTGCAGAATCCTCCATCAGTGTTCTTTTCAGCCTTTCTCACCTCTCCCTCTTACTCAAGGTGTTGAACTTCAAAGAGAAACCCTTTGTATACCCCATTTTTCCTTCAAATGACAACCTTGTTTTCTTTCCCTCCCAAAGTTTGGAGAATCACCCTTTGCCACACCCCCTGCTCCCCTAAACATGGCCTCATGCTGTTCTTCAGAATGCTCTTGCTCAGTTCCAGACCTGGGGTCATCAGATCCACCCTCTCCAATCACTGTCCTGTCTGGCTCTCCCAGGCTTCACCACCTCATCTGTTTCTTCCTTCTTGCCCCTGTTTCTCAACCAGCTCCCATCTCTGCCTGCCACTGTGTTCATTTCTTCTCAGTTTCTGTCATGGGCGTCGTACTTCCCTGCCTACTTCCTATTCCAAAAGTGGTTTTCAACCCTAGCCTCCTGCTTCTGTGTTGACCCCTGGTGTCACTGCCTTTATTTGTATTTCTCACTTGAACCTTTTTACAGCAGACTCATCCTTAAACTCTTGCCACCCCTGGACATTCTTCATAGGCAGACCAACTGAAGTCCAAGGTTGAGCTGGAGGCACCATGCCCTTTACAAACCTCCTCTATCTGCAAGACAAGAGCCTATGCTTAGCTCACATATCGTTCCTCAACCTTCCCATGTGTGATATCTGCATCTCTGCATTTTCCTATCTGTTGTTTGATCTCATCTGCCCCTTCCAGCCCTCCAGACAGGGACCACCTAGGAAACTTCCTTCCTGAGCAGTCAGTCACTCGTTATTAAAGTTGATCTTGTATTTCTGTCATCTCCCTCTTATTTGGGGATGTATGACATTTATGATAATGGAGCCATTTTGCTCTCTGCCTCCCTTGTTCTTGAGTTCCAGGAATATAAGGGTTTGTCCTTTCCTTGTTTATATAGCATGTATCCACTAAACATGAGACTCTTCATATGAGTTGCTTAAATTATGGAGATGCGTAGAATATAGGGTAAGAGGTTCTCCACTGTAGTAATTTCATATACCCTGGGACACTTAGCAGTGTCTGGGGCCATTGGGATTGTCACATCTTGGGGACTGCAACTGACATTTGATGGGTAGAAATCAAGGATGCTATTCCATATGTTAATATGCACAGGACAACTCCCAACAAAGGATTTTCTGGACCCAAAGTGTTAATGGTCCTAATCCTGTTTCAGTTAAGTCACAGCATGGCTGAAACATAGCAAGTTGCTGGGTATAACGCACCAAATTCAGTGGTATTACTGAGTCGCAGATATACACTGAGTGCTCTTTTTTCTCATCGTGCCTCTGATTAAGAAGAAGTATAAACATTCACATAAATGTTATACAAGGAACAGTGAGATTCAAGACCTTAAGAGAAACACAAACAGACCATAGAGCTTGAGATGGGCTTGAGAGAGGCTATGCAGAAGAGGTGGACTTTGAGATGCATCTGAATGATATATAAAGTCTGTAAACAGAGACAAAAGGGAGTTTTGGACATGGGACGAGCATGACCACATGCATAGAAACAGCCCCATGGTCCTGTTTAGCCAAATGATGGAGGCGGATTGGTCATAAATAGAGCATCTATTCTGAGACAGACATTATGATAGGAAGGAATGCCAAATGTAAGTTTTCTACATTTTCCAAGCACACTGACATTGGCCAAGTTACTTAACCTCTTTGAGATTTAATTTCTTCACCCAGGAGGGCAGGGTGGAATTCCTTCTTCCCAATCTGGTTATTGTTTATAAGCTCTAAAGCACTGACTTGTGCCTCTCCATTATAAGAGATGATATAATAGTTTGAGTCTATCTTGATCTACTTATTTTTAATGCTTTGTCATCATGCATTTGCTAAGTGGTGAAGACTGATGTCTTCTGAGTAGGAAAAGCACCTCTGAGCAGTCAGTGTGTCCATGGGTAAAATGGAAAAGGAGGTTAAGGCTGAAGCAGAGGGCTGGTTGGGAGACTGGTGAGGCAAAAGGTGGTGCATAGGTCTAGTAGTCTGGAGGAAGAAGAGAGGAAATGTTAACAGAGGAAGAGTAGCCAGTCTTGGCACTTGAGTGACTGTGTAAGGTGTTAGGAAGGGAAAGTGATGTTGACTTGGATCAAAACAGGGTGCTGGAGAGAACATCGCTTCATTAAGTGAGAGATAGTAGATGCTGATCCTGGAAAGCCAGATCTATCTAGAAGACAGAGGGAAATGCAAGTGCAGGACTTAGGCAAGATCCCAGGACTAGAAAGGATGGTGGCTGTAAAGGGGACCCACTAAGAAGAATCACTACCCAGCAGAGGTGATGGGTAGCAGCCCTTTGGGGACTGTTTCATCTAGAGCCAGGAGAAGAAAGACAGGATTTGAATGAGAACTTGCAAGTGGGCATTTGCGAAGTCTGGAGAGAATCAGAGGCCAAGTATGAAAGAAAGAGGGGACTCGTGGGTGAGGCTGATGAACACTGTGGCCCATTGTAAAGAGGTCAGGGGATGAAGGCTGAGAAGTGGTCATGGGGTTTGCAGATTATACAGTGGCCCTTGCCATCATGTGCTGTGGGTGAAAGCCATGTCACTGAAGGCTGAATGGAAGAAGACAGGCATTCATATATGGGGAGAACAGAGTGAAAGTCATGTTTGATTGTGATTTGTTTTCTGGATAGGGAAGACGTGAGCATGTTTATTGCTGAAGGAGGAATCACCAGGGGACAAAGAGATTGTTGACAAAGGCAGGAACAGTTGGTAAAGGTTCATCATGGCATAAACAAGAAAGCAGAATTTAGGACAGCGGCTTGGCTTGCTTGACCTTGGATGAAAAGAAGAAAAAAGGGGAAAAAATTAGAAGTTCAGAAAGAAAAATTAGGCTATCTGCTGCGTTTGGTAAGTCAGGATGTAAGCATTTGAAAAAGGAGGATGGGGCCCTACGTCTGAGGAGAAGAGAGGAAGTTCCAAGCAGCTGCTGATGGGTTGAGAGGCAACCGGTGATGACAGGCAGGCTGGTCCGCTCCCTTCCTGCTCCCAGAAAATCACATGAAGATTTAGCAACTCTAAAGAAAGACGGGCTAAAGAACATAGTGTCTTCCCCCAGCCCCACACATGCCCATTTAGGCCTTGTTTACCCTGTGGCCTAGTGTAGCCTATATATACCCTTAGATTCCTCGGATACCTTCTGGGCCATTTCACCAATCATAGGTTTTGCCTGTACTTGAGGGTGTGTGGGACTCTCAGCAGATGGCATCTGTGTCTTGCCAGTCATAGCAGGTGTCAGTTCAGCTGGACCCGCCACTTCCTGTTCTTACAAGCCTGCCCCACCATAATCCTACGTGTGCCTACCTTCCAGATACCACAGATGGCCCTAGTTGTCTGGTGACACCCCAGATTCTCCTATACAAAGAAAGGAAGAGGCGAGCGTGGGGAGGTGGGGCAGAGAGAGAGACACAAAGAGAATCTCCCATCAAAGTGCAAGCCGTCCACATGCCCCTCTCAGAGATGGAAGGGATGAGAGAATGAATTTTAGTGAGGCACCAAAGCCCCTGAGCTTTGGTTTGTGGTTCTGTGGTTCCTACTAAGTCCTTGTTGGATGTGTGTCCCGGGTCCAGTGTGACTCTCCACCTGCCTTTTAGCAGCCTCCCTCTTGCTGTGTGATTTCCCACTCCTCACTGTCAGAGGAGCCTGCACCCAAATCTCAACTTTCCCATCTCACCAAAGTCATGCAGGGACCTGGAGGGACACATATACCCTACTCTGTTCGTGGATACCTGGCTAGGATTCCACCTTCTCCCTTTGCGCTCATGAACTCCAGCTCCCTCTTGGCCCAATCATGTTTAGATACGCCATGCTCTTTTTCATATTAGCTGGGTTCTTTGCTCTTCCTGATTGTGCAACCTAGGGGCCTCCATGGTGACATATTAGCTGAACAACATCAGCAGCTGCGTCAGCCATCAGTGGGGAAAAAATAATCCTGTAGTCAAGATGAGGAGATGAAAAGGGAGATGTTGACTTTCCACCTCAGAGAGCTGGGCGGAAATGGAGAACAAAAGAGGCAGGCAGCCTGTGCAGCCTAGTGGGGAAAGGGGTGAGAGCGGACAGCTCCCAGCGGGCCCAGGGCACCAGGGCACCAGGAGAGCTGCTGAGGGATGGAGTGCAGATCCAGGAGACAGCAGGGCTCAGAAGACTGAACTAAGACATGATGGTGTAAGGGGACCTCTGGAGGCCGGCACTTTGTTTTAGAAATGAAGACAGGGCATGGGTAGCCTGGCATTAGACTGACAGATGTGTGGAACAGGTGACCAAAGAGAAGGAGCAGTGACTTTGGGTCCTGGCTCCCTTGGCTTTAGGACAGAGCCTGTGTTTTACCGGCCTTGGGGGAGGATAGTTGATCAGTGGGTTGGAGCAGGTAGAAGCATGGTCTACCATTTTAGCCATATACAGATAAGAGTAGCCCAGAGAGCCTGCCCCAGATCATGGCTGGAAGTCCTTTGGGCTTCCACGGCCTTACTGTAGGAAGACTGTCTTAATTTGTCAGTTCTCTGAGCTCTGAAACCGCCTTATCACAGAACATTTCTAGGAAGGCTACCACACTTCCCATCCTAGAAGTTCAAAGGGAACCTCATCTCAGAGTGAGGGTGGTATTCTGGGACCTCGGTGCATTGTGAGGAGGGATAGAAAGAGCCCTCAGCTGAGCGCAGCAGATTGAAGCCAACCCGAGCTGGGGACACATAATCTTAATTTTCAGGACATCTTTGCCAGGCTTGTACAAAATTACTTCTCACCTTCATGTCTGGTGACTGTCACCACAAGAGTAGGTAAAAATAGGGATCATAATAACATCTGGACAAAGGTAAACTCTAAGTGACACCATAAGGCAGCTGACCGGGTCACTCCAATGGTCACACAAAGGGATGGGGTTGGGGGAAGGAGGACCACTTTGCATCATTGCCAAATCTGAAACATCATCTGTGTCAAGTAGGAAGCACTCCAGAGGAACAGCGCCCATGTCACGTCACACGGCGGCTTCCTCAGGAAGAAAACAGTTCATCATGTGTGTGTGTGTGAGGCAAGGAGGGGAGGGTGAAGGGAACTCTTATTTACATTCCTTTCAAGACTGTATATTGCAGCCCCTTGTCCAGCTTCAGTTTGGTCGGTGGCATTCAACCAGATTTCTCCAGGAAGCTGGGAAATGGTCTTGTAGCAGTATCAAAGCTGATCTCTTACATTGCTTGTGTGAAGAGATTCATTGCCATTTCCTTGCTTCATTTACTCAGACTCTCCCAAAATGTTACCCTATCCATAGCCAAATACCGCACAGTGGGAAAGACTGGTCGCAAATAGAACTTGGGAAAAGCTTTTTGTTCAAAACCTAAATAACATCCTGTGTCAAAACAAATGTGACAATGGGCTATTATGTCTCGCCCCATAATAGCATGTTGTCACATCCCTGTGTCCTGGATGAATGAGGGATGGCACACCATGTGGGAAGGAGCAGGGGTGGGGGAGGAATGTTGGAGCCCTAGAGAAGCCTTTCATGGCTTGGCATTTTCTGACATGGAAACCACTCCTTGGGGAGGTAACTCAGAGGTTGATCCCTGCAGGTGCCCAGCCACAGCCTCGAGTTCATTTCCAGAGAAGGGCCTTGAGGTTGCCCGAGAACACCAGCTACAGTGACCTCACCGCCTACCTCACTGCTGCCAGCTCCCCGTCAGAGGTAGACAGCTTTCCTTATTTGCGAGGATTGGATGGAAACGGGACAGGTAATTGGAGTCACTTCTCTTTCGGGATGGGCCTTATTCTTTCTCTGTGAGTTTTGGATATGGCAAGAGGTGCTCACATTAAGTGGAGAGGGAGCAGGGCCTTGACCTCACAGGTTCTGGGGTGATATTGTTACCTTTTGCCAGCTTATGGAGGCATCCAGTCTGCACCACTAAAGAATGGCATCTTTGTAAAGTGGCTTCCTTGAGCCCTTCTGCAGTGGCCTGGGGCCTGAAACACCCTTCTCTGGGCTTTCCTTTGTTGGGCTAAATATTTCAGCTCCATTGAAATTGTACTTTTTTTAAAGTATGAGATCAGAAATAGAGGGTTTCTGCCCCGCTGATCTCTGCCTACTCCACTTACCTCCAGAATGTATTGCTGGTGCCACAATGTCTCACCCACTTGTCCAACAAGAGACACTCAGCCCCACCCTCTCATCTGCCATGTGCCCCAGCTGGGAGGGGAAGGGTTGGCTCCAGTGACATCTAGAGATGAGCAAGTAGCATTCCATGCCCCACTACAGATGGATCACTGAGGTGTGCACATGGCCTGTCAGTTCTGGCTGTGGCCATCAGCTTTCACCCATGTCTTCCTCTCTGCTTTTGGATGCTCACCTTCCTTTCCTTTCAAAGGGCATTTGGGAAGGTCCCCGGGGAGGCTCTCCATAGCCTGCCAGAGAGGAGCCAGGCTTTGAAGTTGATTTGGAATCTTCTGGCTGATCACTAAGTGAGCTCTGTCAGCACCACTGCTCTTACAAGACACAGAACTTACAGGATCAGAGAGACCAAAAGCCACCAGCCAGAAGAAAAGCGATAATTCCTTATCAGAGAAAGACCAAAGCTGTGCCTTCCTCCTCTTGGGTGACAGCATGGTCCTCAGGCCTCCGCCTGCTGCAGGAGAGGTTCCGGGTCTTGGAATTCTGAATCAATCAAGTCAATCAAACTGTTTCTATCTCTGTCTCTCTGTCTCTTTTTCTCTGTCTCTGTCTCTCTCTCTCTCTCTCTCTCTCTCTCTCTCTCTCTCTCTCTCTCTCTCTCCCTTTCTCTCTCCATGTGCCTTTTCATCACCCTTTAATTTTTAGACATGGCATGAAATTGAAAAGCAGACATTAGTGTTAAATACTGCTAGGTGTATTGCACTTCCCAGGGATGCTTTGATTAAAACTTTCATAATTTTCCAAGATTTTGCATGAACTGGTGATTCTGAAAAGGCTCATAAACCTTAAACATCTCATCCATTTCAGCTTATGAATAAATTTCTAGTTGGAGGAAAGGTACTCAGTGACTTATTGCTTTTTCTCCATCTGTGGTTCTTATTTTGAGAAATGTTTCTTCCTTTAATTATTGAGGACTGATGGCCTGATTTGCCATAAAATAGATGTGTAGTAATCATCTATGGTAAACTTCTTTGGGGAAAACCGTATCAATTCAGGAGCCTGGAGACTTCTTGTTTGAGGTCCTCGTAGGCTCCATTCAGTTTCCCCGACAGAAGGAAACATAGTCAGAAACACAGTGAAGGGGAGCAGCCTCACTCAGCGCTCTCGTGCTCCGACCCTCTCCCAGTAGTGCTTGAATAAATTATGAAACCCGGGAAGACCAGGGAAAGAAGAACACAAAAGCACAGGACTATTGATTTTTTTTAGAAACATACTTTGTTTTAAAAATCAGTCTATTTCAGAGGGAAGAAAAAAAAAGTTGGAAGGTGACATTAAACTGCTTTTTCAGTGACATAATTGATCAATTGCCTGAGAAAGGATCAAAGTTTTTCTGAGACCCACTAAGAAAGGGAGCCAACCCACAGTGTATCGGCATGTACCCTGGGAGACGTAGGAGCCTGGGCTCCATGGAGTAGAGAGAGCAACTGGAGCCCAGTGGCTGCTACTCGCCTTGGATTAGTGTGGGATCAGGCTTTCTTTTGACCTTTAGTCACATTCCTTCTCCTACGTATGCCAAAGATACTCTGCCTTCTAGAATCACACTCTTCTCCTGGTCCCTGAGAAAACACACAGCTCTATACCATTCCCATGGGGGTCAGTGAAATGACCTCCACTAACCACTCCAGGAAGACAGAGAGGGCAAAATGGCTAAGGTACAGCATTTTGCTGACCCAGAAAAGTTGGTGCAAGATGACCTCATCTTTTATCCAAAATGTCTGAACGCTGAAGTGTTTTGAATTTAGGATCAGTTTTTTAATATTTGCATAGACTTCACCAGAAGTATTGTGGCACCTAACTTTTGAGTTTCAGAGAACTTCAGACTCCAGCCTGGTACTAAAATATGAGGACAAAGAGAATCCTAAGGGTTTGGTTAAAAAAAAAAAAACAAAAAAAACCGTCTTGTTACAAGCAACCAATTGATCAGAAGCCTAAACGGACACCATCCAGTGGTTCTTGCCCTTCCCTCACCTGGTTACCCAGAGGGCCAGGTGACACCTGTCTCGACCGGGACACAGAGGGCCAGGTGACAACAAGGTAGAGCAGGAAGGAAAGCCTAGTTACAGACAGAACCCAGTATCTTGTGTGCGATTGGAATCTCGTAACAAGATGTGGAAGAGAAATAATTTAGGCCTCTAAGACTGAGTCACTCCAGAGTAAAGGAAGTGGGAGGGTAGAGGGAGAGGCATGGGGTGGTGTAGAGTAGGATCGGGCATTTCACGGAGCACTGAGAGAAGAAAGCCTCCAGAAAGCAGAGGAGAGACCCACATGTCTTAGGGCAGCCCCTCCCTCTCTCCCTCCCTCCCTCCCTTCCTTTCTTCTATTCTTCTTTCATCTGTCCTCTTCCTTTTCTCCTCTCCTCTCTTCAGGGTCCCACTGTGTAACCCAGGCTGGCCTTGTATTGGCATTCCTGGCTCACCCTACCAGGTGTGAGTACCAGGTACTAAGTACAGGTGAACAGCACCATACCCACCTCAGCTGGCACTCTTTCAAAGCAGTGGGTAAGGACAGGGAGACAAAGCTGTGATTTTCCGTAAATCTGCTCACTTCTGCGGTGTTTACTTCTGAATGCATACAGCTGAGAACATGTGTGTCCGTACACTCAAGAGGGCATCTCACCTACCCTATCCTTAGTTGTGAAGATCAGAGAAACGGCCCTCAGAGGAGTGGAGTAACTGGCAGGGGCAGCTGGTTCCAGAAACCCATCTCCCTAGATCAGGGAAAAGCGAGATGAAGAGAAAAGAGAATGTAAAGACACTGAGGAAGAAGAACGGAGGTGCTGTTTCTAGAACTTTCTGCCTACCTGTTTGCAAGCAATTTCTGCCGGCCTACTGCGTGGGGCTGAACAAAATGAAACAGCACTTCTTAGTTGGAAACCTTGTATCTGCAATGTTTATACAGCATCCTGTGAGTTACCTAATGTCTCTGGGGTTTAAATAATATCTTGTTGAAAGGTTCTGAAATGGCTGAGAGTGGTACAGGGCAGGCCTGGCTTTGCTGTCCTGTCACTCTAAGCTCTGGGTATGTGTGTGTCTCAGTCCACGGTGCGTTTTCGAGAGAAGCGTGGTAAATTCTGATCTTTGGTTTTCTTATCCCAAAATGAAATGATTTCTCAACTAAAAGATTCCTGACCTTGACTCTGTGATTTCAACTTAAATCTTTGGAAGAAATCTTTTAGAAGGCCTTAGCCGTCATGGAGAAACAGAGATGGGCGTGGCATGTAGTGGTCATCATTGTTTACAAATTACTCCATGGAGGACTTAGCCATTAAACCACTGTTGGAACTGTGAAGTTCACTAGATTTGCTTTGAATATTTACTCTTGGTCCAGATTGGAGATTGGCATGAGCTCAGATAGGTAGGTTAGTGTATCGGAAGTATATACTTACGTATACTTTACATAAACATACTTATAATCTGTCTTTCTGCTTAATAGTAAAGCATAATGTAAATAGAAGTAGCAGTAGTAAATAAATCATAAATATTATTATATAAGAGATCCTGTATTATAAAATGCCTTAACATTTTTATCACTAAGAAATTCATCCTATTAAGGCAAAGATATAAAATTATGACAGAATGTATTTTGTGTGATGTTGCGTTTCACTAAAGAAAAATCCGAAATGGATTGCTTAAGTGTATGAATATCACTCCCATAAGCATTCTCTTAATTTATCTATAGACATTCATTAAAGCACTGGCTTGGATAAAAGACCTCTAATGGAGAATAACTGGGATATTAAATTCCTTTTAAACAGACCAAAATAACAGTGGCAACTAAAACAACACATACATATTTCATGGCTAAGTTTCAATCGTGTACTTCTGGGAGAAGCAGTTAATATTTTGAAACAATCCTTGATGAAATTTTCTGTTTAAAACATGGTCTCTAAAATGTGTGTTTTTATGGTACTGACTTGCTGCTGGTATGTGTATTATACATGCTGTAGATGTGTGTCTTGTTTGTGAACCTTCTGTCTGTAGCTTTATCTTGTATTAGAGGAAAGTCTTTTCCACCATGGTTGTACTCTCAACCCTGGAGAGGCTGAAGCCTGGTGATCGTGAGTTCCAGGCCACAGGGTGAGACCTTGCCTTTAAAAAAAGAAGAAAGGAAGGAAAGAAAGAAGGAAGGAGGGGGCTAGAGAGATGGCTCAGAGGCTAAGAGCACTAGCTTCTTTTCCAAAGGTTCTGAGTTCAATTTCCAGCAACCGCATGGTGGCTCACAACCATCTATCATGAGATCTGGTGCCCTCCTCAGGTGTACAAGCATACATCCAGGCATAACACTGTACACATAATAAATAAAGGTGGTGGCGCACACCTTTAATCCCAGCACACGGGAGGCAGAGCCAGGCGGATCTCTGTGAGTTTGAGGCCAGCCTGGTCTACAGAGTGAGATCTTGGGCATGCACCAAAACTACACAGAGAAACCTTGTCTCGGGGGGGAAAAAAAAAGAAAGAAAGAAAAGAAGGAAGGAGGAAGGCAGGAGAAAAAAAAGGAAAGAGAAGGAAGGGAGGAGAAAGAAAGGAAGGCAACAGGGAGTAGGTAATGCAAGCACAATTTGTTACCGCTGGCAGACTCAGACTGGGACCTCCGCTCTGCCGTTAACGAGTGTGTGCCCTCCGGGAAGCTGCTGCCACATCCAAACCTGTTTCTTTGTAAAATATGGGTTTGAACTGCCTCTGGAGGTTGTGGGGGTGAGGATTACTGATGTTATCAGAGCCCTGGACAGGAGAGGCTCTACTCAGTACAGGGCAGTAGCAACTGGTTTTCCTCAGAGGGTTTCTGCGGCCCCAGTCTCCATGCAGGTGATGGACAAACTTCTTCCTTCCAGGAAACAGCACGCGGTATGACTTGACCCCCGTCACGGCCATCAGTGTGCACCTGCTCAGCAGTAACGGAACACCGGTGCTGGTGGACGGCCCCATCTATGTCACCGTGCCCTTGGCCACGCAGAGCAGTCTGAGGCACAATGCTTACGTCGCAGCATGGCGGTTTGACCAGAAGCTGGGTAAGCAAGAGTCCCCGAGCATCCCCTCTGGAGTCTGATATTTTTCTTTTCTGGTTTTTTGTTGTTGTTGTTGTTGTTGTTGTTGTTGTTGTTGTTGTTTTAGGAGGATCTTTAAAGGTTGTGAGAGCTAAATTGACTTTCCTAATCTTCACCCTTTTAGTTTTTCTGAAGGTTCTATGATCTCTCTTGGTTGTGTGGGGGTTTTTTGGTTTTTTGTTGTTGTTGTTGTTGTTTTTGGTCTCCTAAATAAAGGACAAATATTTGCCAACGTTGTTTGAAACAAGCAATAGTCCCCTTGATCCTACAATGTAGAGAAAAATGCTAATCTATTCGTAATTCTCTTAGTCATTTGTCTGTACACATATGTGTGTGTTATCATTTGCTGCATAAGAAGTTACCCTAAAATTTATCAGCTTAAGATAGCACTGAGCATCTCCTGTCTCACAGTTTCTGAAGTTCATGACGGTGGGCTCAGGACCCCAGCAAAGCTACAGGGGGCCTGTCAGCCAGAGCTCTGTTCAGCTTAAGGCAAGATTCTACTGGGCCTGGCAAGCATGCTCAGGACTCTGCCATAGTCACAGGTTGACTGTAGTCCCTGCCGGCTGTTGGCCAGAGATTTCCGCTCTTTGCAACGTGGTCCTCTGCTTACGGCTGTTTGCAACATGGCAGCTTGCTTTCCTCCGAGCCAGTGACATAAGAAAAAGTAAGATGAAAGTTTCCCAAGTACTTCAAATGGAAGCTATCCAGCCTAGGACTGGTCACCAGGTAGGTCAGTGGAAATGGTATCAGAATTGTTCTGCCTTGTGCTTTGCAGCAGACAGCAGCATCAGTATCTTCCCATGGCAGCATTATTCTTTGAGTTGGGATGATGCAGTTTTCCACTCTGTTAATACAACACAGTTCAGTTCATCAATCCCTTACCATTGGGGGCGGGGGGGGGGGGGGGGGGGTTGGTGGCGGGGGAATGGACTATTCTAAGGCTGTGGTAAATACCTTTGTAGCTAAATGTTTGAATGTTTGTGCACAGCCTGGATTACTTTTCAGAGTGTACTGTGAAAGTCCAGCTTGTAACCAGCTTTTAACTATCAATATAACACTGTTAAACCGCACATGAAGATTAGGGAAAGGTTTTGTTTGTTTGGTTGGTTCATTTAGTTTGGTTTGGTTTTTGGTTTGGGTTTTGGTTGTTTTGGTTTTGGCTTTTTGAGATAGGGTTTCTCTGTGTAGCCCTAGCTGTCCTGGAACTAGCTCTGTAGACCAGGCTGGCCTCAAAGAGATCTGCTTGCCTCTGCCCAAGTGCTAGGATCAAAGGTGTGCACTACCACCACCTAGCTAATGAGAATTTTTATATCAAGTAATATTTTTTAAATACTTAACCCCTTGAATCAGTCAAAACATAATTTTAGCAATTACACTTGAAAGTAAGTATCTTTTGGGCTTCCATGAAGTTTCTGATTTCTAACTTCCCAAATAATTAATAGACTCCATAGTAACTTTTAAAGACTGCTTCAGTTTTAATGGCTTTATTAAAGTTGACCTCGCTAGGTGGATCGTAACACTGTATTAATGTATACTGCATCTCTTAGGTAGGGTTTCTATTGCTGTGATAAAACACCATTCCAAAAGGAACTTGAGCAGGAAAGTGTTATTTCATCTCATAGCTTGTGGTCCATCAAATCAGGCTTTCTTGCCAGATATACTACTAGTACATGCTGAAATCCCAGCATCGGGAAGCTGGAGCAAAAGGGGTCCTGTGAGTTTGAGACTAGCCTGAGCTACACAGCAAGACCTTGTCTGAAAACAACAGAAAAAAAAGAGCAGCATTTCTCAGATTCACCTTCTTGTCCTTCTCTGGGTTTCCTATGGCTGGGCTGGGAAACCATCTCATCAGTTTCTTGCATCATCTGGCTGCCTCCTATTTCCCCTCCTTCCACTGGGCCTTCTGTGGTCCTGCTTAGGTTACCCTCAGAGCCAAAGACTGCACTCCTATGTGGTGCTTTCCCAGAACAGCATGGAAGGAGCTTGGTCCATAGCATGGCACACAGGTCTCTGTGGAGCCAGGCCCTGTCTGTCCCTCCCTCGTTCCCTGTCATTGTCCAGACATACTGACCCTTCCCCAGACTTCCTGAATCCTCCCTCAGGCCTTGCCACTTTACAAGCAGACCCTTCAAAGCTGTTCTGGTTCAGATCGCAAATGCTCTCCCCTTGTCTTGTGCTAAAAGCTTGACTCTCAGTAGATGGTGCTATTGGAGGGGGCTCACACTTTTAGGAGACAGGGCCTAGGGGGAGGAGGTAGGTCACTGGGCATGACCTTGAAGGATCCTGGCCTCTTCTATTCCCTGATTCCCAGCCACCATGAGATAAGCAGCTTTGCTCTGCCATGTGTAATTCACCATGATGAGCCATGCTACCCCAAACCCGAGAAGCAACGGAGCCAACTGACCATGAGCTAAAACTTAATGAACTGTGAACCAAAACATCTCTTTCCCCCTTTTAAGTTGTTTATCTGAGATATTTTGTCACAGCTTTGCAAAGCTAACTAAAATCCCTTTCCCTGGGTGTCACTGAACCCCTTCTGCCCATGTGTCTGCCTCAGTGGTACTAGCAGTGTGTGGAGCAGTGACTGTGCACCTGCTTGGCCATTACTTGCTCCTACGGTGTCCGACCTGCTTTTTGTGTGACTAGGACTAGTTCCCGGCTAAAGTCCTTCGTGATCAGATAAGGATATTTGCAGCATTTTAAAAAATCAGAATAGGGGATACAGAGGTGGCTTCTCTGCAGAGAAACCGAGTTGAGTTCCCAGCACCCAATAGGGCAGCTCACAACCAACTGTAACGAAAGCTCCAGAGGACCCAACGTCCTCTTCTGGCCTCCACAAGCACTTCACATGTACACATAATTAAAAGTGAAAAATAAATTCTTTTTTTTAAAAGTCAGAAGAATAAGATATAACATTTGGAAACAAGATGATGGAGACGTGTGTGTGTGTGTGTGTGTGTGTGTGTGTGTGTGTGTGTGTGTGTGCGTGCGTGCGCGCGCGCGCGCGCGCGTGTGTGTGTGTGTGTGTGTGTGTGTGTGTGTGTGTGTGAGAGAGAGAGAGAGAGAGAGAGAGAGAGAGAGAGAGAGAGAGAGAGATTAGGAGAATAGTTACATTGACATTTACATTGAATTCTACCACCACGCCAGTCCTGGAGGTTATGTCCTTACTATTATTATTTCCCTCCTTCCTGCCTCCTTATTCTTCAAATGAATATATGTAGCATGAATTTTAGAAGGTTCTTATTAATAAAATCAAACCTGGAGCCAGGTATTGGTGTGAATGCTGTAAGATCAGAGAAGCAGAACAAGCCACAGCTACCTCACCTTGCCAATTCCTCAGCTGATCCTGTTTCCTCAGACTGGAAACCTCTGTGTCCTCATCCAGAATGAATCTCAGCTGAACTGCTGCTCCAAAGCCTGAAAGCTTAACCAACTAAAAGCTTCTAGTTCCTGCTTTTCACACCTTATATATCTTTCTGTTTTCTGACATCACTTCCTGGGATTAAAGGCTCACTTCCTGGGATTAAAGGCGTGAGTCACCATGCCTAGCTATTTCCAGTGTGGCCTTAAACTCACAGAGATCCGGATGGATCTCTGCCTCCCAAGTGATAGGATTAAAGGCCTGTGCACCACCATTTTCTAGCCTATGTATCTAGTGGCTGTTCTGTTCTCTGACCCCAGATAAGTTTATTAGGGTGCACAATATTTTGGGGAATGCAATACCACCACAGAGATATTTGAATATGAGTAAATAGGGCTGGGATATTAAAATCTATGTTCCTAACACTATGAAGCTTTCTCTAGAATTTGTTGTAGATCACATGTACCATGACAGCCTGAGTATATTAAGGAAGCATGCTCACTCTCATTAGTGTATTCCGCATATAGCTAACAATGAATTTTTATTTAAATAATTTTTCTATGTCATAGGCTATAAAATGTCTCCCCAAATATATCATGTCCTGATACTGGAGCCCTATGAATGCTATATTATGTTGAAGATGTGATTAAGAATCTTTAGGTGGAGAGGTGAACCTAGATTATCCAGATGGACCCTTTGTAGTCACAAGAGGCCTCAGAAGAGAGAGGAGATGGGGTCAGAGTTAGAGGCGTTTGTAGTATGAGCAGCGAGCAGGAGGTGGAGTAGCATGCTTTAAAAGTGGAGAAAAGAGCCGTAATCCAAGGAGTGCAGGTGCACATTGGAAGCTGAAAAGACAAGGCCAGGAAGTTTCCCTTCAAACTCACCCTGCACCCACCTTGGCTTCAGCACAGAAGGGCTGGTTTTAGTTTCTGACCTTCAGAGATTTGATAATAAATCTGGAAGTTATTAAACTCTTTATATTTGTGGAAACTTGTTACAGCAGCAACAGAAAACTAATACAGTGTAGAAATCAGTAAAAAGCAAAGGCACATTGTGGTAAACCTATGGTAATCCTCATGTGTTGATCCTTTTTACGTTGGGGCTCTTCATTGCATGCTTGACCTGTTTCCATTAAATGGCCTTTTTAACTTAACATCTACCTGACAGCCAAATTCCTGTTAGTTACAGAAGCCAACATCTGTATCATCACTCAAAAATAATACAATTAATTAAAGTGTGTTTTCAGAGAACTTTCAAATTGGATGGACATCTCAAAGAAACAGTATGTTTTTCCACTTCCTCAGCTCAACTGAAGCCTATCTATTTCATAAGCTGCTTCACTGTCATATTTAATCAATAATATCATTTTCCTATTAAAATGTTTCTGTTGCCGGGCGGTGGTGGCGCACGCCTTTAATCCCAGCACTCGGGAGGCAGAGCCAGGCGGATCTCTGTGAGTTCGAGGCCAGCCTGGGCTACCAAGCGAGTCCCAGGAAAGGCGCAAAGCTACACAGAGAAACCCTGTCTCGAAAAACCAAAAAAAAAAAAAAAAAAAAAAAAAAATGTTTCTGTTAAGTAAGAAGTTCCAGAGCCTGTCCCATCAGTGCAGGGGGGGAGAAAATGCAGCAGGCTATTTCAAGCTCATCCTGTAACTTACTATTAGTTATTGTTTGTGGCTGGAATAATCACTTGAAATCCTTTAATTCTTTAAATTATTTGCTTTGGAGGTGAATCAAAATAATTACCAATTCCAGATTGTTAAATAGCCAGAAAGAGCAAGTTATGAATCCATTAAGAAGTTTTCACTTGAATCAGGATCCCTTAGCTAGAGCCTGGAAGCCAAGCATGATTTTTATATTTTTAAAAGATTAAAGAAAGAGTCAGAAAATAGGAGAAGGGGAGAATGGGAAGATGAGGGCAATGAGCACAAAGTTCCCTCCTGTACACTAAGAAAGTTCTAGAAATAACCTTTACATCAATGTCAATATGGTTAACAATGCTGTGTTTTTAAATTTTGCTGAGAGTCCATGTTCTGTTGTCATCAAGAAAGTCGTATCTGTGAGGTGATGGCATAGTGTTTATTTTGATACACACACCAAAACATTAAGTATATGCAGCTTTTATCTGTCAATTATACTTGATTAAAATAGAGACATTTAATTATTAAAGAAAGATCTTAGAACACGTGAAAATCATATAAAATGCATAAACACATACACACACACACACACACACACACACCTCTAAATAAAGTTTTATTGGAGCACAGCCATGTCCATTTGTCGGTGAATTGCCTGTGTTTCCATCCTGTGACACCCATTGAGTATTGTCACTGCAACACCAACTCATGTCCCACAAACCAAAAGGATTCACTGTCCAAGCCTTTTACTGAACAGTCGTGTGACTCCGGACTTAACCCCTTAGCTGAGGAAGCTCTGTCAATGTACTGTTACCATGCTGCGGAGTGTCTTCTCTCTGCGGAAGGGGACTGGGTGCTGACTCAGCTGACACCCTGTTTCCTGTCACCTAAGCAGACGCCTGCATTTCCAGGAGTGACAGCTGGTGTTCAGGGTGGCAGGCATTCACTGTGGGGTGGGACTTCCAGGGTTTCCACCTCTCTCTCAGTGTGGCTTCTCTGTGGAAAATAAAGCCACATTTTTAATCCTGATCCAGTGACTTCATGTTTACTCTGACTCAGATCTTGTATCCGAATGGGTAACTGCGAAAGTGCTCATAGGAGAGACTTAGAGGTCTCTTGCTCCCACCATTAGAGGGGTCGATATTTGATGTGGCCATTTAGTCATAGCTGCCTTTTAAAAGGTATTTTTAAAGATGCATTTTATTATTTTTAAATGGTATGGGGGTGCCAGGTATGAGAGTGGGGGTGCCTGTGGGGACTAGAAGACAGCTTCTGTCCCCTCGAGCTAGAGTTACAGGCGTAAGCAACCATGTGTGTGTGAGGAACCAAACCTGGGTCCTCTGGAAAAGGAGCCAGTGCGCGTAACCACTAAGCCATCTCTCCAACCCCCAGTAGCCTGTTTTTAATGGCCACAGTTGTCTTTTTTTTTTTTTCTGCTTTTGGAGCAAGCAAAGAATTTCCCAGTACAGAAATTAGCATCTTTATATTTCAACCTCTGTTCATCAGAAGACGACCTAATAGAGCAACACTTTATCAGGATACATGAATTGGGTTTTATTGACCTCATTACAGCACTGTTATTTGACTCATCACCAAACATACCCTCAAAGGACTTGTGTGAAGAAACACAACATGCATGTTCTACATTGAAAACATTTGCATGTATGTTCTCTTTGTGTTGTGCTGGACTGCCACTCACTTTACACAGCAAAGGAGACTCTACCTGGTAGATAGAGGTCTTATCATTTGGGGCATTAGCAGGATTCTCTAACTTCAGATCCTCTCATCATGCTCTGTCCCATGGCCCATGGAGGTGGCACCTGGTCAAGTGAGCAGTATCCACGCTTTGTTAGTTGTGTGCAGGAACCAGTTTGTTCTTTAATATAAGCAGTTTTCCTTCCCACGCCTGGGGACAAAAGTCGGTCATGGCAAGTGTGTGTTAGCTGGGGCTTTCTAGACAGTAAGGGCCAACTGTGTCCACTCCCTATTATGGACATTTATCCTTTCCTCAGTGTTTAACTAGGGCAGCAGATGGCCTTCTGGAGTATGGGGTTGTATGACTTGTTGCCCTAGGGAATGGTCATTTATGAATAAGCAAACCAGGTCAGTGGTTTGAATTGAGAGTGACTGGTCCTGAGTAATCAAAGCATCAATAATGTTTTAGATTTTGGATTTCACTCGATTTATTTGAATCCTCTTACTCCCGTGAGATGACAGAAAGAAAAGCCTACCCTGAGAGTGGAGCTATGTTGTGAAATCCAGTTTTAACTGCCTTCCCAAACACAGCAGGCAGAGTATGTGTGGGTTGCTATAGAAATGATGGCTACCAAATCGGCCTCTTACCACATCCGGCGCACCTACAGCAGGTGCTCAGTCATAATCGGTCTGGGGAGTGGATCTGTCTCCCCCTCCGCTGGGATGTGGCTGCCGACACTATGCTGGGCTAGCTAGTCTTTTAGGTAAGTCATGGCCAGCTTGCCCCTGGAGGTGGAGTTTATTTAAATGCAAATCCGTTTCATTTATTTGGCAATGTAGGTCCATTGATGTAGAAAGCATATTGTAGGGGTGTTAGTTGGGGAGATCAGGTAGGGGGTGTGCAGAGGAGAGTGAGAAATATCTGTACTATTCTCTCAAATTTGATGCGAACCTAAAACTATTCTTTAAAAAATGAAGTCAGAATCATTTTTATATGCCTCTCTGACCTCGAGTGTGATCAAAGGGTCATCTAGGTCACCAAGAATAAGTTAGAGACTGCCAAGGAATTGCTTAAACTTGTTTTCAAGGCTAACCCAGAACTCTGACATGGAGAAATAGATAAGATATACAGATATTTAAAATCATGTAAATATTAAACCATATGTCTAGATGGAGGATTTCAGAGTGGCATGTTGTAGTTTGACTGACTTATAGGGATGCACTGTGCTAAACTGTTTGTCTAACAATTTAAATACATGTTTTTCTGTGTGGTTAACTTTAGAACTATATGTACTATTTTTTTTTTTTTTTTGCCCCTGGAATAACAGATGTAACAGTTAAGGGTATTAAACAAAGGAAGGGATTGGCTTACCTAAGAGTGATGTCAGTGTATCCCTAAGAAAGACAAACAGACCACTTTCCCAGGGAAGATTTCAATGGAAAAATAAAGAAACATCCTCACTGTGGAGCAAGGATGACCTTGAACTTGTGACCTTCCTGCCTCTGCCTCCAAGAGATGGGGTTTTAGGTACATACCTGGTTTATGGAGTGCTGGAGAACTGAAAGTAGGATTCTGTGCATACTAGAGAAAGGGCTCGTTTCCAAGGTATGAAAATCAGCCTGAGAGGGAATTGGGTTTTGATGAGATTTATAGGAGGGAAGGGGATAGTTTGTCTACAAAGAGAATTGATGGAGCCAGGGTGGCATTGGGGTAAATAAATGCTTAGAGCCCAGTGAAAACCTGGTCTTGACAAAGGTCCTGGGGCAGGGACACAGACTGTCCAATCCGCTTTGCTTTTGGAGACTAAGATGGGGGTGGGGTAGAGTTTATTGCTATGGATCTGTTAGCATCCCATTGCAAAGTTCCGCCCCTAAGGATGAGAGTTAGACTTAGTAATACTTGTGCTGCCCTGTGGACTGATCTAAGAAGAGGGACAATTGTTTTCCAGTGTTGCCTAGCAACTCAGCAAACAGCCTTGTAATATCCATCCATTTGCAAGCATTGTTAAGGCTTTTGTGTTGGTGGCCTCCTTGGAAAGATAATTTTCAGAAAATTAGTTCTTGGGTAGCTGTGGTTTGGGGCACTTTTGTTTTAAAACTCTATTCTTAGGGTGTTGGTTTTCTTAAAGTATCACTTTGTGTAGAACTAGCATTTACCAGGCTTGGATTTAACCAAAACCATTTTTAGCAAGACTGACAAATGAGTATTGCCTGCTTTTGTGGTTGGAGAGTTTACAGGTCAGTCTTTCTCAGAGAAACCCTGCATTCTTTGACAGTTAACCCTGAGTCACTGATGGGGTTGGTGGGGTATGTGTGGCAACTGCATGTCCTTCTGCCGGCTTTTCCACCACCAGGAAGCATCTAGGCCTTTCCCTGTGCTACTGTTTGGCCTGTGTAGCTAGAGTTTTCCTGGTCCTGCCTGGCCCATGGTCAGGACAAATCTCTCTCACCCGCCAGTCCTGTAGTCGCTCAGACCCAACCAAGTAAACACACAGATTTATATTTCTTATAAACTGTATGGCCATGGTAGGCTTCTTGCTAACTATTCTTATATCTTTTTCTTTTTTATTTTTATTTTGCAATACAATTCAGTTCTACATATCAGCCACAGATTCCTTTGTTCTCCCCCGTCCCGTTCCCCTCACCTTCCCCCCAGCCCGCCCCCCATTCCCATCTCCTCCAGGGCAAAGCCTTCCCCACAGACTGAGATCAACCTGGTAGACTCAGTCCAGATAGGTCCAGTCCCCTCCTCCCAGGCCAAGCCAAGCGATCCTGCATAGGCCCCAGGTTTCAAACAGCCTACTCATCTTAAATCAACCCATTTCTATTCATCTATAAGTTGCCACGTGGCTCGTGGCTGACTGGTACCTTACATCTCGCTTTTCATAGCGGTGGCTGGCAGCGTCTCCCTGCCTCCGCCTTCCACTTCCCAGCATTCTCTTTTCTGCTTGTCTCGCCTATACTTCCTGCCTGGCTACTGGCCAGTCAGCAGTTTTATTTATCAATCAGTCATCCACAGCAGGCCTGGGTTTTCAGCAGAAATTTGATGTTTATTTTACTATAAGCCTAAGTGAAAAATAACTAGGACATTAATGCACCATAAGTAATTTTAGAGTTGTTGTTGTTTGAGACAATCTCATGTATCCCAGACTGGCCTCAAACTTGCTAAGTAGCTGAGGATGACCTTGAACTTCAGACTGTCCTGCCTCCACCTCCTGAGTGCTGGGGTTTCAGGGATACATTACCACATCCAGTTTATGCTGAGGATGGAATCAGGGCTTTGTGAATGCAAAGCAAGTACTCTACCAACTAAGCTACACACCCAGCTCCCCAGGTTGTGTGTGTGTGTGTGTGTGTGTGTGTGTGTGTGTGTGTGTGTGTGTGTGAGTGTGTGTGCACATATGTGTACCGTTTATGTGCAGGTAGGTGTTGGTGAAGGCTGGAAGCGAGTGTCAGACCGTTACAACTGGAGTTGCAGGTGGTTGTAAGCCCACCAGCATGGGTGCTGGGAACTGAACCTGGGTCCTCTGCAAGAATAGCCAGTGCTCTTAACCACTGAGCCGTCTCAAGCCCCCCAGATATTTTTTAACACACATTACATCCACTTCCTTTCATGTGAAAGAGTAATTACAAAGTGAAGGTATCTTTGGTCAGTTGACACAGGTTATGTACAGTTCTAGCATTACAGAGAAAACAGAGAGCCACAGACCAGCGATCACAACAAATTGAACTTGAGCGCCCACTCTCATGGCGTATGAGCTAGAGTCGGTTACTTAGCCTTAGTGGGCCTCCGACTTCACATCTCTGAAAGGAGTACAGTAGCCAGAGTCCCTGCGTCACAGAAATGTGAATGGAGAGGAATTACAGCAGGGCCAGGCACTGAGGGGAAACCTTCATATCTGCCCCCAGCCACCCACCTTGTCCTTCACTCGCCTCCTCCCCATCATCCCCATCATCTCCCCTTCACCGTCTTTTCTTCCTCTTCTCTCGCCTCTCCCTCAGTTTTTCCTTCTCCTCTTCCTCCTCTCCCCCTCCTCCCCTTCTTCCCTTTCCCCTTCTTCCTCTTCTCCCTCCTTTGCTTCCTCCCTCTTCTCTTTCCCTCTCCTCCTCTCTCACCCCTTCATCTAACCACTGTCATTGTCGTGACCACTGCTGTTAGTCTGTGTACAGTTTGCAAGATTTTGGTGCGGTCTACGAGAAAAAGGGCAGGCACTGGACCCCGTGATTGTGTTAGTGTGGCACTCCAGTCTCCCCTCAGGATGAGTCTCTGGGACACTCCAGCCTCCTAGCCTGATATCAGTGCCCGTGTTCTACTGGCTGTTTCATATTTTTAATATCACTCACTGTCTGAAATTGAACTTCCAAATAACTCCTGAGTTCAGGATAGGTTGTCCCTCGTGTGGGAATGTGTCTGTGTGCAGAACGACTCCCCCATCTCTGCTCCTTTCACTTTTTGAGGACCACTGGCTTCGTGGCACCCTGTGCCACCATCTTCTCTTCACAGGGGAGGGCACTAAGAACAGGTATTTGGTGGAAAACATTAATATTGTATGGGGGTGGACCATGATGTGTGTGTGCAGAGGACAACCTTGTGTAACCAGTGCTCTCCACCCTCTCCTTCCACCATGTGTGGTTCCGAGGATCAAACCCACGTCGACAGGCTTACATGGCAAGCACTTATCCTTCTGTGCCATCTCACCAGCCCAAGGACACATACACCTGAGATGGGTATAGATACCTCATGTCTGGAGCTTCTGGGATAAGATTCATTGCTTCTAAACTGAGGCCTGAAGCCCCAGGGTGCTTTGGGATCTGATTGTTGTATGCAGGGATTTTGAGGCTGGGGGAGTGTTTAATGGTGATCTTTGAAATTGCATGAAAATGTTCAGCGTCATTTGGAATCAATATAAAATTTAAAATTACCGGATAATCTTATTATGTGAGTTTGTATTTATAAATGGACTGTTTTACAATGGGAAGGAATAGGTGTAGTGTATAAATAATACACTCCATGCATGATAAGGAAAAGTGAAATCAAATACGTTGTAAGAAAGTTTTACACTTGGTTAAGTTGATGTTTTCAGTGAGCAAGTGAGCTGGCTCAGTGGGAACAATGTTTTCTGAACAAGGATGGGGACTTGAGTTTGGATCCCCAGCACCCACACAGGAGGATCCTGGGGGCTTTCTTGTTAGCTAGTCTGGCTAATCATTGAGCTCTGAGTTCAGTGAAAGATCCTGGCACATGTGCACACATGCACACATGTACATACAGTGCACACACAAAGCAATTTAAAAAATAACCAAGTTATGTTTTCAGTCAGAATTTTACTTTGAGGTGGCATGCCCTTGTTTCTGCTTCTACACACCGGTTTTGGTTTTGTAATTTGCTATGAGCTCACCTGCGTGGCCCGTTTTGTGTGTCAACTCGACACAGCTAGAGTCATCAGAGAGAAAGGAGAGCCTCGGTTGAGGAAATGCTTCCATAAGATCCAGCTGTAAGGCATTTTCTCAATTAGTGATCAACAGCTGAGGGCCCAGCCCATTGTGGATGCTGCCACCCCTGGGCTGCTGGCCCTGGGTTCTAGAAGAAAGCAGGCTGAGCAAGCCATGGAAAGCAAGCCAGTAAGCAGCACTCCACCATGGTCTGTGCATCAGCTCCTGCCTTCAGGATCCTGCCCTGTCTGAGTTCCTGTCCTGACTTCTTTCAGTGATGAACAGCAATGTGGAAGTATAAGCCAAATAAACCCCTTCCTCCCCAATTTGCTTTTTGGTCATAGTATTTTGTCAAAGCAATAGAAACCCTAAGACAAGTTGGTACCAGGGACTAGGGTATTGCTGTGTGTGCTAGGCCTGAATATGGACTTTGGAACTGTGAATTAGAAAAACCACTTTAAGTGCTGCTTAATGGGCCATACTAGTAGAGCATGGAAGACAGTGGTGCTGAGTGTGATTTGAACTGTGGGGGCCTGGCTCAAGAGGTTTCAGAGGAGAAGAATTTTAGTATGTTGCCTAGAGATTCTTCTTGTGATATTTTGGTGGAAAAAAAAAGTGACTGCTTTTTGCTCTTGTCTGAAGAGTCTGCCTGAGGCCAAAGTAAGAGATTTGAATTAATTCAGTTGGCAGAGGAAATCTCAAAACAGCCTAGTATAGACTCTGTTGTGTGGTTACTAGTTAGTGTTCATGCTTATAATGATTTATAATGAAAAGGAGCATGCTGAGGAGAGGGGGAGCACCAGGAAGTGGAGTGGAGCTAAATCCTGCATTCAAGGAGATAAACAGATTAAGAAATGGAATAAAGGGAGTGGTGACCTTAGGGCAAGAGGCCACCTGGCTTAGTTTCCAACTTGTGAAAAGAAATTAAAAACGTAGAGCCAGGTGTGGTGGTGCACACCTTTAATCCCAGCACTCCAGAGGCAGAGGCTGGTGGATCTCTGAGTTTGAGGCCTGATCTACAGAGCAAGTTCCAGAATAGCCAAGCTTAGGCAGTAAAGGAAACCACCGAAAACAGAAAGTCAGTGAAGATATAATTGAACCAGGGGGCCATGTTTCAGCCCCAGTAAGCAGCAGAGCTGGGCAGCTTTGGCCAGGTAATTCTGGAGTTAAGGATAGAAGGAAAAGGCTATAGAATTTGCCTCCATGACTAAGGAAAGCCACTGAGGCCAGACATGTATCAGGGGGTGTCCCTAGAGAGGCCATTTTGTGAAGCTGTGAAGTTGAAGCCTGGATTGCCTTGGAGACCCCAAGATGTTAGAGATGCCAGAGTCATAGTTTACCTTCTGAGGAAAGCTGCTGACAGGGAGTGGAACCAGCCCAAGAGAAAGAAGTGTGTTGTAGTCAACAAGGCTGAAAAAAGTTGGAGATGTGAAGAGCATTTCCAGATTAGACACAGAGATACAAAGTTTGGAGTTTGCCCATCTGATTTTTGGTCTTGTTTTTGTCTAGTATTTCTTTACTGTGCTGCCTTTCCTACATTTTAGAATGATAATGTATATCCTTTGCCATCATACGTTGGAAGTATGTGATCTGGGGTTTTTTTTATTTTGATTTTATAGGGTGTTATAGTTAAGAGATTGCATGAATCTCAGAAGAGACTTTGAACTGTGGACTTTTAAACATGGTTGAGACTGTGATAGACTATGGGGACTTTTATAAAGTTGGACTGAACACATTTTTACGTTATGATATTGTTACAAGCTTATGGGGGTGAGGGAATGGAATGTGGTTGTTTGAAAGAAAAAATGGCCCCCAAAGGGAGTGGCACTATTAGGAAGTGTGGTTTTGTTGGAGTGGGTGTGGCCTTGTTGGAGGAAATGTGCCACTCCGGAGGCAGGTTTTGAGGTCTCATATATGCTCAAGCCACATCCAGTGTCTCAGTTCACTTCCTGTTACCTGCAAGATGTAGAACTCTCAGCTCCAACACCACATCTGCCTACACACCACCATGTCCCACCCGCCATGATAATAATGAACTGAACCTCTGAACGGTAAGCCAGCCCCCAATTAAATGTTTTCCTTTATAAGAGTTGCCATGGTCATGATGTCTCTTCACAGCCATAGAAACCCTAAGTGAGACATCATCTAAACTGGAATATCATTAACAAATATGTTTGTGGGCCTGGTACATACATTGAATATGCAAGTTCATCCACCTGTGTGCATGCTGTGATGTCCAGAGAAGGATGTCGGGTGTCTTCCTCTGTGATCCACCTGTCTCTACCCCCAATGCTAGGGTTACAGGCATAGGCAGCCACACTTGACTTTTTACATTGGTGCTGGGGATCCAAACTCAAGACCTCATTATTTCCCAGCAGATGTTCTTACCCAGTGAGCCATCTTTCCAGCCTCCAACACATGATTTAAAAAAAAAAAAAAAGTCCAATGCATTATATTAGACTTCTTTATTTATTTTTAGAGTGGTTTTGTGCATTCATTGAGTCTGAAATTTCTGTCAGTGTTGGAGATTGGCTTGCCCTTAAGCAGGTTGCTAGAAAATGAGATGTTTGAAGCCTACCTTCCAACATGGTGTTAAGATCGAGTCATAAAAGACCTAACATTCTGCCATGACTAGGTGATGATCTTGATACTGTGGTTCTTTCAGCCTCTCTCCTGGATCACCCCTCTCAAACCATCTGTGTGTGCACGTGCATAAGCACACAAGCATGCAGAACAAGCTCAGCACATTCAGACTGCTTTGCATTGGAAGTTGTGGCAAAAGGACCCCTGCTGGCTCCTTCATATGCCACACAGATGTGATCATCCACAGCAGCCCACACATTTCAGATATGCAGTATGAAGTTGGCCACAGTGGAAGGGGGAGAAAAAGTTAAGGCCACAACTGAAAAAAATTGGACCCAATCAAAATGTAATATAGTGTAGTCATTCTTATCTGGATACATTGGATTTCTATAAGCCAATGTCTTTCATCGTTTTCAGGCCAAACCTGAGATGGGGATACCATCTTTCCTATCAGAAAACAGCTGGAGCTTAGCCCAGGGAGTGCTCAGTGCACACAGTATCTGGGCCTGGCTGTGGAGATGAGAGGGTGCAGACTACCAAGCTTCCCTTCCCGGGATAGGGATCTCCGTGCATGGGAGGACCCTTCACCGAGCATGAAGTTACCTGGGGGCACTAAGCAAAAGCCACTTTGGCTCCTACTTTGTTCAGCCCACCTGTCACTTTGGGGATCTCTGATTGTTGTCTTTGAATTCTCTGCCAATATTTTAAAAACAGAACCAGACTTGCCATGGAGTGCTAAGCCTGGATTTCCTTTTTTACAAATCGAACAAGTGCTAGAGAGATGGCTGGAGGTTTTTCCCCCAGGCCCGCGTGGTGAAAGGAAAGAACTGACTCCAGCAAGTTGTCCTTCGACCTCCACAGGAGTGCCATGGTATGCATGCACACACAAAATAAGATGGCTCAGTAGCTAAGAGCATTTGCTGCTCTTCCAGAGGTCCTGAGTTTGGTTCCCAGTACCAACTCAGGTGACTCACAACCCCCTAGAAGTCCATCTCCAGGAAATATGACTCCTTCTGGCCTCCATGGACACCCTCACACACATTTTATACACTCACACAGACACATACATTATACATATAAATAAAAATAAATCTTTTAAAATAAATGTGATAAAAAATTTAATTGAACAATTCATTTGTCTTTTTTTAAAAATTTTTCCCTTTTTGTGTGGGTGTTGGTCTACACGTATGTCTGTGCACCACAGTGCCCGCGGAGGCCAGAAGAGGGTGTCAGATCCCCTGCGACTGGAGTTACAGGTGGTAGTGAGCCACCATGTGGGTGCTTAGGATCAAACCTGGGTCCTCCAGAAGAGCATCCAGTGCTCTTACCACCTCTCCCGCCCCAGAGCATGGATTTATTGAACATCATCTTCATGCCGGCGCTTGCTCGATCGCTCGTGTTCTCTCTCTCTCTCTCTCTCTCTCTCTCTCTCTCTCTCTCTCTCTCTCTCTCTCTCTCTCTCTGCTGCAGGCTCTGGGGATAAAGCAGTGAAGCAAAACAACTCAGGAAATGCTCCTCTGCCAAGGCTTTTGTTCTTAACTGAGGCAGTAAAGCCAGGTGCGTGAATGAAGTCAGGACCATAGGACAGTTAAGCAGAGTGTTGTAGAGGAGTGGGTAAGCTGGTCAGAGCCTGTGGAGAGGAGACGTTTGAGCTGACACCTCGGTGCCTTCTCTGGAACTATTTTAGGGGGTAGGATAGGCGGAGATGCAGTGGTGCACCCCAGGGTCTTGATTTTGCAACAGTTTGGCCTCACACACAGCAGCCATGTTGCTGAGTACCCCTTTCCATCATACAACAACATGCTTTCTACACTCATTTGACCCTATCAACCCCTGGTATGGTCTGCCAAGGGATGAATTACTTCCTGAACAGATGATCAAAACTACTTACAAAGGCGCTTTCGGCAGTGGCCACATTGTAGGAAATAGCATTGGGGTTTTTTTAGAAAGTCCTCCAGCCCTAACAAGGTCTACATATCTGAAGGCTTTGCAATTGCAAATGCAGTCTGCAGGTGAGTAGCCTGACATTGCCCAGGAGCAAATGCAGTCTGCAGGTGAGTGGCCTGACATTGCCCAGGAGTTTGTTGGAACAGCCGCCTTGGGCTTTCCTCCAGACCTACTGAACCACAGTTCACACACACACACACACACACTCAGTCTTAGCAAGGCCTTCAGTGAGCTGTGGAGAGAAACAGGTTCCCTGTTGTTCCATCTTTCATTCTGAACCATTTTTCTAACCCTGAGGCCCACAATCCTATCTGCCAACCCCACTCGCTCCTTTGTGACCATTGTGGTGGGATTTGCTATTTGCTCGGTGGCAGTTGAATATTGTAGTCAACACAGTGGATAATAAACCAAATTTCTCTCCAGGTAGGGCTAGTTAATTTCATACCTTAGTGGTCTACGTTTTTTAAATCTCTATGTTGTAAATAGAAGAGTCTTACTGTCTTTTAGCCACACAACCATGTATCTGGTACTTCTGGCTAGCTCTTTAGACAGGAGCTGTCCTTTAGCCTTTCAAAATCCTTGATGTTTCCCATTATGGCTCCTTTCCCAAAACTTACTAATTAACTCGTCAAGCCCTTAAAGGGGAAAACAAGCAGTTGTTTAGGTTCGGTTAACTTCTAAGATTAGCCAGATACAGTGGCACATGCCTGTCATCCAAACCCCTGACCAGCCTGGGCATGTGTAAGACCCTTGGCTGGATCTCCAGCACAAAAATAAACTAAGCAATTAAATTAGACAAATATTTTAATTTAGCTTTAGAAGTCTCAGAGGCCCGGGATTCGGCTGAGCCAGGTTAAAACACTTGTCCTGCAAGCCTGATGACCTGGGCTCCATCTCCAGAACCCACAGACAAAGCTAGATATGGGGGCGCGCATCTGGGATCCCAGAATTTCTAGGACAAGATGGGGGTGGAGCTAGGAGAATGTGCCAGAAGCTCCTTGGGCCAGCAAGCCTGGTGTAGGAAGCACAGCAGCAGAAATGAGAGACCCTGCTTCAACAAGGCGGAAGACATGAACTGGTTCCCAGCCATTGTCTGCTAACCTACACACATGCACTGTAGTACACACGTGCCCAGGCACGTGCACGTGTACACACACACACACACACACACACACACACACACACACACACACACACACAAAACTGAAAACTTTCAAAAAGTTAATCTCTACCTCAGAAACTACCATAAAATATTAAAAAAGCATGTGTTGAGTGACTCCAGACTTCAAACACAGGGTCCTTGGCTACCGTGAATTGTCCTTCGTTTTATTCTTGTTGAGACCAGTCCTGAAATCTGCTTGTTCAAAGGAAACAAGACATCCCATATAACTTCTGCTCTTCTGATTTCTAAAAAAAGAGAAGTAATTACTCAAGAAATATTTTGCTGCCCGACGGTAGCACACACCTTTAAGCCCAGCACTCAGGGAGGCAAAGGCAAACAGATCTCTGTGAGTTCAAGGCCAGTCAGAGCTACACGGAGAAACCCTGTCTCAAAAAAAAAAAAAAAAAAAAAAAAAAAAGAAGGAAGGAAGAAAGAAAGAAAAGGAAAAGAAAAAAGAAATATTTTGCAATATAATTAACAGAGGATGTTTGCTCTTAACTGATTTCATAGGAAAAATCATCCCAGAAAAGGTAACTGACCTATTCAAAGCCTGTCTTTTCTTTTTCAGTATTGTGACTGTAGAAATGGTGAGTGCTGCTGCTGTATGGTAAATGTAGCTCAAGAGCTCCAACACTCTTTTATAGTCTGCTTCCATTATTCTCTTTGGAGCTGAGGTCTCACCAGTCGGTCCAGGCTGATCTTGAACTGACCCTACTCCTGCTCAGGTTCTATAGTGCTGGGGTTACAGGTGTGCACTACCATGCCCGACTGAGGTTATTAAATGTGCAATAAAACTAGAGTTTGACCTTGAGACTTGCGTGGGTACAAGTTGGTAGAGCGTTACAGTAGAGGAAATAATTTATGTAGTATAGACTGAAGCCTAGAGGCATGAAGTGTCCAGCTCCAGGAGACATCGGGCATATTGAGGCATCTAGATGAGCTTAATGATGGTGGCAGGGGTGTGGGGGGTGTCATGATGGCGATGTGAGGATGAGGAAAAAGGATGTCCACGGCAGCTTGCTTCATGTTTTCTGAAGACCATTGTGCCTCAAACAAGCTGTGCTCACTCCATGCTGAATATTCAGCCAGAGCCACCAGAGGCCGAGAGAGGAAATAGCTATTGGCCAAGGCCAACAGCAGTGAGGCAGGACGGCAGTGGGTTTCTGTTGTCTGAGATCATCCTGTGCTGCATAGGTGACCTCATCGCTCATCATGAGTGTTTCAGAATGCTGCACAGTCAAACTGGGTGTGGGAGTAGAAATGGCTACGCTCTGCAATGTGAACGATAATCATTTTTAATTGTCAGAATGGTCTTGAGATGGGTTTCCTGGATGGTTGCAGAATCTAGTAGAACTTATTCAAACTTCGTGCAGAAAGAATATATCAATTAGAATACATTAGTAGTCAGGTGTAAGGTACCAAATACATGTGTTGAAGTGCCCAGGCCAATTACTATGGAAATAGGAAGCAGTTGCCTTGAGAATCTTCAATGACTAGAAGACATGAAGGACATGTGCTTCCTCTTCTGAGCATCTGGGACATGTCTTCAGTTCACTCAGCTAGAAAGTAACCAGGCTGGAATTCACGCAGAGGGTCCCTTATGCTATGAAAGTCACTGGTGAGATCAACTGGCCCTGTGTATTGCTGGGCGTTTATCCACTCGATACTTTGAAGTCTAATGATAACATGTCTCAACATGAGAGTAAAGTCATGTATTATTGTGTGTTACCTAATATGCAAGGGGTCAAGTTCAGTATGTGATCTGTTCTAGTGTGGTTGGGTTCTGCTTATAATTTCTTTAACTCAGTGATGTTCATAATATCAGATCTTTGTGCTTATTACCAAACATGTGTTAAGCTGAAGTAGTGTGCCTGTTAAAGAGGAGTACCAGGCAGAATAAATATGCCACGCAGGAACAGCAAAAGAAATCTGGGCTCTTTCGGCTTCTTTCAAATGAGATGTTTCATTTTGAGTAAACCCTTTTTCATATTTTAGAGTCCTTTTGCCTTTGGGGAGACACTTGTTCAATGTTGGAACTCACTTTTCTTTATAAGTCATAAATAGAAGTTTACTTTGTTGTAGCATGGTAACCAAGAAGGAAAGTGGCACATCAGTGATTGGTAGAGACCCCATCCCATCTTACAGATAAGCATGAAGTATCCTATTTGATGGGTACTATATGTAATAATCATTACAGTTAAATGCAGCTCCCATGTGAAGAACCCATAGTGCTTTGAACACAGTAAACCTTGCCAGCTAAGTCCATAACAAAGGCACTTCCAAAAGATGAAGACACATCACCCATTCTTAAAAATATTTCTGAATCTTTCCGTGGTGTGTGGTTTTTTTTTTTGTTTTTTGTTTTTTTTTTTTTTTTTGGTTTTTTGAGACAGGGTTTCTCTATGTAACTTTGGAGCCTGTCCTGGAACTCGTTCTGTAGACCTGGCTGGCCTCAAACTCACAGAGATCCGCCTGCCTCTGCCTCCTGAGTGCTGGGATTAAAGGCGTGCGCCACCACTGCCCGCCTGTGTAGTTTAACTCTTAAGGATAAATCAGGAAAAAAAAATTACCAAATTTGGGTTCGGAGTGCTACTGTTTGATAATTGGGTTGATTTGACCTCCTGTTCTTACACTGCCTGAATATATTATTTTAGACACCGTTTTGATAAGGAGATGATAACAGAGTGCTAAACATGGAAAATTGGGCATGGCAATGATAAAGGAGCAAAACTTGATAATAATATCATGGCATATAAGAAAGGGACAGTGAACATGTAGGCAGTAGAAGAACTAGTTATCATAAGAGCAATCAGTCACATCCAGAATTCTCAATTCTGGCTTCCTAGGGGCACTGAACCTAGAATTGCCATTGATCATGACCATGACCTCAAGTTATCAAGAAAAAAAATTGTGTCTGAATCAAAATTACATGTCGTCTTTGGTATTTGTGTCAAACCTTCTTCTCAAATGTTGGCAGGTGCAGAAGAATAGCCCCATGGGAAGGAGACTTTGCCTCTATTCCTTTGAACGACTTACCTTTGCCTGTTGGATAGATTCATTTTTACTCAAGATTCCATTAGAAAGAGTTCAAATAGCTTTAAAGCCATTTGAAAATTGATTAGCTAGAAATTCCAGTCTTACAGCATTTCTTTCCTTGATGCTGGCAGAGGAATCACATGACCTTCACTCACAAACAGTATTAACCACAGGCTCATGTCACCCTGCTGACTCCTGAGATACCCACTCAGCACAGGTTGACCACGAAGTTGCACCTATGTGGCCTTTGCACATTAAAGGCGCCCTGGCTGGGGCTGGCAATGCACTAGAAACTGTAGGTCCTGCCTATCTGCCCTCAACAAGCGATAGCCTTGACCTCTGTGTACCCCAGCAGTAGCCTCGACTGCCTGTATATGAAGAGGACACAGAAGGAGTAGTTATAAGCCTTAAAAAGAAGCCATGGGAAGAGGTTGAGAAGGAGAAGGCTAGGGGAAGATAGAAAGACAGACCAGATGAAGTGGACCCAAAAGGGCCAGGCAGTGTTGTACACTGGGGGCTGCTCTGTGATTGGATCCCAAAGGTGGGAATCTTCATCAGGACAGCCCTTTCACAGAGGCAATGTTCAGCAGTACCCAGAGCCATCCAAAAGGTGGCCTCACCAAGTGACAGCTGGATCTTTCTTCCACTCATAAAGCAGGAAAACCTGGTTCCTGCCTTGTGCTGTCAGAACAGGGCTGGTGTCAACATGGGTGCACATGAAAGTACCCTTTCAAGCACCCTGCTCATAGCACCCAGACAGCCCATAACGTCATTCAACACCGGTCCCTTTAAGGAGCTTTGGCTGCTCTGCCATTGGTCTCACCTATAAAGAAACCAAGTCTTGTTCCCACCTTAAGCACAATAACCACTTCTGTGCACCAGTGTACAGGTGGGAAACCCTCCTCCTGCTGCTGCCCAGGTGGGAAATCCTCATCGTCCTGCCACAGCAACAGGGTCTCAGTAGTGAGAAGCATATGTTTCCAGCACACAGTTCATTAATTCTTGTGTTTCCTGTAGCCTTCCCTCTCACAAAAAAAAAAACCAGAAATCTTGGAAAATGCTCTTGCTAGTAACAGCATGCTCAAATCCCACAACAGTGTCACACTTTTGTCACTATCTGTGTGTGCGTTTTATAGAAAGCATGCCAAAGTTAATGACTCTTCCCCGGCTGGCTTCGTTCCCTTCCATTTGGAAGGGGAGCATATCATTTTAGTCACACCCCTACTAGGCTAGCTTTCCTGTCGACCACACCCAGCCTTTCTCAGAAGGATACTGGTGCTGTTTTTTTGGATTGTGCCTCTAGGTTCCACTCAATGTGCAGTTAGTTCCTACTCTGTAGATATTTGTAGGTACTTAGCAGAAGACAAGGAGCATAAAATACATAGGTCAGCATTCTCAGAGCTTGTAAATCTGATGGAGATCAAACTGAAAACATGTTTACAACATGTGTCTTAGGAAAATTATGATACAGTAAAAGCTTTTCCTAGGAACGAAGAGATGTAGAATATGCAGAAGTATGAGTTCTCCCCAAACTCAGATTTGCATCTTTTTGAATAGAAGCAAAGCTCTAGGAGGTTAGAACTACAGTAGCAGTCAGTCATGAGGACTAGCTAGGCAGGGCCTAAGTAGAGGGCATGGGACCATAGTTGTCCTTTGTTTACAGGTTCCCGTAGCTTCCCATTGTTAATGGTATTTATTTCAAGATCAATGCAGGCAAATGCAAAGCTTCTTCCCAGCCTTGGCCCATCTGCTACCTCCTGTTCCCCCTGAACCTGACTGCCCAGTCTTTGGTCCACTGTTTCATGCTTCTGTATGCTGTTCCCTTTCCTGGGTGTCATCTTCTCTCTCCTGGCTCCCTCCCCATCTGTTGTCCTTACTGACAAGCCCTGCTCCACCACCCCAGGTGACACTATTTTCTTGACGTTCTTCCCAAGCACTTAGGATATCTTTAGCAGATGGCCTTTCCGTGTTCCACTGGCAGCAGCACTATCACTTCTAGACCGAATCTTCCAGGCTGGAAAAGGGACCAGTGAGCTGGGCAGTGGGTGTGGGCGTGGGGTATTGATAATACCTCCAACCCACTTGGCTTGCCTCACATGGAACTTGGAGGAATTCTTCAAGTCTGTTTCAGTTGATTTTCTTGTATTGTAAAAGGCAGCTTAGGCAGAGTTGGCGGTTTGTTTATGAATGAACAGGAATTAGGACTCAGCTTCCAGCTCTTGTCTGCTGGATCCCATTTAGTATCCACCCCATTTGAAGAGCAATGACTCAAACATCTAATCTGGGGAAAGTGCAAACCAAAGAATGCATGGCTGCATCCTGGCTAATCCGAAGATGCTGCCTGCTGTGCTCGTGGGGGAGCCTCTGCGTGGGAGTGGGTAAGGTATGTGAGTCATGGCAGTAGGAGAGGATGAGGGGGTGATGGGAGCAGCTGAAAATTATCCATTCTCTTCTTCCGGAGAAACTTTCTTGCCCAGTATAGAAACTCTTCTCTTGACTGTGTTCAGTGTCTTCTGTTTCTGTTTCCCTAGACGGCCTGTGGAGCTACTGGTTCTCTCTGATGCTAAGTGGTCTCCGAGTTGACATGATGCATGATTCAGGAAATGAGTCGAAACTGGGCGTCTATGGTCTCACACTCGTTTTAGAAACCTTCTAGCTTATATTGTGCTCTAACTTGAACCAAAATCACTACAGCCATGGTCTAGCCTGTGGCATTTGAAAGTCACAAATGCAGAACTCTTGCTATGCCTGGCTTCCCCTGCCTTCCTGCATTGTGTTGCTGCCGCGCAGAGGAGGTGGGTATAAAGTAGGAAGCATCACCAGGCACCTTTCCACCCACTCCATTTGAGTGTTGCCATAGCAACTAATAGCGCCTAGAAGCAGCCCAAGTGTTGTGTTGTTTTGTTTTGTTTCTTCCTTTAGTATGAAAAAAATCTACTTTTGCCTTAGCAGTATGTGAACCTGGAATTTGGGGGCATAAATAAATAAGATATTTGGCACACTTGATCCAGTGAGGCCTATAGTACTCCAGGATTGTACATGTGGTGGTTTCAGGTGGTCTGTGATTGCAGGCGTAGAGAGGGCTCAGAAGGATCCCTGTGTGTACAGCCCATGCCACCATGCTGGTTCCGGAGAGGTGTGCACATGCCTTGCGAGGGCTTAGATGGCTGCCTCCCTCTTGCCTTCTGCCTACAGTGGCCGTCAAAGGCCTCAATACAGGGTTCCTGCTGCTGGTGAGCACGGATGCCATTTGGGCTAGGAAACAGTCTAATAGCCTAGAACTCGTTCATCGCCATCAGTAAGGCTTCTCCTACACACTTTAGAGAAGAGCAATGCCAGCAGTCTCCAGGAAGGTCTATGGGAATGTGGCATGATACAGCAGAAGAAACAGCCCCAGCCTTGGAGTTAGTCAGACCCACATCCCTTTGTGCTGTGCTCATAGCACCCAGGCCTTGGGAAACGTTTAAAATCCACTAGTCTTCAATCTCCCCATCCCCCTAAAAAAGGAAATGAAATCATATGGTATGGAGTTGTTGTGAGAATTATAGATAACGAATATAAGACATCTATACTGTTGTGAGCTAGTACATAGCAGATTTTCCTTAATGGGAGCTTTTTAAAATTATTGCCTACACCAGACTTACTCAGAATATGCAAAGACAGCATCGACGAATGGATATTTTTAAATTTAAGGCTGGGGATGTGGTTCAGTGGTAGAGTAATTATCTAGCATCCCTGGCACTGCCAACATAGATAAGAGAGTAAACAAATCTGTTCTAAATAATTGAAACATAGCCTTAACTGAGGATAAGAAATGTGTTTATTTGCTTGAAGGTAAATACTGTAACGGCTCTGGGTTCCCCTTTTCTCACCTCTACCAACCCCCAGGACACTGCTGTCATTGCTCTGTGATATTTCTGAACGGCAACGGCTTCTACTAAGATTTTCTGTGTTTGCAAAGAGAAGTGGTTGATAAAGTGACTGAAACTCATTTAGCTGATAAGACAAAGAAAACCCAAAACCGTTCACTTTTCCCTGAAGGAAAGTTGTAAAGACTTTACAGAAAGTTGTTTACAGTCTTCAGATCAGTGTGACTATCGAAGCCAGTGGTTCTCAACCTTCCTAATGCTGTGACCCTTTAATCCAGTTCCTCATGTTGTAGTAACCTCCAACCATAAAATTATTTTTGTTCCTACATCATAACTATAATTTTGCTACTGTTATGAATCGTAATGTAAATATTTGATGTGTAACTCCTGTGTAGGTCATGGCCCACAGGTGGATAACCACTAGTCTAGGCTATCCAGCAATTTGGGAATATGATATTTAAAGTGACTTTTGTAAACATTTATGCCTGCAATAGGAGTTACCCATGTGCCCTGCTGAAGTTCTTTTCTGAATCCCACAGGAACGTGGCTAAAGAGTGGTCTGGGCCTCGTGCACCAGGAAGGCAGCCAGCTCACGTGGACGTACATTGCTCCCCAGTTGGGGTACTGGGTGGCAGCCATGTCTCCTCCCATCCCAGGTAACACAAAGCCAACAGTGGTGGTGATCTGAGTGGGTGTCTTTGGGGGGTCTGAGCTCAGTATTCATTTAAAAATAACTTCAATGGGCAGTTCCCATCCTATTTTTAAAAACATCAAATGATAGAGAAGGCTATTTTGTGGGGTGGGGAGTTGTGGCTGGAACTTTCCATGGAGGTCGGGCATAATGCATGGAAATGGTCCTGTCTCCAGTCCCGTTTTGCTCGGACAGGGCAGCTGCCATAGGGAATTCTTCAATGAAAGTGCGCAGGCTTCGACCTCTTCCCTGATTCCTGAAACAGCTGTGGCCTGGTGTGTATGTAAACTTGCAGGCCAAGCACTCAGCAAGAAGCCACTACCAGGGCTTCTTGAGACAAACTGCTTGGCTTAGCATTCTGAACAACTTCAATACAAGCCATCTGCCCAATGTGCAAAAGAATAACCTTCAGTTAGGATATGTAGATTGACTCCTATTTAGGACATGACATATACGTGTGTGTGTGTGTGTGTGTGTGTGTGTGTGTGTGTGTGTGTGTGTGTGTATGTATATATATACATATACATACACACACACACACACTTATATAATCCCAGTGGTATTCCAGAATAATGTGCTTCTTCTGAGAATTCTTTCTAGGGATGGCTCCCATCCTTTAAAAGCCTTTAAAAAGCCAAGCCTCTTGGATTGCCACCTTGGAAAATTCGCTTTCCTCAACAGTGTTTATGCTCAGAGTACATCTTGGTTTTTGACTTGTGTGTTTTTTTAACACATGTTAAAACACATGTAGTTCTAGATAGGGGATTGAGGTGGGTTAAAAACATGCTGTGATTAAACGGTACCTCTTACAAAGTCACCTTCAATGCATTCCCAAATGAAGACTCAAAATATTTTAGCAACGGAATTAATGTTGAACCGCTAGGATTCATGCTTCGACTCCAAAGTAACTAAGAGGATAGAGGCGTTCCTAGACAGGTGTGGAAAAACCTTTCGCATGGATACCACATTCCCATCTGAAAAATTGACACTCTTGAGTGCTTTTCTCAGAGGCAATTGTTCTCACAGCATTGCCAGCATGAGCCTGGCACAGAAACACCCCATTTCCCTAATACCAAGTATCAAAAAGTAGACCAAGGAAAAGAAATACCTCAGGTACCAGAGTAACAGCCACAAAGTCCAGGTATTGAAGTGAACCTTTTTTTTTAAAGATAGATTTCAAACAACTGTGGCTGTCAGTTTTCCCACCATGCAGCAGATTATTAATATTAATATTAATATACGCTTTTATAAAGAGGAGCGCAAGGGCTGCTCAACACAAGTCCCCAGGAGTTTCCATGCAGTGAAGGAAGCAGCTCAGAGCTGTGAAAAGCAACCCCACCCCAGCCCGACCGTGCGCAGCATGGGGGTGCGCACACGGGTAACCTCACCACCATCACTTTTATTAAAATACATAGCAGTGGTGCTGTGCCTCCCTGAGCCCCAAACCAAGAAGAAAACAACTAGGGTTTTCTTCTCTAATTCTCTGCTTAAGCAGGAACTGAAGTCTAGCTGTGAGTTTTATGATGATTTCTTTTGGCAAAGGCTAAAATAATTACATTCTGAGTGCTTAACAAACCAAAGTTTAGCTCCTTAAGACTAGTTTTATGTACCCAGAGTCTTTCCCCCGACACACACTCTTCTCTCCTTTTTTTTCTATAAGGAGGACCAAATCCAATGTCTTTGAACATTACCTTTGTATTAAAATGTCCCGTGAACACTTAAGGCAGTGTGAACCCATTGCCATCACTCACCCCACTTTCCCTCCCACCCCACTAAGTGGGTATATTGGAGGGAGGATTTCCTTCTCTTCTGGACTCAGGAAATGTCACTGATTCCAAAGCCTGGTTAACTTCCTTGGATTCATTTATCTCTCAGAAGGATCTGGGCCAGGAGTGCTGGCAGAAGCTCCTGTCATCCAAGCACGAGTGAGGTGAGGCAGAAGAATCGCTGCAAGTTCAAGGCCAGCCAGGGCTTATAGTGACACCCTGGAAAAGGAGAGACGGGGGAAGCAGGCGAGAAAGGCAGGCAATGAGAATTTGTCCCCTTAAAAAATATTTCTAAAAATCTGTCATTGAACATCAAAAATAAATTTTTAATAAAGCAAATGGGTGCTTGTTTATAAATAATATGGAGGCCACTGTGTCCCTTCTGTACACCTCAGAAAACTGGGCAAGAAGAAATGCCTAAGTGTTCTCGTTCAGAGGTTTTGTTACCAATCTTAACATGTAAGCCAGAATTACTTCACTCTTAACTCTAGGAGACCAGATTCACATTGCCCTTAGACATTAAGAGCAAAACTTAAACATGCCCCTTGGGGTTCTTTACAGGTAAAGTAAAAGTTGTTTGTTTTGTATGTCTCTCCAGATCTTATCTTTAAGTGCTCAAGAGGTCTGTGGCCATACAAGCTTAGCCTTGTTATATAAAAATAAATAAAAATTTAAAAAAAGATAATGTGGATGACTATTTTAAATAGGAAAGCATTTTGGTCAGACTTGACTTTTTAATGTCATGGTAAATTTATATCATATATTTAAAGTGATTCATTCAGGCAAATAGTGTTCTGTACGGCAATAATTGCCCAGGAAAAACAGGAATCATTACCATTTTTTCCTACCTTGTAAAATCCCCAGATTCTTGGTTCATCTCCGAAATGAGGATCTACTCAATGGTTTATCCCGCATTCATTTTCTTTTATTAAAAGATCATGTATTTAGAATGCTGAGCATGCTACTGAGAGAGGCTCGCTTCTAAGTGAGGAAACAAGCGCATTTCACGGTTCTTGAGCGTCAGGGACTACCGGCCACTGAAGTGCTGGCGATCGTCATGGGCAGGAGGGATGGCACCGCAAGTGTATCGTCCAAGGGGTGTTTCTCACTGGCCACAGCTCTGTCCCTCAGGCAGGAAGAGTTTTTTAAAAAGTCAAAACATTCTCAACTTATTATCCCTATTCTTATTTGAAGGAATTCCAAGTTCTAAAATGAGACGTTTCTGACTTTCTAGGTCCCGTTGTGACACAGGACATTACCACATATCACACGGTGTTTCTTTTGGCCATTTTAGGAGGAATGGCTTTCATTCTCTTGGTTCTGCTGTGTCTCCTTTTATATTATTGCAGGTAAAGTGCTACCATTTTTGGCAATATATGTGTTTAATGTAGAATTTCTCATCCAATTGGTATTTGGAAGTCCTTCTCCTCCTCCGCCTCCTCCTCCTCCTCCCTCTCCTTCCCCTCCTTCTCCTCCTCCTCCTCCTCCTCCTCCTCCTCCTTCTCCTCCTCCTCCTCCCTCCCTCTCCTTCCCCTCCTCCGCCTCCTCCTCCTTCTCCTCCTCCTCCTCCTCCTCCTTCTCCTCCTCCTCCTCCTCCTCCTCCTCCTCCCTCTCCTTCTCCTCCTCCGCCTCCTCCTCCTTCTCCTCCGCCTCCTCCTCCTTCTCCTCCTCCTCCTCCTCCTCCTCCCTCTCCTCCCCCTCCTCCTCCTCCTCCTTCTCCTCCTCCTCCTCCTCCTCCTTCTCCTCCTCCTCCTCCTCCTCCTCCTCCCTCTCCTTCTCCTCCTCCGCCTCCTCCTTCTCCTCCTCCTCCTCCTCCTCCTCCTCCTTCTCCTCCTCCTCCTCCTCTCCTCCTCCTCCTCCTCCTCCTCCTCCTCCTCCTCCTTCTCCTCCTCCTCCTCCTCCTCCTCCTCCTTCTCCTCCTCCGCCTCCTCCTTCTCCTCCTCCTCCTCCTTCTCCTCCTCCTCCTCCTCCTCCTCCTCCTCCTCCTCCCTCTCCTTCTCCTCCTCCGCCTCCTCCTCCTTCTCCTCCGCCTCCTCCTCCTTCTCCTCCTCCTCCTCCTCCTCCTCCCTCTCCTCCCCCCCTCCTCCTCCTCCTTCTCCTCCTCCTCCTCCTCCTCCTCCTCCTCCCTCTCCTTCTCCTCCTCCTCCTCCTCCTCCTCCTCCTCCTTCTCCTCCTCCTCCTCCTCCTCCTCCTTCTCCTCCTCCGCCTCCTCCTTCTCCTCCTCCTCCTCCTCCTCCTCCTCCTCCTCCTCCTCCCTCTCCTTCTCCTCCTCCGCCTCCTCCTCCTTCTCCTCCGCCTCCTCCTCCTTCTCCTCCTCCTCCTCCTCCTCCTCCTCCTCCTCCTCCCTCTCCTTCCCCTCCTCCGCCTCCTCCTCCTTCTCCTCCTCCGCCTCCTCCTCCTTCTTCTCCTCCTCCTCCTCCTCCTCCCTCTCCTTCCCCTCCTCCGCCTCCTCCTCCTTCTCCTCCTCCTCCTCCTCCTTCTCCTCCTCCTCCTCCTCCTTCTCCTCCTCCTCCTCCTCCTTCTCCTCCCCCTCCTCCTCCTCTTATCTTCCTCCTCCTCTTCCTCTTCCTCCTCCTTCTCCTCTTCCTCCCCCTCCTCCTCCTTCTCCTCCTCCCCCTCCTCCTCCTCCTCCCTCTCCTTCCCCTCCTCCGCCTCCTCCTCCTTCTCCTCCTCCTCCTCCTTCTCCTCCTCCTCCTCCCTCTCCTTCCCCTCCTCCCTCTCCTTCCCCTCCTCCGCCTCCTCCTCCTTCTCCTCCTCCCCCTCCTCCTCCTTCTCCTCCTCCTCCCCCCTCCTCCTCCTTCTCCTCCTCCTCCCCCTCCTTCTCCTCCTCCTCCCCCTCCTCCTCCTTCTCCTCCCCCTCCCCTCCTCCCTCCCCCCCTCCTCCTCCTTCTCCTCCTCCTCCTCCCCCTCCTTCTTCCTCCTCCTTCTCCTCCTCCTCCTCCTCCTCCTTCTCCTCCTTCTCCTCCTCCTCCTTCTCCTCCTTCGACTTCTTCTTTCTTTTCCCCTAAACTATGTTAGTTTTTCTCATGAGAGATCACCTAGAACTCAAACATGTAATCTAAGTTGCAGATGAGCCCACAGGTTATGTGAAAATGTTAATGTTTTCGGGTATGTTTAGATGCTGTTAAGGGAGTTATAAGAGCTTAGGGGTTGGGGAGATGCCTCAGTGAGTAAGAGCTCTTTCTGTGCAAGCTTGAGAGCCTGAGTTCAAATCCCTAGCACCTATGTAAAAAGATGAGTATAGACACACTCACACCTGTCTGTATTCCTAGTGCTGTAGGAGACTAAGACAGGAATGCTGGCTGCTGGCTGCCAGCCTCACTCCAGATTCATTGAGAGATCCTAAAATAAGGTGGACAGTGGCAGAGAACATCCAACATCCTCCTCCATCTTACACAAGTGTGTACTGTGCATATGCAACACACACACACACACACACACACACACACACACACACACACACACACACACTTAACAAGGGCTTGGGAAATAGCTCAGTCAGTAAAGTATTTGCTGTTCAAGCATGAGACCCTGAATTGGAGCTTCAGATGCCACATACAAAAGCTAGGCATGGTGACCCATGACATAATCCCCGCACTGGGGAGGCAGAAACAGTGTGTGTCCCTGAGGCTCACTGACCAGCCAGCCTAGCCTACTTGATGAGCTCCAGGTTAAATGAGAGAGCCTGTCTGAAATAATAAGGTGGATCATGCTTGAGGAACAATACTCAAAGTTGATCACTGGCCGCCATACACACACACACACACACACACACACACACACACACACACACACACACCGCACGCACACCGCACGCACGCACGCATGCACGCACGCAACCCTACACAAACACATACCAAAAAAGAAAAGAACTTGACAGCTGTTATACAGTTCATTCATAATACTCCTCAACCCTCACTAAGAGATGAAAATCTCATGATCAAAGCAAAATTATTCTTATTTTGATGCTGTATCTGTTACATTAGAAAGAATGTGTGTCGTTGACTCCTGGGTGTTGCCCATTGAATAGATAACTTGGCTTCTCTTACAAAATCCTGAACCTTCAATCCCTAGAGTTTTCTGCTGTGTGAAAAAAAGAATGTGAGTGTGGAGAGAGGAGGCTTCCGGGTGCTTAGAAATGGTTTTGGTTTTCCTCACAGAAGTTGACGTAGGTTTACCTGGAACTTTGCCATCACGAGTCTCTCATTTGTGCCATGTCACCTGTTCGGTTGCAGGAGGAAGTGCTTGAAACCCCGTCAGCATCACAGAAAACTGCAACTCCCCCCAGCCCTGGAGAGCTCCAAGAGGGATCAGTCAACATCCATGTCTCACATCAACTTGCTGTTCTCTCGTCGAGCATCAGACTATCCTGGGCCTCTCTCTGTCTCCAGCCATAGCCGCCCAGAGGCCCCGGGGACAAAGGAACTGATGGGCGGGGTGCACTTAGAAATGATGTCCCCCAATGGGGAGGGGGACCTGCACACACCCATGCTGAAGCTCTCCTATAGTACCTCACAGGAATTCAGCTCCCGGGAGGAGCTGCTGTCCCACAAAGAAGAGAATAAAAGCCAAACATCCTTTGATAATCTGACACCAAGTGGGACACTGGGGAAAGACTACCATAAGTCAGTGGAGATTTTTCCCTTAAAGGCAAGAAAATCTATGGAAAGAGAAGGCTACGAGCCCCCGGGCAATGATGACTACAGGGGTAGTTACAATGCTATGCTCGCCCAGCCTTTATTTGAAAAGCAAGATCAAGAAGGCCTGACATCGGCAGGAAGCAAACTCACCATTCAGGAACACATGTACCCCGCACCTTCATCCCCTGAAAAAGAGCAACTGCTGGACCGCAGACCTACTGAATGTATGATGTCTCGATCTGTCGATCACCTGGAGAGACCTACTTCTTTCCCGAGGCCAGGCCAGTTGATCTGCTGTAGTTCTGTGGACCAAGTAAACGACAGCGTTTACAGGAAAGTGTTGCCTGCCTTGGTCATCCCAGCTCATTATATGAAACTTCCAGGGGACCACTCCTATGTGAGCCAGCCTCTGGTAGTCCCCGCTGACCAGCAGCTGGAAATAGGGAGGCTCCAGGCTGAGCTGTCCAACCCCCATGCGGGAATCTTCCCACACCCATCCTCTCAGATGCAGGGCCAACCCTTGTCTTCCCAGGCCATCTCTCAGCAACACCTGCAGGATGCAGGTTCCCGGGAATGGGGCTCTCAGAATGCATCCATGTCAGAGTCTCTGTCCATCCCAGCATCCCTGAATGATGCAGCTTTGGCTCAAATGAACAGTGAGGTGCAACTCCTGACTGAAAAGGCGCTGATGGAGCTTGGGGGTGGGAAGCCACTTCCACACCCTCGGGCATGGTTTGTCTCCCTAGACGGAAGGTCCAATGCTCACGTTAGACATTCATACATTGATCTCCAAAGAGCTGGAAGGAATGGAAGTAATGATGCCAGTTTGGACTCTGGTGTGGATATGAATGAACCAAAATCTGCCCGGAAGGGAAGGGGAGACCCTTTGTCTCTCCAGCAGAGCCACCCACCTGTTCAGGAGCACCAGCAAAAAGAACCCAGAGCGCACGACAGCACGGCCTACACGCAGCTCGTGTACCTGGACGACATGGACCAGAGCAGCAGTGAGTGCGGGACCACAGTCTGCACCCCCGAGGACAGTGCTCTGAGATGCTTGTTGGAAGGGTCAGGTCGGAGGAGTGGGGGACAGCTGCCCAGCTTGCAGGAGGAGACAACCAAACGAACTTCCGACGTCCCCCTGGAGCCATTAGCCAGTCCCAACCAGAGAAGAGCTGCCAATGATGAAGATGAAGATGATGATGATGACGATGACCAAGGAGAAGATAAGAAAAGCCCCTGGCAAAAAAACGAGAGGAGAGACCCTTGATGGCCTTTAACATCAAATGAGCCATCATTGAGCCCCTAAATGTGGAATATAAAATTGCCAAATATCCTTTCTCATGGAAGCGCATACCTGTGTGTGGAGAAGCTTAAGGGTGAAAACCATGGAAGTCGACGCATTGACAGGGCTGCGTCGGTAGCAGAAAGAAATTAGGGTTATGGCTCAGAATAAAGGATGACTAACAAATGCTGCCCCTCCAGGGAGGTGGCTGGGAAACCTGTATGTCATTCCATGGACCTGACTTGTCCCAGAAGGGATGCTGACAAACCACATGTGGTATTGCCGTGCTCCAAGGATCACCTCAGTTCTCCCTCAGATTCTGGAAACAGATGGAACTCCTTTTGCATTGTTTGAATCCTCCGTTTTATCGCGATAATGCTACTGTGAAGCTTGGGAAATTGGGTGGCACGTAGTTTCCTGGAGTCAGCATTATCTCAAAGGAAAGCTATGCATTGCTGCTTCGTCTTGTTGCTTTGCTTACACTTTGCTTTGGTTGGGCTTCTCTCTCTTTTTTTTTCATGGGGGGGGTGCTTTTTTTCTTTATAATACGAATTCAATTCAGTTGTAAAAATTTTTATTTCCTTGTTTTAATCTGTTCTGCTTCTCTGTGGTTGATTTCAGTGTCTCTCTTCAGGAACTCCTGAGTGTCGTCTCTTATCATCTAAGCCTTTTAATGAAATTGTACTGAAATTTTTATCAGCTAAGAGTCCTTCAGTTCTGGTCCCATTAACTCCAAGTGCCTTTTTTACAGTGACAACAGACAGTCCCTCAGTTTTATGTTTTTTCTTAACCCTTTCAATTGAACTGCCTGGATTTTATATAAAGTTACGAAATGATACCTTTTTCTTTGAACTGCATGCTGCCAAGTGCCATTCGTGCTCAGCATCCTCATTCCCACGCAGTATACTCTCTAGTTATCATGTGTAATGTGGGTTCTGTTTAGCTAAGATAGACTAGAGGACGCTGTAAAGATGCCCGATCCTATTCCATCCCTTCGGCCACTGGCCATCGTTCTTGTTCCACTGGCTGTTTGTATATAGGGTTATGTATTAACTCTGGAATCCTATGTGCCCGTCTTGCTCACCAAAGATGAGAGTATGGGCTGAGCAAGGGGATTGAATGTGACTATTCAGAACACTCTTATGTACTATCCAAAAGTGCCAGAATGACTCTTCTGTGCGTTCTCCTTTAAGAGCTGCTTGGTTGTCCCAAAATGAAAACTCAAAATAAACTTGGAAGATGGAAAAAAATCTGTGTTCATTCTGATTCATTCTGGGCCATTGTCTGTTGGGAAATTGTCAATAGGACTTTGCTGTTCATTCCTTGGAAGACTTCAAATTTGGGGGGGTGAATGCATAAACACCCAGGTATTAGTCCTGGGGTTTTAAAAAAAATCTCCCTTTGTCACTCAAGAACACATGATAACATCCTGGTAATGTTTTAGTTAAGGAGAGATACTTGCATTCTACAAGAAACCTCTTTTATTTTTTATGCTGTAGATCAATTTGTCTTGCAACAGTTTCAGGACGGTTTTGTTAAAATAGCCAAAGATATCCCAGATTTATGATGCTGTTCATCAGAATTGTTAACGGAGGTCTGAGGATGTAGCTCAGTTGGGCTTGCCTGGCACCTGTGAAGTTCTAGGTTCCGTACCAGTACCACATAAAATCAAGTGGGGTAGTACACACCTATAATGCCAGCACACTCTATGGGAGAGGTAGGGGCAGCTGTTCAGAGTCATCCTCAGATACATAAGTTCAAGGCCAGCCCTATCTCAAAGAAAGTTATTAATGGAGATGATGTCAGAATGTGAGGAAAAAAATGGTAGAAATAAATTAAGGCAGCTGTATTTGCTGTCAACAGCTTTCATACCAAATCCTCATTTGTAAATTCCACGTAAGTATAAAGCTAATGGAACTGATTTTTATTGTCTGAATTCTCAGATGAAGATTTTTTTAACTACTTTAACAGGAGAAAATAGTTGAGACAGTCCTGACAGTTGGACAGCTAAATGAATGAGACTGAATCGGTGAGGCCGGGCAGGCAGGGCTCCTGTAGTAAGCGCTGTTACCCGTAGGTGGCAGGTGAGGCCTTGCTGACTTTGCTAAGACTCCAAAGAGGACTCCTTTGTCAATTCCCTAGAAGGGAAAAGTTACCTCTTCAGGAGCACCCAAAGCCAGACATAAGCCATCGGGTGGAAGGGGGGAATGCTGGGAAGTCTCCCTGTGGCCGCTGATTCCCAGCCCTTTGCAGTTCTGCCTGTGGTGGCTGCCAATGGAATTACATTCTTGGTGTGTCAGTTTCCAGAAGAACCTTGCTTTAAGACATGTAACCTCCGGAAAGCATGTAACATACACATAACCTAAGGAAAGCATGTCACATACTAACTGTTCACTCTGGTTATGGAGAGCTGACAGGAAGATCTGGGGCATCAAGGACTGCCTCCTGACTTCTCCTTTGGTGATCCACGTCTCAGTGAGTTGTGATCCCATGGTGACAAGTACTGAGCAGGTAGCACTTGTCCCAGCGCACCTGGGTTTGCCAAAGAGGAACTGCTTCTGCCAAAGCGACTTCGTTTCCTATTGGAGTTGTCCACAGTGAGGTCCAGACATTAATGCGTTTTTATCTCAGAATGCCAGCACGGATGGCCACACTAGAATCCTCTAAACAGCACCATGACTGCAGTCTTTAAAAAATTCCTTCTTCCCTCTAGCCTGAGGAGGGCCATGATTGTGAAATCTGTCACAATATTTCACATCAATTTGCAGACAACCAAAGCCATGAAAGGCACCTTGCTCATGCCACCTAGTGGTCAGTTCACACTTCCCTGGAAAAGAGCAAGGCCAACCCAGATGCTTGGCTCTTGCAGTGGGTTGTGGGAAGGTGGGAAATAGCCCTAGTTCCGTCTTCCAGGTAAGGTGGGAAATGGGAGAAGACTGAGGTGGTCCATGATGTTCCTTCCTGGAAACAAAAGTACTAGGGACAATAATGGGGTCGGTTTGATATTTGGAGGACAATTTTTATATTATTCCTTTTTGTTTTACACCTAACTAACTAAATGGAGGCTCGCCGGCAAAATAAACAAAAGTTGCTCAACTGAGTCGGGCGGTGGTGGCGCACGCCTTTAATCCCAGCACTCTGCAGGCAGAGCCAGGTGGATCTCTGAGTTCGAGGCCAGCCTGGTCTACAGAGTGAGTTCCAGGACAGGCACAAAACTACCCAGAGAAACTCTGTCTTGAAAAACCAAAAAAAAAAAAAAAATTGCTTGGCTGAGAGGAGTTGTACTGCTTATACAGACAGCTCTCTGGGAAGGAATTTAAGTTATGGATGTTCTTAATCATAAAATACAGACTACTCTATTGTAAAATCTTCGACAGCTGAATCTGCCCTTAGTGATCATCTTAGCCAACCCATGTCATTGACATAGGCGATCTGGCACAAATGCTGTTATTTTCTTGAGTTAATGATTAAGATGAACTTGAATGCCAGTGCATGTCTTAGTCGCAGTCATGGAGTGACATCTTTGCCAAACAGTTTTAGAATCGGGATGAAAATGCTCTTTGACTCCTCAGTGCTGTCCATCTCATAATGGACCCAGACATCACACCATTGTGAGACTGACTACTCTGAAAGAAAGTTAGCATGTTCTCCACCGCTCTTCTTAACAAATCAAGCCTCTTTTGATACTCTGCCTGTTCCTGTGGTATAAAACTCCGTCTGTGGCCGATTTCAGGCAACTAAAATGTGATACCTCAGTACCCACAAGACTGGAATAGATAGATGCTTGCTGTCTCAGTTACATCATTTGCCCACTAAACACACAGTGAAGCATAGGTAATAGCAAAATATCTAAGGCGCGTTGTTCGAGGATCAGAGATTTGCAAATCTGCCTCCTCTCCAAAATTTCATCTGCAAACCCCGAGATAACATAGTCGCTGCAGTTTCAAATTTGATATTGTGTTTATTCATTTACTGGGTGGGGTGTGCATACCGCAGTACGCCCATGAAGATCAAAGGACAGCTTACAGGGGCCAGTCAGTGTCTCCTTCTACCATGTCGGTGCCAGGAATTAAACTGGGTTGCCACGCCTAGTGGTAAGCGCCTGTACCCCATGATTCCTCCTGCCAGCCCTCGCTGCATTTTTTTCTGCATTGTTTTTGTTTGTTGGTTTGGGTTTTGTTTTGTTTTGTTTTGTTTTTCGAGTCAGAGTTTCTCTTTGTAGCTCTGGATGTCTTGGATCTCGCTCTGTACACCAGGCTGGCCTCAAACTCACAGAGATCTGATCCTCTTGTCTACCTGCCTCTGCCTCCCGAGTGCTGGGATTAAACAGCATGCGCCACCACTGCCCGTCTCTTTCTCTGTTATTTTTTTGAGATAGGGTCTCACTCCAGTCTCAGACTTGCCTGGAATTTGCACTCTTCCTACTCCATCCTCTTAAGTGCTGGGCTAACAGGGAACAGTGACCACACCCAGCTTCACCGTCTATTTTACATCACTCATGGGCATGCAGAGTATAAAATTCTGTGTTGTGAAGGCACACATTTCCAACTGAGGAACAAGTCACTGCCCTGTCTTCTTGCATTAGCTCTCACACTCTAAAGAAGTGTTCTTTTACAGACCGTGGCCACTGCCACATTTCCTGTCCGTATCTGTGACAGCAGTTTTGCTGTCACAAACAGCATCCAAGCATATGCTAAAGTCTTGTGTAGTGTTCTTAAGCATGAGAAGGCTGTGACGTGCTTTGCAGAAGGGAGGCTTTGCTCAAGTCTGAGTTACACTGACGACATAGTTCATGAGTCAGTTGCTGGGGATGTAGTTCAGTCAGTTGAGCTTGCCTGACATCTATAGATAGAGCCCTAAACTCAATCCCCAGCACTGAATAAACCAAGTGTGGTGATGCACGGCATTAATCCCAGCATTCGAGAGGTAGACAAGAGGATCAGAAGTTCAAGTCATCTTCTGCTACAAGTAAAGTGTAAGGGGGCCCACATGGGAGCTTGTCTCTAGAAAAAGGAAAGGGAAGGAAGGAAGGAAGGAAGGAAGGAAGGAAGGAAGGAAGGAAGGAAGGAAGGAAGGAAGGAAGAAAGGAAGGAAGGAAGGAAGGAAGGCAGACAGTAATAAACAAGGTTGTGTGATTGATCCACTAACAGAACTGTAACCAGAGTCTTGCAGTGGCCTATCTCTTATTCTCCCAGGAACACTAGTTTGTACTAATTCACGTTAGTAGAACTCCACAGACTATAACTTCTGTGGACAGTTAAGAATCGACCATAGGAAACAATTGGGAATGATGAGTTTTAAGTATGAGAATGTTTATTTTTATATGATTGAACTATAGACTTGCAACACCCACTTACATTAACAGTGCCTGACAGCTGACCTGCAAAGCCTGCGAAATTTTCAGTATCTCTGAACTCACTCCTGGGAACAGAAAGCAATAAATTAACAAAGGTGCCCCTGCCCCTCTCCATCGCCTCTTGGTTTTTGGTTTATTTTTACTTACTTACTTAATTTGTGTGTGTACATATACTATGTGTTTGTGCAGATGTGGGGAGGTCAAAGGACATTTTCAGGAGTCAGTTTTTACCTTCTACATTGCTGGAGTAGGCTCTGTCTTGTTTCTGCTGCTACGTGCATATTCCAAGCCACCTGGCCTGCAAGCTTCAGGGCAGTTTTCCTATCTCTGCCTGCCATCTCCCATCTCCCACTGTGGGGAGAGCTATAATTACAGATGTGTGCTACTGTATCCGGTAGGTACGGCATACACCTGGTACACTTACATACTGCAGGCAAAATGCTCATACTCAGATAAGTGGTGTGAGTAAAATATATCTGGAGTTGACCTCTGGTCTCCACAGATGTACACACATATTACTACACACAAAAAAATAAAGCCAAGAAATCAATGTTTGTACAATAATGTGAATTAAACTATTAACTATTCCACTTTTCCAAGTTTTTTTCCCATTAATATGCAAAAGGTACATATTTTGGCTATACATTGCCTACATTCATTATTCTTCTAAAAATTAAAAGAATAGCCGGGCGGTGGTGGCGCACGCCTTTAATCCCAGCACTCGGGAGGCAGAGCCAGGCGGATCTCTGTGAGTTCAAGGCCAGCCTGGGCTACCAAGTGAGTCCCAGGAAAGGCGCAAAGCTACACAGAGAAACCCTGTCTCGAAAAACCAAAAAAAAAAAAAAAAAAAAAAGAATAAGTAGAAGGAAAAAATTCAGTCACCGAAAGCTACCATGAAGATGACCACCGTTGGTGTTTTGTGGGTTTTTCCCCCGAAGTGCTTTACCCACATAAACAGGTACTTCATTAGGTTTTTTATTATTACTTTAGTGGCTAGAAGGTGGCTTAAGTCAGTAAAGTGTGTGCTGTGCAGTCTTGATCGACCTGAGTTTGATATCCAGAACCTATGTAACAAGCCAGATGTGGTAGCACATACTTGTAATCCTAGTTCTGGAGAGGCAGAGACAGGCAGATCTCCCAGTCTTACTGTCCAGTTTTCCTAGCCTACTCAACAAGCTCCAGGATATGAGACCTTACCTTACAAAATCAAGGTAAATAGTGCCTGGGAATGACACCCAAGATTGATCTCTGGTCTCCACAGGCACAGGTACACACACCTGCACACACCCCTGAGCCCACACAAATGCTAACACACACAATTTTTTATTTCATCCTTTTGAAGTTTAAAACAGAAACCTTTAAAATGGGAGAATGTAAGTCAAGTCATTTCGTCAGGATTTAGCAGTAACTCAGGGTCCAAAGTGAGCAGTGGGCACTGAAGAAAACTTGGTGTCCTCCCTGGATGCAGGCGCTGCTGCAGGATGTGGGAGGGTACCATAAAGGAATGTACCCTCGACAATGTCACTTGAGAACCAGAGACCCAGTCAGTAAAAATTCGCACAAATAAATGCAGAAACACTCAGAGCAAAGCACTGAAGGAAATGAGACCCAGCCTATGAGATGGTGCCACCCATATTCCCCATCTGTAAAGATATGTCCTGTTTGGATATACCTCAGCATGCTTTTCATCTTCCAGGCACCTCTTAGTTCAATCAACTACCACATGAAGAAAAGCAAGTAAGTGAGGTTAAAGATCAAAATCCATCATTTCTCAAATCTCTCTCTCCCTCCCTCCCTCTCTCTCCCTCCCCTTCCACCCCCCTCCCTCTTTCTCTCTTTCTCTCTCTTTCTCTCTCTTTCTCTCTCTCTCTCTCTCTCTCTCTCTCTCTCTCTCTCTCTCTCTCTCTCTCTCTCTCTCTCGTGTGTGTGTGTGTGTGTGTGTGTGTGTGTGTGTGTGTGTGTGTGTGTTTGTTTTGCATATACACTTGTTAGTGTGGATGAGTGCATATGTACCTGCACATGCATATGGAAACCAGAGACCAATGCTGGTCTCCTTGATCTCTTTCTGCCTTTGTTTTATTTTATTTTAATTTTATTGAGACAGTGTCTCTCACTGAACCTGAAGCTCATGGATTTGGCTAGACTGGCTGGCCAAAGATTGCCAGAGATCTGCCTGTCTCTGTCTCCAAGCACTGGGGGACAGGTGTCAGGAGATGGGGCCCTTTTTATGTGTGCTAAGAATCCCAACTCAGGTCCTCATATTGATAAGGTAGGCCCTTTACCAACTGAGCCATATCTCCAGCCCCATGTTTTTGGGATTTTTATAATAAGCTTTGACACCATGGAAAGCTGTTAGAAGAGGCGTGTAGGTTGTTATAGTCCATGGAATGGAAGAAGGTAGCAGATAATGGAGGAGAAGGTCATTTCCAAACAGATGGCAAAATATCCAGCTGAGTGTCTTTGGTGAGAAAACTCTTTGAAACTAATTTTAAAGCTGTGAATATAGACACACACCAAAATACCTAGCCAAATGGCTCTGTCCTTCACAGCGATTATGACATATTGGATGTTGGTGTTCTGATGCCTGCAAAGTGACTGACCATTCTTGTAAAACTATTTGCACACAGATAATATAAACAGATATTGAAGAACCTACCAATTTGGAACATGAAAGGTCCATGATCTCATGTGTGAAGAGCTAAAAGGTAAAATGCAGGCAGTGAGTGAGCATGTGAGCACCAGGCTCCATCTCCTGACACCTGGCCCAGTGACCAGCCATCTTTGCAGTCTACCTGTCCATCTCTTGCTCTTTCATATGCTCTGCCACCTACAGTGGATACCCAGTAACTAATCTCAAGCATTATAAACCATGTTGACCAGTCAATGTCTATGAAGGTAGGATGGACTCTGGGCTTGGGAGTTAGAAGATTTGGGTACTATCCTTCTTCAGCTGATCAAACAGGAGATGGCAAACATCTACTCATCAAAAAGTGGAAGGAGATATTTGCTCTTCTCAGACTACTAGTGAGTTGAATTCAGATATAACAATGACCATTGAGATCCCTTGTAAACTATAAACTAATGCACAAGTATTGGGTGGTAGTATTCCTCTTATTCTGTGTCCTCCTGCTGAGAGAAATAATGACTTTTTTCTGTTATACCCAATGCTTCATGTTCTTGTATAAGAAAATGGTTTTTTTTTGTTTGTTTGTTTTGTTTTGTTTTTTTTTTTTTTTTTTTGGTTTTTTCGAGACAGGGTTTCTCTGTGTAGCTTTGCGCCTTTCCTGGAACTCACTTGGTAGCCCAGGCTGGCCTCAAACTCACAGAGATCCGCCTGGCTCTGCCTCCCGAGTGCTGGGATTAAAGGCGTGCGCCACCACCGCCCGGCAAGAAAATGTTATTTAAAAAAAACAATAGCATAGCTTCCTCGTCTTGCAGCTTTCTACGCGCTTCAGTTGTGGAAGCAGTATTTTGCCAACTATTTGAAGTTGAGCAAAGGTGCTGCCTCCTTAGATGCCTTGGATGCAAAGCATGCTCCCCATACCCACAGGGATACATGGCAAGACTCCCAACAACTCCCGAAAACATAGACAGCACTGAAAATCTATATATGCAATGTTTTCTTCCATATGGGACCTGCATCGCTATGATAAAGCTTGACTTACAAATTATATACGGTAGGAGATTGATGGCAATCACTAACAATAGAAAATAAAATTGAACTCTATCCTAAACTAGATGCATCCAACATGAAAAAAAGACAGTTTGGAAGTAAATAATGGGTGGGCAACATGTATAGTTTGGATATGGTGGACAAAGGAAAGATTCGTATCCTGAGCAGGAAGGAGTGTGGCAGCGTAAGATGTCATTGCACAACTCCATAAAAGTTATCCTCAAAAACTTTCGAGATACTTATTTCTACAATTTTCTTTTTAGTATGTTCTGACTGTGGTTAAACATGGGGTTACTGAAACCACAGAATGCAGCTCGTCAGAAAGAGGAAGTCTATTGTAAATACTAACATAAAGATTTGCAGGGCTGGGAAGAGGCACAACTCTCGGTAAGAGAGCTTGCAGCTCTTGGAGAGGACAGAAGTTGGGCCGCTCACAACCAACAATAACTCCAGCTCCAGGGATCCAATACCCTCTCCTGGCCTCCATGGAAACCTACACATGTGTGTACATACACATATACAGACATAGACGCATACACATAAAAATAAAGTAATTTTTTTTTTTTGGTTTTTTGAGATAGGGTTTCTCCATGTAGTTTTGGCCTGTCCTGGATCTTGCTCTGTAGACCAGGCTGGCCTGGAACTCACAGAGATCCACCTGGCTCTGCCTCCCAGTGCTGGGATTAAAGGTGTGTGCCATCGCCACCTGGCATAAAATAAATCTTTTAAAAAAAAAAATAAAGACGTACAATGTGCTAACTTTCCTGTGGTTGCAAGTGACAGGACTTCATTGTTAAGGACATTTGGGAGGCAAGTGATACTAATATAAATTTTATATGAGACTGGATGAAGAGTGCCCACACTATCTGGTTAAATATACCTATGAGGGTGTGTTATGAAATAATCTTTTTGTACACTGTGAAGATGTTTTTTTGCCAAGGTGCCTTCTGATTGGTTTAAGAAAAGGCTAAATAGCCAATAGCTAGGCAGGTAGAGGTTAGGCAGGATTTGTAGACAAAAAGAGAGCATGGGGAAGAAGGAGGGTGGGGTCACCAGCCAGACACAGAGGAAGCAGGAGATAAATATGCAGTGTTGTAAAAAGGTACTGCCATGTGGAAGAGCATAGACAAGAAATATAGGTTAATTTAAGATGTAAGAGCTAAGCCGGGTGGTGGTGGCGGCGGCGGCGGCGGCGGCGGCGGCGGCGGCGGCGGCGGCGGCGCACGCCTTTAATCCTAGCACTCAGGAGGCAGAGCCAGGCGGATCTCTGTGAGTTTGAGGCCAGCCTGGGCTACCAAGTGAGTTCCAGGAGAGGCGCAAAGCTACACGGAGAAACCCTGTCTCGAAAAAAAAAAAAAAGATGTAAGAGCTAGCTAGCAACAAACCTAAGCTATCAGCTGAACATTTATAATTAATAATAAGTCTCTATGTCAGTTATTGGGGAGTTGGTTGTCCCAACAGAAAACCCCACCTACAAGGGTGTTTCAGGATAAGACTAGCAGGGCTGAGGAGACGACATCCCTCTCCCCATTGTGGTGGGTGTTCTGGTGGAAACTCCACCCCAGCCCCTGGCACCCTGGCATCCATATACCCAGAGTCTGCAATGTTCCCGTGGAAGCTCTACCTCAACTCCCCTCCCCCATCCATTTCCCCAAACTCACCCCTCAAAGCCCGCCAAACACGGCTCCTCCCCCAGAGATGCTCAAGACCACTCCCATAGGGTATTTAAACTGCATCCCAGAAAACAGACACATGGTTTTTTGGTCTCTCGTTCCTGTCTCCTCTCTGGGAGACCAGAGAATCACCCGGGAACGCTTTACCCATTAAACTGGGGCTTTTTCTAATTTGGTCTGATTTGGTCTGATTTGGATTGCTGCGTCAGCAGAGAAGCTTATCGGGGTGCAAAAACTTTTCAGTGGGCATCATCCAATCCATCAAGGGCCTGAACTGTACAAAGGACAGAGGAAAGAGGAAGTGCCTGGTCCTCTATTTTGTCCCACTGTTTGGTCTGAGTAATTTCCTCTCATCTTGTCCCACCATTGGATAGGGACTTACCATCTATTTTCCTGATGGTCAAGCCTTCAGGATGAAACTGAGTTATACTAACAACATTCCTAGGTTTCTAGATTATAAGTTCCAGAGAAACAAAACCCATATGTATATATAGCTTACATAATATATAATATGCAATTATGTATAATATGTATATACATTTATATCCTATTGGGTCCATTCTGTAAAGCCTTAGTTACAATCAAAAAGTAAAGTAAGAATCAAGAAGAGAGGCAGCCTCAAAAGACACAGTCAAATATAAAGTGGAACAAGATTTCATATTACAAGTGCTTTTCACCAAGCATATTACATCAGCTTGCTTGGAATCTCACAGTGGTCCTGTTTGTGGCTCAGGCAGATGATGTTCCCCACTTTTGCATCCAAACACATTGGCACACAGTTTATTACCCAAACAGTGCAATATCCTTGCATCTGAAATGAGACCCAGAAGCTTTACCCACAGGTAGTCTCTCCAACCTACCCACCCAGCTGCCTCCCAGGGAGTAATTCCGGGGATGTGGGCAGCTGCTAATACTACTTCCTAAAAGCAGGGTTCTATCAGAGTCCAAGCAAACTGATGTGTATGAGAGGACCTTGTATATTGTATCATCGATGTGTACATATGCTATCTCCCTGTTCTCTCTGTCTCTGTCTCTCGCTCGTGTGCGCACGCACATTGTGTGTGTATACTGTTTCTCAGAATTCTAACATTTTGATACATAGTATAACATAATCATGAATTCATTCCAGAAGTATGGAAATGGTTTGCCAATGTCCTACATGATCCTGAGAGCCTCAACTCGATAACTACTCCCCACGATGACACATTCTAGAGCCCTATGGCACCAGTCCTTCTAAAAGCCAAAGACAGAAAAAGTAAGGTCCAATAAGAGAAGGTGTCTAGTAGTGGAAATTTGCATGCAGGATAACAGCAGACAACCGCAGAGGAATGGTGGTGCCTGACAGCCATGAAATTGTGACTTGGAAAACCCATTGGCTCAACATGCACCAGCGATCAGCTGCATTTTCTTCCTCCAAGAGGCCAAAGTGAGAGAAATTCAGATACAAGGCCTTTCTCGGGGAGAAATTTGCCTTTTTTCTTCACTGAAGAGTGAAAACAAGCTGGAAACGGAGCTTCAGGGAGGGACAACACCCAGGCGAGGTTCTGCGTTAGAGAGTGTTGTGAGTCTTGTTTGGGGCTTTCATTTGGCCAAATGCTCGGTTTGAGGTTTCTTTTCATGACTGGGGAACAAACTCCCAGCTGTGTACACACTGAACAAACTGTGACAATGCTGTGTTCTCATCTCAGAGAGCAGCTCCTTTGAATAATCATTGTAATTATTTCATGAAGAAATAAATAATCCAAGGATATCATGATGAGCTTATATCAGTAAGTAAGATGATCTCCCGCAACTGGGCTGGTCTTCCTGACCCTCCTCTGACACCTTTTCACCAGGAAAGGGACAGAAGAAAAGCAGGTATTTATTCCTGTTTCGTCTCTTGCTTATTTCAGCCATGTCCAGCCTCTTAACACTATAGAACAACACAGTGGTTTGTGAAGTTAATGCTCCAGAACCCTGAAATTACACACACACACACACACACACACACACACACACACACACACACACACACACACATAAAGAGAGAGACAGAGACAGAGACAGAGAGAGAGAGAGAGAAAGACAGACAGAGACAGAGAGAGACAGAGACAGAAAGACAGAGACAGAGAGAGAGAGAGAGAACAAGGCAGGGGTGGGTAGAGACAGAGAAAGACCCAATGTCCAAGTAAGTGGATGATTTTTTGTATTGAGCTATATCCGTAACTATCGTATGCCTCATGTAGCCTCATGCTTTGGGTTGGACATGCCCAGGTACAAAGAAAACTAACTTTAGTTGGGTGAACAAATGGTTCAGTGTGTAAGAGAACTTGCTGCAGAATCATAAGGATCTAGGTTCAAATCCCCAGCACCTATGTTAAAAGCCAGATGCGGTCTCGAACACCTTATCCCCTGGTCCCAGAAAAATCAGCAGAAAAATCACTACTGTCTATTGTTGGCCAGACTAGCTCCAGGTTCATAAGATGCTTTGTCTTAAAAGAATATGGCAAAGAGTGATAGAGCAGGTCACCCCTGTCCTCTTCCAGCCTCCTGTACTCATGTGCAGGCATGCACATACACATATGCATAAACCACACACACACACACACACACACACACACACACACACACACACACACACACACATTTTAAATAAAATAACTTAATTGGCTGCAGCCTAACCCATCAAGCAGTCTCTTGGCTATAAATAACTTAATTAGTGATTTATAGCTTTTTTACATGATTGGCTATATTGGAATCTTCCATCAGCTGAAACCGGGTTGGACTTCCTTGCTGGACTTTGGGGGGGCACCAGCCCCCACATAATGACACAGAGACTTACTAATTATGAAAGCTTGGCCATAAGCTTAGGCTTGTCCCCAACTAGCTCTTATAACTTAGATTAACCTGTTTCTATCAATCTATGTTCTGTCACATGGCTTTTTACCTCTCCTCCATTCTGTGTATCCGACTCCCTCTGTGTCTCGCTGGCATCTCCCATGCACCTAGATTCACCCCCTCCCTGAGTTCTTCTCTCTATCCAGAAGTCCCATCTAACCTCCCTGCCTAGCTATTGGCCGTTGAGCTTTTTATTAAACCAGTCAGGTGCCTTCGGCAGGTGAGGCAAAGCATAGACACATCCTCACACAGTGTGAACAAATATCTTGCAACAGAAGCTTAGTGACCGTGATTAACTCCACACTGGTGTCGTCTTTTGAGCAGGGCTTTTCACTCTGCTGTCGTCTTCACAGACCTCCACACCTAGTGGCTCACTCTCTCCGGTTCAGCTCTAGAAATGAACCAGTCGGTGACAATGAGACATCTCTGGGCATTACATTTTGCAAAGCACGGTAGAACACAGGCCTGTGGAGCATGCTTATGTTTCCCAATATAAATAACTGCGGCACATACTCCTCAGGGAGTCGAGCCAGACTCCTATGGGGATAGATGCAAATTTTAATGTAAGACCCGTACAGTTCCTGCTGCCCAATTATTGCCTCTATCACCCACTACAACAAAACAACAGATTCTTATTATGCTGCCTTTTACATGTCCTCCAATCGCTTACCTAAGTTATGGTATTTCTACACAATAGATACAGAGAAAGTACATACAAATCCCAACTTTTGTTAATGTTAATCATAGCCTTTCTCTAACTCACTCATCAGAGAAACCTTCTTAGCCCTCAGTATTAAGAAGGGAATGGAGCCGGGCGGTGGTGGCGCACGCCTTTAATCCCAGCACTCGGGAGGCAGAGCCAGGCGGATCCCTGTGAGTTCGGGGCCAGCCTGGTCTCCAAAGCGAGTTCCAGGAAAGGCGCAAAGCTACACAGAGAAACCCTGTCTCGAAAAACCAAAAAAAAAAAAAAAAAAAAAAAAAAAAGAAGGGAATGGAAACAGATTTCCATCAAAGCTAAGGTATGGAAATTGTCTGAAAACATTTTTTAAATGTTTTTTGAATGCTCAATATTTAAAAGTTTTTTTGTGTAAGTCAAGCATGGTGGTCCATGCCTTTAGTCCCAGCCCTTGGGAGGCAGAGGAAAGAGGATCACTGGGAGTTCCAGGCCAGCTTGGTCTACACAGTGAGTTCCAGGACAGCCAGAACTACTAAGTGAGATCCTGTCTCAAAAAAATAAAAAAATAAAAATAAATAAAACAGACACACACACACACACACACACACACACACACACACACACACACACACACACACAAGGCCATGAGACTGGACTGGACATACACTATGGTCCCAACAGACCAAACTGAGAGAATTCAATCACAGTTACTGAAGTGGCTAGTGAAATGAATGCCTGTGGCCAAGTACACAAGCTGTGACAACTGAGCAGCTGAGCTAACCACCTGATTGACTGACTAGGCTGTAACCAATCCAGTTGCTTTCCCTACCCCACGTCTCCACCCACTCTGTGTCATGTGATCACGATGGTTGGCTTTTTTTTTTGTTTTGTTTTGTTTTGTTTTGTTTTTCGAGACAGGGTTTCTCTGTGTAGCTTTGCGCCTTTCCTGGGACTCACTTGGTAGCCCAGGCTGGCCTCGAACTCACAGAGATCCGCCTGGCTCTGCCTCCCGAGTGCTGGGATTAAAGGCGTGCGCCACCACCGCCCGGCACGATGGTTGGCATTTTAAGAACCTACTCTGACTCTGAGAATTGCCTTATTCAACTTTTGTGGAATAAAGAAAACTCTTTTCTTGTGTTTTGCTCCAATAAATCCTACAAAATTGGACTAATCTAAGTGTTAGAATCCTGCCCTCATTCCTGCACATGCGCAGCTTGAGGTCTTGCATCTTATGTCATCAGAGGGTGTTGGCTACTATGTAAGCACCTTAAAAAGTCTGAGGGGGACCCCCACCCTTTCCCTCTGCTCTCTGCTCCCTGCTCTGCTTTGCCCCCCCCCCCCCCCCATCTTTCTCTCTCTCCAGGCCTGGCTCTCCTCTCTCCTATCCCCTCCTTCCTCCCAATAAAGCTGTCTGTAACTCTGGTAGTCATGGCCATGGCTTGTGACTTTTCTGCCATCAGCGCCATTTACCATCCTTTCACTAAGGAACTTTCACCAAATAGAAAATGAGCTTTTAAGTTAATTTACTCATCATTTAAAATTTTATTTTTAAAACTTTTTTTTTTTTTTTTTTTTTTTTTTTTTTTTTTTTGGTTTTTCAAGACAGGGTTTTTCTGTGTAGCCCTGGCTGTCCTGGAGCTCACTCAATAGTCCAAGCTGGCCTCGAACTCACAGAGATCCACCTACCTCTGCCTCCCGAGTGCTGGGATCAAAGGCATGCACCACCACTGCCCAGCACCTTTCTTTTTCTTAATAACCTCTTTGAAACTTTTTATATACCTTTCAGGGACATCTATACATTTACACAGGAATCAGTCCATCTGTGACTGACATTTTGATTGCTTTATTCTCCAGGAGTAACATGAGCCCAAAGAACAGAATATAAACATACAACCAACTCCCCTGGCTTAGGAGTCTGGGATGTCAACCACAGCTCTCCATGGTAGGAATGGCTGTCTTCTCTGCTGCGCCCTGCTGGGACCTAGCCCCATGTGGTCTAAGGACAATCCAAGAGTAAAAGATGAGGGCTGTGGTGGCACCTAGTGACTGGAAGTTCAGCGGCTTCCAAGGACAAGCGAGCCTTGGATCTCATTCATGAAGTCAAGTCAGAGATTTTCCTGAGAAAAGTAGGGATGAGGTCATTGGAACCAAGGGCAGGGTGAGGCTGCCTGTCAATCTTCCTGGTTAGAAGGACTCCGAAGCAAATGTTCAAGTTGGGTTCTTCAGCTACTTCTTATGCCTGCAACTCTAGCTAAACGTTATAGAGTTGAACCAACCCTCACAGAACATCTTGAGTTTTCCATCTGCATGTTAATTATTTTAACTGAATTAATTTTATATAAAAGTTACCCTTGGGGACATTAGCTGTGTGATGACAGCATCTACTTGTGAATCAGAATCTCTCAGTTTTCAGAAAAGGCATAGTAATACTGTTTTCTTTTCTTTGTCTCATTGAGAAAACCTTTGAGTTAATTAGGGGAAAAAATGCTATTTCAAAACTTCTCCTCACACCTCTGTCCTCTGAGACCTGGAGCAGTGACCTGCCTGGGGAATTCAGGATTCCAGAAATTTCTAGTATATGAAGTCACCACATCCTGTGAAATTACTCACAAATACCATTATTCTCTTATCTGCTTCCTTTAACACAGTCACTTGGATGGTTTCGAGACGAATAGAATCACATCACCAAACATTCATTATTAGTCATACTCTTAGGGTGTTGATAAGTGAGATGGTAACAGGGTGATGATTCCACAGTGGGTCCAAGTCACAGTATGAAGTTTTTAAATTGCATAAAACGGGTATGAACAGAACATCCTGTCAGTAAAATTCCTTATTCCCATTCCCTCGGCTCTGGGTGTGGAGCTCCACACTGGCTCTTGGAACCAGCTAGCGCTACATGACCTTCTGCCTCTCAGGGAGATGTTGAAACCGCCTCACAAGTAAGGCTGCTCACACACAAAGCGGGCCCGCTCCTTCCCACACCAAGGAGGTTTATCAGCCTTGGTTCTGCTATTGGGCTTATGATCTCGCTGAGGTGAGGAAAGCTCAAGATGGATGGCGAAGCTTTCCTGGGGAGTCCCAGCAGTGTGAGTGAATGATCAGTGTGTGCAAAGAATAGCAACTGAGCTGGGTGGTAGGGGCGCTCACCTTTAATCTAATCCCCAGCACTCTAGGAGGCATAGGCAGGCAGATCGCTGTACATTTGAGGCCAGCCTGGTTTACAGAGTTGAGTTCCAGGACAGCCAGGGCTACACAGAGAAACCCTGCCTTGAAAAAAAACAAAACAAAACAAAACAAAAAAAAGCAACTGCAGCTTCCTCCTCCAGGATGTTTACAGCCAGAGACTAGTTGCCTGCAGAGACCCCCTTGCGCTGTAATCTAGTAAATACCGGAGGTGTCAGGTTGCCTGTGAGGTGATCATAGGTACCCTCTACATGTGTCTGCATGGCTGTCCTTTCTTCACCCCTCACTGCCCATTGTCAAGGTTCCAGGACCAAAGAACCACCAAAGAAATTCCAGGGGAGACTTAATGCAAGTACCTTTGAGGCAGATCCTGAGGTGAGAGAAAATGAGGAGGAGAGGAGCACTTCCAAGTGGAAAGGCCACAGTGCAGCAGCGGTGACAGTGAGGAGAGAGGTCAACTGCAGATTTAACTAGGAGCCTCTCTTTCTCTCTCTCTCTCCCTCCTCTCTCCCTTCCTCCCTCTCCCTTTCATGTCTCATGTACCTTAGATTGGTGTTTTAATTTCTGATCCTCCTTCCCTACCTGTGTTAATATTAGAGGTATGCACCTCCATACCTGGTTCATGAGGTGCTAGGGTTCAAACCTAGGACTCTGCATTCTAGTCAAACACTATATCCTCAGACCCAGCCATCTTAGTCAGGGATTCTACTGATGTGACCTAACACCTTGACCAAAAAGCAAGTTGGGGAGGAAGGGGTTTATTGAGCTTACACTTCCACATTGCTGTTCATCACTAAAGGAAGTCAGGACAGGAACTCAAAACAGGGCAGGATCCTGAAGGCAGGAGCTGATGCAGAGGCCATGGAGGGGTGCTGCTTATTGGCTGCTCCCCATGGCTTGCTCAGTCTGCTTTCTTATAGAACCCAGGACCACCAGCCCAGGGATGGCACTACCCATCATGGGCTGGGCCCTCCCCCATTGACCACTAATTGAGAAAATGCCCTACAGCTGGATCTCATGGAGGCCTTTCCTCCACTGAGGCTCCCTCCTCTCTGATGACTCCAGCTTGTGTCAAGGTGACACACAAGATCAGCCAGTACACCAGCTTTCCTTCTCTCGTTTTTTTTTTCACTTGTGTGTGTCTATATACAGTGTTATATGTGTGCCTGTGTGCACATTAGCATGTGTGAATGTAGACACGAGTAACAGAGCAGGCATGTGGAGGTCAGAGGGCAGCACTGGGTGTCCATCTCATTTGAGACATGGTCTCTTGATTGTTTTCCCGCTGTATGTTACGGCTAGCTGACCGGTGAGACTCCGGGGATCGTCCTGTCTCCACTTCCCATCTCCCTGTAGTAGGGATGCTATAACAGAGGTTTGCACACCGGTCTGATTTTTCTGTGGACTCTGGGGACTTGAACTCAGGTCCTTACCCTTTCATGGCAAGCATTATTACCCACTGATCCGTCTCCCCAACCCCAACTTTCCCTCCTTTACAGAGGACTTAGTCTCAGAAGAACCCTTTAAATGGATCAGAGAAGGGAAGGACTTCCTGGAATTTGATGGTGGTGTATGTCATGTGCAGGATTTTCAAAGGCAGTGTCTGGGAACTGCTCCTCCAGCTCATAGCTCACTTCTAGTGGGGGCTTTTCCTGATGAGCTCTTTGAACAAAGCTGGGCTGTGAACTCCAGCTCCATCCACTCACTCTGCTGACTACCATCAGGCTCTGGGCAAAGAGGCCACAACTTCCATGAGTAAAGAAACTAAAGACACAGAGGAAGGGACACAGACCATAGCTGGCCTTCCCACATCATGGTCTCCATTAAGGCTGCCGCCCCTCCTAGGAAGAAGAGAAAAGGCTTACTGAAAAAAAAGAAAGAAAGAAAGAAAGAAAGAAAGAAAGAAAGAAAGAAAGAAAGAAAGAAAGAAAAATAAAGCAGAAAATTTGACAGTTCATTGACTATTCACAGGACTGAACATTTGTCCTTTCCTATGACCAGAAATGTCAACAACCTACTTGAGATAAGATCTAGTGATGTGGCTTGTGCTAGCCTGTCTTCCTGCCTCTACCTTCCAACTGCTGGCCTGACAGCCATGTACCACCTCAGAAACAACATGGTAGTTTTTCATCAATAGACAAAGGTTGCCCTGCCCCACTAAAGAACTACGGAAGATAAAGTGTATGGTGTATTTGAGTCTAAGTCAGATTTGTTAAATGTCATGGTTACAGTGGCATGTCTTACTGAAGCAGTGAGCTACCAGTTCAGTGACAGACTTGTGTTATGATACGGCGCTTGGGAGGCCTTGGTGGATTGGGCCAAGGTACCCTGGTGGGTGAGGGAGACACACTATGCAGACTCAGAGGCGGTGGAAAGTCACTCACACCATGCAAACACACGTCCATGTGGAGAGTGGTTTGGGGGGAGGGGAGAGGAAATGGAGGGAAGGAGAGAGAGAGAGAGAGAGAGAGAGAGAGAGAGAGAGAGAGAGAGAGAGAGAGAGGAGGTGCACACCTCGTGGGAGAGAGAGAGAGAAGGGGGATGAGGACTTTTCTTTTTAAGTGGGCTTTATGTAAGGTGACATCAGGACTGGGCAGGTGAGGTTATTATCTACTTGTTGGCCAGGATTCCAAAAAATGAATCTGAATGCTAACAACTTGGTCTCATAAAAACCAGATAGAAACAACTGACATCTACCTCTGGCTGCCATATATACATACACATGCATGCATGAACATCTGTACACACACACACATACATGAGCACCTCTACACACACACACACACACACACACACACACACACACACAGACACACATTCATACACAGATTAAACACAGCAAGAAGTAAAGGCCACACTAAAGGCAATAGGGTGCTCTCTGGTTCTGGTTGCAAACCGGGTGAAAAGGTCTGTATTTTTGGTGTATCGGAGGAGAACTGATTCTAAGTGTCTGCTGCATACTGTGATGCCGGACATTTCCTGTTCATTATCTTTTGCTTGGATCTAGTTCTGGTAAATATACCATTCTCTATGACTCATCCTCTGGCTTCACATTCCACTTTCTTTTCCTTTATTTTTTTTCTCCACTTGACCCAGATCCTAATGGGTCCTTAACTATGAAAATTAAAACACTAAAAGCAGAGCTGTCTTAGGAGCAGGTCTAAGCTCGCTTATTTCCTTTTACCCCTCAGTTGTCGTATCCAAGGGATACGACTAAGGCAGATAGTTTCCCTTGATGTTGATGTCTCCCATAATCCCTCTCTTCCATTCCTAGAGCAATCAATTTTAAAATTATTCTGAAGTGCACCAGAGTTCCTTCCCTGAGGAGGGAAGTCAAGAAAGCTAGCTTTCTTCCCATCCCATTTATCTATTACACTGCTGTTTCTTTGTTTTATTTGAGTGTGTGTGTGTGTGTGTGCGCCCGTGTGTGCACCCATGTGCCTGTGTGCACCCATGTGCCTCTCATAGGTGTGTGCATATGAAGGTCAGCGGGCAACTTTTAGGAGTTTCTCTTCTTCCACCATTTGGGGCCACATTGAACTCAGGCCATAGGTAGGACTTGGTACGAGATGCCTTCACCCACCAAGTCATTTTTCTGGCCCTACTGTGCATTTTAGATTTTATTTTACCTATCGTATATTACGTGTCATGTGGCGGGTACCTGCCCCAGCACATATGGAGTCAGTTCTCTCCTACCACCACTATGGGAGCACAGAACTTCCATCATTAGGCTCACCCCATTAGGTGCTTTACCCAACGGAGTCTTACCAGTTTATTTGTTTGTTCAGAGACAGTATGTCTCTGTGTGATGCAGGCTAGCCTTGAACTATTGTTGGTTGGCTTTATTTATTTTTTTTTTTTTTTTGCTCTTTTACTCTTTTGCTTTTTGCGCGCGCGGGGGGGGGGGGGGGGGGGGGGGGGGCTGCCACCCAGCTGTCAAATAAATACACAGAGAGACTTATTATTACTTATAAATGTCTGGCCTTAGCTTGGCTTGTTTCTTGCCAGCTAACTTAAATTATCCTGTCTATCTTTTGCCACTGGGCTTTTACCGTTCTCTATTTCTATGTATTTTTTCTTTCCTTCTTATTCCATGTCTGGCTGTGTGCCTGGGTAGCTGGCCCCTAGAGTCTACCTCTCCTCCTTTCCCTTTCCTTCATTTTGATCCTCCTTTTTCTCCTTCTATTTATTCTCTTTGCCTGCCAGCCCCACCTATCCTTTCTCTGCCCAGCTATCGGCTGTTCAGCACTTTATGAGACCAATCAAATGTTTTAGACAGGCAAAGTAACACAGCTTCACAGAGTTAAACAAATGCAACATAAAAGAATGCAACCCCAGGGCGCGTAGGTGGGTGGAGCACCTAGCTGGCTAGGCTCAGCCCACGTGGGCCATGGGCGTCTTGGGCCACGGCCTTTGGGGTTGGCGCTGAGGATGGGGGTTGAGTTGGGGAGGAGGCAAGAAGGCCCCAGACGGGCAGGACGAACAGGCCAGGCCTCGGCGCCCTCCTCGCCACCCAGCACGGAACAGCTTGTCCGCATCCTCTCCGCATCCAGAGGAACAAGGCCGCTTGGCCCTGCTCAGACTTGTAACGTGCTGGAAGCAGCAGCTGTACAGAGAGTTCGGGAAGCCATACTTCATTAAGCTCATGGGATTTGTTGCTGAAGAAAGAAAACATCACAAGGTCTATCCACCCCCGGAGCAGGTGTTCACGTGGACCCAGATGTGTGACATTCGAGATGAGAAAGTTGTCATTCTGGGACAGGATCCCTATCACGGACCTAATCAAGCTCACGGGCTCTGCTTCAGTGTCCAAAGACCAGTTCCACCTCCACCCAGTTTGGAAGACATTTTTAAAGAGTTGTCCACAGACATCGATGGTTTTGTTCATCCTGGTCATGGGGATTTATCGGGGTGGGCCAGACAAGGTGTCCGGCTCCTCAATGCTGTCTTCGCGGTCCGCGCCCACCAAGCCAATTCCCATAAGGAGAGGGGTGGAAGCAGTTCACAGATGCAGTTGTGTCCTGGCCAAATCAGAACTTGACTGGCCTTGTCTTCTTGCTCTGGGACTCTTACGCCCCGAAGAAGGGCAGTGCCAATGATAGGAAGCGTCAGCATGTCCTGCAAACAGCCCATCCCTTCCTCTCCGTTGTCGGTGTACAGGGGGTTCTTTGGATGTAGACATTTTTCTAAAGCCAATGAACAGAAGTCTGGCAAGAGGCCCATCAACTGGAAGGAGCTGTGATCTTGCAAGGCAGGCCGCCTGTCTCCAGCAGAGCTTCTGAGAGGCCACTGAAGCATTGGCCAGTTTAGAAGTCACTGAAAATGTCCCTGTTCTTAAGTTCCCGTGTAAGTGAAGAAAATGGAGAGATCTTTGTAAAGCAGTCACAAGCCAGCCGGGCCGCAGAAACCACAGCTTCGGCAGCCAGACCTCTTCTGACTGGCGCTAGGCTTGAACTCTCCAGGCCAGGCAAGGTGGCCTGGCCAAACAGGCCCACTTCTCACAGACTGGTGGTCACATACTTGTCCTCTGTGAGCTGTATTGGGTTGGGGGAGAGATGGTTTTTGATGAGCTAAGTTTGGTGTCTGCCGCTGTTTGCTTTTGCCTTTAGAGGGAGTGGTTACAAGGTGTCCAGGTGTGTTCTTCAAAAGGCTCTGTCTCAAGGAGCCCTTGGGTGTTTTGCAGTCTTTGAGGATCTGTTTCCTGTTACAAAGGGAGCAAGTGTGTTTTCCTGGCTCAGGAGGAGTGGCTGCCATCCGTCCTGCTTCTTGTCCGGCCTTTGCCTTAAGCAAGTGGTAAAGTTGAGCAGGGCAGAGGGTAGGATTTGTGTTTGTTTTAAATGAGGGTGGGAGGTTTTCTTGTAGTGCCTGTGGAGTTGGGGTTCCCACAGCAGACTGCCAGGGGTTGGTTTGTGTATGTGATACTGGGGACCAACCCCAGGGTGCTGCTTTATATCGGCTGAATTCACACAGATTGTATTTCTCTGCAACGCTGGAGAATGTTGTGTCTTTCACAAGGTAGGCAGATACATTATTTTTTTTTTCAATCCATTCTTTGAGAGACAATCTACTGAGTTCATACCTCATCCTGGATCCGGTGGATCTTGCTGGTTAGAGAAGTGATCTATCCTGAGCAGGATAATAAAGATCGTTGGAGTTTGGCTTTGTAAAATTAAAAAAAAAAAAAAAAAGAATGCAGGTCATCCTTGCATCATTAAAACGAATGTTCCATAGCATAAACCAATGTAGCATGTCTTAAAATAATATTCCACAACACTGAACTCTCTGTTTTTCTATGTCTGTCCTCAAACTGCTGCCAGTCTTTTATGGTTTTATATGCTCAGAATCATGTGCAATTAATGTCTCAAAGATGTTTTCTGTTGTTTAAGTAACACTTGAAAATCATTTATATAGATAGATAGATAGATAGATAGATAGATAGATATAGAGAGATAGAGATAGATAGATAGATAGAGATAGAGAGAGAGAGAGAGAGAGAGAGAGAGAGAGAGAGAGATCCCACAGAGCACAAGTGTGGAATGGAGGGTGGACAATGACAGCCCAGCTCCTAATGTAGAGGGAGTATGGACTTGGCATCTGGAGGGAGAAAAGGGATGAAAGGCTAGGTCTGCTTCCCATCTTCCAGAACAGCAGCAGCATGTCACCTCAGTTCTCAAGGTAAGAATTAAGCAAAACAAGTTCTCTTGAAACAGCCATTTAGTGGATTCCAAAAGTGAACCTCAGTAGCCTCTCTCAGGGGTATATCCAATCCCAGTGAGGCAGCACACGTTTGTAGTTATAATACTCTGGAGGCAGAGACAGTAGAATCATGAGTTTGAGACTAACCTGGGCTACATACTAAAACCATATTTCAAACACACACACACACACACACACACACACACACGAATTTTTAAATGTTAATTTAATTTTTAAAAGCTGTAATCCTGAACAGAGGAAAAGCATTCAGAAAGAGAGCCTCTGCTTCTAGACCATTGGTTCTCAACCTGTGGGTTGTGACCCCTTTGTGGGTGAAACAACCTTTTCCCAAGGGTCACCTAAGACCATCTGCATATCAGATATTTACATTACAATTGACAGCAGCAGTAAAATTACAGTTATGAAATAGCAATGAAAAGAATTTTATGGTTGGGGGTCACCACAACATGAGGAACTGTATTAAGGGTTTGCAACATTAGGAAGGTTGAGAGTCACTATTTTAGACATAGGTCTGATATTTTGATCCTGTCACAGAACACAGTTGAAAGCTCCTCCAAGGTCACCTGGGCCAGTCTCATTTACAGACTTAAGGAAAGGCTCAAAGGGTGTTGGGTTCACTGTCTATATATGGGTGACCTATATCTGCTGATGGAGCTCTGCCTACCCCAAGTTGAGTCTTTTCAAAATGGATATTCTACCCTAAAAAGAATTATTTTGGGACCTTCAAAGATAATGCATCAGAAGCATGATATCCCTGGTATATTTTTTTTCTCCTCTGTGCTTTTTGCCCTACATATGGAATCTCTGGCATCGTCTATCCAAAGCACTCAACACTGAAGCTATTTGAGAGGATCCATGGCTGAAAAATATCCATGCATAAATTATCCATTGCTATTTTTAATTTGAATTTGCATTAACTATTCCCTGTTTGCCTCTTTATTGGAAAAGGTGGGTGAATTTTGTTAAGCAATACTTTTCTGTTAAGTAAGAGTTAATTCATGTGTCTCTTTCTTTCCAGTTTTTCTAATGAGTCCTCTTATTCATATCCAGATCTTTGAAGGCTGAGATGGGAGAGGATAAATCATCTAATAATAGTGCATGCTACTTTAATTCTTTCAATATCATTTGTTATTTCACTGTCATTTTTTAAAAGTACAACTATGGGATAAGCACTAAGTCACGGGAACACAGAGCTGAATAAGGCAGGTTCTGTCCTCACAGCTCACCACTGCTGTCATGGTAATAAAGGTAATGTGTAGTTTTCAGTCCTGCTTGTGATGGCCCTCCCTTGTTAGAAGCATGAAAGATTAAACTGTTTACCTGGATCCTGGGTCTTTTCATGTGGTGTATTATTATGGCCATGCTGATCCTCAGGGTTCAGTTGGAAAACTTTAAACATTCTGGCTAGGTTGTGGTGGCATGTACCTGTGGTCCTAGCTACCTGGTAAGCTAAGGCAGAAGGAACAGTTAAGCCTAAGAGCTTAGAGCCACCCTGTCTCAGAAAGGAGGAAGAAGAAAGAGGAAAACGAGGAGGAGGGGGAATGAAGAGAGCTCTGTAGATTGTCCTGGTCAACTGATATACAGAGAAATGTACTGATGTCTAATATAAGCATAATTACACTCCTATGTGAAAATGAATAGGATGATACAAGATAAGCCGTTTCTGTCGTGACAGCTTTAGGGGAGAAGGGCAAGCTGGGTTTTCTGAAGGACGTGGGCTGGGACTAGAGCTGTGTATTAGGGCTGAGGTATCAGTGGGAAATGTGTAGCCAATAGCTTGTTCATTTCAATGACATCTTGAGACCCAGCGTGGCCATTCTTCATCTCCCGTAAAAATCAAAAGAGCAACTGAGACAGGTCCTGGTTTAAGACAGTCTTTAGCATTGTTGTAGCTTTCTCCCATAAAAATCTTTCCTGGGATCACCAAGGCTAAGAGCCTGCCGAGCCTTAAGTATCTCAGGCTAGCCTGGAACTCATTATGTACCAAGGATCAGATTAAACTCCTGATTCTCCTGCCTCTGTCTCCCAAGTGCTGGAACCGCAAGCATGTGCCCCATATCAGGTTTGTGCATTGCTGGGGATTGAATCAAAGGCTTCTGCATGCTATCCAAGCACTCTACCAAACTGAGCCATATCCCTATCTGTCATTCATGATCTATACCTTTCTTGTATTGTAAGTGTACTCAATGGATAATTTTTAATTTTCTTTCTTTTTTTTTTTTTTTTTTTGGTTTTTTCGAGACAGGGTTTCTCTGTGGTGTTTTGGTGCCTGTCCTGGATCTTCACTTTGCAGACCAGGTTAGCCTTGAATTCACAGAGATCTGCCTGGCTTTGCCTCCCGAGTGCTGAGATTAAAGCCACCACCACCTGGCAATACTTTTTAATTTTCTAAAGGTTATTACCAAATAACACTTCAGCCAGGCTGCGGTGGCACACGCCTTTAATCCCAGCACTTGGGAGGCAGAGCCAGGTGGATCTTTTTGAGTTCAAGGCCAGCCTGGTCTACAGAGTGAGATCCAGGACAGACACCAAAACTACACAGAGAAACCTTGTCTCGAAAAACCAAAAAAAAAAAAAAAAAAAAAAAAAAACCTCATCCTCTTTGGATGTACTAGAGAATGTCTAAATGATTTTACACACACACACAAATACTCCAGTCACCACCTCTAGTGCCTTGAAACTTTAAGGAATGCCACAGCAGAAGAATGTGGCTGGTTGATGGCCATGCTGTCATGATTACTAAAGAAGAAAATGAGGTGAGATTTCAGCTGTCACTAAGGTAGGTGTGGTGGTTTGAATGAGAATGACCCCCAAAGGCTCATACATTTGAATGCTTGGTTCCCAGTTGGTGACATGTTTGGAAGCACTAGGAGGCATGGCCTTGTTGGAATAAGTGTGTCCTTGTTAGAGGAGGTGTGTTGCTGGGGTGGACTTTAAGCTTTCAAAAGCCCACAGCAGGCCCAGTGTCTCTCTGCCTGCTGCCTGGATGAGGATGTCAGGTTCTCAGTTACTACTCCAGCACCATGCCTGTCTGCTTCCTTCCATGAAAATGGACTAGCCCTCTGAAACTGTAAGCAAGGGCCCAATTAAATGCTTTCTTTTATAGGTTGCCTTGGTCATGATGTCTCTTCCCAGCAGTAGAACAGTCACCAAGACAACAGTCTACTTAGAAATTTTTGATGAGAGTAAACGCTTTCTCGTCTCTAATTACAAATAGTAGAAAGGGTTTATTCTGCTCACAGCCAGGCACAAACAACACTCTATATGTAAAAGAAAATAAGGCAGGGCTACAGAGCTCACAAAGCTTGAATCTGTGACACTTGAATCTCCCTTCTCTAGTCATCCACAGAGGGAAGGACAGTGGGCAGACCTGCAGAGGTGCCTGTGGGCCAGAGCCCAGCTTTCTGTAAAATCAGAAGCTGGTATTTGCTTTGCTCGCCTGTAACAACTGGAAGTGGAGACCTACCTTGCGAGACCTTCTTTAGTTCTTGTAAGAATCATCCACATTGCAAGAACGTCAGGTATGATTATACTGGTCAACACAGATCTATAAAGAAAGGCATTAAGGTCTAATATGAATAAAGATCATACTCTATGTAAAGTTAATAGAATGAGACAGGGTGAGTCTTTTTAATTCTTGGAAAAATCATGTATGTTACATGTGTGTCATGTGAGCAGCAAGTACCAGCCCTGGAGGAAGAGTCTATGAGGACTTTGGCTTTGACTTGGCAAAGAAATCCTGCTAGAGAAATGTTTGATCTGCTTATTTAAGGTCCTTAGGTCTGTCAGAGATCCACAATACAGGCCCTTCTCATCAGTTTTCCAAATTAAAAATCTCTAGATGTGCCTGATAACTATGCAAAAAAGTGAAACATTGGGACTGGAAAGTTGGCCCAGCACTTCTTCTTACAGAGGACCTGGGTTCAGTTCCCAGCACCCACACGGTAGCTTACAACCTTTTGAAGGCTTCATCTCCCAGGCCTGCCTTCTCCTCTCTTCCTATCCACCATGAAGCGATCTCTCTTCTGCCACATGTCCCCTTCCTGTAATTCCAGTTCCAGGGGGATCTGATGCCCTCCTTGGGCCTCCTTGGGCTCCTGTACACAGTAGTGTACATACATACATGCAGGTACTTACACATATACACAAAATAAAAACAAATCTTTAAAAACAGCCATATAGCAAGAGGGAGTTGTAAGATACTTAAACTGAAATGAACATAATAATAAGCATTGAGAGAAATGAACTCAGAGTATCAGTTACTTTCACAAAGCTGTGACCAAGATGACAAAGTGAACAGTATGAAAGAGGAAAAGATTTATTTTGCTCAGGATTTGAGAAGGATCAGTCCACAGTCACTTGGTTTCATCACTTAAGCAGAACATCATGGCTGTGGGAACATGGGGCAGAAGAGAGATCGCTTCATGGTGGATAGGAAGAGAGGAGAAGGCAGGCCTGGGAGATGAAGCCTTCAAAAAGATGCCCTCAGTGACTTACTTCCTCCACCTAGGCTTCACCTCTGAAAATTTCTAGAACCTTGCAAAATAGTGCCACCATCAAGAAACGAAGCATTTAAGCACATGGTCTTGTGGAGGAACATTTTATAATTAAACATATTATCAGGTTGTAGGCCTCTGCCCTGAGACAGAGGGCAAAGCCAGGCAGGAGTGACTCTCCCAGTAATATAGCAAAGCTTCTGCTGGAAAAGAAGAAGAATTCAGGAAGAGGCTGCATGAGGGAATCCAAAGTACAATCCCTTCGAGTGAGCAAGAATAACACAATTCCCCATGGCAGTTGTGACACTGAGTCCCTGTCCTGAGAGTACAGATGTCTATGCTAAAGTTCCAGATTTCCAGGAGGTGTTGACCCTTTCTCTAGTATCCTTGTCCAAGCTGTCCCAGCTGCTTGATGAAGATAGGCAGGTAACTCCCAAGGCCTGCCTTCAGGGCAGAGAGGAGCCGGTGAGGCTCCTTCCTGTTTATCATGCCCTGAGGAGTAGGGGCTGACCACAGGCCCATTATCGAAGTGGAGGGGCGGTGTTTTGCAAAGCTGAGCAAAAATAGAAGTCTTGAGTGACTTAGGAGGGAGAAATGCTTCCCTGTCTCTAAGGGAATCCACAGCTGGAAACTCAGGATGCCACAAGCAGGAAGAAGTGGGTGCTAGCTCAAACTTTTCCCTTCTTCGAGGAAGCTTACAGCCTGGAGCAGCACACACAGGCAGGGGCATTGCTCAAGACTCTTCACACAAACATGGAAACAGAAAGATGATGTGACAGTCACTTTTCACGTCACTGTGACCGAATACCTGACAGCAAACAACTTAAGGAAAGACACATTCATTTTGGCTCACAGGATGGAAGGCATGACATAGACAACACCCTCTGTGGGAAAGGAACTTGCAGAATAGCTTGCTCTTACCTCAGAGGATGAAAAGCAGAGAGGTCAGGCCAAACCAGAGCTTGAGCTGTGACCCATAAGCACCAACTCTACAGCCCTGTGCTTACTGGATAGTTTGAATGTTCAAAATGTCTCACAATCTCCCGGAAATGTGCCACCAGCTGGGGACCAACTGTTCAAATACATGGGCCTGTAGGGGACATTTCACACTCAGGCCACAACAGATGGTATTCACAGCTGATCTCATTGATGTCACAAGCAATAGGACTCTGCTCTCTCTTTTACTTTTTCTGTCCAGGCTTCTACCAACGGTGCCGGCTCTTTGAGTACCCCTCTACATATGCATTTTCAACCTTGTACACCCTTTGGCCAAGTACAGACATTTGTGGGGTGACTTGCTTGAAAGAACTGAGGAAACAAGGAACTCTGGGACTAATTATATCTCCCTGGCTAATGTTCAGTAGTCAATGGTACAGAGCACCAAGGATACGCATACTCAGCAAAAACCCAATTATGTTTCTCAGCCCTGGTCAAGGCCGAGAATCCAGAACAGCAAAAAGGAAAATTCTAGGCTAGAAAACAGAAGGAAAGAATCAGTATCAAGTTCTGAAGTCTAAGGATGAGAGCCAGATGCAAGCTGCCGGAGGGGAGTAAACTAAGAAGCAGGTGTTTCGAGCCAGGAGTCAAAGGACCCCAACTTTACAGTCCAGATCCAAGTCCTCGAAGCATAGCCTTGGTCTGGTTGAGTGATATGAATTCTTGGGTGGGATGTAAGACGCTCAGACTGGAAGATCTGCAAGTAGAACATAGAGCCAAGTTTTGTTAACCCTCAACTGTTCAGTTTCATATCCAAAAAAAATTGAGGCTAGCTCACCAAACGCTTGAGAAGGAACTAGAAATTCAACTTTCAGTAAACCCAGACTTACTCGTCCTCTCACCTCCATCAAACTGAAGCATCAGAAGGACCTGTAAGCACCAAGTTTCATCTCCTGACAGCTAGAGTCATCAAAGGCTCTGGACCACATCGAGGAACCTGGCGGGCCAAGCAAAAGCTGAGCCTCACCACAGCCAACATGGCCTTCACTTTATCATTCTGTCTCCCTCCGGTAAAGTGTGGCTTCTGGAAAGCCTCTAAGAAGCAAAAATGACTCCTATCATCATTTCTTCTTATGATACCCAAAGGGAGAGAAAGAAAGGAGGACGAGACTTGAAGGAAGGAACCTGGCAGGGCGTCTAGATACCAACATGCAAGAAGATGAACAAAAACAAAAGGAGCTTGTGTGACATAATGGGAACCTGGAGCACTCAGCCCTAAACCAACTGAAATTCAAATCTAGGGACTGCAGAGGTGGCTCAGCAGTTGAGAGCACATATTACTCTTGCTATGGACCCAAGTTCAGTTCCTACCACCAACAAAAGCAGCCCAAACCAGCCTTTAACTCCAGTGTCAGGAGACCCTATGCTCTCTTCTGGACTATGTGAACACCTATATTCATATTTGCATCCATGCATGTGCACATGCACATGTGTATACACACACACACACACACACACACACACACACACACACACTAAATCATCTTTAAATTTAAACCTAATGGTTGTTGGTTGTGTGACTCGGTTCTTATTTCCCGGTGTGTGAGTTTTCCTGGGTGACATGAACAAATGTCTGCATCCCAGATAGAGCACCAGCAATAACCCAAAGAAGCAATTCTACCCAAGTGTACCTCGGAGTTTGGGGAGTTGCTTACAGGAGCGTGGGTGGTTCGAAGACATCTGCAACAGTAAAAAACTCACTCCAACATGGGTGAGGAGTCGTGAAGTCTGCATCCTTGGAGGTCCTTGCCTGACCTGCACACAGCTTCAGAAAAGAGTCTCCATTTCACCACCACTACTGCTTAGATAACTTTCTGGAAGGGCCAGGAAAGCCCTAGCTTTCTGAATTTCCTGAGTCTGGTAAGTTTCATGATTTTCCTGAGCCTTCTAAGTTTTACTGGCTTCCTGAGTCTTATGAGCCCCTCGTTTCTCTCCCAAGAGTTTTAGAATGTCCCAACTCAGAAGAAATAACTACACAACACAGTCCAAATTACTGTTTCCCATGACTCAAATATGCCACACAAAGTTGGGATGGTGATAAATATTGAATTCTTTTTAAAAAGAATAAATGGCCAGGCTGTGATGGTGCACACCTTTAATCCCAGCACTTGGAAAAACAAGAGGCAGGCAGAGCTCTGTGAGTTCAATGCGAGCCTGGTTCCAGGTCAGAGAGATTTCCAGGACAGCCAGAGTTACACAAAGAAACCATGTCTCAAAAGACAAAAAACCATGTCTCGAAAAACCAACAAATAAATAAATACATACAAACAAATATAAAGAGAAAGACATTCATAGACACATACACACAGAAGAAGGAGATGACCCCCTAGTGAAATAGAAAGAAAGTTTCTCAACCAAGGAAAAGGCAAGGGCCAGATAATTTTAGAACAGAATTCTACCAGACTTTCAATGCCAGTACTCCTCAAATTAGTACACAAAATAGAAACACAAGGAACATTGACCTATTCATTTTACAAGGCCACAGTTACCTGCTACCCAAACCAAATCAAGATCCAACAAAGAAAGAGAAATGCAGACCAATCTCCCTTATAAATATAAAAGTGGAAATACTCATTAAAACACTTGTAAATGCAAGAACACATAAAAAAGATCATCCATCATGATCAAGTAGGCTTCATCCCAGAGATGCAGAGATGGTTCAATATTCAAAAACAAATAAGTATAATTCACCATATAAACAAATAAAAAGAATAAACCACATGATCATCTCATTAGATACAGAAAAGGCTTTTGACAAAATCCAACACCCCTTCATGATGAAAATTGTGGAGAGATTTTGGATACAAGGGATATACCTCAACATAATAAAGGCAGTTTACAGTAAGCCTACAGCCAATATCAACTTAAACGGAGAGAAACTCAAAGCAACTCCACTAAAGTGAAGAACAAGACCAAGCTGTCTGCTCTCTCCATACCTATCCAATGTAGTACTTGAAGCCTTAGCTAGAGCAATAAGGCAACTGAAGATCAAGGAGATACAAATTGGAAAGGAAGTAAAGTATCTTTATTTGCAAATTTATATACATAAGTGACCCTAAAAATTCTGTAGGAGAACTCCTTTAGCTGATAAACACTTTCAGCAAAGTAGCAGCATACAAAATTAACTCACAAAAGTCAGTAACCCTCCTATATACAAATGACAGACAGACTGAGAAAGAAATCTGGGAAACAACACCTTTCATGATAACCTAAAATAATATAAAAAACCTTGGGGTAACTTAAACAAGCAAGTGAAAGACTTGTATGATAAAAACTTCAAATCTTTGAAGAAAAAACTTGAAAAGATAGCAGAAGATGGGAAGATCTCTCATGCTCATGGATCAGTAGGATTAACATAGTAAAAATCCTACCAAAATCCTGACAATCCTACCGAAAGCAATCTACAGATTCAATGCAATCACTATCAAAATTTCAAAACAAATTTTCACAGATCTTGAAAGGATGATTTTCAGCTTCGTATGGAAACAAACACACAAAAAAATGTACTAGGACAATGATGTCACAAAGCTTGTGGAAGTGACCAACCAATGTTGGATTTGACTTGAGGCCCACTGCACAAGATATCAGACTCCACACCCAAGAGTACCAGACACTGCTTGGCTGACCAAGAACTGTAGACTAGATAGCCCAGAGACCTAGGGAAAGACCAAATACTACTGGCCTTAAAAGAACAAAATAAGTAGTGATAAAATGACTCTTAATGATATTCTGCTATACTCATAGGTCAGTGCCTTGCTCAGCCATCATCAAAGAAGCTTCCTCCTGCAGCAGATGAGAACCAATACAGAGACCCACAGCCAGACATTATGCAGAGAGAGAGAGAGAGAGAGAGAGAGAGAGAGAGAGAGAGAGAGAGAGAGATTGAGAGAGAGAGAGAGAGAGAGAGAGAGAGAGAGAGAGAGAGAGAGAGAGAGAGAGAGGAGGGAGAGAGCTTGGAATACACAGCTCTAAATGAGATGTTTCCATCAAATCCCTCTCCTCAGAAGCTCAGGAACCCTGAGGAAGAGGTGGCAGAAAGTGTATGAGCTAGAGGGGATGGAGGACACCAGGAGAACAAGGCCCTATAAATCAACTAAGCAAGGCTCATAAGAGCACACAAAGATTGAAACAGCAAGCACAGGGCCTGCACAGGTCTGCACCAGGTCCTCTGTGTGTAGAATATGGCTTTCCGTTTAGTGTTTTTATGAGACTCCTGAGTGTGTGAATGCATGGGTCTCTGATTCCTGTTTGGGCTCTTTTCCTTCGGTTGGTTTGCCTTGTCCAACTTTGATATGATGGGTTTTGTTTTATCTTACTATTATTATTTTGTTAAGTTCTGTTTTTATCTCTTAGAAGCCTGTTCTTTTCTAATGAGAGACAGAAAGGGAGTGGATCCGGGTGGGAGGGGAGGTGGGGAGGAACTGGGAGGGGTATGGGGAGGGGGAACTGTAATCAGGATATATTGTATGAGAAAAGAATCTATTTTTGATGGGGGGAGGATGAAGAATGGCTTTCTCCAGTGCCTGTACTCCCTAAATGTCTGCCTCACTGGAATTTCTATTAAAATTCTAAATGTCTTAGCAATAATTTTCAAACATCACTCTTTCCATGGGCAAACCCAAAAGGGGGTGTTGGATTGCTGGATGTGATGACATGTGGAAGATAGTGAGGGATGGGAGGGTAGTGGCCTTTAAGGTTTGAATTTCTTAACTTTTAGAGAGCATTACATTTTATCACACTATTTGAATATTTTGCCAAGAGTAAGTCTGGTTTTCAATAATTTTTCTAAGGGGTTACATGGGATGGAACAGTGAGTACTTTGTGTTACTCTTTCTTTCTTTTTTTGTCTTTGTTAAAGAAATATAACATCCTTAGAGTTTTCCCTAAATATATATAGGAAAATATTGGAGGCCTGTTTGATTTCTAAAAGATGCTTGGTTTTTCCAAACAATAAATAATTCTAGGAGAATTAAGTACAAATTGAAACATAAGCCATAACTATAGGTGTTATGTGATCCAATACAAGGGATGAAAAAGACACATTTACTTATATAAACAATTCCCTTAAAATGTCATTCTGAATATTGAATACAATCCTAAATTCCTGCACGACCACATCCATAATCCATGGGGCTAAAAAATGTTTCCTAAGCTGTTTGCCCTTATCGTAGCCATAAAAATTTTCTCTGAAGAAGAGGATTACGTTCTCACTCCCCTCACCTCTATCTTTCTTTCTTTTTCCTCTCAATAAATTAATCTTTGTGTCTTAAAATCAAGGTCTTCATATGTACCCAAGGAAGTAACTCATCTTCTGGTCTCAGTCCCTCAAAGGACTGGATTTATAGGTGTGTGACACCATGTCCAGATGTTCCCTTCTGTCTTAAATGGATGGTTAAAAGGTCAGCAGCCGGGCGGTGGTGGCGCACACCTTTAATCCCAGCACTCGGGAGGCAGAGCCAGGCGGATCTCTGTGAGTTCGAGGCCAGCCTGGTCTCCAAAGCGAGTACCAGGAAAGGCGCAAAGCTACACAGAGAAACCCTGTCTCGAAAAACCAAAAAAAAAAAAAAAAAAAGGTCAGCACTACTGGTCCAATTAGAAAGGTTACTTTCTATATCATCTTCTATTAAGACTTTCCAAAGTTCCTGAGAAATTCATCTTGTCAGTGGTTGCTTCACCCAATAATTATTATTATTTTTTTTTTTTCGAGACAGGGTTTCTCTGTGCAGCTTTGCGCCTTTCCTGGGACTCACTTGGTAGCCCAGGCTGGCCTCGAACTCACAGAGATCCGCCTGGCTCTGCCTCCTGAGCGCTGGGATTAAAGGCGTGCGCCACCACCGCCCGGCCCCCAATAATTATTTTATTCCTGTTCCGTGTCTCCAGAGTTGGCCCTGCAGTCTCCTCATTGCGCCCTAAACCACTGTGGTAGTTAGCTTTGTCAACTGGACACAAGCTAAAATCGCCTGGGAAGGACTTTCAGTGAAGGATTTTCTACATTGTGTTGGTCAATGGGCATGACAGCGGAGGCATTGTCTTCATTAAGCTTATTGGTGCAGAAAGATACAGTCCACTGTGGGAGGCACCATTTATTCCCAACACAGGACATCCTGAACTGGATAAGAGCAGAGAAATCAAGTTGAGCACCATCAAGCAAACAATTGAGTACGCACGCATCGTATCCCTCTGTACTTGACTATGGATGTATATGATAAATTATCTCAATTTCCCTGCAGTGATAAACTATAACTGGAAATTAGAAGCTAATTTACCTTTTACCCTAAGTTGCTTTTTGTTGAGGTATTTTATTCATAAAATGAAAGCATTCCAATTCTGGAAGCTCAGTGTTACATCTCAAATTCTAACATTTTCTGGCTGGGGCACACTTCCCTCCCCATCCTTCTCCCCCCGTGTCCCCCCTCCCCCACAAAAAAAACCCAACAGCCGGGCGGTGGTGGCTCACGCCTTTAATCCCAGCACTCGGGAGGCAGAGGCAGGCGGATCTCTGTGAGTTCGAGGCCAGCCTGGGCTACCAAGTGAGTTCCAGGAAAGGCACAAAGCTGCACAGAGAAACCCTGTCTCGAAAAACCAAAAAAAAAAAAAAAAAAAAAAAAAAAAAACCCAACAACTTAGGGCCAGCTCATGTCTCATCTCTTCTCACACCCCTTGTCTATTTCCTTTGATGGCCATGACATGATGCTTCAAAACATCATGTATTTCCGTTCTCTATCCTGCCATCATAACCATGCTCATGGAGGGAAGAAATCATCTTATCCCTCCTCTAGTTCCTTATCAGGTGAGCAGCTGCGACTGCCAGTATGTGAGCCAGTTCCGCATGGCTTAGCTCTTCAACATGAAGGAGCATACAGAGGAACACATGTATCCCAGCAGAGATCTCAGCATGTGATCTCAGCTCCCTCTCTCCTCAGCCAGTCTCCTCAGAAACTAAAAATAAAGTTCTGAGCTGGACCAACTGGCTTATCTCTGTAATCCCAGCTCTCGGAAGGCTGAAGCAGAAGGACTGTGTGTGAGAGAGGGACCAGCCTAGGCTACACAATAAGTTCCAGGCCAGCCAGAGAAAAGGGATGAATTTCAGAACAGTAGATCATTACCCACAATTCAGCAGTCGAGACCTCAGACCTTCTCTCTATGAAAAGCTTACCGTTGTTGGAATGACAAGGACAACCAAGACACCCTGTGATCGGTGACCTCTGTCTTCTTCACCAGGGTGTCACTCCACTGGGCTCTGCTTTTCTCTCAGCCTGTTTCTATTTTCTTCCTCGGCTAAAGGAACAACCACCCTCGTGTATTACAAGTTCAGCTCTCCAAGAGAGAGAGAATCTAACATGGCTTTCAAACTTTCTTTGAAGAACTGCTTTCTTTCAGGACCTCTAGATGGTGTGGACCACAGAGACTCCCTCCCTGACTTCCTAGAAGTGACATGTGATGGGGCCCTTCCCATCCAAGAGGGTGGTGAGAAACTAGGCAGACTGAGGCACTGCCCTGCCAGTGATGAGCAGAATGTTTCCAGCTGTGAGTGACAGACTATGACACATAGTGGACCTAAAGCAAATGTTCATTTTCTTAGAGAACAAGGAGTCTGAAAGTGGATGGTCTTAGATTTCAGCGTCTCAGTGACCCTACAGGGACATTTTTTGTCTATGCACAGTTTCTGAACAGTGGGTGTAGCAGATGAATGAACACATCATTATCTTCAAATGTCTCCTGAAGCCTTCTGGAGGATATCATTCTGTGTCTATAACCAAGTGAGTCACAGTCCCACTTCCAGTCGCAAGGGGGATAGGGAGAGTGAGTTGGTGGAATAGTTTTAGCAACGTCACCAGGGGAAAATGGGCTCTAACGACAAGGTCGAAGTGGCACATTGTGTAGATGAGTCTCTGCCCAAGTAGACAACTGCAACACATTGCTGCAAGGGCTACAGTCACTTGCTAGAACATTGCTTTGGATAAGTTCCGTGACCTCTTTGAGGCTCAGATTCCTGAAATGGAAAAAGAAGACTCCTGAAGAATGCATTTTTAAATGATATATTTTTTAAATAATATATTTTAAAACTCAGCTTTTGTACTTGATATATATCAGTATATATATAGAAACTCACATATATACATATAAAACAAATACATATACACTTGATATATATCAAGATTTATATATCAAATATATATGTATTTTTATGTATATATATTTGTGATATATATGTGGTGCATAAAAATTTATGTCAAGCATCAACATTGTTTATCTGCAGTATTATCCTTTCGACTTTTGTTGTTTCTAAAAAAGGAATAAAGCGAGGTCAATTTGACATGCAACGTAAAAGTAAACATGGGAAAATTTAAGGGCAGGCGTGATAGGAATTTACTTATAATACAATCATACTTCATTGTAGCTAGCGAAAAGCTCACAACTGCACATCAGCATCTGACACATCCTCGTCTGGATTCGTCTGATTTAGCCATTGTTACCCTGGGGCTGGGCGTTGGGGAGCAGTCTTCCCTTCCTTGCTGAACTGTGCCAGCTTAAACTCTTACGTTCTGTGCACTCTCCCAACCCCTCCACTGCAGAGTCCCAGGAACCGCAGTTAGGGTCATTTCTCTTTTGAAACAGAACACATCAACTCCATTTTGCCTCCAGGCTTGCTTTTGTCCAAATGGTCCAAAACAGTTTAAGATCCACTTCTCACACCTGCATCTTTGACAAGATAACGGAGTAAATTTTTCTGTAATGGGTTCAACTTATTCACATTTGATTTCAAAAACTCTATCAGATTATCCCGGAATATATCACACTCTAGCTCCATTTATGGATCCTTTCCCTGCCAATTATGCAAAAAACCTTTCGTCTCTTTCTTTCTCCCGAAACTTGTCATCACGGGCACCTGCTGTCTACCCAAGATCCAAGAGTTTTTCCTGTGATTCAAAAGTCCTCTCAGAGCCCACCTCCTCCAGGAAACTTGAATCAGCAGGGTGTGAATTTTGCTTCTGATCCATGAAACAGGACCAGATGAATGTTTGCTCTTGAACAAGGCTGAAAAGCAACAGACAATAATAAACTCTTTTCAATGAACTAGAACCCCTTTCAGACTTGCTATGAGGTCTAGACTACAGTTCTCTCTCTCTCTCTCTCTCTCTCTCTCTCTCTCTCTCTCTCTCTCTCTCTCTCTCTCTCTGTGTGTGTGTGTGTGTGTGTGTGTGTGTGTTGCTTGGGAACATCTAAAGTCTTTCTCTTGAACAGCTTCTCATACGAGCTGGACAGCTTTATAGCCATCATGTGATAGAGACAGAAAACATCTCATGTTACAATTAAGATAACTGTCACCCTTATGAAAACAGTCTGTAAGTTACTGCACATTGCATAATGCCTTGGACCTTTCACGGCAGTCCGGTGCTTCCCATCCAACTTAGCTACTCCACATGGTACACGTGCAGTTCTAGAAATGTCTGCCAAGTGTCTTGTCTCACTGGAGGTGTCGCTGCCTTCTCTCTTACAGGCTCGTTACCTGTGAGAGGGGTGAGAACCAATACAATTTGTTTTCCTTTCTGCAGAGCCCACTGCAGGGATTTACACTCCCAGATATGTATACACACACATACATGCACACACACACACACACACACACACACACACACACACACACACATACACGGGGACACCATTGTTCATTCGGCTCACTGACGTGAGGATGGTGATAGAAAAAACACAGCATGATTGCTGGTTCTAAAAGGACAGAGCTGGAGAAGTGTACTAGTTACTTTTTTTCATTGCTGTGACCGAATCCCTGACATAAACAACATAGGAAAGATTTTCCAGGCTCACAGTTTCAGACCGTGGGCCGTCATGGCAGAGACGGCCTGGTGGCTAGAGTGAGTCATAGAGCTCCTCCCGTCATGTCACGGCAGCAGATGAGAAGCAGAGAGTTCAAAGCAGAATCAGAAGAGGATGCAGCACACGAAGGCTCGCCCCTCTTTACTGACTTCTGCCAGCCAGTCCCCACATCTCAGAGGTCCCACAAACTCTCCAAAACCCACCAGTAGTGGAGACTGAGTGTGGGAGACATTTCTCACTCCTACGCTGGTGAGAGGCAATCCTCATCGGTCACTTCTCTTTCTTTCTTTCTTTCTTTCTTTCTTTCTTTCTTTCTTTCTTTCTTTCTTTCTTTCTTTCTTTCTTTTTTTCTTTTTTTTTTTTTTTAGTTTTTCGAGGCAGGGTTTCTCTGTGTAGTTTTGGTGCCTGTCCTGGATTTCGCTCTGTAGACCAGGCTAGCCTTGAACTCAAAGAGATCCACCTGGCTCTGCCTCCCGAGTGCTGGGATTAAAGGCGTGCGTTATCACCACCTGGCCGTCACTTCTATTTCTATGTGTTCTGTAAGCAAATCTTGTATCCCTTTGTAGTGGACCTTTTTTTTTTTCCATGGATATTTACATAACAAAACAGCCTTGGAAAACAAAGATCATGTCTCCTTTCAAAGTAGTCACAGACGTGCTCACTTCCCTTTATAAAGATTTGGTTCCACACAACTTCTGCCTTGCTATAGGGATGTAAGATGGTACAGTCATTATGAAAAACAATGTGGCAGGCTTTTGAAAATTTAAACATAGCAATTCCATCTAAAGGAACTGAAATGGGCTCTAAAGAAATATTTACTCACCAGCATTCATCGTGCCGTTGTTAATAAAGGCCAAGAGGTGTATACGGCCACCCAAGGGTCCACTGAGGAGTAAATGGATAAACAGAACTGCTGTGTAACTACACACACTAGAATGTATTCAATATGAAAAGGAAATGAACTTCTGACATGTTACAGTATGGACGGAAGTTAATGATATTGTGCTAAGAGAAGTAAGTCAAGCACAGGACAAATAGTCTGTTATCCTCTCATAGGAAGCATATGGAGTTTCTAGTAGTCAAATTGACAGAAAGAGTGCTATGCAAAAAAATAGAATACACTCTTGCCTGTGCATTTTGATATGGTGACCACACCCTGTCCAGGTAAACATTTTTCCATTCAATTAAGACTGCCAACCAAACAACAGAGCTCAAAGGATTCCAGTAAGAGCAGAGAACAGGGTCGGGAGTGTATAAACACCTCTATTACAGAGATGAAACTTTTATGCATGCATGCTCTTCATGTGCCCATTAGACTGTGGGGATAAAATAGTTCATTATGGATTAGCCTTCCTCTAGGATCAAGGGCGGTTTCCATGACCACAAACTAAATCTCTGACAGGAAGCTTCCAGTTACGTGAAGGAAGGGAAGGGCGAGGGTGAGGGGTGATGGATGAAACAGCTGCAGCCCATGCCCACTGCAGATTAACTGACAAGAGTGGCCGACCTCCATTGGGTTGGCACAGGCCTGTAATCCCAGGTACTCACAAGAGGAAGAGTGTAAATTAAAGGCCTGCTTGGGCTCCAGTATGAGTTCAAGCTTGAGCTACTGAGACCCCATCTCAAAAGCTGAAGAGACAGAGCTGGGTCAGGAATCATAGACATGCCTGGGTTCAATACAGAAGGCCCTGGGTTCAATCCCCAGTACTACATAAGAGAGAAAAGAAAAATAGGACATTAAGAAATGACCATGGATAAATGGGTGTGTTTAATGAAAAACCATTATTGAAAATGAATCCCCTTTCACAGTTTCTTGAAAATGTTCAACTTAGAAGTTTTGCAAATTTAACAAGACTGTAACTCCCACCCAAGTTTCCTATGGAGGTTTACACACACACACACACACACACACACACACACACACAAACACACACGAGACTTATTTACCATATATTTAAATGGAGAAGCTGAATGCCCTGGGGAGTCAGCACTCTCCTCCCACAGGATCTGGTGAACCAACTCAGGTCATTGGGCCAGCATGGCAAAAGTTTCTACCACCTGAGCCATCTCATCTGTCCTACACTGATTTGTAAAGAAAACAAAAAACCCACAGAAATATTTTGGCAGGTAGATTCTATTTATAAACAAATAAAATAACATGGTTTTCTTTGTTATTTGATCTAATAAAATACAATGCCTAAAAGTTGCGCATGCTGGTGTAGGCCTGTAATCTCAGCAATTGGAAACTAATGCAGGAAAATCCAAATTTCAGGCCAGCCTGGGCTATGTAGCAAGACCTTCCCTCAGAATTAATTAATTAGTTAAGTAAGTCAAAGGGCTGTATGTTTTTAAACCACTGCTTCTCATCGTGATCTCTCAAGTGTCCCTGGCCCCACCCTTGGGGACATTTTGAATAGATGTTTGTCTTCCTTTCCTTCAGGCTTATTGGTCTCTGAGGTTCTTGTGTGTGTGTGTGTGTGTGTGTGTGTGTGTGTGTGTGTGTGTGTGTGTGTGTGTGTGTGATGCGTATGTACATGTCAGTTGCCTTCTGCAATAGCTGTCTACCTTATTTTCTCAAGACCAGGTTTCTTCACTGATCCTGGAATTCACTGTTTTATTTAAGTTGGCTAGTTTTCACTCCCTCCTTGTGCTAGGGTTACAGATGCTTGTGGTCACAACTAGATTTTTCTACGGGTTCTGGAGATCTGAACTCAGATCCTCATGCTTGCAGAGCAAGCCCTTTACTCACTGAACCTTCTCCCTAGCCCCCGAGGCTCTTCAAGCCCCAATCGTGCTGACTCAGAGGAAGGAAGGACTCACTCTCACCTTGAACCTTAGTGATCTTCTGGCACTCTAAGCTGGGTGGGGAAGGTGACCATCGGTCTCTGGACTGGACCTGTCACCTTTTGATTAGGCTTCTAGATGTGAATGGTTAGCACCTCTTCTGCTCAGCTTTGGTGGTAGAGCCTCAATTCCAAGACAGCTGGCAATCTCTCATTAGCATCTTGTTCTTCAAATAATGTTGCAGCAAATGTCTCTGCATGTCTTTCAGAGTATTGTTGTCTCTCTCACCACAGATTGGTCCTGGGACAGCATCCTGATCTCCTGGAACAGCATACCCAACTCCATGGATGCTCAGATCCCTTATGTGAAATGATGTAGCATCTACATATAACCCATAAACACCTACCCCTATGTTTAAGTCATCTCTAGATGAGTTGTAATGCCCAGTACAAGGTAAAAGATATCTTCGCCTGTCTAAAACACCTGGTGGTCTAATAAAGAACTGAAGGCCAATGGCAAGGTAAGAGAGAGGATAGGCAGAGCTGGCAGGCAGAAAGAATTAATAGAAGGAGAAATCTAGGAGGAGAGGAGAGATCTAGAAATGAAAGGAGGAAGACATCAGGGGCCAGCCACCCAGCTACACAACCAGCCACAGAGGAAGAAAGAAAGGTATACAAAGATTGAGAAAGGTGGCCGGGTGGTGATGGCACACACCTTTAATCCCAGCAGTCAGGAGGCAGAGCCAGGCGGATCCCTGTGAGTTCAAGGCCAGCCTGGGCTACAGAGCGAGTTCCAGGACAGGCGCAAAGCTACACAGAGAAACCCTGTCTCGAAAAACCAAAAAAAAAAAAGATTGAGTAAAAGCCCAGAGGCAAAAGATAGATGAGATAATTTAAGAAAAGCTGGCTAGCAATAAGCCAAGCTAAGGCTGATCATTTATAATTAAGAATAAGCCTCTGTGTGTGATTTTTTGGGGAGCTGGGTTGCAGGCCCCCCAAAAGAGCAAAAACAACAAACTATACTGTTTTGGTTAGAAAAAGCTACAGTAAAAGTCAACAAGGTCAGGAAACATAGCCCATTTATATCAGTGGATCCAAGATAGTAAATATAATGAGTATGAATGATTTGTTGTTGCCACACTATCACAATAGCCAAGGCATGGAACCCATCAAGAGATGACTGGATAAGGAAAATGTAGTTTACACCATGGTATTTTATTGACCATAAAGAATAATGAAATTGCATCATTTGTAGGAAAATGGATAGAACTGGAAATAACCATGTTTAGTGAAATAAGCCAGATTCAGAATTATTAATACGGCATGTTTTCTCTCATACTCAGTCTTAGTTACTGTTCTATTGCTATGAGGAGACACCATGACCAAGGAAACTATACCAGAAAGCATTTAATTGAGGGCTTTCTTACAGTTCCAGAGGGTTAATCCATGTGGGAAGCACAGAGGAAGGCCAGCAGGCATGGTGCTAGAGCAGTAGCTGAGGGTTCACATCTGATCCATTAGTAGTAGGCAGAAAGAGAGAGAGAGAGAGAGAAAGAGAGAGAGAGACAGACAGACAGACAGACAGACAGAGAGAGACAGAGAGGGAGGGGGAGGGAGAGGGAGAGAGAGAGAGGGAAAGAGAGAGAGACTAGGCGGGTCATGGGCTTTTGAAACCTCAAAGCCTGCCGGGGCGGTGGTGGCGCACGCCTTTAATCCCAGCACTCGGGAGGCAGAGCCAGGCGGATCTCTGTGAGTTCAAGGCCAGCCTGGGCTACCAAGTGAGTTCCAGGAAAGGCGCAAAGCTACACAGAGAAACCCTGTCTCGAAAAACCAAAAAAAAAAAAAAAAAAAGAAAAAAAGAAAAAAGAAAAAGAAACCTCAAAGCCTACCCCCAGTGGACACACCTCCTCCAACAAAGCCATGCCTCTTAATTCTTCCTAAGAGTCCACCAACTTGGAACCAAACATTCAAATATATGAGTCTAGGAGGGTCATTCCCAGTCAAATCACAATATGTAGTATCTAGATTGTCGTGTGTGTGTGTGTGTGTGTGTGTGTGTGTGTGTGTGTGTGTGCGCGCGCGCGCGCGCTATGATTTGAAAGTAGAAAGGGAGCTACATGGGGGGATGAAGGGGCTGAAAGGGAGGGGCAAACAAGAACAAAAATGATAACAAGAGGGAAAGAACAACAAATACATCATGTTCTGTCTCCTATGCAGAACCTGCATTTTAATATATGAGAATATTGCATGTATGTGCTTATATACGACATGAAAGCAGAAAGTGGGCCATGTAGGAACTAGCAGAAAGTGGCAAGGAGAATAAGGAAGAGTGATGGGGGGAAATATGAGCAAAGCACAATGATATGAATGTATGAAAAATATTATAAAGAAAACTATTATCTTGTATGACCACTAAAATATATATGATGGCTGGTGTGTTGACACAAGCCTTTAATCCCAGCACTTGGGAGGCAAAGGCAGATCTCTGTGAGTTCAAGGCCAGCCTGGTCAACATAGTGAGTTCCAGGATAGCCAGGGCAGTATAGAGAGAGCCTGTCTCAAACAAACAAGCAAACAAAACAACATAGTGATGATAAAACAGCTGTGGATAGAATGTGACCTGCGGTCAGGATCAAAGTCTGTATCTGGCTTCACCAATGATGAACCTATCTTTATTCTAGATAAGGAATGCAATTTCCCCCAGTTTCAGTTATCACCTGTTATGGGAAATGCTAATAACCACGTGAGCTATATAAAAAAGGAGCTGTAGAAATCAAACAAAAAGAGCAGAAATCCTTTGGAGGAAAAAAAGCACTGTGGTAATATATAATCACAATAGAGTAACATCATAATTCCACATAATTCAATAACCAAAGTAACAATCATATAGATATAATTTATTCACTGCATTACATATAATGTGTATTAATATAATATGTTATTATGATACAATAATTATACATAAAATAGACTATAAAACTCTTTTTAGAAGAGGTCTGCTTAATAACATTGAAAGGAACATTTTCTAGGGACACTAGAAAATACTAGGCCGACAGAAGATGGTAAGGATTTAGGGATACACAGAAATGGTTTTGAATCCAGCTTCATGCATATCTTGGTTGAGTGTGGCTAATTTTTTTAAATTTTCAAATCAAAGCTTTCCCCCTTTTATTTAAATAGATTCTTTTTTTCATGCAGTTTCCCTCTCTCCACTCCCCCCAGTTCCTCCCCACCTCCCTTCCCACCTGGATCCACTCCCTTTCTGTCTCCCACTAGAGAAGAACAGGCTTCTAAGAGATAACAACACGAAACAAAGTAAAATATATAAGATAAAACAAAACCCATCATATCAAAGTTAGACAAGGCAAACCAACTGAAGGAAAAAGAGCCCAACAGGAATCAGAGACCCACGCGTTCGCACACTCAGGAGTCCCTGAGCTAAAAGTAAAAGCCAGTAATCTGAAAGCCATACTGTGTATGCAGAGGACCTGGTGCAGACCTGTGTTTGCTGTTTCAGTCTCTGTGAGTTCATATGAGCTTAGTTCAGTTGGTTTGGAGCGCCTTGTTTTCCTGGTGTCCTCCATCCCCTCTGATTCTTACACTCATTTGGAAGCCTCTTCCTCAGGGTCCCTGAGCCCTGAGGGGAGGGATTTGAAGGAGACATCCCATTTACAGCTGTTTGTTCCATGCTTGCACACACTCTCTCTCTCCTTCCCCCCCCCCCCCTCTCTCTCTCTCTCTCTCTCTCTCTCTCTCTCTCTCTCTCTCTCTCTCTCTCTCTCGTGTGTGTGTGTGTGTGTGTGTGTGTGTGTGTGTGTGTGTGTGTGTTTGTGTGTGTGTTTGTGCATGTGCATATGTATGTGTGCATGTATGTGTCTGGCTGTGTTCCCATCTGCTTCAGGAGGAAGCTTCTCTGATGATGGCTGGGCAAGACACTCATGATCTATGAATATAGCAGAATATCACTGAGTTATTTTATCATTACTTTTTTTGTTGTTGTTGTTGTTTTTGGTTTTTTCGAGACAGGGTTTCTCTGTGTAGCTTTGCGCCTTTTCCTGGAACTCCACTTGGTAGCCCAGGCTGGCCTCGAACTCACAGAGATCCGCCTGGCTCTGCCTCCCGAGTGCTGGGATTAAAGGCGTGCGCCACCACCGCCGGCTTTTTTTTTTAAAGATGAGTAGCATTTGATTTTACCCTAGGTCTCTAGGCTATCTAGTCTATGATTCTTGGTCATCCAGGCAGTATCAGACATGAGGTCCATCTTGTGGAGTGGGCCTTAAATCAAATCAGACATTGGTTGGTGACTCCCACAAGCTTTGTGCCACCATTGCCCTAGCATATTTTTCAGTCAGGACAGCACTGTAGATCAAAAGTTTTGTGGCTGGGTTGGTTGTTTCTGTTTCTGTTTTAGTAGCCTGCAGAGTACCTTCCCATACTGAAGACACTAGAACACAGGCATGAACGTTCTATGTAGGCACCAGCTCAACCACTCCATGTTCAATGGGTTGTATGGGTATTGTCTTCAACAATTGGGCCTTGCTGTCACTTGTGGGGAGCAACCTATTGTCTTTGCCACAGCCCGGGGTGTTCGGGGATTTTCATGGGACCCCTTTGGCCAACAACTCAATTGGATGTAACCCAGTCCCAGTACTGGAAGTTTCATTTGGTGACAAGAGATGGCCAGTTGTGACTCTGTCTCCTCAATTATTTGGAGACTTCATTAGGATTGCCTTATATATTTTAAGAAGTTTCCACTGTATTGTTCCCATACCATCCCTCAAATTCCCATGAATTCTGTTTCTCCCTGCATCCCCACCTCACCCACTTCCTGATCCTCCTGTCCCAGTGCCGCCTGCCTCCAGTCCACCCTTAGCATCTACTGTATTTCCCCCTCCCAGGAAGAGCCATGTGTTCGCCCCACCCCCAGTCCCTTCCTCTATACCTAATCTTTCTGGGCCTGTAGATTGTAGCTTGCTTATCATTTATTTAACAGCTAAAACCCACATATAAGTGAATACATACCATTTTATCTTTCTGGGTCTAGGTTACCTCACTCAGGCTGATTTTTTTTCTAGTTCCATCTATTTGCCTGCAAATTTCATGATGTAGTTTTTTAAAATAGATGAGTAATACTCCATTGTGTAAATGTACCACATTTTCTTTATCCATTCTTCAGTTGTGGGACATCTAGGTTGTTTCCAGTTTCTGGCTATTGTGAATAGAGCAGCAATGAGCAAGTGTCTCTTTAGTAAGATGAAACATCCTTTGGGTATGTGCCCAAGAGTGCTATAGCTGTATCCTGAGGTAGATGGATTCCCATCTTTCTGAGAAATTATCTCACTGATTTCCATAGTGACTGTGCAAGATTGCACTAGAGTGTGGGTAAATTCTTTTAACATCTCTTACTCTCCACTTTCTCATTGGAAAATAGTACGTGCAAAGTAAATGCAAAACAGATTTTCCAACATGTTTAGAGGAAGTTCTAGAGATCTGTTACACAGGACTATACTTAGAGTTAATGATACCTTACTGGGCACTTTAAGATTGATTAAGTGGGAAATCTTACATTGAGTTCTTGTCACAATTAAAATTTCAAGTAGTAATATGTACAAAATAGATGTCTGAATCACCAAGGACTTTAAAAGTGAGCAGTAGTTAGATATTGTTATTGCTAAATTTTGGTTTTATGGGCTGAGAATGTAGCTGAATTGATGGAGTGCTTGCCTAGCATGCACCAAGGCCTGGATTTAATACCCCAGCATGGAATAAAACCTGCTGTGGTGGTGCACACATGCAATCATTAGATGGGTGGGGACTCAAAATTTCAAGGTCATCCTTGGCTACAAAGCAAACTGTAAGAGCAGCCCGAGATGTGTGAGATCCTGTCTCAGGAACAAAACAACCACAGAGAAAGGGTTTGGTTTTGTTTCTTTTCGGTTATCTTTCGATAGAAAGCAAGGTCAAGATTAGCCAGCAACTCCCGTGGCAGGGGTTCTGTTCTAAACCGACACACCAGGAGCTGGTGCTCGTTGCAGGGTCTGCAAATGGCTGTCCTGACTGCCGATGGAAGACGCTTCTTGATCGCAGTCGCCTTCTAGCCACAGTTTAGATGTGAGGTTTGGCCCAGAGGTCCAAGTTGGAGAGCTTCTTCTAGCTTCCCTTGTGGAAGCTGGATGCTGTAAAGTCTGGTTTGGGAGACAGCACCAGTGAGCATGGAACCTGAATTGTTAAAAGGACATTATTACTCCTTTGTGAGTTCAGGGTCTGATTAGCTGTCTTTTATGTTCTTAGAAGCACTTTCATAGGGAAAAATCCCAATAAAGGGAAATAAACTGTGTTGCACAGGAAGCCTCCCTAGACCCACCCGTTACATTCGGCAAGAAACACGTTGGCTCTGTTGGCTTTATCACATGACTGCCGACTGCCCCATCATCCACCCAGGACCAGTGGATTTTAAAGCACAACAGAAGCAATGTGTTGTTAAATGGTGGAAATCTGGCTTTCCACTGGGTGGGAGCCTTGATTTGTAGCAAAGGTTGGTTTCTGTCATTTAGATTGTCACCATCAAGCTACAACACCACATCTTGAACTCACAGTTGGAAAGAGACTGGTGTGTCTGAGCTTTGTGCTGAATCAGCTTTTGTCCAGCACCATAAAATGTGTTTTTTGTTTTTTTTTTGTTTTTTTGAGAAGGGGAGGCGGGAGAGCCTGGCGCCATGCATGCTAGAAAAGTGTTCTACAACTGAGAGGCAACCTGGCTCCTTTTCCCATTCTTAGTTTACAGACATTAGTGTCTCAGATGAAGACAGCTGAGTGTCTTCCATGCCTCCTCCCTCCTTCATAGTTATCTCCCCCTTTAAGACCATCTTCTAGGGACAGCCGAAAGTCCCATTTATTCAGAGTAACTCAAGCAGGTACTGTTGGTTAAGTGGCGATGCTCATGGCTGGCCGCCTACAGAGGAGAGTGCTGGTTGGTGGAAGAATCACGAGCCATAGTTACCTTTCTAGAGCTTTATTGGAAGAAAGGGGGAAGGAGAGAGAGAGAGAGAGAGAGAGAGAGAGAGAGAGAGAGAGAGAGAGAGACCTCGCGGAGGGAAGAGAACAGAAGGAGAGAGTGTGGAAAGAGAGAGAGAGCACAGAGGGCATGCCCGCTTTTTAGACTGGGATGCTGTCGCAGGCTGGTGACGTAATTAAGGACATAATCCTTACAGGTACCATATACTCAGTCTCCTTCCCTGGGAATAACAGACCCATCCCAACATTTGCTTCAGAGCTACAAAGACAGCATCCTTACAAAGTCACACACCAATTGAAGGTCTACCAGGAAGAAGCACCTTTGCCTCTATGGCTTCCTAGACAAGCTTCACCCTTCTATTCCTCCCATCTCTGGCTCTTGGAGGACTAGACAGGAGAACTGGGTGCTCACATGTAATTCCACTTGGAGAAATCTCCACTTAAGGAATGAATCAAACTGCATCTCTCTTTTCTGTCACTGTACCTTGAGCTCACAGGAAAATCCACGGTAAGAGAAATGTGACCTCAATGTCTCTACAACTAGACTATGAAAAGGTGTTGGGCTTACAAACCAGGAGAAATGAGGTAGAAGGTAGTCACCCATTCGGCAGCTTTCTAGTACTTCTATTGAGAAACTGTAATGAAACCGCATGCTTTGTGTATGTCATATGTATTTATTTTGAAATACGAGCTTTGGAAGCACAGTACCCAGTGATGTGCTGGTGGACAATGCCTGTATTTATAAAGATCAGAGAGCAGTGTGGTTTCAAAGTGGCCTTGTTTACAGAAGGAAGGAACCTCCCAGCTCCAAAGTAAAAACATGCTTTCTTCTCCATGGCATCATCTCTGTGTCTTCTAGAATTTTCAGTGAGATTATTATACTTAGGCCTGAAGTTGTCCAATGAAGGTGTAACTAGGAACGCACCAGCACTTGGGTTTTATAGTGTAGCTAGTCTGTATTACCTACTGTGGCACTAACAATAAAAATAATATACATAGAATAATAAGCAATATGAGGTAAAAGCCAGACTTTGAATTGCCAGAAAAATGCATTTCAAATTTACATCTTCTTCATTTTTCCTTTTTATCTTTTTCTTTTTTGGACAGGGTCTTCTAGCTATTTAGCCCAGGCTGGCCTGGAACTAATAATCTTGCCTCAGTTGTCAGGATTGGTCAGTAAACTGTTGATTGGAATGAGTTTTTTAGACATTCTCAGGGATACAGAGAACAATCACAGTTAGCAGTAAGAAATGAGTCATTTAAAAAAGAGTTCCTCTTGGTCTTTGCTTTGACTTAGGATGGCAGGTACTGCTATGTAATAAGATACTCAGAAATTCCATGTCTTAATGCCATGCCTACTTACTATCTCCCACAAGTTGGGGGTGGGGTGTGGCCCGATGTTGACTTCTACTGGTCTCCATCATATTCCTGTGGTCAGCTGGTGGACTAATCAAGAACTAGAGACTAGATGTGACTAAGCCAAGCTTTTGTTCATGGTAGGGAAGTACTCCAAGAGACAGAGGAGAAGCATGCAAGGTCTCAGTCACCCCACCTCTTAATTTCCTTTCAACTTTCATACTCTTATTTCTCTCAATGGACTCTGGACCATTTTTTCACATTCTAGGCTCCAGTTCCCTAAACTTCTCTTCAGGTGTTTTAATATTTCCCATCTTCTAGATAAACAAGTTAGTTTGGTTAGCCTGTAGGCTCAAGATGAATCTTTAAATTTCTAGTTTTAATCAGATATTTCCTTTGGACTCTTATTGTCATATCTCTTAATTGATTCTCTACAATCCTAGACACACACCCCCCCAACCTGCTTCTTGTTCACATAGTTTCAGAGAAGGAAAAAAAGGAGAAAACACTCAAACGTATTTTTGAGCTCCAGCACTATGTAGCATTAGAATTAATATGTACTATTCTCCCATAGATAGATTCACTTGTATACTTTTTCTCATTGTCATTAATGCCATTTGTGAGGTTAGTTTTTGTTTGTTTGTTTTTTGTTTTGTTTTGTTTTACTGCTTTTTGGGGGCCCACCACCCATCTCCCAAATAAATACAGGGAGACTTATTCTTACTTATGAATGCCTGGCCTTAGCTTGGCTTATTTCTAGCCATCTTTTCTTAAATTAGCCTGTCTACCTTTTGCCTCTGAGCTTTTACCTTTTTCTATTCTATATACCTTTTTTTTTAACTTCTTCCTCCATAGCTGGCCATATGGCTGGGTGGCCCTGGCACTCTCTCTCCTTCTTCTTTCCTCCCTCCTCCCTCTTTCTCTTTTTATTTATTTTCTGTGCATGCCAGCCCCACCTATTTCTCTCTCCTGCCTAGCTATTGGCTGTTCAGCTCTCTATTAAATCCATCAGGTGTTTTAGACAGGCAAAGTAACACAGCTTCACAGAGTTAAACAAATGCAACATAAAAGAATACAACACATCTTTGCATCATTAAACAAATATTACACAGCATTGCTGTGGGATGTTCTGTATGTTAAATGTGTTACTCTGATTGGTTAATAAATAAAATACTGATTGGCCAGTAGCCAGGCAGGAAGTATAGGCGGGACAAGGAGAAAAGAGAATTCTGGGAACAGGAAGGCTGAGTCGAGAGATGCTGCCAGCCACCGCCATAAGTATCAACATGTAAGATACTGGTAAGCCACAAGCCATGTGACAAGATATAGATTTATAAAAATGAGTTAATTTAAGATGTAAAAACTAGATAGCTAAAAGACTGAGCCATTAGGTCAAACAATTTAAATAATATAAGCGTCTGTGTGTTTATTTTATAAGTGGACTGCGGGACTGTCGGGGTTTGGCAGGACCCCGGAGAGAAAAACTCCAACTACACAGCATAAAAGAATGTAACACATCTTTAACTAATATTCCATAACACATTTGAACATTTATTGAATATTCTCCATGCATTTTATGCATTCTACATGGCATCAAAAACTTGATTATTAGTAGGGGAGATAACCCCAGCCAGTAAAACGCTTGCCTTCCGGGCATGAGGACCTGAGTATGATCCTCCAAAGCTACATAAAAACATGTTAGGAATGGTAACACGTTCTTACAATCCCAATGCTAGAGAAGCAGAGAGCAAAGGATCCCCTGGGGTTCACTGGCCAGTTAGCCTCATTTACATGGTTGAATTCCAAGCCAATGAGAGACCCTGTCTCAAAAGAACTGGTGGATGGCATCTGTGGAATGAGGCCCAAAGTTGTCTTCTGGCCTCCAAATACTCAGGCACACCTATATGTGCATCTGCATACACAAACACGTATACATAATCTTTATAATTGTTTTGGCTTTAAAATGTACTTTAGTTCTGAAAGTGTTATATGTCTCTGGTGATGTACATGGAGCAGCTGTTATAGACACCAACGATTGTTCCTCAAAAACTTAAACACCATATGATTCAACAACTTTACTTCTGCTTGTATTATCCAACAGAACTGAAAGCAAGGTCTGGCTTTTACCATACCAAGAGCATGGGAGAAACCCAATGCCCACCAAAGGATGAACTCGTAAAGCAAGCACACAACAGAATATTATTTAGCTTTCCAAAGGAAAGGAAAGCCAACAAATGCTTTAACATACAAGATGTTGAGGCCGCTCTAGTATGTGAAATGAATCAGTCTAAAGAAAGGTGAAGCGTTTACATGACTTTTCTACAGTAATCAAATTTATAGAAACAGAAAGTAGAACAGTAGCTCCCACAGAAGATGGAAACAGGGAACTGCTTAATGGTATAGAGGAAAACTGTTCTAGACATCGATAGTGTGAAGGGAAAGCAAATCATATACTTTAAAAACGGTTGACAGTAAGTTCTATGCTGTGTATTTAATGACACTTAAAAACATACTTAAAAACCAAACAAACAAGACCAACTACACAATCGTGGTCTTATATTTCTAACAGAAGATGAGCCAAGCGGAAGGAGAAAGTCCCAAGGGCCACTTTTAACACACTGGCAAACACTCTATGGAAGTGTTTTCCCTTCAACTAAACCTTGGGTTTCATCCTCCAGAGCCGCCCCTTGGCTCTGACTCCCTAGCCTCTTGGCTGAAGCCAGAGAGAAGTAAATCACTTTGGAGACACTGTTTCTGTACATGACAATAGACTTTAGGACTCCTCCAGGGTTGTCCACCAACTTTTATCTCCTATAAAAGATTAATATTCTGCCAAGAAACGTTTGAATTATATAAGGCTTCAATCTAGCACTGTGCAAGCATCTGGCAAGGCCCCTTTCCATTCTGCAGAGCAGATGTTCCCTGCTTGTCATTATTTCCTGATGTTTCCTGGTTTCTGATGCCCTCTTTATTTCTCCAGGATTGTTTTCTCAGTCTCCCCCGCCCCAGGCAATGTTTCTTGAAAGTTGAAATAAAAGTGTGCTGTATTTCCTTTGCATTGGAGCTTGAAAAATGCTTGAGAGAATGTGTTATAGTAACGGATCTGAGTTCAGAGAACACCTGACTCTTGTGTCCCAGGATAAAAGATACCACCAGGGACACACGGTTAGAAATAGTTTATTAAGAGGAAAAACAGGCACTTCCAAGAATGCAGTGGACAAGTGGGCCGAGGAAAAAGCCACCAAGCACTAGGCCACAAGGCACATGACCCTTTGCAGGACATTTACATAGCACCAGACTCTCACATATTTGAATATAATGTGCTTTTCTATCCCATACTCTGATGAGCTAAGGGGAAGAAAGGCTTCCGCGTTTTCTCTGCCTGCTGTTTTCCTTTATACGTTAATCTTGATGTTGATTTCCCCAGTCTATTCTGCCACAAACTCCTCTGAAGGGTTAAAATGGCTGATCTCATAGGCTACCTCCTGGTTAGGTCTCTGTCAGGTTAGTTATTCAGGTATTTACGGGCATTGAGATGAGGGGCAGGAACTTCACTCATCTGTGCCTGCTTTTATCCTAAAGTCTGAATCTAAAGGCCACATTGACCTTGTCTCAGAAATAGTTGCAACTGTTAAGGGCAAAATTGCATTTTCTCCATGTTTGGGTCCCATTTACACTTTTTCCAAGAACATCAGACAAATGTTGGACTTTGAAACTGCTCTGCAATTTTTATCTCTGGGTCATTCTAGCTCATTGCATTTTAACCATATTCTCCCTTGTGTGTGTATATGGGGAGGGGTCCTCTCATTACACTAAAATTTTCAGGTGTCTTTTAAGGACTTTTCCCTCTATAAAGCTCTATGAAAGAGTTTTGGTAACTTTCTCAGCAATTGCTAAGGTAAGACCGCTTCACAGACTTCCGGTGGTCTGGCAGAACCTTTGAATTCTTCCTAACTCTGGAAAGCAAAGGGTTGCTGTGGGACCCATTTAACAGCAGTGCGAATTTCACCTGCAAATTATCTGGCACACACAGGAGAGTCTTTCCTCTATCCCCAGCCCTTCATTTTCCCTGAGACAAATCTCTTGCAGCCCAAGCCGTCCTTGAACTGTATTTGTAGTGGATGCTGTCCCCGAAAACTCCTTATTTTTTACCTCCCGGAGTGCTGAGATAACAAGAAACTTGAGCCACCTTGCTTGGCTTCCTTGCTCTCCTGTGTCCTGATAAGAGGATGATTTCAACACCATCCATACCCGTTTGCTGGGAGGTGTAGGTCATGACCTTCACTTAGGAGAAGGCAGATGGCCTGCCTGAAATTACCCAATCCCCCAGTTTGGAAGGTCTTTACCATTTTTCACAAAATGTTCGTTCCGTTCCCAGCTGAACTCCTCTAGGTAAAATAAAAACGGCTCTGGCAATTTTCTGTTTAGGGGTCCAAGGTTGCTCGCCACAGGGAGGTGGGGAGGTTGGAGCACTCTGACTCTGGGGTGCCTGGATAAGCATTAGACAGCGAAACACGAAATGGAAAATTTTCAAGTCCATGTGGGAGAGGAGGCAGGGAGAGCTTCGGGTAGTCGCAGGCCTGAGTGAAAAAAAAAAAAACCACCCGGGCCGACGTCGAGAGCGCCCAGGACCACATAGACGTACAGAATCGCGTAAGCAGTGCTCGCAAACGCTGACGCACAGCACTGAAATTCAGCGTGCAGGGACCTGGAGATCCCAGGTGCAGCCCTGAAACTCCGAGCGCATCCCAATGCAGGCCACGCCCCACCCCTTACAGCCTCGGGCTGCCGCGCTGCAGACGGCCGGGCACACACCGACCTCCGGTCTCCAGACCCAGGAAGAAGGGCCGGCCTCGCCTAGCCCTCCCGCGGGCTGTGGTGGGCGGGGCCGCGCCGGCGGAAAAGGGCTCGTGTCGGCCAGCGGGGTGGGCGGGGCCGGGGCGGCCGATTTGGGCCAAAGCGGGGTGGGCGGGGCCTCGCTAGCTGAGGCGGAAGCCGGAACGCGAGCGGAGCGGGCGCCTCACCAGCTAAAATAGGCGGAAGTAGGAAGGCGAGATAGGCGGGGCCATGGCAGCAAAGGTGGGCGGGAGCGGACGGGAGAGGTGGGCGGGGCCGTGGCTGCCGAGGCGGGAGGACCGATGAAGTGGGCGGGAGCGGGCACGGGAATGTGGGCGGGGCCGACGCTGACTGAGGCGGGCGGGACGGCCGAGACCGGCGGGAGCCGCAAGCGAGTGGGCGGGGCTGTGCTCGCGGTGGTGGGCGGGGCCAGCGGGATGGGCGGGGCCGCCGGCTCCAAACTCGGAGCCCGAGGGTGGGCGGCACTAGAGGGAGCAGCGGCCGCGCCCGCCCTGTCGCGCCTGGCTTGCCGCTCGGAGCGCCGCCTCCCCAGCCGCTCGGAGCCGCCGCGATGGCGGAGGACAGCGAGTCTGCGGCCAGCCAGCAGAGCCTAGAGCTGGACGACCAGGACACGTGCGGGATAGACGGAGACAATGAGGAGGAGACGGAACACGCCAAAGGGTAGGAGGTGGCGCGCGCGGGCGCGACGGGCAGGGCGGGGACCGCGAGCACCGCAGGGCTCCGGCGCCGGCTCGTGGCGCGCGGGGAGCCCCTCGGCCGCCCCGCTCGGCGGTGGCCTCGTCCCGAGACCCATTGTGAGGTGCAGGTCTCCCGGCTCTCGGGGAGCGCGCGGGGTGGGCGAGGCCCGAGGTGGGCGGGGAGACTGCGACTCGAGCCCGGGGACCCGCGTCTGGGCTGTCACCTGCCGCGCGCCCCCCGCCGGCCGGCCGGCCTCACCCAGCCACGGCGTGTGGCTCGGGGTGTGGGAACCCAGCAGGGGCGCAAGGCCCTCCCCTTTGTGGCGGCGGCGCCTCGGGCCGCAGGGGCGAGCGGGATGCAAGTAGTGCCTCTTGCGCCTCGGCATCCTTCTAGTACTTTCTCGCCACCCCACCCCACCCCCCAGCCGCCGCTCACCCCCTGTGGAGACGAAACCCGCCAGGCCGGTCGTGGGGGGGTGGGATAGGGATGCGCCCTTGGCGGTCTCGGCGCTGCTGCCGCCCAACTGCGCAAAGTTCTGCCCCCTAGGCCCGGCAAAGGACGCCTAGGGGGATCCAGGTCCTGGCCGCGACGCCTGAGGACATTCAGCTTGGCGGCCTCTGAGCGTGTCCCTAGAGCTTTCTAGAGCAGAGCTGACCGGGGAACGGAGTTCCCGCGGCCCCGACCTTATCCTGACTGCAAACCTGGTGTCTGAGCTCCAAAGCCAAATGGACCAAGTACTTTTAAACACTTGATCTGTTTCTCAAATCTGTGCCTGCCCTCTTCTGCCCTGCAGACTTGATTTGTTCTTCTGTTGGAGGAAAGACTGCTTCTGGTTAAGGCTGGTGTTGAAGTTGTGTTTTAGAGGCGGGGACTGGGGGGATCATTTTAAATGAAGACCCGTGCCCTTTTGTAGGTACTGTTTGCCTCAGCCTTTTACCCTGTTGGATTCAAACTATGCCCTGGCACAGAGCCGTTACTGCTGCCCCTTAGAAGTGAGATTCTGCGAACCAGGGTGACTGTGTAGAAGTAGGTCAACCCAAAAGCACGATAGGGGAGCCTGAGTCACAGATGGCTTATTTATTCAGTTCATGGAGAATCTTTCCAAGTATTTGTATTTTATTCATCGTTTACTTTAAGCTGTATTTAAGAAAGGAGGCTTTATTGATCTTGAATATGTTATAAAATATTAAATGACAAATGAAGAAAAAAGCTGACTGCGTATATCTCCCCTTGGCAAGTTGCTTTTTAATTTTTTTCAGCGAACAGTTCAGTGGCAGCTGCAAGTACTGAATGTTATCATTCAAGTCTAGATTTTTTTTTTTAAGCCAGAAGAGGAAATTCTACAGAAATCTGAGCCTGAGTTCTGTTTATGAGTAATAGAAATTTGCCTGTGATAGCCAAATATAAAAATGTATTTTTGAAACACTGGCTTTCTTGCCAGAAATGGGTCCAGATGAGCGCCGATAGATACCTCAAGTAACTTCAGCACCTGTCTTACCTTTCTGGGGAGACCCTGGACTTGTCTCTCCAGTTTCTTATTGTTCTGTGTCTGCTTGATATTCTAGATTGGGGTTTTAATTAAAGTTTCCTTGCCTACACAGTCGAGGATACCCTTGATACAAAAAATTACTCGTGGAAATGGGACTATCTGATACCTTGCTATATAAGCTGTTGAAGTTCCCAGAAGAGCATCCAGAGGCATTTTGGGGCCCTCTTCAGAGGTTTTCAGATTTATACATCAGCACATTAATTATATGTTACGATGGTTAATCAAATTTAGAGCTGCCCAGTGGATTGGATTGTTTTAACCACGGATAGGCAATGTGGTAACAACTTGTAGTTGGAAAAGATTAATATAATGGATTGTTAGCTATTAAAATACAGAAAGATTAGTAAAACTCAAGTTGCTGCTCTTTTCTTGTTGAAATGCTTTTTTTTAAAATTGCAATTTAGCACAATTTGAGGAAGTCATATTGTTTTATTTGGCTCACGAATTTGATAGTGCTCTGTAGCAACTCAGAGCTACGTTGAGTAGTTCAGGTTTGTCAGTGTTAAAATATGGAAAACTTTTTCTTACCCCCCCCTTGGTCTCTTCCTTCTCCACTAGTTTAAATAAACAACGAATAATGAGCCTTTAGAGAGTGAGTAGATATAATGCTTTACCTCTAATAGGCAAAGTATTGCTTCTGAGCCAGTAGACAGTGGTCAGTACTTGGAGCAGTAATTTGTTCAATAGCTCCCCTGTGGCTTGATAGGATTAATATACACCCAGCATTCAGTGTAATGCATTTAGCTTACTGTGTTGAAACTACAGGTTCAAATAAAGGAAAGCTACCCAATAAGATACTACTATGCTTTTGATTTTGTAAAACTTTCTTTATTGACCTTTTTTTTTTTTTTTTTTGGTTTTTCGAGACAGGGTTTCTCTGTGTAGCTTTGCGTCTTTCCTGGAACTCACTTGGTAGCCCAGGCTGGCCTCGAACTCACAGAGATCCGCCTGGCTCTGCCTCCCGAGTGCTGGGATTAAAGGCGTGCGCCACCACCGCCCGGCTTTATTGACCTTTTTACTTCACTTTATGGGTAATATTGAAAGCCCATGAGGTTTTATGTTTAAAACAATAGCATAAGTATAAAATACTTGAATGTCACCATTTTTGTGTTTTATTTTTATGGAAAATGTGCTCTTTAACTGTTTGGTTCACCCAAATATGGTAACAGCATCTCACTCTAAAAATTATATGCATTCTCAAAGCATTGGCAAAGGGAGAGATTGCCATTTTTAACTAGTGAGAAGATAGCTCAATGTAATTTTAATATTTTCAAATAATTTGGGGAAATTAGAAGTAGGATAATTGAAGATTACCTAAAAAGAGATCTCATTGGTAACTTGCTTTACCATGTGATTTAAAATTGGGATAAAATAAATAGGTATCAGGAAAGAGCTTGAAAAACTTCTTGAAAACTTCCAGGCAAATTACAAAGTCCAGATGACTGAAGACTCCATTTCTGTCCTGGGTAGCAGTGGCAGGAAAGAGGTTATCTGCAACATGACTAGGAATTTGCCAACCCAGGTATGAGCCTACAGAGGTAATACTCCACTCGTTCTTCTTTTGTTCTCCCTTCTCAGTTTCTGAAGGAACTTGGTAAAACTGTTGAAAATGGGGCACAATGTTAAGTCCACTAAAACTCAGGGTCTTGCCCCACTGAGGTATGTTTTCTCCACTTGTAAACTACATCCTAGAGGGTTCCTTAAGCTTCACCCTACACTGAGTACTGTGTTAGTTAGCTTTTTAATCACTGTGATAAATACCTACCTGAGAGAAACAGTTTAAGGTTGAAAGATCAATTTTGATTCAAAATTCCAGGGCTTTCTGGACATGGTCTGTTAGTTCAGTATTTTAGGACAGAAGCCCAGGATAGAATGATTTGAAGGAGTCAGAGTTGCTCACCTTGTGGCTATCAGGAATGGGGGTGGCAGGTGTAGGGATTTACCTCGCTGGTAGAGGAATTTCCCACTGTGCATTTTGCTCTGGGTTTGATCCCTGCTACACAAAAATTTTATCCCAAGTATGGTGGCACATGTCTGTAATCCTAGCCTAAGGAAGCTGAGGAGAACCTTGAGTTTGAGACTAGCCTGACTTCCATAGCCAGATCTTGTTAAAAAAACAAAAAAAAGTGGGGGGGATCTTGAGACAAAATAATATGTGGTTTTATGTTGATTGAGAGTTCTTCGAGTATATATTCCCAGGAGTGATATAGCTGATTCATAAAGTAGTTCTGTTTCTGTTTTATAATTACTATTTAGGAACCTCTATACTGATTTCCATACTGATTAGGCTAATTTACATACCAACCAGCAACATATACAGGCTGTCTCCCCTCCCCCCCATCCTAGCTACCAGTTTTTGGTATTTGCTTTCTTAAATAATAGCCTCTCAGTCTGGGGCTTAGATGAAATTTCAGTGTTTTAATTTCTATTTCCTAATGGCCAAGAATGCTGACTTTTTTTAAAAAAAATATTTATTGGCTGTTTGTATTTCATCTTTTGACAGCTGCCTGTTCATTCCCTTAGCCCATTTATTGACTGAATTGTTTGTTTTCTTGGTGGTCTTTTAAGTTCTTTATGGAGTCTGGATACTTCTGTCAGATGCATAGCTAGAGAAGATTTTCTCCCACTGTAAGCTGTCTCTTCACTTGTATAGAAGCCTTTTAATTTCATCAGTTCCATTTGCCAGCTCTTGCTGAGCTACTTTCAGAAAGTCCTGCCTTTGCCAGTACCTTTAAGTACTTTCCTTACGTTTTCCTCTAGCAATTTCAAAGTTTCAATCTTACATTAAAATTTTTGATTTTATTTTTTTATTTTTTTGGGGGGGTACAAAATGAGAGGTACGGATCTAGTATATTGTTCCTTTACATGTAGATGTCCAGTTTTACCAGTACCATTTGTTGAAGAGGCTGGCATTTCTTCAAAATAGGCTTTTGGCATTTTTGTTAAAAAATCAGGTGGCTGTCATTGTGGATTTTATTCTGTATCCTCTGCCCATTCCACTGATCTATGAGTTTGTTTTTGTGCTGGTACCATGCTGTTTCTATTATGGCCTGTAGTATATATATATATATATATATATTTTTTTTTTTTTTTTTTGGTTTTTCGAGACAGGGTTTCTCTGTGTAGCTTTGCGCCTTTCCTGGAACTCACTTGGTAGTCCAGGCTGGCCTCGAACTCACAGAGATCCGCCTGGCTCTGCCTCCCGAGTGTTGGGATTAAAGGCGTGCGCCACCACCGCCCGGCCCTGTAGTATATCTTGAAATGAGGTACCACCAGTATTGTTCTTTTTGCTCAATCTTGATTTGGCTATTCAGTGTCTTTTGTGCTTCCATATGAATTTTTGGATTTTTGTTGTTGTTTTTATGGAAAATGTTGGAATTTTGACACTAACTGCATTCAATCTGTAGGTTGCTTTTGGTAAAACACATTAAAAATTCCTTTATAAAAATAAAAGACCCAATGTGTTAGGAAGATCGAATCTTTTGTTGTTTGTTTTGTTTTTGAGACAGGGTCTCAATGTCAATCCAGGCCAGCCTAGCCTGGAATTTACTGTGTAGCATGGACTGAAACCACCCCCCAACCCCCAGCCTTCCTTGTACTAGGATTACAGGTATGAACTGTCACATAACTTGGAATTAAGAAACAAAAACAATAAAACAACCTTTCTTGTACCACCCTCAAATTGGGGGAGGGGGTTGAAGATAACACAGCGTATCTAGCTGTTGTGGAAATGGACTGTGACTACTTCCCTTGGTCAGCTACACGGAATCAGTGAGAAAATGCAGGAGCATACTGTAACTCCACATTCTCATCATAGGAAATTCAAGGGATAATTCAAAGCTGCTCTTTCTGAAACAGGATCTGCTGTCAAATGTATAAATTTAAATGGAAAGATAGATTAACAGCCCTGGTCCAAGGAATCCTCGTTCAAGAAATACTTAAAGCAGTGATCAGGTATCCACTAAGAGTTGCATCTTAGGTGGTGACATCACCTTTGGCCCAGAGCAAACTTTCCCCAGAAGCTGGCTGAAATACAGAGTTTCTAAGGATGGGATGCACACTTTGCCGTCTTTGTTAATCACTATCAATGCATATCACTTAACAGGATCAAGCTATTCAAGTTCAAAAATACCACTTGGTTTGTCACCATTCCATTTGAAAATATTTTTATCACTTTTACTGGTTATATGAGTAAAACATGCAGATTAAAATTAAAAATAAAGTATACAGAGAGCAAAATTCCTTGGTTATCCTATTAAGATTTATTTATGTTATGTATATGAGTGCTCTATCTGCATGCATGCCTTTATGCCAGAAGAGGGCATCAGATCCCACTAGAGATGGTCATGAGCCATCATGTTGTTGCTGGGAATTGAACTCAGGACTTCTGGAAGTGCAGTCAGTGCTCTTGACCACTGAGCCTTCTCTCCAGCTCCTATCCTATTTCTTTATACCCCAGTTTAATTGACAGTGTAACTGATTCTCATTTTAGTATTTGCCCTATCAACATAAATAAGATCATGTTCTATGTGGTTCATTAGCAGCCTTGTATTTTTTTTTACCGTGAATGTTTGCTAGCATGTTCTGAGGCAGTAGAAATGCCCATTGCAGTAGTCATTATTCACATGGCGCTGTTGGACCCTTGAATGTGCCTTGAGTGACTGAGAAACTAAAATTTCAATTCATTTAAATTAACTTACCAAAAAAAGCCTTCCACAGATGGTGACTGTCATATTATACAACTCAAATAATATGTACCTTTGAATTTCCTGTCTTTATATACTTAAACATTTATTTCCCTGTCTTTTTCAGAATATAGCATTTTCAATTTTTCTTCCTTCTAGGAATTCTTTAAATTTTTCACAAGCATGTTTTAACCATATTTCTCTATCATTGTCACATTTTAACCACTCCCAGCTAGGCATAGTGACACATGCCTGCAATCTCAGCACTCAGGAGTTAGAGGCAGAAGGATCCGGAATTAAAGGTCATCTGCACCATAGTAAGTTGGAGGTCATCCTGAGCTCCATGAAACCTTATCTTAGAAAAATAAAAACAAGATTTAAACCACTATCCAAAACATTTTACCATTTTACTTTTTAGTGTTCCTTTCCTCCTTAAATTTTACATTTTGTATTTAGCCTGTTCAGGTTGCTCCTTTGCATCATATGTCTTCGTTAGAGTTACCACTAATAGCCACACAACAGAGTCTATACTAGACTGTTTTGAAATTTCCTCTACCAACAGAATTAATCCAAAACATTGTAGCCTCAGGCAGACTTTTCAGACAAGGGCAAAAAGCAGCCACTTCCTTCACCAAAATAACACAAGAATAATTTCTAGGCAACATACTAAAATTCTTTTCCTCTGAAACCTCTTGAGCTCCCCCTAAACCCCCACCCTGTTCAAATCATTCTCAGCACCTCTGTCTTCCATGTTCACCAAAGTCAAATTCCTCCAAACAAAAACATGATCGGGCCCATCAAAGCAATTCCTCAGTCCCTGGTACCAACTTCTGTCTTAGGGTTTCACAGTGACCACGCCACTCTTATAATTAAAACATTTAATTGAGGTGGTATCTTACAGTTCCAGAGGTTCAGTCCATTATCATCATGGTGGGATATGGTGGCAGGCAGGCAGACATGGTCCTGGAGAGGTAGCTGAGAGTTCTACATCATTTGACTGTCTCAGTGGGAGTAGCTTGAGCATAGGAGACCTCAGCCCTCCCCCAAGGGTGACACACTTCCTTCAACAAGACCACACCTCCTAATAATGTCACTATCTTCAGGGGCCATTTTCTTTCAAATTACCACACACTATAACCAAAGAGTTTGAATATTCTTTCATTTTCTGGCTCACCATTCTTTTGTTTAGTTTTTAAAGCTAAATAAAATGGCACACACTTAATTAATGAATGATACTTTCTTGTGTACTTAAATTTCCATGGATCTCAAGTCTGTCTGTCCAGGCTGCTACCATCTTTTCTTTTAATGGTATCCTAATGTTTTTGGTTCCTTACCAGCATTTGAGTCTAACAGTTCTCTTGAATTTTCCCATCAAGGACTCCCTAAATGGGCTACTTTGCCAGCATTTATTGAAGGTGTTGTGCATAATGGCATGGAGGACTATAGCATATGAAAGAAAACAACTCCTAAATTCATGGTCAGACATTATTGCTCAGCAAAGAGAATTCATCTGTTTCTGTGACTCCCTATAAACCCTCATTTGCTGCTTCTCCTCCATGTCCTCTCCTTGGGAGAAATAAGCGCTTACGTTTTTCTACTTTTCCAGATTCAAAGCCATTGCAAATTTGTGTTATGTCATGAAGCTTTCCATGGTCATAATGACCTCAAGTGATGGTGCCTGTCAAGGCCCTGGAGCCCTTACAAGATGTAGCCTTTCTGTGCTATCTATCCTCCATTTTCTCCCATGCTATCATCTCCCACGTTGTCTGCTCAGGCAGGCCCTTGTTTTACTGCCAAGGTAGCCATGGCTCCTAAAGATAAGTTACTTGAGCCAGGGTCACATAGCTGGTAAGTGGGGTGCAGCATAGTTCCTTTAATGTGTGTCTTACTTGTAGAAACTGACTCATGTAAAAGATGATTTTGTTTAAACATAGCAATGTGTGACCTGAAAAGTAGGGCTAGTCTCTATTAGAATTGAGGATCCAAGGTCTCTTTATCTCTGTGTCTTTCTCCTGTTCTGCCTCTTCAGTTAAGTCCTCACTGTCCAAAGGGTGTTTCTTAACTCATATTCTCCAGAACACACCTCACTGGTTCCTGGGCAGCAGGAAAATTATTCAGCCTCAAACAGTCAGATGTGGTGGAGAAACAGCAGATAAGGGGAAGGGATTGTTGTGTGGCATAGCATGGCTATTCAGAAGCACCTTAGGTGAGTTTTGTGTTTATTATAATTGGAATCATGAGCAAACCAAAGGCTCATGTGTTAAAGGATTGGTGACCCTAGGCGTGACACTCCTGGGAAGTTGTAGAAACTTAAGAAGCAGGCCTAGAGGGAGACCTCTAGGTCATCAGAGAATGCTCCTAAAGGGGTTTGGGGAACCAAGCTCCCCTCCTCACTTCCTTTTGCTTCTTGGCTTGTGATCTAAGCAGTCTTGGACACATGCCTGCTATGATGCGTTGCACAGGCTCAAAGCAACTGGGCTACTTGGTCATGGGCCGAACCTCCACTAATATGATCCAGAATAATCCTTCCCTCTTTAGCAGCTAATTTTCTCAGGTTTTGTTTCTTTTGGTAATGAAAAACTAACACAGTGGTCAAGAGTAGTTTTTAGAGGAGATATGAGAAGACCAGAAACTGGCTTTGGACCAGTTTGTGTCTTCCAAATTAATCTATGGAATCCTAAATCTCTATTGCCATAGTGATAGGGAGGGCCTTTGAAAGGTAATTAAATAATGAGAGGGAAGCTGTCACTTCAGTAGGATTAGTGAGGAAGACACAAAGAGCTCTGTCCGTCTACTGGAACTCAATCATGCTGGCAACCTGGTCCATCCTCATAATGGACTTCAGCTCCTAAAACTATGAGAAGCAACGTACTGCTTAGAACAATATACTATTAAATCTTTATACTGTAGCAGCCAAGCTGTACCTATAAAGCATGAACATGTGTTTGGAGTCATAGGCAGACTGTAAGCGTGGAGATAGATTGAAGTGCAGTTCCACAGACTGCCAGATGCCAAACCTTGAAGCCAGTGTGCCTGCTGTACCAACACAATCAGAACTGTCTGGCGAAAGTTTGTTAATAAAAACGCTATAATAAATCTAGCATTGCATTCAGGAAAAAAAAAAAAGGTGCACTTTGCACCTTTGAGTCTTAGACTGTCTGGTATCTCATATACGTTAAAAGCTTAATAAAAATTGGTTGAATGGGGTTCAGTATTTTTTAAACTATTAAATTGTGTGTGTGTGTGTGTGTGTGTGAGAGAGAGAGAGAGAGAGAGAGAGAGAGAGAGAGAGAGAGAGAATGAGAGAGAGAGAGAGAGAGAGAGAGAATGAGAATATGTGAATATGTGAATATGTGAAGGGGGAGGGAGAGGGCCTGGGTGTTTTGTCAGTGAACATCCACATACCTCCACACTTTGATGTGGATTCTGGGGAATGGACTGACATTGCCAGATTTCATTGGGAAGTACCATTACGCACAAACCTATCTCCACAGCCTTCCAGTGTATCTTTAACCCCAAATGACATTTTAGAGTTGGAAGATGTTTGCCTGTGTGCATTATGAGTAGGTGCAGATTTTAAAAAGTTAATTATTTCTGAGACAAGATCTTGATATGTATCTCCATTCCTTACTGACCTTCAGGGGGTAGCTGTGGGCTACTAGCCTTCTGGAACTAGGACTTATCAGTGGCTTGCTGCTATGACCACAATATTCCGTACATCAGTCCCCAGAGGAGATAAAGCTGCAGAATCCACAGTGAAATCTCACTGAAGATGAGGTCTGTAGATGAGGCCATTACCTAGCCCAGCAACAGCAGCTGGGAGGTTGGCTTTTGCTGTAGATTGCGGGTCACCCTAGGGGAACAGAGTGAAGAAATTAATGCTAGAAATGCACAGGTGTGCTACTGACAAAAGCAAACCCACATTACTTTTTCAAGAACCTGAACTGCAAAAGTAAAAAAATAAAATAAAATTCATTTCTGAATTTAGTGGCCATGACATAACTTACAAAAATGTCTCTGATTCAGGATGAGTACATATTAGTAGCCTGGACAGCTGATCATTTGTTTGAACCTCAGCCGACTTGTCCAGCTGAGTTTCAGTTCTTTTTCATCACCAGGGCAATGTGATACAGTTATCTTTCCTGTTATTCTAAGCTGAATGAGAACCTTGGTTCTCTGCCCTTTTCTAGTAAAGGGATTTGTTATTCCTAACAAGGGCACCAGAGCATATGTATACATATGAGTACTGAAGATGTACAGTAACCTGATCAAAGGCACAGACGTAAAAAGGTATTCAAAGGTCATGAAGAAGATCCAGAAGTCATCAATAAATATCTTAAGAAATAGTCAATAGAAATGCAAAAATAAGGAGCAATACAATATAGTACTGGTGTGGATTCTGAGTGTAGACTGGCTAGATTTAAGTTCTGGCTTTGTCATTACTAAAAGTGTTACTTTCAGTGAGTTACTGAGTGGCCCTATATTTCAGTTTCCTTTGCCATCAAGTAGAAATAATGTGTTCTTATTATGACAGTTCATAAGATCAGATATAAAGCACTTCATACAGCACCTACTACTATGCGTTTGCGTTGGGTTCTGTAAATTGTTAGCTGTTGTGACAGTGACAGGAGATTGTTGTTGTTGGTGCTGGTGGTGGTAATTGTAATGCCAGTGATAGTGGTAATGGTACAATTGATGGTGGTAGTGATGATATTACAGAGATAGTGATGTAGGTAGGGGTTGTAATGCTGGTGGTTGTGATAATGATGCTGACGATATAGGTGATGGTGTGATATGATATGCTGTGATGGTGGTGATAGTAGTTTTGGTTGTGTAAAGATGTGTGATGTTAGTAATAGTTGGTAGTTATTATATTTTATCAACTTATTTTAAAGTTGATGACAGTGGTAGTGGTAATGATAATGAAGGTTATGACAAAGATGATGTGTGATGTCAGTGATAACAGTGTTGATACTGGTGGTGGTGGTGGTGGTGGTGGTGGTTACGACGATGACAGGAGCCATGACAGACTTTTCCTGTCAGTGGTTGCACCAGCTTACGTTTACCAGAGGTATGTGAGGGTTGTCTTTTCTCACATACTTCTGATGTTACTGGACTTAAAAATACTTGCCAGACCAGTGGACAAAGTAGAGCACATTTTTTTCAAGAATATTGGCTGCCAGAGCTTTTTCTTTGGTGAAGTGCTTATTCATATCCTCAGCCCATGTTTCTGTCAGACTTTTGTCTTTTTCTTAATGATTTTTAAAATTGATTTCTCATTCATCCAGAAAATATTCACTGAGGTTCTTTTGTGTGCCAGATACTATTTTAGGTGCAGGAAATAAATGCAAAACCCTGTGTTTATGGTTTTTGTGTCTAGTTGGAGGGAGACAGTACAGTTTGAGCTAGCATTGTGTTACATGAATAAAATAAAAGTAGGACCATCACAATGATAGCTAAGTAGATGCTGAGTAACTTCTGTCCTGTTACTAAGTTAAATTCTTCTATGCATTAGCTCACTTAATCCTTAGGATTTTTCTAATACTGTTTTTTGAAAATGTCATCCTTTTGCAGATGTGTAAACTGAGACACAGAGGAGTTAAATAATACACTCAATATAGTTGTGATGTTAGGACTAGAACTCAGTGGTCATATCTGATTGCCAGGGCTGGGAACTTGCTGTGGACTCAGAGAGAAGCAGGGTGGGGTTTTGTGGGCAGGCATTCTCTAGGACACACTGAAATGTTTCTGAAGCTCTCTAGTCTATTGTCTCTTCTAGTAAGTCCTGCCTATAGTTGTAATTTACAATCTGCTGGAATAGAAAGTTCAGTATTTGATCTTTCCATGTCAGAGATGGAGTGAGCTGGTTCCAGTGGCAGGTTTGAACAAGGCTCAGAATCCCATCCCCACCCCACATTTTTCTAGCTTAAGAAAACAAATTTTAGAACTTGTTTGAATCTTTCATGATTAATCTCAGAGAAGAGGGACATGGAACTCTTCTTAAAGCTGGAGAGATTTTTGTGAAGGGGCAACATGATTTCCACAGTTGCATTTCTGGACTAGGTGGTCCACCTCCAACAGGAGTCTAAATCATACTCTACTGGATTTCCATGTGTAACCTTTTTCTAAGAGGGTTTCTCTTTTACTGTCCTGGTGCCTGCTCAGCATCTTGCTCACCCAGGCTTGTGACATCTCTTTCTGCTGTATGTGTTCTTTCAGAGCCTGTGGCCTTCTGTAGGAAGCAAATTCCAATTAAGCAGCTCTTATGGTTCTGGGTCTGTTCAGGCCTCCCTCTTCCTGCTACCCCAGGCATAGGAGTTCACTAGTTAATATTTTTTAAAAGGTTTCATTGAAATAAAATTTATATACCATGCAATTTGTCCATTGAAAGCATACAATTTAGTGGCTTTTATATCATCCACAGAGTTGTACAACCATCGCCACAGTCCATTTTGGAAGTGATTTTCATTATCCCAGGATGAAACCCATATCCCTCAGCAGTCCATTGTAGTTAAATTTTTCTTTGGGCTACCAGCTCAACAAATAATGACACAGAGACTTATTAATTATGAAAGCTCGACCTCAGCTTACTTAGGCTTGTCCCACTAGCTCTTAAAACTTAATCCATTTTTTTTTTAAATCTTCATTCTGCAATGTTGCTTGTTACCTCATCTCTCCGTTATAACAAGAAATCCAACGTAATCTGTTTAAAGGGCAAAGAATTTATTAAGGAGAAAAACTCACTGTACAGAACAGAATTGACACAGGTTCTGGAACACTGTTCTGGTTGCCTGGATTGGTCCCACATCCAAGTCCCACGAGGGAGCGAAGAGAGTGCGATGCCTACCTGCATCTCAGGTCTTAAGTGTCACAAGAGGTCACACCCCAGGGGCATGTACTTCAATGTCATAGACAGAACAGCTAACCACTACACTCCATACTGCCTGTGCTGCTTCCTCCAACTCTGCCTTCTTCCCAGAGTTCTCTCTCTACCTAGAAGTTCTGCCTGGAAGTCCTGCCTGTACCTCCTGCCTAGCTATTGGCCGTTCTGCTGCTTTTTATTAACTCCAATCACAGCAATACAATTTCATACAGTGTACAAATATCCCACAACAGTCCATCCCCTAGGCTCACTCTACTAGTCACTTTCTCCTTTCGACAAAAGCAATTCAAGACAGCTTTTCTTTTTAAAGTTTATGGGAATGTAGTCTATTGTGGTGAGGAAGGGAAGGCAGCAGGAGCAGTTGGAGGTTGCTCACACTGCATCCACAGTCAGTAGGAGATCATTGCATGTTTTGCTCAGTTTGCTTCTCCTCATTATGCAATTTAGGACCCCAGTCCCAGTCCATGGAGCAGAGCCACCCACGTTTAGGGTGGGCCTTTTTACCCCCATTTAGCCTATTTAATCCTTCACAAAAAGGCTCAGAGGCTTGTCTTTTTGGTGATCCTAGACCATGTCAAGTTGACAGCATTAGCCATCCTAACCTGCTTTGCTCCTGACAACCACGAGTCTGTCTTGTATTTCTTTGGTCTGCTTGTTTAGCTATTTTATATAATTAAACTATATAATATGTGGGCTTTATAACACTGGCTTCTTTTTTTTTTTTTTTTTTTTTTTTTGGTTTTTCGAGACAGGGTTTCTCTGTGTAGCTTTGCGCCTTTCCTGGGACTCACTTGGTAGCCCAGGCTGGCCTTGAACTCACAGAGATCCGCCTGGCTCTGCCTCCCGAGTGCTGGGATTAAAGGCGTGCGCCACCACCGCCCGGCAACACTGGCTTCTTAAACTGAATTCTTCCTTGTTGTGTGTATAAGTGCTGCATTTTTTATTTTTGAGTAGCAATCTATTATGGTTATGCCATGCTTTTCTTATCTATTTATCAGTTGATAGGTATTTGGATTGTTTCTGTTTGAGGTCTGGCTGCTGTGAATGTTCATATGCAAATTTCTGTATAGATAAATTTTTTGTTTGTTTAGAAACCTGAGAGTATAATTGCTGAATTACATTAGATTATTGTTGAAAGTTCTGAGGAGGGGCTAAAGAGATGGCTTTGTAGTTAACAGTGCCTACTGCTGAGCAGCCCCATAAAAATCCAGGTGTACCTTGCATACCTTTAACCACAGCTCCCATGGGGGAAGAAACAGGAGGATTTGGGGCTTTGCTGGCTTCTAGCCCTAACGTAGAAAATGTGTACTCCAGGTCTGACCCTGGCCTGAGAGGAATGGGCAGAGAGTTCTAGAGAAGGACATCTTGACACCCTCTTCTGGCCTCTGTGTTTAGACAAGAGCACACAGTCACAAACACATACATGCACACTCACACATACAAATAAATCAGTTCCAAAGAACTCAAAAAATCCCAAAATGGATTATTGTTTTGAATTCTCTACAGTCCAGTTTATCTTCGTCCTTGTATTATTATTATTATTGTTACCATCATCATCATCATCATCGGTGTGTATGTCTGACTGCTTGTCTGTAGGTGTACCACATACATGCAGGTGCCCATGGAAGCCAGAAGAGGGTGTCAGAATTCCTTGAACTGGACTTACAGAAGGTTATGAACTGCCTAGTGTGGGTGCTAGTACCCAAACCTGGGTCTTCTGCAAGGGCTCTTAATGTGCTGAGTTATTTATTCTTCAGCCTCTACTTATTGTCATTGCCAGTAGTCATGTTTTGAGGAGCAGGTTGGCCCCAAACGCATGATTTTTTTGGCCTTGCCCTCCTGAGTGTTTTCTTTACAGGTATGTCACACCATTTTGAGCCCTTCTCTGTATTTTTTATTGTGGTTGTCTTAGTAATACGAGACTGTACCCCTGTCAGCTCTCACTCCCTATCCTACCTAGTTTCTTTAAGGCTTCTGAAAAATAGAATAGTAGTTTGTCCTTAGTAAGGGTTGGGAAGGTTGGAATACAAATTTGGAAGAAGAGATATAGTATTTGGTGCCTTTTTTTTTTTTTTTGTAGTTCCTTGCCAATTTTTTGATGTTCAGATAAGCAAGGGAAGGGAGAATTTTATAAACTAAGCCTAGTAAAAGTTGAGTATATTTTCTTCATTATAACAAAGTACAATTTTAAGCTGGGTATGGTAGCATTCTTTAAATCTCAGCACTCAGGATGAGTCTGACCAAGGCAGATATGTCTCTGTAAGTTTGAGGCCATTTTGGTCTCCATTGTGAGTTCAAGGCCAGCCAGGGCTATACAGTAGAGACCTTGTCTTTAAATTAAAAAAGAAGAAGAATTTAAGCAGTAGAGTTTAGGGAAGGAGTTTGGGTGAGTAGTAGTAACTAATTCTCAGAATAATTAATACAAAATTTTATCACATATCTATCCTAGTTTATATTATAGGTGATACAAACTTATTTAAGGAATTTTTGATTAAATAATCTGGTGGTTTTGCTTCTAATGTCTCTGCATCCTTTCTAATGTCTTAAATATATATATTTGCTAGAAAGCCACCAGGACAAAATTTTCTGGATTGTACATTGAAAATAATTTCATTAAGTTCCAAGCATGCCCACCAGTCATGGCTACGCATTCCCTATCCTGCTGTAAGAAAGTGCTTTAGGAATCTGGGCTATTTCAGACTGGCTTTCCAATGGTTTCTAGAAAAGGGTTCTGGCAGGAGAAGGTGCTTGCCTGTCTTAGGAAGCAAGACTATGTCCTTAATGACTTCAGCCTCGCTATGAACACAACACAGTGTTGAACACTTAAGTAAACATTTAGAGAACATTTGGTATTAGTTAGGTTCAGTAATCGTTAGTACGAAGGTAGGGGAAATTACTGCTTTTCAGAGGTGTTTTACTGTCTGGTAGTTTGTGACTGGAGCTACCCTGAGAGCCAAAATTATGCACCAGTCACTCATTCAGAAGGTATTTGTTATTACATCTTATAGTGAGAGGCATTAGGAACCTTTGGGATGCCAGTATGAATTGATTACTTTTACCCCATGAACATATACATGCATATCTACATGTGACTCCCACATCAGCACAGCACTGTCACCACTTTGTAAGGAAAACCTAAAGTATCCTTGTTCCAACTCAGAATATCTCAAACCAGGCTGATCGACAGCATGTTTCTAGTTCCAGTACCTGGCTCTGATAAACTCGGTTCAGCCCAGTTGCCAGTCAGATATTTATGGGCACCCTTAGTCACCAGATGATTTTAAATATAAACATGGTGATTGTACTGTTTGATTCTCCTGATGAAGATAAACTGCTCATTTTGGTGTGGGAATGCATTACTATTTTTAGGCCACTAGGTTACCACTTGACAGGGTCTTAATAGATCTTCAACACTGAGCACTGCTTTCTATTTTAGGATTAGGAACAGGGAAACATGAATCTATAGCTGTATATGGCTTTTGTATTTTGGACTTATGAAAGAATGAATTATTCATTTAAAATGTAATGCTTATTACTTTAACACATGAATAACTGATAAGAGAAGGAATCCTTCTATAACCTTGATGTTGGACATAAAGATGACAGTGTGCTAGGGTATGAAGTAGTAATAGACAACCTCACAGTTGTTGCTTCAGCCAGTGAAGGTGTATTTCGCTCTCAAACCGCACAAAGGCAGAGCCCTTCAGCTTCTGATTCACCCAGAGACCTTGGCTCTAGGACACAAGGCTGCTTGGCATGGAAGTCAGAACAGCCAAAAGAGAATATATGGTTCTGTTTGTTTGTAAGGCACAAGCTGAAAAGCCAGCCTGGGATACATACTAAATTTGAGGTCAGCCCAGCCCAAATACTGAGATCCTGTCTTTAAAACAAAAGGGAAGGCAAGAAAAGGAAGTAGGAAAGTAGAACACACTTCTGGTGTGTCTGAAGGCTCTAACGTAATGGTTGAACCTTTGACTGGTTCCTAAGATGGTGGAGAGGTAGGGGTTGGGACTTGGTTGGAAGAAGTTGGTCATACGGCCTGAGGGTATCCTTGTGGATAATATCTTGCCCTGGCCCCTTCCCATATTCTCCCCTCTATGTATGTTTGTGGACCATTGTAATGTTCTGCAGATACTCCCATCACCATGGCGTTCTGCCCACCTGCATGGTTGCCAAATAGCTATGAATTGAACCTTCTAAAACCATGAGCCCAATCAAATCTTTACTCCCTTATGTGTTGTCAGATGTTTTCATTACAGCACCACAAAAGTAACTATTACAAAGTCACAGTTGGAGTCTGACTTGGGGACCCCTGAGCTGGATTTATGTGATTCATTTACATAGCTGGTAGTTATGCTGGACCTGAGCCAGGAACTCACAGTTTCCGAGTCAACCAGAGAGTCAACATGAGCCTCACCATCATGGCAGGTTCTTAAAGGAGCCAGGCTTTCGAGAGTGTTACAAAAGAAGAAGGGGTGCATGGCCTTTGTGACCTAGAAGTCACATAGTGCCACTTCCACTGTGGTCAAAGCAAGTAAAAGGCTATCTAGATCCAAGGGAAGGGAGAACAACCTCCAGTTCTCCATGAAAGATGTAAAAAAAATTTGTGGACTTGCTCTAAATCTGCTCCCAGCTGCAGCAGCATCTAGAGACACATGGACCTCATTATGGAGTTGTGGAAGGTGTGAATGAGTGTCAATGAGTAGAGGTGCCAGATTCTGTTTGTCCGTTACTACCAGTCTTTGGATACTACAGTTTGGTTCCTGGACTAACATGTTCTATTGTATGAGGGCCTCTTGTATTTATAACATTGCCCCCTTGCAGCAGTAGATTTTAAACCCATGGCTGTGTGCATGCTAGACAGGTGCTGTACATTGAGATACTATCGAAAGCCCCTCAGGTGCCTGCCAAGAGGAGATTTCTCCCAGAGTCCTGGGGAAGACGCTATGAGTGGTGTGGTTACTAATCTGAGGGATAACAAATGAATCTACTTACACGAAACTCTTTAGTCCATTCACTTTATTCTTCTAAGACAAAATTCTATCTACACAGCTTTAATTCTGTTCTAGTGCATAGCTCCTCTCTGTCCCTTCTCCTGTCCTCTCACAGTTCTAAGTTCTTTCCATCTTGTTTTCATCTTTGTCTTCATTCCTCTCTCCATCTTTGTTCCTTCCTTTCCCCTCCCTGTGTCCCATCTCCATCACCTACAATCAGCAATACTCTGGCCTTGCAGCTTTCTGGTTTGGCAGGATAAGTCTGCTGGAGCTAGAAAACCTGCATCATAGCTTGAATCACCTGGTATGAAAAAGCTCTTTTGTTTCTAAGTTGCTTGAGGGGGAAGTCTAGAGGGGCCACTTAGGCTGTGGGAGAAAGGGGGGAATCTGACTTAATTTGCACAAGAAGCAAAGCTATGTACCTAATGTCCATCTGGCCTAGTGAGTGTCTCTGTATGGATATTTACCTTAATTCAGGTGGTCTGGAAAGCTTACTCTGTCTGCTCGTTTGTCCTTGGATGCTTTTGTCCAGAGCTGGCCCTGACTTTGGATGCTTGCTAAAGGAAGATAATTGGAGAAGACAGACATCTGATTCTAACGCTAAAAAGAAGAAATAGAAAGCCTGGAAGCAGGAAGCCTTGCCTACGTGACTGTATCCAAATACCTAAATTGTATATGCCCAAGGAATGATCATTCCACACTCTTTAGAAGTTCTTAGGAAAAAGAATCAATTGGGGAAGCTATGATAGCACACATAAAGTTCATAGCAGAAAACAGCTGTTACATTAAAAAAGCCAAATAACACCAATCAATACTCCTTGAGCCTTGGCTTCCTCTGGAAAGTCCTTGACCTTCCAGGTAATAGCTTTTGTCATATTTAGCTGAATTCCTACTACATATTTCTGTGGCCCGCAGCAAGATACATACCCATCATGTAATTTTTTTTTTTTTTTTTTTTTTTTTTGAGATGGCTTCTTACTTTTGACTTGCCTCTGTTGGCATTGAATTTATGCTGTAGCTCAGGCAGGTCTCAAACTTGCCATCTTCTTGCTTCAGCTCCCTGTGTAGCTGAAATTATAGGCCTGTCTCTATAATGTATTTTGGGGATGTTGAAGACAAAAGTATTTCATGTGTATATATTTGGTCCCAAATGGGTTAGAAAGAGAGACTAGAGTAGGTTTCACAGTTTTATGTTTCTGATCTGTTTTTTTTTACTAAATGATATGCAAAATGAAAATATGATTAAAGAAGACACTTTTGTAAGTGAATATACCAAAAAAAAACCCTACTATCTTTGAGAGCCAGTATCATAAGGCTTTGAGTATACATTAATGGCATTGAATCTTGAAGGATGACTATATATGCTAATTAGGTAGAAATCAGGAAAGAAAATAATCAGGGACAAATTGATTTACAACAGTGGAACAAAATCAGTTGTTGCCATTACTTTCCCTACATAGGCAAAAAATGATAATCTCTGATGTTAAATTTTAATACACCTTCTATGAAATTTATGATAGAGTAAGATAGTAAGTGAAAATTTTTAATATTGTGTCTCTTTTATTCTTTTTCTTTTTCAGAATACAGGATGGAAAGGGTTCCAAACAAAAATATTTTATCCAGTAATATTTTTGATACTTAAGAATTTTTGAAAATATATTACGTTTTTATTTATTTATTTGGTGGTGGTGGGGTGTGTATGTGTGTGTGCGCGCACGTGTTCACATGCTAGAGTGTGCCTGTGGAAGTCAGGACAGCTGCAGGATATCGGTTTCTCTCTTCCACCTTGTGAATCCCAGAGATTGAACTTTAGGCTATAGGCTTAGTAAGTAGCAGGTGCTTTTACCTACTAAGTCATTTCACTGACACAAACCTTAAAGGTTTTTATTGGTTATTGTAAAATTTTTAATCAAAAGAAACTTCCTCATGTAGAAATGCAGTTTCTGTTGCTTCAAGGTAAATATTTTGATGGGCTAGGAATATAGCTCAGTAGTAGAGTGCTTGTCTAGTATGTGCAAAGCCAAATAAACAAAAAGGATGAATAGTGTCATCTCAAAGAAGTATCTATAATTTATATTTTTATACATGCAGGTCTTTTTTTAAAGATTTATTTTTAATACCTATGAGTGTTGTATATGTTTGTGCACCATATGCATGCCCGGTGCCCTTACTGACCTAAAGAAGACATCGGATCCTCTGGAACTGAGTTACAGGCAGTTGTGAATGCCACGTGGATACTTGGAACCAAACTCAGTTTCTCTGCAAGAGCAGCCTGTGCTCTTAACCTCTGAACCATCTCTAACCCCACATGTATCTCTTAAGGGCTAAGTAAAAAGTGGGTTAGTAGAGTAGGAGGAACTGTGGATGTTCTTTGATTTCAGTTATAAGTGTGGTTTGTATCAATAGTTTTTATGTTTAGAAGGCGTCCGAGCACCAGCCATGTGACAGAGCGAGAACGAGTGTTTGCTCATAGACATTTCAACCTGACACTCTCATATCCCACACATCCTAGCATAGTTATCCTTTACTGTGCAGATCACATATGTTTTTCTAAGTAATGGCTTTTATGCAACTCAGTTTTATATAATGATTTTTTTCCCTTTGGTTTGTTTTATCCTCCTTACATTTCCTACAGAAGCCCTGGAGGGGACTTGGGAGCAAAAAAGAAAAAGAAGAAACAGAAGAGAAAAAAGGAGAAGCCGAATTCTGGGGGGTACCAAGTCCGACTCTGCATCTGACTCCCAAGAGATTAAAATTCAGCAGTCTTCAAAAGTGAGAGCCTGTTTTCTTGCCACAGTGTTGCTTCACAATGCAGAAGAGATGGGTTTGGGCAGGGTAGCCCTTTGGGCTAGATGTGTAGCTAGTGATTCGTTTGGCTGTGTGTTGAATGGCACTAGTAACTGGAGGGTATTTATAGCCTCCCTGAAGCTCACTGTGGCACCCACATAACCAAGAGGTACATACTGGGCTTCTCTGTATGTGTATAGCCACCTCATTTCTCCTTCTCTGTGTAGTAGTCTATAGATCATAGTCATAGAAGAATGTCTCCCTGGGAGCCTGGTAGGAGGTTTTTGTTTTGTTTTAGTTTTGGTTTTGTTTTGTTACACTTAATCTGTGATTACTTTTAGTTCAGAAGATATTCACATTTTAATTTTTCTGGGTGTCTGTCTAATTACCTGCATAGCACAACGCCATCTGGCAGCAGATTTCAGCGGGAGCAGCCATGGGTAAGTCTTCTGTTGACTTTGAATCAGCCTGGTCTCCAGTGGCTGTCCCTCATGCCATTGCTAAGGGTGGGGAACACCTCCTCATGTTCTCCCTTAGGACACCCCTATTTTAGAGCAAACTTTTTGTTCATCTGGGTCCCATGTTGGCAGATAGCCTGCTGAACAGAGGGCTAGTTGTGCTGTACATAGGTCTGGTGATGTAGTTGGCAGTCACCCCTGTTTGTGGAGATTCCTCCTTCCTGTCACACAGGAGAACATAGCCCTGGTGGTATAGGAAACCAGAGCCAAAGGAGCTGAATAGAAAATAACAAGATGACTTTGATGGCTGTAGCTTCAAGTAAATCTTTCTGGGCAAGTAGCACCAAGACCTGGCACGTGGCCTTAACTCCATTACTCACAGTATACTGCATCTCTTTGAGCCTATTTCCTTATCCTGGAAAGCCCATTTCCTTCCCCCAGTCTGTAGAGCTGTCATGAAGTTAAAGTGAGATCCTTTTTATTGAAGGTTGCCTTGTTTTCTAAAGTACAGAGCACATGGCAGGAGGCAGCACCTGCAAATTTTGTTTATTTCAGTTTTTTATATGAAGTTTATGTCATATAAATCAGTCTGTGGGTATTTTTTGTTGGTGGTGGTGCCTGCTTTATGTGAAAGGACCAGGAGTCTGCGAAGGGTAATGCCTTGCCCCAGTTTTGCCTTGAGTGACTGAGGGAGAAAACAAAGGTGAATCTTTCTCCCTAGCTTTCCTCTTGGTCTCAGATAATCAGTGTTCCACTAGACATAACTTTCAGGGCATATCAGGAAACAACCATCAGCTTGCAAATATTTTTCCCATTTCTTAGTGTTGCTTCAGCAGATAAATGCATCACTTACCTGCAGTTGTGGGCAGCTCTTTGCTTCTACCATGCCATTGGCTTTACCCATCCCTTTTCCCTCAGAGATTCTTAGCACCTCACCTCCACTCTGGGCACTGAAACTACAGCCAACTGAGTGGGAGGAACTACTGCTAGTGTATATGGTAGAGAGTTTGTTTTTTAAACATTAGAAGCTAATGTTTAATAAAACAGTGCTTTTGTCTATTGCATTTTTTTTAAAAGCTGGGGTTTCTCACTCCCACCTCTCCCCCCTTTTAAATTTATGGCAGCTATAGATAATGCCATACTATTACAGTGGACTATATTTAGAGAATTATCTGGTCTACATTTAAGGATTAAAATTAAAATATTTATTTGGATTCTTAACAGATTTCTATAGGTGGTGCTGGGGATTGAACCCAGGGCCTTGTGCATGCCAGGCAGGCACTTTACCGCCTGAGCCACAACCTCAACACTTTGTTACAGATATTCTAGTGGCAGAAGACTTGGACAGATTTTTCCTAAGGTATTTAATATGGAAAATAATAGACAAAGAATGTAGCTGATACTTAGTATTCTTTAGGAAACAGATATGGAAAGAAAGAGGAATTCCTGCCTCTTAGGTAAGAACATAATAGTGGGCAGTTAATTGGGGGCTAATACAAATTCTCGCCTTTCTCCCCAGGTGGTGATACTATGGAAGGTGAATGGATAGATTTAAGAATGTATCATAAGGTGAGCGTGGTGGCGCCCGCCTGTAATCCCAGCACTCAAGAGGCCTAGGCAGGAGGATTGTGAGTTGGAGGTCAGCCTGAGCTACATAGGGAGACCTTGTCTCAAAAAAGAAAAGAAGAGTAATAATCCTAGGGCTGGGGGTGTGGCCCAGTGGTTGAGTATTTGCCAAGCATGATATGCAAGGTTTTGCATTTATTCCCTGGCATCTCAGAAATAATCAGAAGGTCTAAAAAAAAAAAAAGATTCACTGTGAATTTCCTTACTTTGACATAAGTTTGAAAATTGTACTTACTTGTACCTATTTTCGGAAAGCACTTAAATAGTGAGCATTGGGATATAAATGTGTCACAAATGGCCATTATTTTAGCACATGAGTCAGCTTGGTAACATTGAGTAGGTAGCACATATAAACTACTCTAGGGTCTTCCTGGAGCTGGAATATCATTGGCTCCTTCAGAACCAAGATGCTGCTTCATGATTACTGCAAAATAATTCCCTTTTGGTATGTCTTGGAAGATTTAACTCAACTATCAGAAAAGAAATTCACTATAACAAACTCAGTACAGGCTCTGTAGACAGGTTTATTTTTTTAAGCTTAGATTCTACTTTGCATTTTCAAGTCAGGTTAAATGTATCTTCAAGCATTATTAGTTGAACTATGTTATAAGCTTGATTAGTTGAACTATGTTATAAGCTTGGTTCCTGTTGTAGGTCTCTTAGTAGACTGGTGGAAGTTCAAGTGGTTATTAATTTTCTTATCTTAGAAATCAGTTACTTATAAAGTGTTGGAAAATAAAACAGACCCAAGTTGTTGTTTTTTTAATGTAAGAAAAGTTTGAATTAAAACTAATTCACGTGAGATTATAGATTTGAAATTAAAACAATTTACATATATCAGCTAAGAATAGCTAGATACATACTATTTTGTTGTTATAAGAGAATTACATTACATTTGAGTATTTGTGCTTAGTAAAATGAACAACACGACTGAAAAAACAGGGCCACATATTGTGGTTCATGCCTGTAACAGTTCTTATTTGAGAGGCTGATGCAAGATCTCAAATTCAAGGTCAGCCTCAGCAACTTAGTGAAACCTGTCTCAAATTAATTTTTTTTAAAGGCTGAGACTATAGCTCACTGGTAGAACCTTGCTTGTCTAACATGTATGTAGCTCTGGGTTCAATTCCTAGTACCACTTCCAAAAACGAGAGAAGGGAGGGAGGAAGAGGAGAGAGAGAAGGAATACAATGATTAGAACAGGAAAGTATTCTCTTTAATTTATGAGTCATTAAGATAAATATGGCTCTATTTTTTAACACAGCTTCCAGACTCAGCAGTGCTGAGTGGGAGCTGAGTGGAGGCAGTAAGCTGTTGGCCTGCTCCAGTTAGACTTCATAGCTTTGTCTACTAGGTAATGTCAATGTCAAGAACCTGAAGAAACCCGGTAAATAAG